>NC_065583.1:166382740-166982740 GCF_024542745.1 Macaca thibetana thibetana | reverse complement strand
AGAAGGAATAAATTAGTATCCATGTGAGCAAGAAACAAAAACAAAACACAAAATCGGGGAAAAGGAAAAAAATAAAGAGAATATCAAAGTTAAACTTCTACAGCTACTTGGAATTTAGACAGAGCCAAGTAAAGACACCCCGAGGCTTCAGTAGCCCATGAAGTGTACCTGTCCCATAATAGTTGTCAGATAAATCCTGTCATCTCCCTGGGGCTTCTAAACTAATAAAGAATAATTTTCAAATGGTAAAATTCTGACTGTCATACAAATATAAAATAAACAGGGGTGAAAGGTTTTATTTTCCTCATCAATTCATGAAAGAACACTGATATTTACGCATCTATGCCCAGAACATGCAACTGGAATGGTGAACCATATAATTTTGCACAGCTTCCTTAAGTCATAGCTATTGGAACTGTAGAAGTCAAAGCAGATGGTGGTGACTCCATTCTTTAATCTGGTTCACAAAACATCATATCTGTCACATGCTCTTTGTGACATCTAAGGTAATTACAAACATTTATTATTTAAAGTTTGATTTTTTTTTTTTTTTTTTTTTTTTTTTTTTTTTTGACGCGGAGTCTTGCTCTGTGCCCCAGGCTGGAGTGCAGTGGCGCGATCTCGGCTCACTGCAAGCTCCGCTCCCCCGGGTTCACGCCATTCTCCTGCCTCAGCCTCCCGAGTAGCTGGGACTACAGGCGCCCGCCACCTCGCCCGGCTAATTTTCTTGTATTTTTAGTAAAGACGGGGTTTCACCATGTTAGCCAGGATGGTCTCGATCTCCTGACCTCATGATCCGCCCGTCTCGGCCTCCCAAAGTGCTGGGATTACAGGCTTGAGCCACCGCGCCCGGCCTAAAGTTTGATTTTTATAATTGTCAAAATACATTCAAAATTTAGTTGGCTAAATTGGTTGAATGATCAAACTGGACAAGCATCATTGTACCAGGAGGCTGGAACCATGGGCTCAGTCTCTCCCACTGACACTGACCAACTTTGCATTCACCACTCTGGAAATCCAGCATCTCTTTTATAAAATGTAGAGGTCAGGATGCCACTCTTTGAGGGCCTTTCCAGCTCCAAGGTCAATGGCAACGTTGTCAATGAAAGATCAGCAGGTCAGTGCCTTATACCCAGAGTGCTTGTACAGTTAAAAAGTTTCTGGCCCCCTTCCCAGATACACCAAATAGAATTTGGGTGGAATCCAGGAAGCTGCATTTTAAATATCCACATTATTCTTACACAAACTAAAGTCTGAAAATCATTAGTATATGGATGTTTTTCCCCTGGACAAAAACCAGTTACGACTGAAAAATAGTTATTGAGTGTTTCCGGTAAGTGGTACGCTACTCAGTGCCTTCAAGTAAAGGTGATCTACATTAAAAGTTGTCTAAAATGATGTTTGAAAAGGAACCAGGTTGTCAGGTTGTCACTATTTTTAAAGTGGTGGTTTATTATGGTACATGGTTCATTATACCAACGATAAGATTTTGAGTGTATGCTTAGTTCCCCGGTGAACAGCGGTGAACCAAAGTGCAGTTTCTTTTACCCATTCCTCTTGCTTTTCACTTTCTTCTTTCTTATAAGTGGTTTAGAGAAAACAAATAAAACCAAAAGCTGGTTCTTTGAAAAGATCAATAAACTTGGTAAATCTTTCACTACACTAACCAACAAAATGAGAGACAAGACACAAATTACCAATATCAGAACTTAAAGAGGGGTCATAACCACCAGTCCTACGGTTAATAAAAGGCTAATTAAAAATACTAGCAAGAATGTTTTACCCACAAATCTGATAACTTGGTAAAATGGATCAATTCCTTGAAAAATACAAATAATCAAACTTCATATGAGGAGAAGTAATTTGAATAAGCTTATATTATTAAAGAAATTAAATCAACAAGTAACAACCTTACAAAACAGAAAGGACCTGGCCCAGCTGGAATTACTGGTGAATTCCACCAAACATTTAAAGAAGAAGTAATACCAATTTTTACAATGGCTTCCAGAAGATAGAAGTAGAGGGAACATTTCCCAACTTAATATGAGGCCAGCATTGCCCTAATATCAAAACCATGCAAAGACATTGTAAGAAAGGAAATCTGTAGACGAATATTTATCATGTACACAGACTTAAAAACTCTCAACAGAGTATTAGCAAATAAAATACAACCAAGTGTAAGAAGAATTATATACAACTAAGTGGGAAATTTTACAGGTATGCAAGGCTATTTCAACACTGAGACATCAATCATTGTGGTCCACCATGTCAACAGGCTAAACAAGAAAGATCATATAATCATATCAATGGATGCAGAAAAAGCAGTTGACAGGGTCTAACACCCAGTCATGATGAAAATCCTCAGTACACAAAAGAGATAGAGGAACTTTCTCAACTTGATTTAGAGCCATCCCAAGATGTCAGGAGCTAACATTATACTCACTTGTGAGAAACTGAATGCTTTCCTCTAAGATCAGGAAAAAAAGTAAGATATTGTCTCTCCGTATTTCTACAAAACACTATTTCTACAAAGCATTCTAGAAATCCTAAGAAGTGCAATAGGACAAGAAAGGGTTATACAGATTGGAAAGAAAGGAAACTGTCTTTGTCTACCACCATACCACCATGAACGCACCCAATCTCATCTTGATCTCGGAAGCTAAACAGGGTCGGGCCTGGTTAGTACTTGGATGGGAGAAAACTGTCTTCATTCACAAATGATCTGTGCAGAAAACTCCCAAAGAATCCACAAAATAACTCCTGGAGCTAATAAGAGAATAACAAGGTCATAGGATATAAGGTTAATACACAAAAGATAATTGCTTTTATCTTATAAATGGTTGCTCTTTCATTGTGGAAAAATGTTCACCCAAATAAATGGGCCTTGCCACTCTGAGAAGGTTGTGGCCCAACTGAGGAGAAAATACATCTTCCTCTGAGAATTAATAAGCCTCTGCAAGGAATAGCAAAACATATTTTTTTCTTTTCATTACTTTATCTTTCTCATTTTTTATTTTCCTTGGAGTTGAATAGGAGGGATGCTAGCTAAGAATTAAAGGCCAAATGGCCTTACTAGAGGAAAGTCTTGATGGTTATACTTCAAGTTTCAGAAAAAAAAAAAAAACTGTACAGTTAGATGAAGGAAAATGGAGATTTATGGTTGCTTTGCACAAATAATAAAAAGACTTAAATCTTGACTCTACTTGAAAACTCCAGAAGAATAGAAGAAATTGCATTAATGTCTTTTGCAAAAATATTTTGATAACTTTTTCTTACCTATGTGTTCCATTTAAACAAAGCCATTTGTCATTTTCTCTAAACTACACCTGCCCCACCTTGAAATGTTTTTATCTAGGCTTTGAATGCCTTTGCTCTGTTATCCAGTGGGCTATGATCCTCCGCGTCTGCTCTCTGATGATGTGTGAGAGCATCAAATGCAAGGGTTGCAAGAGTAATTACTACTCTGTTACTGCACAGCTCCGTAATCATGACAATAAAATCTGGTTTAAATGCTCCGACCACATCTTAGCCTGGTTCCAGACAGTTTTCATTTCTGAAGCTCACTTTACTTGGCTTTCTGTGTAGCTTTACTGAAAAGTTTTCTGAACCTTTGAAATCTGGCAAAATTCCCAAATCCCAGGATTCCTCAGGAGAGATGCAGCAGTGGAAGCTGAGCTGACTGCCTTTAGGCTGGGTCCTGGCGTCCCCATGAGCCTTGCGACACCCACCATCACTTCCTTGTCACTTTAGAGCCCTCAACAAGACAAAAGGACTCACCAAAAAAACACCTCCTCCTCTTTATTACAAGAACCTGGAAACCTTTTTTCCAGCCTCACACTGGTAATAATAAAAGAATATGGTGTCTAAAGTCTTTCTGTTTTTACCTCGGAGATGGAAGCCGCTAAGGGTGGGTCATTAGCCTATCCTGTAAGCTTTTCACTGTTCCACCTCCACATACAACCGTCCCCTAAAATAAAAGACCCTATGTAGCAAAATACCTGCTCAAAGGAATTTCTGCAAATAAAGGCACAAAACAGGATATTGTATCTTTCATATTTTTGGGGAGAGTCAAGGGACCCCAGTCTCGGATTATTAAAATTACTAAACCTGGCTTATATCACCAAGTTCAAAGGGGGTAAAAGGATTAAGTTTCACAGCATTCTACACTAAAATATATCACTAGTAATGTGTCTTTTTCAACCACAACAAAGATGCCATGTGGGTTACTACATGGAGAAGTGTTCGAGCATCACATGTCGCAATATAGATGCGGTAAATTGTCCTGGGAACTTTCACTTTTCCAAAATGGGTTTCTGTGTGAAATTTTGCAATGATCTGAATCTTTTCCCTTCACTCCTGGTGTTTAAAAGATAACACAAAAGCTGCTAAGAAATCTAGGCTTGACACCTGCTAGCTAGAATTCGAAAAAGAAAGAGTGGCAAAGTTCACACCACTTGAGAAGAAGGTCTCTTTCAGAAATAGCCTTGTGGCAATGGATGGCAATTTGCAATTTGTAAGAGCTCCTTGTCTCTAAACTTACTTAGGAAATTATTCCACTGGGATGAGATTTGCCTAAATTGGAAACATAAAGAATTCTGTTTGGAGAATTCCTATCAAAAAGAAAGGAAAAACCATGTCTCATTGCCATTTCTCCATAGAATTCTTTTCTACAAACACACACCAAGATAACATACATAAGACTCCAAGAAGTCCATTCAGAGAAAAAACATATATACAAAATTGCAAAAACAGAAGATAATTACTGAAAGGACCAGCATAAATTAACTTTTTGCTTTTCCTAAAATAACATCTATATTGAAATTTTGTTTAAGCTTAACCTTTGGAGAACTGGTTTTGAAGGATTTTTAATTAAACTAAAGGAGTAGAATCAAGAAAACTGCAAAAACGGGGAAGCTGTTAGAAATACTATGTATGACCAGGAACAGTGGCTCATGCCTGTAATCCCAACACTTTGGGATGCCAAGGCAGGCGGATCACAAGGTCAAGAGATCGAGACCATCCTGGCCAATATGGTAAAACTCCATCTCTACTAAAAATACAAAAATTAACGGGGCGTACTGGCGCGTGCCTGTAGACCCAGCTACTCAGGAGGCTGAGGCAGGATAATTGCTTGAACCTGAGAGGCAGGGCTTGCAGTGAGCCGAGATTGCACCACTGCATTCCAGCTTGGGTGACAGAGTGAGACTCCATCTCAAAAAAGAAAAAAGAAAGAAAGAAAAGAAAAGAAAAATTATGTATGAGAGAAAACAGCAATGCTAGAATTTGTTCTATGACTCCATGAATGGGAACAAGGAAACACACCATACGAAGTTACTGTCTATAAATGAACCAGATGTGCAGCAGCATCTGCAAACCTGCTCTGCCATGGGGCACCGTAGGAAGAAATGCAAAAGCGAGAATCGGAAGAACAAAGGAATGAGAGGGTAGAGCCAAGTGCCGCAACCCAGCATCCAACCAAGAATTAAAGACATCAAAACCCGGGGATGAGGCCTTAGACTCTGCCAGGAATAAAGAAGTGGGAAATAAACGTAAAACAAGCCATTTTCAAACGAATTGCTGGGTGCTCCTAACCAATCCAAAAGCGCATCATTTAGCTAGTAAAACAATATGGAAAATAAAAGTTCATGTTTGTAGAAATTCAGAAAGGAAAATAATGCAAGAATCTAATTACTTCCCAATTTAAGGAGGATAAAGGAGAAGACACAAAAGATTGAAGTGAAAATTGAAATGACCTCCTACACCTTTATCCTTCCTAGATTTCAATAGGCTTGATATTCAAAAATAAATTAAAAGGTTGTGTGTTTAACAGTCAGACTACAGAAGACAGAGAGATTATTTGAAATGTATAGGAGATAAACTTATGTTTTAAAAACTAAAATGCAAAATTCACACTTGTTTTCCCCTAATTCTGGGAAGGGTTATATTACTTCTGCATCTGAAATTTTCAAAAAGTGTATCAATATGGCACTTACTTTCCTGCCACCCTGTGTGACTTTGGGTGGTGTCTGATACATCTGTGACACTCAGTTCTATAAAAAGTTCTAAGAGTACTCTTACATGTTAGCATTTTTAAGATTGAAGTACCCTCGGAGTATTGAGGCTTTCAGTATTAAAATAATTTCTGGCTAGTATTTTTGAGCTGCTCCCAACATCATATTAAATACCTACAGGAACCAGTTAGAAGACTGAAATTCACATTTTCAGCAAACTAAGACTCACAGTCAGTTTACAGCTTGGATCTAGGAGGAATTTCTACCAGAAAATGACAAATCTGAGAAGAATTAGGATGTGTTCACTAACGAGTGGGTCTCTCACACATAGAAGCATATATGCAAACACTGCCACCCTTAAAGACAGGAAAACATCAGCTCATTCACACTCTGTCCTATAGCAGAGAAGCATTCTGGATGGAAAACAATTTCTCCAGATATATCAAACAAGAGAACACGGCACAGGATCCAGCAATTTCAGTTCTAGAAGCCATGTCTAAAGAAAGAGCCAGAGATGTTGACCAAGGTTTATGTATAAAATTGTTTATAGCACCTGTTTAAAACCAAATGAGGAAACTACAAACCACTTGCACCACCACTAGCAAGGGAAGAGTTAAATAAATCATCACACAGCCCATGAGACTAGTTACATAAACTATGAAAAAAAAAAACACCATGAAAATGTGCTCACAATACAACATCAAGTGATAAAGAGTACAAATTTAGAATATAAAATGTATTTATAGTATAAACCCAGTTCTGTTAAAATCTCACACACACACACACACACACACACACACACACACACACACACACATCTAGAAAAACTCTGGAATTCAATAAATAAATGAGTTAGTAGTGGTTGTCTCCAGGAGGCAGAAACAAGATGACAACATTAAAATTTCTCTACACTGAGCAGATGTCTCTTCTATAATAATAAAATTAGTACAAGTATTGTTATTTACATAAAAAAATTAAGCACTCATTGTGAGGCTTAGAACAACATTGAACTTTCACTATCACTTATTCTTGTCTCAAGAGAGACAAATTCATTGCTTATTCCTGAATCTCAGATAATAACATATGCCCCTGGGTTGGGATGGGATTAAGTGAAATAATTTAATCAAAATAATATATTTTAAGTGCCAAGTACAACTCTAGCACAAATTAGGTGTGAAAAAATGCTGGTCAAATCTGTATACATACATTGGTAGTCACTGATCTGTCCAAAAAAATGTATGTATATCCATGAAACTTCATTCCCGATAAGCAATTCAATTGCTGCTTCTCCACAGGCATGGGAAGCTCACACCCACAGTGCTGATCTCCAGCGCCCGCCACCATCTGGAAGATGCCTTCCAGTGCAGTTTGGGACTCTCCCCTTGATGGATACCAGATGGCACGGAAAGTCCTAAAGACATGCTTCATACTGGTGGCAGAAACACGAGCAAGACACACAGAGATGAAAATAATGGAAGACCTAATGCAAGAATAAACGATCCAGTACCTCATTCTATCGCAAGTTCTCACATCAGTGCCCCTGGAATAAATTTAGAGCGTATCGTTAAAACTGTGTTTTCGTGTCCCACAAGGACATAGACTAGATTACCCGAAGACAAAAGCATCAATGTGTCAAATGTGCATATAGGTGGCCTAAGGCGATAAGAAATAGGTTTTCATTTCGTTGTATTAACATTTTATCTGAATTGCATTTCTCTTTGTCTGGTGCTCTGTGATCACACTGGGCTGAGTTATTCACAGCCAGGATGCTACTTGGCCTTCCAGATTTATTCTTCATTGTCTCCAAATAAAATAATTAAATTGTATGCAGGAATACAGTACAAAGCCAAAGATCTTGTAATGCATTTTTAAAAGTAAATCATTATCATCCATGCAGAAAAGAAATACAATGGAATATTTAAATTTCGCCAGTGAAAACCTCCAACAAACCTAGATAATCCTGAATCTGTAGGTGTTTAATATTTTTATTGCAGAAAGATGTTAAATAAATGTCTACAAATGCTTACCTTACATTCAAAATCAGTTTCTATGTGAAGCCAAAACATGTAGGAAAGAGGGGTCTAGAATATTTTTAACAATTTGAAGCTGGCTGAGGATCGAGACTAAACAGACTTCAGGCCCTTTTTAGGAAAACAAAACAGAAATGCTGGAAGAAGGTAGGAGGCAGAGTAATCAATACAGAACGGCAGTGAAGTAGGATTTTCTACAGTCATTCCTGCCTGGGGCAGTTCTGAGTACCCCAAAGGATCCCAGAGGTCACCTGGGTTGGATGGGTCTCATAACCGCTGACAAGGCAATGATCACAGATCAGTATCTACCCTTCAGCTTTTGTTGTCCCAAGTACACATCTGTCAGCTGAATACAAAGTAAGGGAGGTGTTCCGAATGTGGGCCAGACTGTGCACTGTGGTGGCTGGTGTCTTTCTCTATGCAGGCCTGGGTTTCCATTCCTGGGCAACCCTGTACAGTGGAGGACTGACTCAGACCAATGGCCAGCCTCTGAACTACAGGACTGTGGCAGAGGGTTAAAGCATACAGAGAGGGAAGGAGGGTGTCACAGCCAGGAGCTCACAGAATCTGCCCTTGGTTTCCTCCACTGCCCTGGCTGCTCCTCACCTCCTCATTGATCACTGATGCTGGCATGCCTCGGGCTCCATCCTACGCTCTCTTCTCTCCCATCCACGTGCTCTTCTTTCATGAGTCTAAACATCACCTACACATGGATGGAGCCCAAATCCACGTCTCCAGCCACAGCCTCTCCAGAGCTTCAGGGAGTGCATCCGACTGCTTACCCCACGGACCCACTGACATTTCTGGAAGACACCATAATTTAACATAAAGCCTATCATTTCCTCCTCCAAATTTGCTCCTTTCAACATTCTTCCCGTCTTGGCAAATGGCACGCCCTCGCCCTCAACCCCATGCATCACCCAGGCCCCAAATCTAGGAGGTATCCTTCATTTCTCTCTCTACCTCGGTGTTCATATGCAAACCATATCCTGACCCCACCCGCTCCTTGCCAGCTCTCCTGCCTCCTGCCTTGTCTGAGCTGTCCAGATCTCTTGCTCATACAAAGAGCCTCAAAGCTGGACCCACACTGCCAACTCTTGGATCCTGGCTCTACCCCTTATTCACTGAGTCAAATCTATGTGCCTCAGTTATCTCATCAGTAAAACAGGGAAAATAATATTCCCAATCTCCTAGGGTTGCTGAAGGGTTTCATCGAAATAAGGCTGGCACCCAGCAAGCACTGCCAGCAAGCACTGCCTCACAGGGTCTTGATCCTCAGCAGACCTCCTGATGAGGTTTTCCCAAATATAACTACAGTTTATTTCCTATGTAACAGCCAGGGTCACCCATTCAAAACCAGGTCAGGTGGGGCGTGGTGGCTTACGCCTGTAATCCCAGCACGTCGGGAGGTCGGGAGGCTGAGGATGGTGGATCACTTGAGGTCAGGGTTTGAGCCTGGCCAACATGGTGAAACCCTGTCTCTACTAAAAATACAAAAATTAGCCTGGCATGGTGGCGCATGCCTGCAGTCCCAGGTACTTGGGAGGCTGAGACAGGAGAATCACTTGAATCCAGGAGGCAGAGGTTGCAGTGAGCTGAGATCGTGCCGCTGTACTCCAGCCTGGGCCACAGAGCGAAACTCCGTCTCAAAAAAAAAAAAAAAAAAAAAAAGCCAGATTACATCATTCCCTCACTCGGAAGCCTGTACTGGATTCCCTTTTTAATTCAAATAAAGTGCCCCCACACTCCTTCCTCGGGCCCATAGGCATGATCTCTCTCCTCCCCCATCTAACTGCATCTACTATCAGGAGCCTCCTTGTCCATTACCCATCCAGCACGCCATCTATCCATCCTTGTGTTCCCCACACATGCCAACACATCCCTCCCTGGAGCCGGTGCACTCTCTCTGTCTGGAATGTTCTACCTGAAGTCTGCACATGGCTGGCTTCTTCCTGTCCTTCAGGTCTCAGCCCAGATTCACCATCTAAAAGACACCTGCCTTGGGTCCCAGACACTCTCTCACATGTTTGCGCTATTTCATTGTATTCACAAAACCCCTCATTTCCTTCTCTCCTCCCTAAAGTCTCTCAGTTTTGAATCACATGTGATCAAATTGTATCACCCACTGACCTTCATGAAGCTGTCAGCTCACTCTCAACATGTCTAGCAAGTTTGATTTCTTAGGTCAGCGCTGCTCTCCCATGACCACTCCTGTACTATCCTTGGTCACCCCGCGGCCTCTTGCTTCCTTAAACACTTCTCTTCCACCAGTCTCAGCCACTGGATCTTTCCTCCTCCCTCACCTCCTTGCTGACCTCTCTCTCCTCCTTACCCAACTCCCATTCCTTGAGCAGTCACTACCGTTTTCTTTGGCCAGTGCCCTCAAAACTCTTGGCACTCATACTTCGTCA
This sequence comes from Macaca thibetana thibetana, assembly GCF_024542745.1. Lineage (NCBI taxonomy): Eukaryota > Metazoa > Chordata > Mammalia > Primates > Cercopithecidae > Macaca > Macaca thibetana. The sequence continues at coordinate 166,972,288 of NC_065583.1, read as the reverse complement.
TACTTGCTTTGCAAAGCAGCTACTCTGAAATCCAGTTCTCTACCAACTGAATGCAGTAGAGAAAACATGTTGACTAATTGCTTGTTTTTTAAAACAACTACTTTTATGGTTACCTAATATATATATCTATGGGGTGCATATTTTGATATAGGCATACAATGCATAATAAGCACATCAAGGTAAGTAGGGTATCCATCAACTCAAACATTACTTTTTCTATGTATTACAAACAATCCAATCCTTTTTTTGGTTATTTCAAAATATACAATAAATTATTGTTGACTGTAGTCACCCTGTTGTATTATCAAATGCTAGATCTTATTCATTCTATCTAATTATATTTTTGTACCCATTAACCAGCCCCACTTCCCCCCACCCTCATCACTACCCTTCCCAGTCTCTGGTAACCATCATTCTACTCTCTATTTCCATGACTTCAGTTGTTTTAACTTTTAGCTCCCATAAATAAGAGAACTTATTTGTCTTTCTGTGCCTGGTTTATTTCACTTAACATAATGACCTCTAGTTTCATTTCTGTTGTTGCAAATGACAGGATCTCATTCTTTTTTATGGCTGAATAGTACACCATTACACTTATGTATCATGCTTTCTTTTTCTATTAATCTGTTGGTGGAAACAGGTTGCTTGCAAATCTTGGCTATTGTGAATAGTGCTGCAATAAACATGGAAGTGCAGCTATCTCTTTTATATACTGATTTCTTTTGGGTATATACCTAGCAGTGGGATTTCTGGATTATATAAAAGTTCTATTTATAGTCTAGCGAAGAACCTCCAAACTGTTCTGCATAATGGTTGTACTAATTTACATTCTCGCTAACTATGTATGAAGGTTCCTTTTCTCTACATCTTTGCCAGAATTTGTTATTGCCTGTCTTTTGGATATAAGCCATTTTAACTAGAGTAAGATAATAACTCATTATAGTTTTGATTTGCATTTCTCTGATGATCAGTGATGTTGACCCCCTTTTCATACACCTGTTTATCACTTGTATATCTTCTTTTGAGAAATATCTATTTGGATATTTTGCCCATTTTTGAATTGGATTTTTAGATTTTTTTCCTATAGAGTTGTTTGAGCTCCTTGTATATTCTGGTTACTAATCCCTTGTCAGATGGATAGTTTGCAAATATTTTCTCCCATTCTATGAATTATCTCTTCAGTTTCTTGATTGTTTCCTTGTCTGTGCAGAAGCTTTTGAACTTGACATGATCCCCTTTGTCCATTTTTGCTTTGGTTGCCTGTGCTTGTGGAGTTTTACTCAAGAAATCTGTGCCCCAACTCCAATGTCCTGGAGAGTTTCCCCAATATTTTCTTTTAGTAGTTTCATAGTCTGGGTGTTAAATTTAAGTCTTTAATCCATTTTTACTTGATTTTTTATATGGCAAGATGGGGTCTAGTATTGTTCTTCTTCAGATGGATATCCAGTTTTCCCAGCATGTTTACTGAAGAGATTATCCTTTCACCAATGTATGTTCCTGGCACCTTTGTCCAAAATGAGGTCATTGTAAATGTACGTGTTTGTTTCCGGGTTCTCTACTCTGTTTAATTGGTCTATGTGTCTGTTTTATACCAGTACCATGCTGCCTTGGTTACTGTAATTCTGTAATATAATTTGAAATCAGGTGAAGTGATTCTTCCAGTTTTGTTCTTTTTGCTCAGGATAACTGGCTATTCTGGGTCTTTTGTGGTTCCATATAAATTTTAGGACTTTTTTTTCTATTTCTCTGAGACATATCATTGGTATTTTGATAGGGATGGCATTAAATCTGTAGATTACTTTGGTTAGTATGGACATTTTAACAATATTGATTCTTCCAATCTATGAATATGGAATATCTTTCCACTTTTTGTGTGTCCTCTTCAATTTCTTGAACCAATTATAGAAATATTTCACTTATTTCATTACATCAATTTCTGGGTATTTAATTTCATTTGTAGCTATTGTAAATGTGATTGCTTTCTTGATTTCTTTTTTGGATTGTTCACTATTGGCATATAGAAAAGGTACTGATTTTTGTATGTTGATTTTGTATCCTGCAACTTTACTGAATTTATCAGTTCTAATAGTTTTTTGGTGGAATCATTAGGTTTTCAGAAATATAACATTATAACATCTGCAAACAAGGATAATTTGGCTTCTTCCTTTCCAATTTGGTTGCCCTTTATTTTTTTCTCTTGTCTGATTGCTCTAGCTAGGGCTTCTAGTACTATACTGAATAACAGTGCTGAGAATGGGCATCCTTGTCATGTTGCAGACCATAAAGGAAAGGCCTCCAGCTTTTCTCCATTCATTGTGAAGGTAGCTGTGCATTTGTCATATATGGCTTGTATTGTGTTGAGATACATTCTTCTACAACCAATTTTTGAGGGTATTTATCGTGATGTTTAATTTTATGAACTGTTTTTTCAGCATCAGTTGAAATGATCACATGGTTTTTATTCTTCATTCTGTTGATATGATTCATTGATTTATTTGCATACGTTAAACCATTCATTTATTTGCATACGTTAAACCATCCTTGCATCCCTGGGATAAATCATCCTTGATTATGATGAATTATCTTTTTAATGTGTTGTTGAATTTGATTTGCTAATATTTTGCTAAGGGTTTTGCATCAATTTTCATAGGAGATATTGGCATGTAGGTTTATTTTTCTGATGTGTCTTTGTCTGGTTTTGGTATCAAGGTAAAAGTGGCCTCGTAGAATGAGTTTGAAAGTATTCTTTCCTCCTCTATTTTCCAGAATAGTCTGAGTAGTATTGGTATTAGTTATTTAAATGTTTGTTAATATTCTGCAGTGAAACCATCAGGTCCAGGGTTTTTTTTTTTTTTTTTTTTCTGGCAGACTTTTTATTATGGCTCCTATCTTGTTATTATTAGTCTGTTCAGGTTTTGAATTTCTTCATGGTACAATCTTAATAGGTTGTATGTGTCCAGGAATGTATCTATTTCTAGGTTTTCCCACTTATTGGCATATAGTTGCTCACAGTAGCCTCTAATGATCATTTGAATTTCTGAAGTGTCAGTTGTAATGTCTCATTTTTCATCTCTGATTTTATTTATTTGGGTCTTCTCTCTTTTTTTCTTCATCTGGCTAAAAGTTTGTCAATTTTGTTAATCTTTACAAAAAACAACTTTTAATTTTGTTTATCTTTTTTATTGTTCTATTTATTTCAATTTCATTTATTTCTGCTCTGCTCTTCATTATTTCTTTTACTCTACTAATTTTGAGTTCGATTTGCCCTTGCTTTTCTAGTTGTTTAAGATGCACCATTAGGTTTTTATTTGAAGTTTTTCTTCTTTCCTGATGTAGGCACTTACAGCTATAAATTTTCCCTCTTAGTACTGTTTTTGCTATATCCCATAGTTTCGGTATGTTATATTGCCATTATGATTTGTTTCAAGACATTTTTCAATTTCCTTCTTAATGTCTTCATTGACACACTAGCCATTCTGGAGCATATTGTTTAATTTCCATGTGTTTGTATAGTTTCCAAAATTTCTCATTACTGATTTCTAGTGTTATATCATTGTAGTCAGAGAAGATGCTTGATAATCATTTCAATTTTTTAAATGTTTTAAGACTTGTTTTGTGACCTTATATGTGGCCTATCCTTGAGAATGATCCTTGTGCTGAGGAGAAGGTTGTGTATTCTGCAGTTGTTCGATAAAATGTTTGGCAAATGTCTACTAGGTTCATTTGGTGTATAGTGTAGATTAAGTCCAATGTTTCTTTGTTGATTTTGTCTGGAAGATCTAATGCTAAAAGACAGGTGTTGAAGTCTCCAGCTATAATTGTATTGGGAGCTCTCTCTCTCTTCAGTTCTAATAATATTTGCTTTATATAGCTGGGTGTTCCAGTGTTGAGCGCATATGTATTTAAAATTGTTATATACGCCTATGAATCGACCCCTTTATTGTTATATGATATCCTTTGTGTCTCCTTACAGTTTTTGTCTTAAAGTCTATTTTGTCTGATATAAGTATAGCTACCTCTGCTCTTTTTTGGTTTCCACTTGCATGGAATATCTTTTTCCATCCCTTTATTTTCAGTCTATGTGTATCTTTATAGATGAAGTGTTTTCCTTGTAGACAGTAGGTCATTGGGTATTGTATTTTTCATCCATTCGGCCACTCTGTGTGTTTTGATTAGAGTTTAGTCCACTTACTAATGTTACCATGTACCAATATCATTATTGATAAGTAAGAATATACTCCTGCCACTTTTTTATTTTTCTGGTTGTCTTGTGGTCTTCTTTTCCTTCTTTTCTTCCTTCATTTCTTTTTTTTAGTGAAGGTGATTTTGTCTGGTGGTGCGATTTAATTTCTTGATTTTCATTTTTTTGTGTATCTGTCATGTTTTTTGATTTGAGGTTACCATGAGGCTTGCAAATACTATCTTAGAACCAACTATTTTAAGCTAATAACAACACTGCATAAACAAACAAGCAATCAAAAAGTAATAAAAACTCTACACTTAAACTTCATCCTCTCTAACTTTTTTTTTGTTTCTATTTACACTTATTGCATGTAATGTCTATTTCTTGAAAACTGTTTGTAGCAGTTTATTTTGATTGGTTAATCTTATAGTCTTTATACTTAAGATATAAGTAATTTACACACCACAATTACACTGTTATAATATTCTGTTTTTCTGTGTATTTACTACTAGCAGTGAGTTTGTACCTTCAGATGATTTCTTATTGCTCATTAACATCCTTTTCTTTCAGACTGAAGAACTCCCTTTAGCATTTCTCATAGGACAGGTCTGGTGTTGACGAAATCCCTCAGCTTTTATTTGTCTGGGAAAGTCTCTTTCATCCTTGAAGAATATTTTCACTGGATATATTATTCTAGGATATAAGATTTTTCCTTTAGCACTTTAAATGTGTCATGCCACTCTCTCCTGGCTTCTATGATTTCCACTAGAAAGTCTGCTACCAAATGTATTAGAGCTCTATTAAATGTTATTTATTTTCACCTGCTGCTTTTGGATCCTTTCTTTACCCTTGACTTTTGAGTGCTTGATTATTAAATGTCTTTACGTAGTCTTCTTTGGGTTAAATCTGCTTGATGTTCTATAGCCTTCTTGTACTTGAATGTTGATATATTTCTGTACATTTGCAAAATCTTCTGTTATTACCCTTTCGAACAAAACTTTCTATCCCTATCTCTTTTTCCACCTCCTTTTTAACACCAATAACTCTTAGATTTGCCCTTGGAGGTTATTTTCTAGATCTTTCAGGTATGCTGCATTCTTTCTTACTCTGCTTTCTTTTGTCTTCTCTGTGTATTTTCAAATAGCCTGTCTTCAAGTTCACCTAATTATTTCTTCCATTTGATCAATTCTACTGTTAAGAGACTCAGGCATCCTTTGGTGTATCAATTGCAATTTTCAACTCCAGAATTTCTGCTTGATTCTTTGTAATTATTTCAGTCTCTTTGTTAGGTTTATCTGATGGAATTCTGAATTCCTCTGCTGTGTTATCTTGAGCTTCATTGAGTTTCCTCAAAACAGCTATTTTGAATTCTCTGTCTGAAAGATCACATAATCTGTTTCTCCATGATTGGTCACTGATACCTTATTAAGTTCGTTTAGTGAGGTCATGTTTTCCTGGAAGGTCTTGATGTTTGTGGATGTTTGTCAATGTCTGGGCATTCAAGAGTTCGGCATTTATTGTAGTCCTGACAACCCGCATTTGTTTGTACTCATTGTTCTTGGGAAGGCTTTCCAGATATTTGAAGGGACTCAGGTGTTGTGATCCAAACTTTTGGTCATGTAGCCATATCTGCATTAGGGGGCACCCCAAGCCTAATAACGTTGTGGTTATTGCAGACTCATAGAGGTACCGCCTTTGTGGTCTTGGATAAGATCCAGAATAATTCTCTGGATTACCAGGCAGAGACTTCTGTTCTTTTCCCTAACTTCCTCCAGACAAAGTCTCTCTCTGTGCTGAGCTGCCTGAAACTGGGAAAGGTGACACGGGCACCTCTGTGGCCACCACCATTGGGAGTGTGCTGGGTCAGACCTGAAGCCACCATAGTGCTTGATTTCACCTAGGACTGGTGTAATCACTGCCCAGCTACCGCCAATGCTCACTCAAGGCCCTAGGGCTCTACAGTCAGCAGATGACAAAGCAAGCTTAGGCTTCTGTCCTTCCCTTCAGAGTGGCAAGATCACCTGAGTCTCAGGCAGGTCCAGAGACGCCATTCAGGAGCCAAGGCCTGGAGTCAGAAACCTTAGGAATCTACCCTGTCCTCTATTCTAGAGTGGCTGAGCTAGCACCTAAACCGAAAGACAAAGTCTTTCCCACTCCTCCCCTCCGCTTTCTGCATGCAAAGGACTCTCCCTGTGGCCACTGCCAACCCAGGCCTGTGGTGAATATTGCCTGGCTACTGCCAATGTTCATTCAAAGGGCTCTTTAGTCAGCTTGTGGTGAATGCTGTCAGGCCTGGGACTCTTCCTTCAGGACGGTGGGCTCCTTGCTGTCCCAGGGCAGTCCAGAAATGCTGAGAGTCAACTTCTGGAACTGGGGACCCTGACAGCCTACTTGGTGCTCCATCCCACTGGGGTTGAGCTGGTACCTGAGGCATAAGACAATGTCCCCTTTACTCTTCACTCTCCTTTTTCAAACAGAAGGAGTCCCTTCCATAGACACCATGGCTGGAAATGTGCTGAGTCACACCTGAAGCCAGGATGTTTCTGAGTCTCACCCAGGGCCCACAGTGAGTACTGTCTGGGGGCTACTGTTGATTATTCAGGGCTCAAGGGCGCTCTCTCTCTCGTCAGCAAGTGATGAATCCTGCCAGGACTGGGCTCTTCCCTTCAAAGCAGTGGGTTCCCTTCTGGCCCAGGGTATATCTAGAAATTTTGCCCAGAAGCCAGGGCCTTGAATGGGGGCCTCAGGACTCTGTTGGGTGCCCCATCCTACTGTGGCTGAGATGATATCCAAGTTGCAAGACAAAATCCTCTTTACCTTTCCTTCTCCTCACCTCAAGAAAAAAATAAATAAAAAGGAATCTCTCCCAGAGCTTTGAGCTGAGCTGCCTGGAGTTGGGGTAGGGAGGGGTGGCACAAGCTCTCCCTTGGCTGCCCCAACTGGTATCTCCCTAGGTTGCATGCTCCCCAACTCCAATGACTCTGAGCCCAGCACAGCACCCGGACTTGCCCAGGATTTGCAGCTCTGATGACCTAGACTGCGTTTCAGGTTGATTTAGAACCCCAGCAAGGCTTGTTGGAACTCAGGTTCTCACAATTGGGATGGGCGATTCCCCTCTGGCTAGGGCTGGTCTAACTGCTCCCTCTGTGGACACAGGCTGAGTTCTGCCTAGTTTTGCTTTCCACTATCACAGGACAGCACTGTGTTCCAATGCAAAGTCCTGTAGTCACTGCACTCTCCCTCCCCCAAGCACATGGATTCTCTCTCCATGCCACATGCCCACTGCCAGGGAATAGGGGAGGGATGCTGTCAGCAATTCAAAACTGTCTTTTCTACCCCCTTCAGTGCCACTTTCAGTGACATGAAATTAAAATGAGGTAGTGTGATTGCTCCCATGACTTTTGGTTTTTATGAAGGTGCTTTTTTGTGTGGATAGTTGTTTCTATCCAGAGTAATTTGGTGTTGCTGCAAGGAGGATGATCAGTGGAGGCTTCTATGAACCCATCTTGTCCTGTTGCTTCTCCTAATTACCTCTCAAATTCATGATGAGGAGATTCAAGTGGGCCTTTAGTGAGGTCAGCCACAACCACCCATAGAGCCCCATTTTACTCACTTTCCCATTCCTCCTAGATGACTATTTCACCCGACTTTCAGCTAATGACTCAGCTTCCTGCTTGACATGGAAAGTGGAAGCACTCAGAGGAAGATGGCCAGACTCCCCACACCACATTTTCCTTCTTACAGTCGTCTACGTTGACACATTCCACCTTCCAACTACAGGCATTCCTTGGAGATATTGCAGGTTCAGTTCCAGACCACCACAATAAAACAAATGTCCCAATACAGTGAGTCATATGAATTTTCTGCTTTCCAAGTGCATATAGAAGTTGTGTTTACACTATAATGTAGTCTATTAAGTGTGCAATAACATATGCTTAAAAAATGTACATACAGTAATTAAAAATACTTTTTTGCTGAAAAATGCTAACGATCATCTGAGCCTTGAGCAAGTTATAATCTTTTTGCTGGTGGAGGGTCTTGCTTCTATGTTGATGGCTGCTGACTGATCAGGACGGTGGTTGCTGAAGGCTGAGCTGGCTGTGGAAATTTCTTAAAATGAGACAACAGTGAAGTTTGCTGCATTGATTGACTCTTTCCTTCATGAAAGATTTCTCTGAAGCATGTAATACTGTTTGATAACATTTTACCCAGAGAACTTCTTTCAAAATTGGAATCAATCCTCTCAGACCCTGCTACTGCTTTGTCAAATAAGTTTACATAATATTCTAAGTCTTTTGTGGTTGTTTCAATCATATTCACAGCATCTTTGCCAGGAGTAGATTCCATCTCAAGAGACCACTTTCTGTGCTCATTCGTAAGCAGGAGCTTCTCAACTGCTAAAGTTCGATAATGACATTGAAGCAATTCAGTCGCATCTTCAGGCTCCACTTCGAATTCCAGTTCTCCCACCATTTTCACCATATCTGCCATTGCTTCCTTCACTGAAGCCTTGAATCCCTCAAAGTCATCCAAGGGTTTTGGAATCAACTTCAAAACTCCAGTTAATGTTGATACTTTAACCACTCTGACAACACTGCCTCCCTGTGTTCCTGAAAGACAACAGACACACTCTGCTCCAGTGCTTGGACCCTGGAATACTCCCTCTGCCTGGGATCTGCTTCTCCCAGATGCCCACATGCTCTGCCTCCTGTCTTTCCACGAATCACAAGTGTTCTTAATGACATCTAGATGGGTGAATCCTTTCCAGAAGGCTTCGGATTTGCTTTGCCCAGATCCATCACAGTAATCACTATCTATGGCTAGCCTTATGAAAACATTTCTTAAATAATAAGACTTGAAAGTCAAAATTACCCTTTGATCCATGGGCTGCAGATTGATGCTGTGTTAGCGAGCATGAAAACAGCATTAATCTCCTTGTACATCTCCATCAGAGCTCTTGGGAGGCCAGATGCTTTTTCAGCGAGTAGTAATATTCTGAGAAAAGTTTTTTTTTTTTTTCTCTAAACAGATCTCAATGATGGGCTTAAAATATTCAATAAACCATATTGTAAACAGATGTGCTGTCATCCAGGCTTTGTTGTTTCATTTATAGAGCAGGAAGAGTCGATTTAGCATAATTGTTAAAGGCCCTAGAATTTCAAAATGGTAAATGAACACTGGCTTCAACTTAAAGTTACCAGCTGTGTTAGCCCCTAACAAGACAATCAATCTGTCTCTTGAAGCTCTGAATCCAGGAATTGACTTCTCTATAGCTCGGGAAGTCCTAGATAGCATCTTCTTCCAAGACAAGGTTGTTTTGTCTACATTGACAATTGGTTATTTAGTACAGTGACATTCATAACCTGTCTTAGCTAGATCTTCTAGATAACTTTCTGCATCTTCTATGCCAGCACTTGCTGCCTCACCTTGCACTTTTATGTTATGGAGATGGCTGATTTCCTCAAGCCTCATGAAACAACCTCTTCTAGCTTCCAACTTTTCTCCTGTAGTTTTCGCACCTCTCTCAGCAGAAAGTTAGGGCCTTGCTCTGGATTAGGCTTTGTCTTAAGGGGCTGTTGTTGCTGGTTTGATCTTCTAACAAGACCGCTAAAGCTCTCTCCATGTCAGCAATAAGGCCCTTTTGCTTTCTTATCTTTCGTGTTTTCACCGGAGTGGCACTTCTAATGTCCTCCAAGAAATCTTCCTTTGCATTCACAACTTGGCTGTTTGGCACAAGAGACTTAGCTTTCAGTCTGTTTTGCTTTTAACATGCCTTCCTGAGATGGTTTGGACGTCTTCTCCCCTGCAAATCTCATGCTGAAATGTGACCTGCAGTGCTGGAGATGGGACCTGGTGGGAGGTGTTTGGGCCATGGTGGCCCAGCTTGGTGCTGTCCTTACAGTAATGATTTAGTTCTCACTACAAGTTCATGTGAGATCCGATTGTTTAAAAGAGTCTGGGACTTCCTTCCTCTCTCCCTTGCTCCATCTCTTGTCATGTGACATGCCTGCTCCTGCTTAGCCTTCCACCATGAGTAAAAGCTTCCTGAGACCTCACCAGAAGGGGAGTACATGCCAGAGTCATGCTTCCTATATAGCCTGCAAAACTGTGAACCAATTAAATCTCATCTTTATAAATTACTCAGTGTCAGATATTACTTTATAGCAATAAAAACAGACCAACACACTTCCTCACCAAGCTTAACCATTTCTAGCTTTTGATTTACAGTGAGAGATGGGCAACTCTTTCTGTCACTTGAACACTTAGAGGCCATTGCAGGGCTATTAACTGGCCTATTTTCAATATTATTCTGTGTCATGTAATAGGGAGGCAAGAGGAGAGGAAGAGAGATGGGCAAACAGCTGGTCAGTGGAGAAATCAGAACACACACATTTATTGATTATATTTGATGTCTTATATGCGTGCAGTTTGTGATGCTTCCAAACAATTATGATAGTAACATCAAAGATCACTCACTGATCACAGATCATCATAACAGACATAATAATAATGAAAAAGTCTGAAATATTGCAAGAGTTACCAAAATGTTACACAGAGACCGAAGTGAGTATATATTGTTGGGAAGCGGCATAGATAGTCTTGTTGGATGCAAAGCTGTCACAAATCTTCAATTTGTAAATAACCCATTACCTGCAATCTGCAGTAAAGAGAAGCACAATAAAATGAGATATGCCTGTACTCACCCTCAGCTGACTTCTGATGCACACTCGAGTTTAACAGTTTAACAAACACTGCTAGAGATGAGCCCACTTTCCTGTCAAAGGCCAACCTTTCTGTGTGGCACATTCCCTCTGACCTATTCAAAGACATTGTCCAGCATGACCCCTTTTCTCTCCTGCACCATCAGTTTTCCCCCTTTCTACAAGATCATTTCCTTCGACATAGAAGACTGCTGTTAATCATCTCATCTCATGGAAAAGAACATCACCCCCTCCCACTCTGACAGTTACCTGACCTGCAGCTCTCTGCCCCTATACAGCAATTCTCCTGGGAAGAGGTTTCTTTACTGGACTCTTCTTTGCTTAATTCCTCTTCTGGAATTATTTCCTGGACCCATTTTCACCACGTTCCATCACCAGCCCTCCACTGCACTGAAAGGTTCCCTGTTACAGTTACACAGGACCTTTGTGTCACAAAATCCACAGGTCAGTTCTGAGATTCAGATCCCTTTGGCTAATTGGTCATCAGCTGCATTTGACAGAGCTGGGACCCCCTACCCACTAATACACATTGCTAATTCTGTAACTGTCCTGGCTACCTTGTCGCTTCTCCATCTCCACTTCTTTGTGAATCAACATTAAGAAGTCAGAAGAAAGGGCTCTTCCTTCTTCCCTAATGGTTATATTCTTTTGGTAAATTCAACCAAATTCATAGCTTCAATTCTATCTGTACCAGTCAAGATTCTCCAGAGAAACGGAACTAATAGAATGTGTGTGTGTGTATGTGTGCACGCACTCACACAGACATGCATGCGTGTTAGGTTATAGTACAGTTATTTAATCAAATACTAATCTAGGTATTTTTGTAAATGTGGTTAACATCTATAATGTGTTAACTTCAAGATAAAAAGAATACCCTCAACTCGGTGAGGAATAGGCCTCATGCAAGTAGTTGCAGGCCTTAAGAGCAAAAACTGAAGTTTCCCAGAAAACAATGAATTCTGCTTCAAGACTGCAGCATCAACTCCTTCCTGAGTTTCCAGTCCGCCAGCTTGCCTATGCATTTCAAACTTGTCAGCTCCCACAATTGTATGAGCCAATTTCTTAAAGTAAATCTCATAATGCATAATATATTTTATGTAGGATATATATTCTACAACCTAGCCAAGTTGACACATAAACCTAACCATCAAATGATCCATGTACCATGACCCTGATTCATATTTTCAGTCCAAATTGTTTTGTGTATCCACTTGCTTACTCAATATCTCCACTTGGGTAACAACACAATTTTTAAAGTTGAACTTTACCTGCAGCCTTTTCTCTCTCATTTGGTGGCGACTTGATCCTTCCTGTCCTGCAGTTTGAAAATGTTAGAATCATCCTTGGCTCCTCTCATTCACACCCTGCATTCAAATCCTGCTGGCTCCAACATCTCACAGCCTCCACTGCTCCCACATTTGTCCCCAGCACCATCTCTCCCCTGGACCACTGCAATGGCCTCCAGAGCTGCTTCTGCCCTTGTGTGCTGGGGTCTGGATTGCCAACACAGCAACCCAAGCAGCTCTCCTAATCTGTAACTGAGATGAGCTGTTTCTTCACACTAGACCACAACACATCTCCATGCAGTAAAAGCCACGGTCCCTGCCCAGAAGGCCTCCTTTTCCTCACTGACTTAAATTCCCCTCTCTGCTGTATGTGTAAACCACTCTGACAACACTGCCTCCCTGTGTTCCTGAAAGACAACAAACACACTCTGCTCCAGTGTTTGAACCTGGAATACTCCCTCTGCCTGGGATCTCCTTCTCCCAGATGCCCACATGCTCACTCTGCCTCCTTCAAGGAACTTGAATAATGCCCTTCTCAGCAAGGCCCCCTGCATGTGCCATTTGAACCTGCAGCCTCTCCATCCAGCATGCCTGCCTATCCTCACTCTGCTCTGACTTGTCCTTGTGTTTGAAGCCTTCTCACCTTTACCTGTACTATTCCATTGACTCATTACATTTATTGCCTGGTCTTTCTTCCCCGTTAGAATGGGGATAGATGTCTTTCTGGTTTTTTACACTGATGTTTTCCAAGCACATAGAATAGCACCTGGCTCAAGTGGGTCCTCAATAAATATTTGTGGAATAAATGAGTCATTTGTGAATATATCTTCTTGGTGGGCTATTCCTTCTCACTCTTGAGCATTAGAATGGAAGCTCCATGGAGACAAGGGCTTGCCTCTCTTATTCAGGCCCCTCCAGCAGTCCATGCACAGAGCAGGCCTGGCAAATATTTGTTGGGGGCTTCTGACCAATGAAGGTCTTTGGAGATGAAAGACAGGTCAGTTCCTACAAGTTATAGGATCTCATGGTCCTCTTTTCCCAGGGTTCATTGTGGTGGGATTTGTAGGTTTCTGGAAGATTTTGAAGTGAGCACTCCACTTTTAAAGCCACAGTATCCAATTTACTGATGAACCCCACTCTGCCTTTTCCCCTTCAAAACCTGATGCCCTTACCAAGCTGATTTCCCCTGGGTGGGCATCCTGATGGGCAGGGGGGAGGTCCCACCCACACATTAAGCCCTGACTTGCTGGAACTGGTCTGAACATTTGTGCCTCAGGGCAAGTCAAAGCAAGACCCCTTTGCACCAAGCCAGGCCTTGTTTTAGAACTCTGACTCCAGCGCTGCATGGTCTCCAGCGGCAGGGACCTTGTCTTTACATCGCTGATGGGCGCATTAACCACAGACTGAGTTGTGCATGTAAGAATTTCAACCTACCTCATCTGTAGCTTAAAAACACTTTTAAAGGTAATACATCTTTGCTTTTCTTTCTAAAAGAACTAAATGTTGCCTTGCCCTGTGAAAAACAAAATCTACTTATAAAAAGCATTCTTTGGGGAAAGGGAGTGATTCTTATCTGAAAACCAATGGAGCAAAAGGACTAACATTTTACAAGCTGCAGTAAAATCCAGGAAAACCTCTCAGAATGAGGATAGCTAGGGAGGACAGAAACCCACGAGCTAGAGGGAGGTCAAAGTCCTGGCTCTTTAGTGGGTGTTGCTGAAGTTGACAAATAGCAGGCGTTCGTGTGGTTTGCAGACATCGCTGTCCTTGCCTCCCCATGGCTGCGGAAGGGGCCTGTCTCCTGTCTTCATCAAATCTCTGCAGCCCCATTGCCTTCTCCTTGCCTTACTCTATTGGCTTTTGAATACTTCATTAACTTTTAAATCCAGCCATTTAAATGCTTGCATAGCCTAGTTCCCCTTTACCTAAAAGAATCATTATGACATTGTGTCTCTCCTCATATACTTAAATCATCTCACTCGGGCATCTGGAAAGATAATCTCAACGATTCTACTTAAACTCCTTAGCTATTAAGAAAGGCAGTAACATCAACAGGCTGAGTTGGCCCTTGAAATGGGAGAAGCTCCTCACAGCATCTGGTCAGCTTAGGTGATGCAATTGCCAGGCTGGCCTGGAAAAGGCCCCATCCAGAGAGTCATCCCTGCAGAACCAGATGGCTTCAAGAATATGTGCATCCGTGCTGGGCCCTGGGAATACCTTCGGACCTGCTGGGACATCCTTCCTTGAGTGGCAGCCCAATTTCTCAAGCCCCTATCCTCTTCTTTTGATTACCACACTGTAAATTATTGAATAAAATGTTCATCCTGATTTCCTTTAGAGAAGAATCTTGTGCTTTTTTAATGGAATAAGAATATTTCAATCTTTCTTTTCTCTTGGTTATTTCTAGTGCCTTAAAATGTGAACATCGAAACTGTTTTTTTATTATAAAAGAAAAGCCAAAATAGTGTTTAAAATATGTGTAGCCAAGACAAATCTTATGATACATGCTATCTTGGAAGAATTCGTGCACAGTTAATGGGTTGATGAGTGAAGCAGTCAAGACAGGGACTTGCTCAGTGCTGGAGTGTCCAGAGGTCTTGAGGGTCCTGGTTAGGAGCCCACTCTCCAGAGCCGCGCTACCTGGATTCACATCCCAGCTTCATCTCTTCCTGGCTGTACGACCTTGGGCAAATGACCTAACCTCTCTGTGCTTCAGTTTTCCACAGTAAAATAAGTGTGATAACACTACCTAGGGCATCAGGATGTGAAGTTTAAATAAGTTAATAAACTTAAAGAACATAGGATGGTACTGACCATTGCATGCCATATAAGGGTTTACTATAAACATTAGCTCTTAATGTTCTATAATTGAATATCATTTTGATTTGGAATATCTATATAACCAGGCTAGCAGGAGTCTTTCTTCTGGTCTCTGGGGTGTCCTGTGAAGAGGGAAAATCACCCAAATCCCCTGGCCAGGACCAGGCCAAAGTCCATCCACATAGGACACTACTAAGAGCCCTTGGGCTCTCATACATCCAGGACTCACCACAACTGCTGGGTTTCCCTGAGGTCCATATGCCAGGACACACTTCTCGAGTACCTGCTCATGTGTGCCATCCCCAGCACCTGGCACGAGGCCTGGGAGTGTGCCCAGCACACCGGCAGAGAGCATTCAGTGCAGGCAAAGGAAAGAACAGACAGCCTAGGAGGATAGCACAGGGTTTCAACCTTATGCATAAGAATCATGAAAAGGTCTCATCCTCAAACCCCCAGCCTGCCCCTGAGAAGCAAGCCAGAGTAAAAAGGTTCAGAGCTCACAACAGAAATGTACTGCCTCTCAGTCCTGGAGGCTGGAAGTCCAAAATCAAGGCATCAGCAGGGCCCCATTCCCTTAGAAGTTCCAGAGGAGGATCCTTCCTTGCATCTTCCCAGCATCGGTGGCTGCCAGCAATCCTTGGGTTTCCCTGGCTGGTGGCAGCATTGCTCAAAGCCCCGTGTGTCTCTGTCTTTGCATGGCCATCTTTATATAAGGACACTGTTCCGATTAGATTAGGGGTCCATCCCGCTCTAGTACGACCTCATCTCAACTTACCTAATTATATCTGCAGGAATACTGTTTATAAATAAATCCCACTCTGAGATCCTGGGGGTTAAGACTTCAACATATCATTTTTGGGGAGACACAATTCCACCCGAAATGTATCCCATGTTAAATTAAAGGGGCTATATATTTTTCAGCAAAAAAGAGGAATGCGTCTCTTTATAAAGACACAGACATATAATTTTACTGGAATGAAACCTTATCTTACATGCCCTTTTCACCATGGCTACCACCTCCTTCCAGCTCCCCACTCTCTCTTCTCCCCACAACCAGGTGAGTTCTGTTGCCATTTGTTGCATGTGTATCCTTCCATATGCTTCTATTTACTCAAATGAGCCTGCACGCACCTATGTAGGCAGATATTCATTGTGTAAATATGCATCTTCAAGGGAGGTTTTTGTCACTGTTCTACAAAAATAGAATCAATCATTTCAAGTGCCTTTTGTAAATTTTGCTTTCATCACACAGTAACATCTGGTGGAAGTCCTGCCAAGCCATCTTCCAAGGCTCTTAAAGCATTATCTTTAATGATTGTATTATGTATTCTGCAGTGTGGGCATTAGCCAAAAATTAACAGTGATTATCTCAAACACTTGGGGGTAGGGTCTCTCTTCCTTTATCTTTTGGAGATTTGATAGCTGTTCAATAAACATGAGTATGTTTGCATTGAAGCTGAAGCATTTTTCAAAAATCTCAACTCAACTCTGATAGCATTGATGCCATTTATACAATCTTATTCCTTCTTGAGGACACTATTTTAGGGTTCCAGAGACTATGTTTAACATTCTCTATAAACCATCACATTTATTTATCTTACCAGCCCAATGAGGTTAAAGTCTGCATCTGGAGACAGGTCAGGAGGTTCAGAGACTTAGGCACACAGCTTAGTGGGTAGACTGAGAACTCAAATCCTGAACTAACAACCTCCCACACCCATCACTCTCCACCATACTAGTTTCAAAAATTACACATCATCTCATACATTAGACTTGGCTCTGGAAGTCTAGTTTTGGTTGTTCCCAAAACCACCCTCCAAAGTTATATAACCACTGAAAATATACAAAGTAATGAAGCAGAGCTAAAAACTAAACAAATAAAAAAGTTTTAGCAATCCATGACCCCTGCTGCTCTGCAGAGAACTGTCCTAATTTTCCTTTGCTTATTTAAAATCAGTGACTTGACTTCAGAGTCACATGTGCTACACATACATGATCTAGTTTCTAGAAGCAGAATAGAAACTCTTACTCATACGTGACTGGGCAGGATGTCATTAGGAAAAGGTGAGGGAGGTGACAATCTGGGGTTTCAGGCCCTGAGTTGACGGAGGACAGTGGTGACTTAATAAACTAGACAATGGCTAAGACTGTCATGCATGCTTGCCATCTCTGAGAGCATATTTCCCAGGAAAGATGTTTAGGAGCAGTTGACAAAGACCCATACGAAAGTTCCTTCACAGCATATTTTTCCTCGAATTGCCTACGAATTCTTGCGTGACTTTGATATAGATGCTGTAAACTTTGGTACACAAAGTAACCAAGTCCCATCACAGTATGGAAGGGATGTGAATTTGAAAGGCGAGTAAGTGGTGCCTAGAATTTAGCTTTCTTACCTTCCTGAAATAGCACGTACAATAACATGGTTCTCAATACTCAGGTGGGCTGAGTATGCTAACCACCTAGGAACTAAAGAGCGTTAAAAGTGCTGACACATGTGTTTCAGTGAATTGATTTAATTAGCATAGGATGTAGCTGAGCATCGAGATTCCATAAACTCTTCAAATGACTTGAATATGCAGCAGCAGTTGAGACCCACACCCCTAGGAGATTTGAGGGGAAAGCAGTAAAATTGTTAAAAAATTAGAAGGACTGTTTGTGAAATAACATAAAATTAAGGAGATATAACTTCCTTTACTGAGCAACGTGGCCTTTGATGAGCCGCCCCCAACCTTGCTCTTCAGTCCCACCTTCCATTCTTCCCCACACTTTTTTGCTGCAGCTGAAACATACTTTCTCTGCATAAGCCAATCATTCTTCTCGTCTTACTCTTTGTAAATGTTTTCCCCTCTCCCAGGAATCTTTCTCTAAATGAATCCTGTACTTTCTTGGTGATTCCATCTAAGTGGTCTATTTGGGTAGAACCTCAGTGGACTCACTGCATTGCACTCAATTATCTGTTTTGGCCCAAGTTTCTCCACTTGACCTCAGTGAACACCAAACAGACAGAATGCCCTATGCATTCCCATCACCTACCCAGGTGACTGGCACATCACAGACAGTCAACAAATGGCTGTGGGGTGAAGTCAGGAAGCAAAACAGCGTTAGGAAGTATGTATCAACTTCTCACCAATTGTAGTATTGAGAAATTTATTGTCTTGACAGGCAAACACATGTAAGAGAAAATTTGCTTTGGAAATTTTGCACCCAAAAGCTTAAAAGAAAACATCATGGAAAAGACAGGTAAAATTGAACTCACTCCATCTAATATGGTGTTTAAAAAAATTTGTCTCCATTTTTTCTTTGTACTTATTATCAAAAACCAGGTATTGCAAAAGTACATTGGTAATCGCATTTTTTTTTCAGTCTGATGGAAATACAAGATACAAGTGCTCCTAGAGAAGACCTCTTCCCTTTGGAAGATTGAAATGCCCAGCAACACATGGCTGCAAATGTTTGCTGACATCGCTAATCAATCCCCCGCAAGCTCACCAGCCAAGTGGCAGTGACACTTTGGAAATATCAGAACCTGGTCATTTATTTCTTGACTGTCTTCCCAGACAATTAAGGACCTAACATCTGCGTGCTAAGCAACCCTGGGCTACTCCTTTCCAGCAACTTTGCAAGAAACACTGTCAGAACTCCTTAAAAACAATCAACTCTGAAAAAGAGGACTCCAGAAAGTGGCTGCACTTGAGTGAATGCTGCCTAAGCAAGGGCAAACTTCTGACACACACAACACACGTTTTTAAAGATGAAGTTCTCGTCCAGGGTGTCTGGCAATTGTGTGGCACTTTGAATTAGGCTTTGCAGAATGACAGCAATTTGACCAACAGCACCTGAGTGGCAGATGCTTTATGCACACTGTCAAGCTCAACATGGTACAATACAGACGATTTGGCAATGTTGGGTGCATGGTCAGCCTGCTGGGCTGTCAACAGCCGCACAAAGTGAGGCCGCGCCAGAATCATGGGGTGGTCAACATTCAAAGAGAGCTCAGATATCACCTCATTCAGCCCCTTCACAGTACAGATAAATGAAGCGAGACCAGAGAGAGCTTAATGATTTCTTGCTGAAGGATCACACAGATAGGTATATGTGTGTTCAATCCAAATTTGCAGGCTTAAACTCGAGTTCTCTGCCTGCCCAATCTAAATTGGCTATTTGCACTGTCCAAACACACCAGTTGATATTCAGAACTTCCTTTGACTTTCCACCCGATAAGCAGTTTAAGGATGACTGACTGTATCGACTTGCACAAGCCAAGCTGGGTCTGCACGGATGGTCTCTATCCATGGCTTCTGCTGTGCATGGCTAATACAGCTCCGAGCCACTGGGTAATCCTTGCTAGCATCCAGTTATTTTGCTGTCACTCACCAACTCTGGGCAACCCTTATCTCTGACCTAAAAATCCTTGAGAGCTAATTCCTAGAATTTAAAGAGTTTCCAACAGGTGTGTGAGAGCAGAAGCATTTCTACTAAGATCTTTTTCTCTTAAAAAAATAATAAAAATAAAATTTAAAAAAGGAGGAGATAGCCACAAAGAAACAAGAAAATATAATTATGGGTCTATTTGTCTTGCCTTTCATCTCAGAGAAAAATGTGGCGTCTTGTAGAGCATGTGGGTTGATTTCAGCTGAACAACAATAAACTCATTAGAAGCTACAAGATGGCATATTTTAGAAAAGAATACTGAGTGGAGGTTGTAAGTGAAATATGAAAATGTTTTTATTCTAAAACTACAATAAATTTTCTATGTAAATTTTCTTCACGACATAGAGACAAAATTAAGAGAAAAAGAAAAATAGAATGGTCTCTAATTATTGCCTCCCCATCACAAAACAAGGGCTATGCAAGGACAATGTATATGCATTTATACGCACGTCTACGAGCCACGAGTCTCCATTTTCTTGTTTGTATCATGGTTTCACAAAGATATTATCTGTCTCCTCCTTCTTCACCTCTAAAGCAGATACAACAAAAATGAGCTAGTAGACACCATTCCCACTCCTACCCCCAAGTAACTTATCCAGTGTTTTGAAAGAATTACCAACCAAAGGAGAAAACAGGAATCAACCCAGAAGCCTGGGAAAGGTATTTGATACAAAGCATCGAATCCTCTGGGCATTTGATACTAAGTAATGACTTCAAAAGCAAGGTGACCACAAGAAGCTTTAGATCGTCCCCTGCAGGAAGAGTTTGACTTTTGCTTTAAACATGGCACAATTTAATCTTTATTTGAAAGGTATACATACCGAGTCAGTTTCTTCATTAAGTTGCCTTGACATGCACAGATCCTTCAACAGATTTTTAAATCAAAACGCTTAAAAAATGGGCACAAGTGATTTGGCATGTGAAACGGGATAGGGTCTCCCCCAGAAAAACACGGAACTTCAACATGGAGCCGATAACGATGTCGCAGAGATTCTAAGACATCACCAATTGTAAGACAGATTTTCATTTTTCAAATGACTGAGAAAAAAAAATTGTGAATTAAGGTTTAGCAGGATCCCTCCATGATAGCCTGTGTACCAGTCTCTCCTTACGTTAAATGTCTTTATCCTGCTGTGGGGATCTGGCAATTTCTCCTGCCTTCAGCAGCATTGGTTGTTGTGCGCTAGGCAACTCTTCTCCACACATCTCAGTAGTCATTCGTGTTCACCTGCTTCTTTTCTTGGGTTTGGTAAGTTAGGCTGTGGCAACAAACACCATCCAAATCCCAGGGACTTACAGCAACAAGTATATTGCAGCAAGTCTATTGGCTGTGGCTCTGCTTCACAAGTCCTGCAGTCCAGAATCAAAGAACAGCCCCTACTGGGGACATGCCATCCTCGTGGCAGAAGGCCAAGAGGAACTGCAGAAGAGTGTGACAGCTCCTAAGGCCTCTGCCCAGAAGACACTTGTATCACTCTGCCCATGTTCTTTGCCAACGAAATCACATGGTCAGACACAACATTATCAGGACGTGAAGTATGCTCCTCTCGCACGCAATGCACAAAGGACAGGCCCTGGAAGGAGGGATCCAGTAGACAGGGGCAGTGAATGTTTTCAACAAATGTTACCATCTACCATTAAGCCTTCGGTGGTCACTTTGCAAGGAAATAGAGAATGTGGTTATTCTAACAAAGACCAGTATTTGCTCCACTAACACATTTATACCCTGCCACCCTGTTTTCATGCCTTTTTGTATATTTAATACTTTTTACTTTAAATGCCAAAAACATGTAAATTCTGGAGATAATTTAAACATCAATTAAACTCAACTATATAGTTAGCAACAACATACATGACTCAACTGAAACCACATCAGTGTAGCAACTGGGGCTGAGTCTACCCAAACACAGGCAATGCCAACTGTGTCACCTGTTTCCCATCAATGGCAAGCAGAAATCATCATCATCTGTAAGATGCATCTCACTTGCACATGTGTTGAAATGTGGGGAAAAAAAAATTTATCTTATAATTAAATACAGCAGTGTGTTTGTGTGTTTGCATGTGTGTGTGTGTAAAATACGATTTTTCTTTTTTTCTTTTTTTCTTTTTTTTTGAGACAGAGTCTCACTCTGTCACCCAGGCTGGGGTGCAGTGGCGGGATCTCGGCTCACTGCAAGCTCCGCCTCCCGGGTTCACGCCATTCTCCTGCCTCAGCCTCCCGAGTAGCTGGGACTACAGGTGCCCGCCACCACGCCCGGCTAGTTTTTTTGTATTTTTAGTAGAGACAGGGTTTCACCGTGTTCGCCAGGATCGTCTAATCTCCTAACCTCATGATCTGCCCGCCTCAGCCCCCCAAAGTGCTGGGATTACAGGTGTGAGCCACCGCACCCAGCCTTTTTTTTCTTTTTTGAGACAGAGTCTCACTCTGTCACCCAGGCTGGAATGCAGTGGTGTGATCTCGGCTCGTTGCAACCTCCACCTCCCAGGTTCAAGCAATTCTCCTGCCTCAGCCTCCCGAGTAGCTGGCATTACAGTCACCCACTACCACGCCTGCCTAATTTGTTTTTTTTTGTTTTTTTTTTTTTTATATTTAGTAGAGTTTTTTAGTGGGGTTTTGCCAAGTTGGCTAGGCTGCTCTTAAACTCCTGACCTCAAGTGATCCGCCCACTTCTGCCTCTCAAAGTGCTGGGATTACAGGCGTGAGCCACCATGCCTGGCCTGTAAAATAATATTTATTTATCAGCTCTTAAATACTCTGCATTCTTGCTCTTTGAAGCATGGTCTGTGGCCCAGCACTATGGATATCTTCCAGGAGTTGGTTAGCAATGAAAAATCTTGAGCCCCAACCAAGACTCCTGACTAAGAATATTAACAAGATCTATGGGTGAACCATATGCTCACTAAGTTAGATAAGTAGTATTCTAAATGGCATTAGTCTTACAGCTGTGAAGTGTATTATGGTAGAGTGAACACACACACACACACATATACGCACACATACATACACAGATCATGGGTACAATGAGATGACTCCCCTCAGAATCCTCCCTTGCAGCCTTGGCCCCAGCATGTAGAGTGAGAGGGAAGAGCATCTCAGGGTTATCCCATTCAGCAGGATGAGTGCAATGACAAGGACAGATCAGGTATTTCCAACCCTGGCTGTGCATTAACATCACCTGGCAAAGTTTTAAAAAATGTTGATACCGGACCGGGCGCGGTGGCTCACGCTTGTGGTCCTGGCACTTTGGGAGGCCGAGGCAGGCGAATCACTTGAGGCCAGGAGTTCGAGACCAACCTGGGCAACATGGTGAAACCCCATCTCTACTAAAAATACAAAAATTGGCTGGGCATTGTCGCACGTGCCTGTGATTCCGGCTGCTCAACAGGCTGAGGCAGGAGAATTGCTTGAACCCCGGAGGTGGAGGTTGCAGTGAGCCAAGATTGCGCCACTGCACTCCAGCCTGGGCGATGGAGCAAGACTCCATAGAAAAGAAAAGAAAGGGAAAGGAAGGGAAGGGGAGGGGAGGGGAGGGGAGGGAAGGGGAGGGGGGGGGGGGAGGGGAGGGGAGAGGAGGGGAGAGGAGGGGGAGAGAAAGAGAGAGGGGAGGGGAGAGAAGAGGGGAGGGGAGAGGAGGGGAGGGGAGAGGAAGAACTGATACCTAGACCCTGTCCTCTGAGATTCATTTGTTTTGGGGCACCTGTGTTTTTAAACACCTCCCCAAGTGACTCTATTGTACAGCCTGGGTGTGGGGCTTCCAATGTAGAGGGTGCGTGCAGATAGAAGGTCTATTTGTGAACTCTTCTGTGAACTAGAAACAGAGCTATCCAAGCTCTCTGTGAGCAGCTGAATCTTCTTCACCGTCAAGATCACTGTATAGATAATATGTTCTCATATAGGGGGCAGGAAAGGGAATGAGATGTGTTAGATAGGTTTTAGTGCCAACAGGAGTCTTGATTCAAGTGGGGTAACAAGGGCTTCAGATTTGATCTGATTGCAAATCCATGTGTCATATCTAATACACATTCAATGTAGGGAAACCACACAAATTTGAAGTCCCAAGACCTGGATCTGGAACTTTTTTCTACTGATCATCTTTTTTTTTTTTTTAAAAAAAAGATCTATATATGAATCTTTACTTCTACCCTTGAATAACCCATCTATGCTCCCCAAGGCCCAGTTTCAAATATGTGTACATATCACAGAAACACACACATATATGCATATTACGCATGAACATTCACATAGAGCAATTTTTAAAGCATAATGAACCTCTGCTATTTTATAAGTTTTTTAGGTTATCAGGGTCATAAATACAGAATGAACCCATCTGTTCTATCTGGTATCCCATAGATATAAACCCGGGGTTGATGACATGATTCCTGGAGGAAGTGGGCTTTCTTCCTGTGTTTTAACTTTGAAATGTCTAACCCATCTTGCACTAGGTTGCAAACATTGGCAATGATCAACCCGACTTCTGAAGTGTAAAAATTACTTGCACGGCAGCTACTGAGAAGAGGACTTTCATTCCAAAAGGACATAAAATTCAAAAGTGAGTGTGAATGTTGGTGATCCTATATTTCTTTGCTCAGGTGTCAATGCTATATCCTTGGGAAGTTCCCAAACGACTACTCCTGCTTGACAACTTAGGAGGAAACATGACAGGGATCATTAATTTCATGGAGAAAGTGGCATGTGTGATGAAAAAAGATCTATATATGAATCTTTACTTCTACTTTGGGATATTAAAAATAGGACTCACTAGGAGAAAGAAGATGAAGGCCTCTAGATGATCTTTCTTCCTCCACTCAGTTCTGCCTTTCATCTTTAAAGGGGTGACATTCTGATCAAAATGTTCATTCTATCCCAAATCCAAGCATATTCTCTTGAAAGTGAAGGAGATCCCACCATTAAAAGTAAAAAACCCAAGATCTCACCACTGTGCTGATAGGGACAATTCCATTGCCTATAAAAGATGCATTTTCTTAGAAAGCATCTTCATGAAACAGACTTTCCTCAAGTCTACCCATAAATAGGGCATGAAGATGATCAAGAGACTCTTCTAGGAGTTTCTTCTAACACACCCAGCAAACCACAGTCCTAAAAAGGCAGGACCAGAAACAAGAGCTACTCAAAATACATGAGGTACTTGTTGTCTTTGAGGGCTTTTTTTTTTTTCCTATTAGGGGAGGAATTGAGGGGGGAAGGGCATAGGAAATGATGCAGGCATATTGTAGAAATTAGGAAAGGCATAAGCTAATTGAAGATAAAAGGGAATAAAACACACATGTTAGGGAAGTTCGGTTTCAAAACAACTCAATACTACCTATGCTGTTATGGGATAATGAGCAAAAAGGTAGTTCTTTCAACTCAAGTAACAAAGAAAGAGAAAACTAAGCTTTGATCACTACAAAGGAGACCAAATATGGTAAACGGGAAAACCTTCAGGACAGATGGAGAAGGGGAGTATTAAGTTTGTAGAGGTGTCATAAGATAGCAGGCCTTGGAAGACACAATAAAATCAGCTCAGATACCCATATGCACGCTCACTGCAGGTGCTCTGCTGTATTTCTCAGTCAAGGACCAGGCCTGCAGTCTGGGGCGGTGAGTCCTTCACCATTGGATTTGGTGTGTGGTCGGGCAGAACAGAAACCAGATGCAGCCCTGGGGTGCGGGGTCGGGGAATGAGAAGGTGTGCGTTATTAGGCTGCTGTTTTTGAAAAGTGGATACGGAGACAACATAAAACACCAGGAGGCATGGACAGTGAGGCCTGGAGAAGTGCCGGCACCCTGCAAGCAGATCATTCTGGGTGTTGTGCCCAGACCCTGTGTCTCGGTCCAGAGCCACACTCCTGAGCTGAGCCTCAGATGGAAGCTGGCCCTTCCTGAAGGATTCAGCAACATTGTACTCTGGAAGATACAGAAGAATTCGGAAGGAACGAAGCGAAACTAACCCACAGAATTAACACTTCTGTGTTGAATTTAGGAATGAACTGTTTAACCAGGATTTGTGTAACCAGGGTTTTGTGTAACCAGGAGTTTTTAAGATCTTGTAACCAGGATTTTAAAAAATCTCTGTGTCATTTAATTCATTTGAAACATCTCTGTGATTCCAGCATATTGGAGCATGGGACTTTTTGGCCTTGGGTTTTGATTTAAAATTTTTTAGTTGATTCTAGACTTGTGGTTTGAATTTGAAAGAAATAAGATTTAAGTTTGCAAAGAGTCTTTGAGGTTCAAGAGAACTTGATTGATAGATTGATTGATTGATTATATTTATAAACACTAGGTAAGTGACTTGAAGGAATTGGTTTCTTGTGTTTGTAAGTCTGTCTTGTTAGGGACAGGAAGGGATTCAGATATATTAAATTTACCAAATATTTATTAAATGCTTAAAGGAATTCAGTTTATAAGTTTTGAGTGCGTAAGTGAATTGTATTTGTTCAACGGATGAGTTAATCAACAAATATTAGTAAATAAATACAAGTGATCATTCTTATTTTATACAAAAATTACTAAATTTATTATTTAAAACAAAGTTTGTCACTTTAACAGGTTAAGAAAAAATTTTCAACTTAAAAACTGGAGCCTCTATTTAAACAATTACCCTAAATAATCTTTTCTGAGAAAATATCTTTACTAAAATGTTTTTTCTTAAATCTTAACTGTTGCATACCTCATATGAATTCAGAAAGGGGTCACATTTTGCTTTGAAACGTAAGTATGGTTATTCTATTTTCCTTACTACCATTTGAAGGGAGAAAAAAATGATCACAATGTTGCAGCTAAGTTTAGAGTCCTGTTGTGGAGATACAACCTTTCTTAGTAGAACGTCAAGCTTGCAACCGAAGTCAAGCTTGCAACCATTCAACCCACACACATTAATAATAATATAATAATGATAATTTCAGTATTTGGGTTTACCTTTTAATTTTGCAAAGAATAATTGTACATATTCATGAAGTACATAGTGATGTTTCAATACATATAATGTATGGTGATCAGATCAGGGTAACTGGCACAACCATCATCTCAAGACCTTATTATTTCTTTTTTATGGGGGAAGGATATTCAATGTCCTCTTTCTAGCTATTTGAAACTATATCATATAGTTAACTGTAGTCACCTTACAGTGGTACAGAACACTGGAACTTACTCTGGTCATTGGCCTATCTAATCAGCATTTTCTACAAAGCAACCAGAAGCAATTTATAAGATTCTTTATGTCTACTTGAAACCTGTGGACACATGCACCTTACTAACGTCATGATGAAGTGTCCTTGGACTTGACCGCTAAGACCTCTCCATTTCTAGGAGACTTTTTCCCCTTGGGGCTAGAGGACAAAATAATATCTCCGAAAGCTAAAAGCTCTTGAACACAAAAAGGGCCCAGCACCATGTCTAGCACATAACAGGGTTGCAACATACCAAGGTTTCCCTATTCTCAGCTCATTTACTTCAAGCCTTAGTTGCCTTCTACCTCCAGGAAAGAAAAAAAAGAAGAGCCAGGTCTAGGAGTCAGGACACCCTTGGGAGTTTTAGACAATGTCTTGAGGACTCAGAAGATGAGGCTGCTATAGGGCATAATTTCCCTTTCCTGGTCACACTTGGCCCCATCCCAGACAAAGTAGGAACAATTTTCTTCAGCACAGGCTCAAGTGCTGAAGAAGTTTTTCAAGTTCATCCCCTCCTGGTTTTGCTTGTGCTCTCAAGAGTTCCTAATCTAAGCTCTAATTCAGGGTCCTTATTATGATCCTCGTGCTCAGAGGAACATGGATGTGCTTTGGAGCAGCCCTTGAATTTGTCTGTGTCGGTGTATTTGTGTGACAAATTTGGGGTAAGTGTAATTAAACATTGTCATTTTATAGGGAGAGGATCCACAGCTTCCATCCTGTTCTCCAAGGTCCAGAAAAGTGAAGCTCAACCACCCCAGACATTTCCCAGGTCCTCTCCCTCACCGAAACATACTGACCTCTGTCCATTTCCTGGGAACTTGTCTGCAGGCAAGTAGACAAATGACAAATTAACCCCAAGGAAAATGGCAGGAGATGACAGGGACCTCAGGGTTGCTCTTCAAGAGCCAGAATAAAGTTCATACAACAAAAGAGCCACTGATGTGGCATGTTAGGACACTGATCAAGGTATTAAAGGTGTTTGAAGATTGTAGGTTAAGAATTTAAATACAGCAGAATAATTTAACTCTTACAAGACCACACAGTAGACACACAAATGCTTGCTGAACAGATGTGTCCTTAGTAGCCCTTCGTTGTGGACAAAAGTCTTTCATTGACCCACTGCTCATGTCTACCCCATTGGGCCCAGGCACCAGCCCCAGCAGAAATGCAGGGACTCTGTCACCCTACCCACTTGCCATGAGCAGAACCTATATAGCTTCAGGGTAGGGAGAGGACAATTCAAAAGGATATGGCCAGCAAGAGTCTCAAATAGGACTTTATGCATGATATTGCTTCTTTGAGTAAGGTGAACAACTGTCTGGGTTTTAGCACTGAAATTCCTGCATCCTGGGAAATCTCTCAGTCCCCACAAATTGGGATGATTGGTTGCCCTGCATACAAAAATCCCCAAATTTTCTCCTTCTGGGAAGTATTCAGAGCTCCTCCTAAGCCAAAACAACAAAGGAGTGGCCTGAAAGTCGTTTAAAAATGTGTCATTTGAAAACCTAAAGGAAAACCTTTGGTGCAGAAAATAGCTATTTTCTGCAAAAAAAAAAAAAAAAGCAAAGTGTCCCTCTGCCACTGGTACCACACCAATTCCTTGCTAAGTGGCAGACTTGGCCATCTGGTGGGAGGCCGCTTTTTGACTCAAGCAGCACTCAACTTTGAATCAGAGTTGAATGAAAAAGCTCTGCTTCAAATTGTCATATTTTCATCCACTTGTTTCCCGTAACCTCCCCCTGCTAGCCCAAACATGTTTCCCTTCATAGGACTGTCCTGACTTAGTCGGCAGACATTGTTGCTACAGTCACTGGGAAACAATGCTCCATATATAGGCGATGTGTCTTGGAGGCACATGGTCTGCCCTTCACCACCCTCCTGGGATCCTCCTGGGCTGCTAGGAGGTATTTGATTGGGCTCACCAATCCTCAGCCTTGCTAGATGAAGAGCATTATGGGGGATGAGGGGATGTCACAACTGTCCCCTAGACCAATGCTTCCAACCTGGATGATGGTGCCTCCTCCCCTGGGAACATCTGGCAATGTTTGAAGATGTTGATTGTTGTGATTGGAAGGTTTGCTACTGGCATCTAGTGGGTAGAGGCCAGGGGTGCTGCCAACATACTCTACAATGCACAGGATGGCCCCCGACAACAGAGAATTCAATGTCAATGTCAGTAGTCAGTGATGGTCCTCTCAGAGGCTGCTTAATAGCATGTGGGGTACTTGGAAGACTAGGCAGCTTGAAGCTTGCACATTTACCACCTTCTCTGAGACACAGCCTCACTGCTTCTGAATGAGAAAAAAAGCTTTGTTTTAGCGGGAGACAGAAGAAAGCATGAATTAATAGCAAAAAAATTCTAGTCTGTAGAATAAAATTATCTCCTACCCATCTCAGGAATCAGGAACGATTAGTGCTTAATAAAGGTTGTTGACGATGATGCCACTGGCGATTCTGCAGCTCATTCCTCTGCTGACTTAAATCCCAGGAATCAGGAACAATTAATGCCTAATAAAGGTTGTTGATGATGATGCCACTGGTGATTCTGCAGCTCATCCTTCTGTTGACTTACGTGGCAGGCTGTTTTTAGCTTAAGGTTGAACTCTTTTTGGAATATTTTGCAAATTCTACATTTAAAAAAAATCTAAGTGGATTTTTAAAAATGAATTTGCAAGGTATTCCAAAGAGAGTTCAACATTAAACTAAAAACAGCACTCTACATAAGTCATATTCAACTTATACACCTGCATATTTGCCTCCAAAGATGTGTACACGAATGTTCACAACAGCATTATTCACAATGGTTTAAAAATGGAAACAATCCAGATATCCATCAGCTGGTGAACTGGCCATCGAAGCGTGGGACATCCACACAATGGAATACGTGTGGTAATAAAAGGGATTGAGAACATAAATGAGCCTCAAAAACATTAGGCTAAGTGAAAGAAGCCAGACAGAAAAGATCGCATGGTGTAGGATTTGATTAATATGAAAGATTTTTT
Organism: Macaca thibetana thibetana; assembly: GCF_024542745.1. Classification (NCBI taxonomy): domain Eukaryota; kingdom Metazoa; phylum Chordata; class Mammalia; order Primates; family Cercopithecidae; genus Macaca; species Macaca thibetana. The sequence continues at coordinate 166,942,671 of NC_065583.1, read as the reverse complement.
CTTAAAAGCAAATCTATAGAAAGAGAAGATTTGTGGTTGCCTTGAGTTGGGAGAGGGCTCCTAGGATTGGGAATGGAGATTGATCACAAAGTGGCATGAGGAATGTTTCTGGGGTAGTGTAAATGTCCTAAAATTGGATTATGGTGATAATTGTACAATTCTGTAAATTTACAAAAAAAATTGAATTGTATACTTAAAACAGGTGAAATTTTATGGTTGGTAATTACACGTCAATAAAGCTTTTACCAAAAATCTACTGAACTTGGATTTTTTTTTCCTGATATTTGGTAGGAAATGTTATAGAAAGAACATTTAATTAGAAAAAATTATATTTATGTCCTAGCCCCGATTCTACTCAAAATTAATTGCATTACTACAAGGAAAGCATTGATTTCCTCCTGGACTCAGTTTCCCCATCTGTAAAATGCTGACAGTGCCAGAAATACTGTTTATCCCTCATGCTGTGAGCTTTGGTTAACTGACTGCTCACATTTCAAGAGCGGATGGCTATAACTTAACCCATGAGCCTGGGTCACTACTTTACAACAATTAAATCAGGCTTGAAGTCCGCTTTGGTTTACAGAGAATAAAGTGACTGTGCCAACATAAGTAAAATCCAGCACCACATGGGCAGCTGAAGCAATCTCCCCCACACTCACCCTGCTTATGGTCAGAAAGGATGTTCTTTCCAAACAATATCCCTCAGAGGTACAGACAGAGGATGTCTGCCATCTTCCCACACAAACCCAGGGAAGGGCCAGGGCGCTGACTGCCTCTCAGGCAGGCACATGCACGCCCAGAGAGGTTCCTCTCCCCTTTCTAAGCCCGGCTATAGTGCCACTTCACCTGCTTTAGACCATCGCTGGGACATGCAGTGACCCAGAGACCAGTGTCTGTGGCAGGACAGTGCCTCTCCCTCAGCAATGCCTGTGAGGTTGTCTCTCTAAAGCGCCACTTCTCACTGTGTGGGCAGAAAAACACAGCTCTACTTATCGCATTTAGGTCATTAAAACAGCAACAACAAATTAAGGGGCCACCCCAGTTCAGCATATTTTCCAATACACAGACACTTTTTTATTCACAAATTCCCACCTGTGTCACGCATAGTGTAAACGAATTAACCAAGTATCAGTGGCAATCATAGCTCCTCAACCACAAAATTATCTTCCAAGGAGAATTTCCTTAGCAAGGTGAGGAGATTTAGCTAGGCTGTATCAAATCAGAAACATCATCTAAGAAAGCCAAAACTGAGGGATCCTGAGGCAGAGCGTTCACCTTGAATACCGGCTGGTGGCCAACATTTATTAGAGAACATGTTTCAGTGAGAACAGTAGACTACGATACACACCAGTCCAGAAATATTGGATTATTTCTTTTCTTAAAACAACTCAGCTGTGTCTTTTTCCACCATACTGTTTCACTGATCCTCTGAAATAATTTGCAACTCTGTCACTACATCACTAAATTAGGGGGCATAATTCTCCCAATTAAGCATTTAAAGTCAAACAAGAAGAAGAGAAAGAAAGAAACGTCTCCCGGCATCTTTTACTAAACTTTAAAGAGACTGAAGACTTGCTCTTGCCAAACGGTAAGTGCTAAATCCTGAGGGCTGTCACAGCTTCAAACGAGCTAACAGATGTTTGTTCTCAAGCACATTTTCCTCTCAGTGGCATTTTGAGGGTATCATAAACTTCCTGACACAGTATTTCAGTGGAAACGTTTTTTGTAAGATTATTTTGTTATCATAAAAAAAATCCCACAAGCATTTTTGAATATATGATGTTCTAGAGGAAACAACTAATGAGATTTAGCAACGTGGAAAAAGGTAGAAACTGCCAAGGTGAGTTCATTCACATACACACTTGGAGATGAACCTTAAAGCAGGCCTATTTGTTTCCTCTTTTGGCCTACCTCCTATAACTCCTAGTATAGAACAGAGGGACAATTGGCAATGGCTGAAGACATTTTTGGTTGTCACAACTGAGGATGCCATTGGCATCCAGTGGATGGAGGCCAGGGATGCTGTTCAAAATCCTACGATGTTCCAGACAACCCCCAACAACAGAATTATCCAGCCCCATATGTCAATAGTGTAGACATTGAAAAACGTTGGCACAGACAGAATACAATTTCATTTGGGTTCGTATCTCTGGGAATGAGACTTATTTTCCACCCGTGTTTAGCTTAGTCTTAGACCAGACACATAAACATAGGTTTCCAATGTAATACAGAGTTCTCTCAAATACAGCAGCCTTTGTGGTGGGAGGGAGGGTCTGCTGTGGAAAGAATGGGAGGTGGTGAAATACACTTAACACAGTGAAGAGCTAAGGAAGGGCTTCCTAGAGGACATAGGCCTGTGATGGAAGATGAGTAAGAATTGGCCAACTAAGGAGAGGGCAAGGGCAAGCAGATGTGTAGTCACCTCCAAGTGCCTGTATATAGAGTGAAGGGAAGAAGGGCCAGCTCTGCAGCACCTTGAATGCCAAGCTGGGGTTTCATCTGGTGGGCCATGGTCATGAGAGTCATGAGCCACTTCTAGTCCTTCTAGTCCTTCTAGTCCTTCTCATGCCACCTCTTTCAAATTATCCATTGGCCCTCTTGTGGACTAAATGTTTGCATCCCCCTAAAATTCATATTTTGAATCCCTATCTCCCAGTGTGATGGTATTAGAAGATGGGGTCTTTGGGAGATAATTACATTTAGATAAGGCCCTTGGGGTAGAGCCCCCGTAAGAGTAGTACCCTTATAAGAAAAAGACGAGGCTGGGTGCGGTGGCTCAAACCTGTAATCCCCACACTTTGGGGGGCCGAGGCAGGCAGATCACCTGAGGTCAGGAGTTTGAGAACAGCCTTGTAAACATGGTGAAACCCCGTCTCTACTGAAACAGCAAAAATTAGCCTGGTTTGGTGGCAGGACCCTATAATCCCAGCTACTCAGGAGGCTGAGGCAGGAGAACTGCTTGAACCTGGGAGGCGGAGGTTGAAGTGAGCAGAGATCATATTATTGCATTCCAGCCTGGGCGACAGAGTGAGAGAGAAACCAGATGTTACTTCCTTTCTCCACCATGCAAGGATACAAGAAAAAGGCAGCCATCTGCAATGGAAGAGGGCCATTACCAGAATCTGACCATGCTGGCACCTTGATGCGAGACCACCAGAACTGAGAGAAATCAATGCCTGTTCTTTAAGCCACTCGGTCTATGATATTTTGTTAAAGAAACTCAAGCTGATATTTTTGGAGGATTAAGATGGCAGATAGGAGGCAGGACTACCTTGCAGCTCCCACTCAGGTGGACACAGCAGTATGTGAGACTTACATCGTAAACTTTTGCTCCAACAACTACTACAGGAACATACCAGGAAAGCCAAGAGAATCCACAGACCCTTTGAAGGAAATGGATCACTGTTGCAGGCTCCCTGAGATGCCAAAAACTGTGAGTCTGCTTGCTTTTTCAAGGGGGAGGCTGGTGGTGTGGGGCAAGTTCTCAGTCCTGGTCACCGGCTGCCTGGAAATAGACTCAGTGCTGTTGTGGGGCACAGTGGGAAGTGAGACCAGCCATTAGGGCTGCCGGCTGTGCCAGAACGGGGCGAGGCCTGTGACTGCCGGCTTTCCCACACTTTCCTGGCAACCTGCATGACACAGCAGAGGCAGCCATAATTCCCCTGGGAACATAACTCCATTGGCCTGGGAACCACTCCCCCATCCCCCACAGCAGCCACAGCAAGCCCCACCCAGGGAGAGTCTGAGCTCAGACCTACCTATCCCTGCCCCAACCTGGTGGTCTTTCTCTACCCACCCTGGTAGCTGAAGACAAAGGTCATAATCTCTTGGGAGTTCTATGGCCCTGCCAACTGCCTGAGAAACCTGAATACTTAACCAGGCATCCCTAGGGCAAGTTTGCATCCTCCTTATAGTACCACAGCTGATGCACTCTTGAAAGCGCCACCTCCTAACTAGAGGCCAGCCAACACGAAACCAACACACTAAACAAAAATACAACCAAGGACCCTCACAAAGTCTACTTTACTCCCCTGCTACCTTCACGGGAGCAGGTTCTGGTATTCATGGCCGAGAGACCTGAAGACAGGACTCTGCAGGTGTTCCCCAGTACCAGCCCAGAGCTCAATAGCTCCTCTGCGTGGCTAGACCCAGAAAAGCAAAAGCAATCACTGCAGTTTAGCTCTCAGGAAGTCCCAACCCTAGGTGAAGAGAGCAAACACCTCATCAAAGGAGCACCCCGTGGAACAAAAGAATCTGAACAAGCAGCCCTTGAGTCCCAGATCTTCCCTCTGACATAATGTACCCAAAGGAGAAGGAACTAGAAAAGCAATTCTGCTAATATGACAAAGCAAGGTTCTTTAGCACCCCCAAAAGATCATAGGTCCAAAGATCTATGGATCCAAACCAAGATCATAGATCCAAACCAAGACAAAAATCTCTGAATTAAAAGAAAAGAATTAAGAAGGTCAATCATTAAGCAAATCAAGGAGGCAGCAGAGAAAGGTGAAGTCCAACTTAAAGAAATCAAAAACATGATACAGGATATGAAAGGAAAAATCTTCAGTGAAATAGCGCAAATAAAAAACAATCACAACTTCTGGAAATCAAGGACACACTTAGAGAAATGCAAAATGTACTGGACAGTCTAGGCAATAGAATTGAACAAGCCAAAGAAAGAATGTCAGAGCCTGAAGACCAGCCTTTGAAATTAATTCAATCCATTTAACACAAATAAAAAAGAATTTTAAAAAATGAAAAAGGCCTCCAAGAAGTTTGGGACTATGTTAAATGTTCAAACCTAAGAATAATTGGTGTTCCCGAGGAAGAAGAGAAATCTAAAAGTTTGGAAAACATATTTGAGGGAATAAATGAGGAAAACTTTCCTGGCCTGCTAGAGATCTACACTTCCAAATACAAGAAACTCAAAGAACACCTGGGAAATTCATCACAAGAAGATCATCACATAGGCACATAGTCATCAGGTTATCTAAAGTCAAGACAAAGAAAAGAATTTTAAGAGCTGTGAGGCAAAAGCATCAGGTAACCTGTAAAGGAAAACCTATCAGATTAATAGCAGATTTCTCAGCAGAAACCCTGTAAGCTAGAAGCGATTGGGGTCCTATCTTTAGCCTCCTCAAACAAAACAAATATCAGCCAAGAATTTTGTATCCAGTGAAACTAAGCTTCATGAATGAAGGAAAGATACAGTCTTTTCCAGACAAACAAATGCTGAGAAAATTTGCCACTACCAAGCCACCACTACAAGAACTGCTACAAGGAGCTCTAAATCTCGAAACAAATCCTTGACATACACCAAAATAGAACCTCCTTAAAGCATAAATCTCACAGGACTATATAACAATAACACAATAGAAAAAAAGGTATTTAGGTAACAAATAGCATGATGAGTAGAATATACCTCGTATCTCAATACTAACATTGAATGTACATGGTCTAAATGCTCCACTTAAAAGACCACAGAATGGCAGAATGGATAAGAATTCACCAACCAAGTTTCTGCTGTCTTCAAGAGACTCACCTAACACATAAGGATTCACATAAACTTAACGTAAAGGGGAGGAAAGAGATACTCCATGCCAACAGACACCAAAAGAGAGTACGGGTACTAGTCTTATATTAGACAAAACAAACTTTAAAGCAACAGCAGTTTAAAAAGACAAAGAGGGACATTATATAATGATAAAAGGACTAATCCAACAGGAAAATATCAGAATCCTAAATATATTTGCACTAACACTGGAGCTCCCAAATTTATAAAACAATTACTCTACTAGACCTAAGAAATGGCATTGATGGCAACATAATAATAGTGGGGGACTTTAATACTCCACTGACAGCACTAGACGGGTCACCAAGACAGAAAGTCAACAAAGAAACAATGGACTTAAATCACACCCTACAACAAATGGACTTAACAGATATTTACAGAACATTCTATCCAACAACTGCAGAACACACAATGTATTCTTCAGCACATGGAACATTCTCCAAGATAGACCATATGATAGGTCACAAAACAAGTCTCAGTAAATTTAAGAATATCGAAATTATATCAAGTACTCTATCAGACCACAGTGGAATAAAATTGGAAACCAACTCCAAAAGAAACCCTCAAAACCATGCAAATACATGGAAATTAAATAACCTGTTCCTGAATGATCATTGTTTCAACAATAAAATCAAGATGGAAATTAAAAATTATTTGAACTGAACAATAATAGTGATACAACCTACTAAGACCTCTGGGATACAGCAAAGGTGGTAATAAGAGGAAAGTTCATAGCATTAAATGCCTATATCGAAAAGTCTGAAAAAGCACAAATAGACAATCTAAGCTCATGCCTCATGGAACTAGAGAAACAAGAACAAACAAAACCCAAGCCCAGGAGAAGAAAAGAAATAATCAGGATCAGAGCAGAACTAAATGAAATTGAAACAAAAGAAAACAATACAAAACATAACTGAAACAAAAAGCTAGTTCATTGAAAAGATAAATATAATTGATAGGCCATTAACATGATAAACCAAAGAAAAAGAGAAGATCCAAATAAGCTCAATTACAAAAGAAATGGGAGATACTAGAACTGATACTACAGAAATCCAAAAGATTATACAAAGCTGCTAGGAACAACTATAAACACATAAACTAGAAAACCTAGAGGAGACAGATAAATTCCTGGAAATATACAATCCTCTTAAATTAAATGAGGAAGATATAGAGACTCTGAACAGACTAATAACAAGCAGCAAGATTGAAATGGTAATTTAAAAATTATCAAAAATAAAATGTACAGGACCAGGCAGATTCACAGCCGAATTCTATCAGACACTCAAAGAAGAATTGGTACCAATCCTATTGACACTATTCCAAACAATAGAGAAAGAGGGAATCCTTCCTAAATCATTCTATGAAGTCAGTATCACCCTAATACCAAAACCAGGGAAAGACATAACAACAACAACAAAAAAAACTGGAAACTACAGACCTATATCCCTGATGAACATAGATGCAAAAATTCTCAACAAAATACTAGCTAACCAAATCTAACAGCATATCAAAAAGATAATCCACCATGATTAAGTGGGTCTCATACCAGAGAGGTAGGGATGGTATAACATATGTAAGTCAATAAATGTGATACACCACATAAACAAAATTAAAAACAAAAATCACATGATCATCTCAATAGATGCAGAAAAACATTTGGCAAAATCCAGCATCCCTTTATAATTAAAACTTTCAGCAAAATCAGCGTAGAAGAGACATACCTTAAGGTAATAAAAGCCATCTATGACAAACCCACAGTCAACATTACACCGAACAGGGAAATGTTGAAAGCATTCCCACTGAGAACTGGAACAAGACAAGGATACCCAGGTTCAACACTTCAATTCAACACAGTACTGGAAGTCCTAGCCAGAGCAATCAGACAAGAGAAAGAAATTAAGGACATCCAAGTCAGTAAAGAGGAAGTCAAACTGTCATTGTTTGCTGATGACACAATTCTATACCTCGAAAACTCTAAAGTTTCATCCAAAAAGTTTCTAGAACTGGAAAACGATTTCAGCAAAGTTGCAAGACACAAAATTAATGCACACGAATCAGTAGCTCTGCTATATATCAACAATGACCAAGCTGAGAATCATATCAAGAACTCAATTCCTTTTATAAGAGCTGCAAAAAAATAAAATAAAATACTTAGGGATATACCTAATCAAGAAGGTAAAAGACCTCTACAAGGAAAACTACAAAACACTGCTGAAAGAAATTGTAGATCACACAAATGGGAACACATCTCATACTCATGGATGTGTAGAATCAACATTGCGAAAATGACCATACAGCCAAAAGCAGTCTATAAATTCAATGCAATTTCCATCAAAATACCACCATCATTCTTCACAGAACTAGAAAAAACAATCCTAAAATTCATATGGAACCACAAAAGAGTCCACATAGCCAAAGCAGGATGAAGCAAAAAGAACAAATCTGGAGGCATCACATTGCCTGACTTCAAACCACTGTAAGGCCATCATCACCAAAACAGCATGGTACTGGTACAAAAATCATAGACCAGTGGAACAGAATAAAGAATCCAGAAAAGAAATAAAGAGTCAAATACTTACAGCCAACTGATATTCAGCAAAGCAAACAAAAACTAAGTGGGGAAAGGCCACCCTACTCAACAAATAGTGCTGGGACAATTGGCAAGCCATGTGTAGAAGAATGAAACTGGATCCTCATTTCTCATCTTATATAAAAATCAACTCAAGATAAATCAAAGACTTAGATCTATCACCTGAAACCATAAACATTTGAGAAGATAACATCAGAACAACTCTTCTAGACATTTGCTTAGGCAAAGAGTTCATGACCAAGAACCCAAATACAAATGCAACAAAAACAGATAAATAGATGGGAATTAATTAAACTAAAAAGCTTATGCACAGCAAAAGAAATAATCAACGGAGTTAACAGACAACCCACAGAATGGAGAAAGTCTTCACAATCTATACATCTGACAAAGGACTAACATCCAGAATCTACAAAGAACTAAAAAAATATCAGCAAGAAAAAAACAAACAATCCCATCCAAAAGTGGACTTAGGACATGAATAGAAAATTCTCAAAAGAAGATACACAAATGGTCAACAAGCATATGAAAAAATACTGAACATCACTAATTACCAGGGAAATGCAAATAAAACCACAATGCAATACCACCTCACTCCTGCAAGAATGGCCATATTCAAAAAATGAAAAAATAATAGATGTTGGCATGGATGTGTTGAAAAGGGAAAACATTCACACTGTTGGTGGGAATGTAAACTAGTACAACTACTATGGGAAACAGAGTGGACATTCTTTAAAGAACGAAAAGTTGATGTACTATTTGATCCAGCATTCCCACTACTAGGTATCTACCCAGAGGAAAAGAAGTCATTGTATGAAAAAGATACTTGCACATGCCTGTTTATAGCAGCACAATTTGCAGTTTCAAAAATATGGAACCAGCCCAAATGCCCATCAATCAACTAGTGGATATGGAAAATTTCGTATATCTATATACCATGGAATACTATTCAGCCATAAAAAATGAAGTAAGTAATGGCATTCACAGCCACCTGGATGGAATTGGAGACTATTATTGTAAGTGAAGTCATTCAGGAATGAAAAACCAAACATCACATGTTCTCACTCATAAGTGGGAGCTAAGCTATGAGGATACAAAGGCATAAGAATGATGCATTGGACTTTGGGGACTCAGGGGAAATGGTGGGAGGTAAGGGATAAAAGAGTAGACATTGGGTGCAGTGTGTACTGCTTGAGTGTAACCAAACACAACCTGCTCCCTAAAAACTTATTGAAATAAAAAAACTCAAAACAAACTTAATAAAATAAAATAAACTTTTAAAATGAAGTATTAGAACATGAAAAAAAAAGTAGCCCAAGTTAACTGAGACAGAAATTTGTACCAAGAAGTGGGGTGTTGCTGTAAAAAAAAAAAAAAAAAACTCCTTAAAATGTGAAAGCAGCTGAAAGAGACTGAAAGAGTTTTGAAGTGCATGCTAGAAAAAGCCAAGACTGCCATGAAAGGACTACTAAAGGGGAGTCTGATGAAGTCTCAGAAAGAAAAAGAGAGAGCTGCAGAGAAACCTCCACCTTCTTAGAGACTACGTAAGTGATTATGAACAGAATGTTGGTAGAAATATGAGTTATTCTGATGAAGTCACAGATGAAAACAAGGAACATGTTATCAGGCAATGAAGTAAAGGCAATCCTTATTATATAGTGGCAAAGAACTTGACTAACGTGTTCATAAACGAAGTTAGATATTTAGCTGAGATTTCTGAGCAAAGTGTTAAAGGAGTGGCTTGGTTCCTCCCAACTGCCTGTAGAAAAATGTAAGAAGAGAGAAATCAATTAAAGAAGGAATTGTTGAGTAAAAAAGAACCAGAACTTAAAGATTTGGAAAATTCTTACTCTATCCATATTTTAAAAAGAGAGAATGTTTGGAAGATAATATTAAGGGTATGGCTGACTATTTGATGAGGAGACTAGTGTGAGTGTCAACCACGGACCTAATCAGCCACACCAACAGAAGCAAGAAATGGGATTATGTTAGCAAAAACTTTGTCAAATGGGATGAAAAGAAACAGAGAAAATGAGACAGAATGAAGGCTGCAAACATATACCATTCCTCAGAGAATAAAACAGGATGATGGAGAAGACGATTCAGAGATTATTAGGGCTCCCACTTTCACCACAGGCTTATGAGGTGGAGCTAGTTCCTCCTTGGTCTCAAAGGATGGGGCTACCTCTCTCATTTCAATAGGTCAGAATGTTCCCACCTATTGCCATAGGGGTGAGGCCACTGAAGATATCCTTGTGGGTGGGTCCCCATGGAGCAGGACCAGCCCATTGCACTGTGAGAATGATGTGCCATCATTGTCTTGCTAAGACAAATTTAAATTTTTGTCTTGCTAAGAACTTCCTTATGACCCATCACTCCTTCTACCTTCTTTCCTATTCTTCTCTTTTGGAATGAGAATGTCTATCCTATACATGTCTCATCATTGCAGTTTGGAAGCACATAACTTGTCTGGTTTCACAGGTGCATAGCTGGAGAGGAATTCTGTCTCATGATGAAGCATACCTCAAGTCTCTCTTTAGGCTAGACTTTAGACTTTAAATTTTAGAGCTGATGCTAGAATAAGTTAAAATTTGGGGGACCATTGGGATAGAATACATGTCTTTTGCATGTGAGAAAGACAGGAATTTCAGAGGGCCATGAAGGGAATGTTATGGACTGAATATTTGTGTTCCCTCAAAATTCGTATGTCAAAGGCTGAACTTCCAATGTTCCCTTCATGGTATTAGCAGGTGAGGTCTTTGGGAGGTGATTAGGTTTAGATGAGGTCATGAGGGTGGACCCTCCATTATGGGATTAGTGTCCTTATAAGAAGAGGAGGAGATACCAGGCCTTATGAGACACAGCAAGAAGTTATTCATCTGCAAGCCAGGAAGAGGGCCCTCACCAGAACCCAATCATGCTTGCATCCCAATCTTGGACCTCTAAAACTGTGACAAATAAATGGCTGTTATTTAAGCCACTCAGTCTGATATTTTCTTATAGCAGCCTGAGAAGATGAAGACAGGTCCTCTCCACTTTCCACTTTTCTCCACGTCTGGCTTAAAATCCTTGATCCACTAATAAAAATCACATCACCACCTTGATTACATTCTCTGTTCTTTCCACCTCTATCCTTTATCAATGCCAACCAAGACCTTCATTCTTAAATGGGATCTCTTTGTATTCCTTCTTAGAGCCACACATGAATCTACAATTGTCTCAAAATAAAAGACTTTTTAAAGTGCACCTTCTTTCTGGATGATGCCAACTATCTGACGTGCCTAAAAGTGAACAACTCAAGTTACTGAAGATACTTTCAGGCTGATTGTGGTCATAAACTTGACATGGAACCTTTCTCCTCCATACTTTCCTTCTCTTACACTCATTCTTTTATTTTTATTATTGATTCTCATGTGTGTGAAACACAAGTAGAACAGAGGCTTGAATGTGCCTTGGTCTCTGGGAGACAGGACAAGCCCACTTTTAGCATGTGTGCTAGGGGAAGCTACATCTCACTTACTCTTCAACAAACTCCAATCTGTCTTTTGTTTCCACCATCCAATGAAAGGCAAGGTCACCAATGTCTTTATCTGCCAAATCCAAAAGGTGCCAGTGAGATATTACTTGACCTCGCATTAACATTTGACATATTCTCTTCTCTGAAAATATTCTTCTCTCTTGACTTCTATGTGTCCCCTGTGGCAAGATATGAAAGTTTCAGCCTGTGTGAATACAGAAACTTCACCATGCTGGGGATTTTCTCCATTTGTTTTGTGCTGTATGAGAGAGATTAAATATGAATGCTTCTCTTCACTTGCGGAGGAGGTTGGAAGTCTTTGGTCTTCATGAAAAGGCAAGCCACACCTTGACTTACTTTGGTTCTGAGTTTAATGGGCCATGAGGAGTAAGAAGACAGTGGGTTTCAGGGGACGTGGGGGTATAAAGAAGGTTTGAGATGAGGATGCACAAGAGAACTGCTAGAGGGATACAGAAGCAATGGAGAGATTGCCACCAGATGGGATCCCTGGAAGTGAGGTGCTAATATCTGGAAAACTGCTGAGAAGGAGGAGGATCCATAATCCAGGGAGCATTAGAAAAGTGGACCCTTCTGAATACCATGGCAAAGGGCATTGCTTGAGGGCCCAGGAGGCTAAAAAGAACTGAACTTTGCCTGACAATCACCCAGTCTTCTTCCAATGGAAAATGTTGCACTATTTGCACATGAATGTCTTCTCTTTGTCTACACCCACACCAAAGAAAACTCTCTGTCTATATCAGCACTTTACCCCCTGGCTGAAGGCCCCTGGCTATGCCCCAAAACTACGCCTGGTTCCCATCCCATGACCTCCTGTGGATGTTCCATGTTATGGTTTAAATGTGTGTGTTCCCCTAAAACTCATATGTTGAAACCTAATTACCAGGGTGGTGTTATCAGGAGGTGGACCTTTTGGGAGATGATTAGGTCATAAGAGTAACATCCTCATAAATATGATTTGTATCTTTCTAAAAGAGGCCCCAGAGAGCTGCCCAGACACTTCACCATGTGAGGATGCAGCAAGAAGAAGCCATCTGTGAGCCAGGAACTGGTCCCCACAAGACATTGAATCTGCTGACACCTTGGTTTTGGGGTTTCCAGCTTCCAGAACAATGAGATGTAAATCTCTGTTGCTTGCAAACCACACAGTCTATGGCATTTTGTTATAGCAGTCCAAACGGACTAAAATTTTCTTACATATTTTAAAATCCCCACACCCATAAGCCTAAAGAGTGAGGTCTGTTTACGAAGTGGGCATCCCCTGCCCCCTGAACTTAGTGGTGAAGAGGGACAAAATATGTAAGCATAAAGGCCACAAGCTAGGACAGTTGTTCCTGAGCCTCGTCTTACACTGCCTTCCCCAGCTCTTCCTCTGACGTTGCCAGATGCATTTGCTCCATCTCCTCTGCTGGTTCCTCCCTGGTTCTGAATCCCTCGAAACTCTGTCCTTTTTTCTTCTTCTTCTTCTGCCTAGAAAATCATATCTATTATCATGACTTTAACAACACCCACATTCTGATCGCTCCAAATTGATACATTCAGGCCAATGAAATCCAGGTTTAGACATCCAGCTGCTTAATTCATGTACACACCTGTGTGTTTCATAGACATCTGAAGCATAGCATGTTGAAAATCACAAGGCCCTTATGATGTGTTTCTGCTAATCTCTCCTCCCAAATGACAAGCCAGTCTTTCCCTCAACAGCCTCTTGGGCACCCTTTCATTTCTCAGACATGACACATTCATTCTCATCACAGGGGCTTTGCACGTGATATTCCTTCTGCTCCAAACTTCCTTCACCCTGCATTGCTTGCTCTTGTTGTCATTATTTCAACTGTCATCTCCTTAGAGAGACTTTCTCTCCCATTCTGTATCTAAAGTAGGTCCCACTGTTATTTTCTATGAATTCACCCTCTATAGCACAAATCACCATGTGTATATATCTGTATTGTTCTTCACCCCCCCAATAACCCATGCAATTCATGAGGACAAAGACTATACTACATTCCCAGCACCTGGAATAATGTCTGGTTCAGAGAAGAAGAGATGTTTCATAAATATTCATTAAATGAATGGTAAACATTAGAGTATATATATGATATTATAATATGTATGTATATATATGAAGTTGAAGGGGTGTAGAGAGGTGGGCAAGTGATGAGTTTTATTTCACATGTGTTGAGCTCGGAGGACATAGAGGACAAATGGATGAATCCAGCAGATGATCAGGCTATAAGTGTGAAGGTAAGGGAGGCCAGAGATAAAGATATAGGAGGAGGTCAACGAAACTATGGCCAAAGTCACAGAAGAGAATGAGATGGCCCGAAAATAGTCAGTAGAGAATAAAAAAGTCACTAGAGAATAGGGGACCACGAACCTCATAGAAAACTACCTAGAGGTTACCTGCTGCTCAGTCACCTCTATTTCACCATTTCCACCAGGCTCTCCTGTCTACTCCTCTGCCTTGTCTAGAATAGGGGGCCAGGAACTTAGTAATACTCACCATGGTAGGTCCTTGGAATAAACAGTGACCAAAACAAACTTGGTCACTGCCTGAGAACAGTTCATGGATAGTGAAAGCAAGCCATGTGGACAGTAACTGGGTGGCAGAGATCGTGCCTCTCAGTTTCTTTCTCTTCAGTTTTAGTTGGTCATCTGACTGCCCAGAGGAAAAGCTCCATTTCTTAATTGCCTTTCTTGCAATTTGGTGTAGACCTGGATTAAGTTTTAGCAATGGGTTGTAAGCAGAAGGAAGGGATTCTGTTGTGAGTTGAACTGTGTTCCCCACAAATTCATATAATAAAATCCTAACCCCTGTGGAGGAATGTGAACTTATTTGGAGATAAGGTCTTTATAGAGGCAATCAAGTTAAAATGAGGTCATTTTAAACAAGGACGTTATCTAATATGACTGGTTTCTCTATAAAAAGGGGGAAATTGACACAGAGATACCTATAGAGAGAAGACAATGGAAGAGACAAAGGGAGAAGATGGCAACCTACAATCCAAGAAGAGAGGCTTGGAACAGATCTTTTCCTCACAGACCTCAGAAAGAACCAACTGCCAACACTCAGTCTTGAACTTCTAGCTTTCAGAATTGTGAGACGACAACACATTTCTATGGTTTAATCCATCAGTCTCAGGAACTTTGTTACAGTAGCCCTAGCAAACTAGTAGAGAAGCCACTTCGAGGTCATAACTCTATAAAAGGATATGTATGAATCTCCTGGCCCTTCTCCCTTCTTGCTGGCCTGGGAATGACTAGACTTGCAGCAACCATATTGGATCCAGAGGTGGAAGCCATGTGTTGAGTTTGGCAGGGCCACACCACAGTTGACAAAGCACCCTTGACTGCACCCCTCTGGACTGTTATGGAACAGAGAAGGTCTGTTTGTTCTAAGCCACAAGGTTTTGGGTCTCTTTGTTACAGTATAGATTCCTTAGCCTATATTCTAACTGATACATATTGCATAAAGGTCATGGATAACTATAAATAAAGTCATGTATGACTTCCAAAAAATGCTTGAAAATGAATTATACTTGACCGCCTATCCTAATTATCCATTCTGCAACAAATTTATAGAACTAAAAGTACATCCTGCCACATCTGTCTTTCCCTCCTAAACCTCCAAATTGGCTGGTCTCATCAATTCTAACGTGGTTTTCATTATTGACTTCATCTCTCTTCCCATTTGCAGACCACTCAAAGAATCTCTTCCAAGATTTTTCCTTTATATTCCTCAGGTTACCTTAGCTCCTCTATTTCACTCCAGTCTGGTTTTCAAGTTTAAAATGCTTTCCAGAATACAAGTCTGACACTCCACTATTCTTTTCTTTCCAATCCAGGCACAATTCAACATGATTCAGTCATCATCATTACAGGTAAAGCACTTTCCTAAAACACTCATCTACCTCTGCTCTGTCTTTTGCTGAGGCATGCAGCCCCCTTTGATGTTAAATGGATTTCTTTCTGTGACAGTACTCGAAGACAATAGGATCTGGCTAGACATCTTCAGGCTTTCTTAATGTCAGCATTAAATACGGATTTATTGTTAATTGATACATTAATGCCTGACTTTTCTAAATCAATGGAAAGCAAAAAAAAAAAAAAAAAAAAAGTTCACAAAATGCTAAGAATTTTATCTGACTTTAAGGAAAGTCCATGGCAAGAATGTTCTCTTATCTAAGCAGGAATATCTGGAGTAAAAAATTTGGACATTAAACATGATTACTGTGGTGTTTTTATTCTAATCAAGTCCACTGTTCTCGAGCCCATTTTTTTCATCCAGATATTCCATGAAAGTTAAAATAGGGAATACATTCTACATTCCAGATCAAAATTGAAAATCACTGAAGCATTTGTCTACAAATGCAAGTTGATCAGTCAGTCCCATATTTTTTCTTTATTCTAGAATGAAGAACAATGTGGATACATCAGAATCATTCAACAATGATATAACTTACCTTCTCTATGACCCAATTTACTTGCCTAATTTTGGAGACTCAATGGACTAAGAAGAAGATTAAATATGGAGAAATTATATTTCTTTTCCTGGATCTGTCAGAAAAAAAATGTACATGACTTTGGGGAGAAAAATATCCTTCCTCCGACTCTGCTTCCTCATTTGCAAAACAGGGAAAGGAAAGTCCCACTAATTTAGTAATAAATTATCTCATTACTGAGTGTAAACACTGTTATTGTTTAGCATTTATTTCTGCAATCTGTCAGGATATTTTGAAATTTCTGCATGAAATACACATCTTAATGCAGTGTTTCTCCTTCTCTCTCACATGATGTGCCGGAGAAGGGGAGGCAGAATGGTGAACACATGGGTGATGTAAATGAAATGCTGTCTAATTTATTTTCAAATGGATAAAAGGAAATGTAATTAAGCTCCCTAAAAGCCTCCCAAATAAACTTCCCTTAAAGGAGTAGAAAAGGAGGTTGTAATTGATCAAAGTAGCTACCTCAAGTGTTTCAAGTGTCAGATTCCTTGACACTTGGAGACAAAGACCAGATTAAGATAGGCAGCAGAGAATCAATTGTAGTACAAGCCAGAGGCTTCACAGGATGGGAGGAAAATACCAGAAATGTGGATTAGATGCTGGTCAGCATCAAGAAGCAAACACACTTCATGTCTGAAGTCTCAGGCTTAGATGTACCACTGGTGTAAGTGAATCCTCTCTCTTCTCCATGCACAAACAAGTAAATGTGTGTTTATGTTAGATAAATAGATGATAGATGATAGATAGATGGACAGACAACAGATAAATAGATAATCTCCTATCTGTTTATTTAATGAGGAAAAGCCAAGATATCAGCCTAAAACCACTAAAAAAGAGAGACAGAAAAAGTCTTACGGGTCTACTGGTCCCAAGAAAAAGACTTCCTTCTGCTGCATTGCATGCTACCAAGGACAGCAGGGGATCCACAGCAAATAACATCCACTCACGTCTGTACTGTACATTTGCTAAATTCTGATCTCTGACAAAAAAAAGGAGCCCTGGTAGAACAACTATAAATATATACACTCAACATCTCACATATCGCATAGTAAGTGCCACAAAATGAGCATGCGTTGTATTTGTTCTAAAATTGTTACTCTTCAGAGTATTCAAACTAAAAAACAAAACTATATTTATATCTCAGGATTCTATAACTCCACCAGCTTTGGAATGACAAGCATGAGAAGTGGTCACCCTCTTAGGGTCATTAAGGTTCCTGAAACTTACACTTCATAGAAACAGGCATTTTTATCCCTTTTAAAAATATATGTGTATGCCCCAACTAATCAACAGCCTGGAC
Source organism: Macaca thibetana thibetana (assembly GCF_024542745.1). Lineage (NCBI taxonomy): Eukaryota > Metazoa > Chordata > Mammalia > Primates > Cercopithecidae > Macaca > Macaca thibetana. The sequence continues at coordinate 166,925,175 of NC_065583.1, read as the reverse complement.
ACATAGAGAGACCCAACTTTGAACTGACTGTGGAATTAACTCTCATGTGTCAATAGAGAGGAAGTCATCAAGGTGTAAATTTCCTCTCTCAAGGATTGTATGTCTTTATCATATAAATCATAAAATAAAATTCATGAGTTTCCATTAAAAAGTGAGTATTTTATGATCCACAGTTTATCAACTGTCAGCTATACCCTGTTTTGATTCTTTGCTTTCCTCTTTTTCGACATGATCAAATATGAACATGCTATTAAGTCTTAACCCTAGCATGCTATTTTTGAAAAGATAGTATATAATGAATATCTGCCATAAAATAGTACATAAGTATGTGTGATAATCAATTACAATTGATTATTTTAGTTTATTGTCTTTCCAAAAAGACAGTGAAGATTTGAAGCAATCTATTGTTAAAATAAGGTTTTAAAAACAGAAACTAAAAAAAAACCGAAACCACCAGGAATGGAGAAGAATTAAAGCACAATATAAAACCCCTGTAATAAAAAGAGTCATTGCCTCACAGATGAACATAAATTGAAAAATCTATTGCATTTTTTCTGCAGACGTTCCTCAGGATAGTGCCATACTACCATTCATGGGAGATGCTTATCACAAATAGTCAGAAATAATGTATCTCAGGGAGAAGCATTTCATTATTAGGTATGATGAAAAGCAATATTACTAGAGGCATTCCATCATCAAGTTCTCTTGGCCTATTTTGAAAGGTCTTTAGGAAAAGTTATTCACAAGCAGGCATGAAAACTATGAAGCATCAAAGCGATTGATGATTCTAATAATAGTATAACTGATCATTTATACACTGTGAATAAAACCTACTGAGCTCATCATAATGATCAAAGTTGAGGTTTAAATTAAGACACTGTAAAATAAATGTTTAAATGAAACACACTGAGATGACCACAGTAGTTAACTTAGAGTGGGTCTGATTAATGGTCTTTTAAATTTCATTATCTCTAGCTTGCAAATTTTCTATAATATATAGGTAATATTTTTATAATAAAAATTTAAATTTTGTTAATTTTTTCCAGACTTACTAATATTTTCACCTGCAATGTGTTTCCAATGTGTATGAGTCAAAATCTTTCATAGGACTTTGAGGTCTACAAAAGTGAGCAGAATATCAGGAAAATTAATTTTAAGCCCACATGTCACAAGCCAAAGGAACATGTCCGATTTAAGCTCTCTGTGCATGAGCTTTAATATCTGTAAAAACATCTTCTCCCAGAAAAAGATACCCCTAACTGAAAACAGCCGTTGTGTCATGGAGATGGGAATGAGATTAGATTTTATTTTCTGCTTTGCACATGCCTATGCTTTAAATTTATTTCATTTGGAAAAAATAACTTTCTGTTTTCTCAGAAAAAGTTTGACTTTTTAATGACAATTTTAAAGGCATCATAAATTATGCACTTTTTGATTGCACAGTAAGAACTGATCTAGAAAAAAAAATTGAATTTGGATACTTTCCAAACTGGAAAAAGTTTAAGTCACTCAGATAATAAGTATAGGGTTTCTATTGTGGGTGATGGCAATGTTCTAGTTAGATAGTGGTAATGGTCGCATGACCTTGTAAATACCGTAAACTTTAAAATGGAGAATTTTCTTGTACGTGAATGATATCTCAAAACAAAACAAAACTAGAAGACACTGAGGAGGAAGCATCAGATTTAGGACAGAATTAACTGAGCTCGTATTAGTTTGTTTTCACGCTACTGTAAAGATACTACCTGAAACTGGAAAATGTATCAACAAAAGAGGTTTCATTGACTCGTAGTTCCACATGGCTGGGGAGGCTTCAGGAAATTTACAATCCTGGTAGAAGGTGAAGGGGAAGTGACTGCGTCTTACATGGTGGCAGGAGAAGGAGAGGGAGAAGGAGAGGGAGAAGGGGAGAGGAAGTGCCACACTTTGAAATCATCAGCTCTCATGAGAACTCACTCACCATCACGAAAATAGCATGAGAGAAACTGCCCCCATGTTCCAATCACCTCCCCCCATGTCCCTATCTCTACAGGTGGGGATTATAATTCGAGATAAGATTTGGATGAGGACACAGAACCAAACCATATCAGAGACCATTCCCTATAATCACTGTCTCCTCCTTGTCAAAAAGTAAGAGACAGACACAGTTCTCAGGGACAATCAGCAGAGGCTGTCACGCCCTTAAGGCCATCTCATCCACAACTCAGATTTTTTAAAAATCAAATTGTGTTATACAAGTGGACTCATTTGGCCACATCAAGGGGAGGCTGTCAGTGAAGACATTTTCCTACCTCATTAGGACAAGAAACATCCTTGCTCTCACAGAGTCAGAGATTTGGGCAACATTACCTCTTTAGAGTATATGCCTTGAGTATGGTCGCCCCAAGCTTTTCTCTATCCTCTGTAGCCCATGTTGATACCTCTCTCAGCTGGCTTTGGCTGCATAATTAAACATCCCCAAATTTAGTGGCTTAAGGAAACCACCATTCATGTAGCTCGTGTATACAAGTCAGCCATGTGGGCTGAAGCTCTTCTGTGCTCAGCTGCTCAGGTGAATGAGCTGGCTGTGGGCCAGGGTGATGGGCAACTGGGCAGTGTCTCCCTCTTCATACAGCAGGCAAATCTGGGCTGTCTCATCCAGCACAGCATGCTTCAAAAAGAACAAGTAAAACGTTCAAGATCTTTTAAGCCTAGACCTGGAACAGCACAGGCCACTTCATCCATATCCTCAGGGTGAGACTCGGTCACAAGTCCATCCTGGACCCAAGGGGTGGGGAAACAGGCCTCACCTCTTGATGGGAGGAAGCACAGAGTCACATTGCAAGATATGGGACACGAGAAGGGAAAACATGCTTGGAAGCAACCTACCATCACACAGCCCCAACAATAATAGATTCCAAAATTATAAACACAAAAGAAAGAAACATTCAAGGGCTCTCGGCTCACACAGTTAATCTTCCCAGTGGGACACAGGGAATATAATGATTTAATGACTTCAAAGTCATGTATTATTCAAAGAGGAAGAGTTCTCACTAGAGAAAACATCCCAAGTAAACTGAAATGCATCTGCACTCATTACTGTTCCTCTCCCTCCCTCCCCTCCTTAGAGCACTCAGTTACTGTATTAGGTAGATAAACAGGGTTTGATTCAACTGAAAGGGGAGCTGTAGCCCTTATACAAGCTCAGATGAGGATTGCTGAGAGAGATCTAGGGATGATAAATGGAGATTCAAAGACTCCTCAACAAGTCTAAGCCTAGGGAAGGTACTGAATTTGTGGTTCTTAAAGCAAAGGACTCAAGGTCGCCACCGCTCAGAGATGAGACGATCTAGACACGTTATATATTTCCTCAGATTCATTATATCCTGGCTTAATTTTTTAAGGTGAAGGTTTCTGTAACCTGGAAAACAAAGCAATAATCTTACAATACAGTAGAATTGGGCAGAAGTCCCCAAATATCTCTGCACATCAGAATTGCTCAGTACACTTAATAAAAACACTACGTCTCAGGCTCCATCCTCAGGCATTGTGATCCAGTAGGTTTGGAGTTTAGTGCAGAGATGTAATTTCAGCAAGCTTCCCAGTTGTCTGGATGAGCTTGGTTTTATTAGGTAAGAAATGGGGATAATTGTATCTGCTCCATCTGGATTCCACTGATGTATCAATAGATACGGATGGGTGCGGCACGCTGATGTGAGGTGCATTAAAGCAGATAAGCCATATCAAAAAAACAAAACCTCTGCAGCAGACAAGCTTATACTGGGCATACTCCAACCTTACTTTTCAAGATGTCCATTTTCAGCTTCTTGCCATCTACTGATTACTCATTAAAATCTAAGACATTCATGTTAACCCAGGCATACTGTAGGATTGCGTATAGCTGCAAGTTACAAACACGCAAAAAAAACTGTACTGCACAAGATAGAAATGTATTTGTTCCCACGTAAGTATCTCAGCCCTGTCATGACAAGCCAGCTCCATGAAACATAAGAGACCCCCAGCTCCTCCCGCCTAACCACTTTGCCATGCCTCAGCCTCATGATATAAAATAGAATTGGGGATCCAGAAATCACATTCATATCCCAGGCAGAAGTCTGGAGAAAGGTGAAAAGTTGAAGCAAACAGCGCCTTCTTTTAAAGAACATTCCCAGTTTGCACACTGTATTTTCACCTGCATTCCATTGATCAGAACTTAGTCACATGGAAAGGAAGTCACTAGAAAGAAAGACTGGAAGATTCCATCTCTATTCCAGACGGCCATAGGGGGCTGAATTTCTGTGGAAGAAAGATAAATTGTAGGACAAGAAGAAATCCCTGCCATACCCAGGCTGTGTCAGAACACCTATCTCTGCTTTGAGCCTATAAAATTTTTATACCTCAAAGTGTTGATTGTGGAATTATTGATTGTAACAGTAAAAATTTGAAAACAAATTAAACAGCTAACAATAGGAGAATTATTAAGTCAACTACAGGACATCAATTTAATAAAATACCATAGAATCACCAGAAAAGTTGGTTACCAAGATTACACAATCCTTTTTAGCATGTAGTGGTGTCTAGCCTCTTCCACTTTCTTAAATACCTGCAAAGTACAAACACTCATAGCACTGAAAACCTGGCCTGAGAGGCAAGCCAGTTCCTCCGTCCTAGAGAAAATAACCACAGGCAGCAAAAAGAGTTTGATTAAGACAAATCCACCCAGGCTTCAGTTCACAGCAAATTCAAACTCTGCTTTATGAAACAAATTCCTCCTGAAAACAAAAACGAAAGAACAAAAACAATAAGACATTTTCCATCCCCCAAACTTCTGTCCCAAGGCCCTGAACTAATTAGCATTCTGGCCCAGGATCCCAGGTCACCCTTCCAGAACTGGGAGATGAACAGAGTCGATTTTCCCACCAGCATTCCTGAGCTCTCCCGCCATCATCAGCCTATATCCACATGGAAACACAAATCCCGGGAAAGAGCTTGGCAGGAAGTCAGGAAGAGGAGATGCCAGCAGAATCTCGGTGCTTTCTGGCCGAGGATATCTCAGGAATAACGCTTTATAGGTGGAGAGGGAGAGAGAGACCCTTGATAGCAGTGCAGGCCAACAACTGTAGTTGTGCAAGAAATTCACTGGTTCTAAGTAAAAAAAAACAACACAGGGAGGGCAGATGTACATTAGGTGAGAACCTTAGAGACTGAGAATCCCAGCAGGAGCTCTGCACATAAAGCAGCACCTCCCTTTCATCTGTAGGTTCAAGAATGGATTCTTTCACTTTCTAAGTGAGAGAGAGAAGACTTGAGTACACCACCACCACCCCTGCATTCTTCTTCACAGGCACGGGACAGGAACACATGTTTCCATGCTTCGTGAGAAGTATCAGTAAAAGCACAACCTCAAGTCTGGAAAGGTCACTGGAGGCACAGCTCTTTGATGAATCTTGTGCATTAGACAGTTGAACTTTATAGTCATTATTTGGCATCTTAAGTAGAATGTGAGAAGGTCTCACTATTTTGAAACACCTGCAGAATGTACACAAGGCTAGGACCAACTGAAATGAAGAAACAAGAGCATGATCTAAACAGGAGGTGCCTGGGGACGATTCCAAAGAGATTCAAGATGCTATGGCAAATAGAACATTTCTGAAAGGATACATGAGAAATTGATAATAGTGATTGCCTTTGAGGCAGGGAAGTGGGGAACCACAGACGCCAGCATTAACTGGAAAATCATTTGATGGTATGTTATTTTGTACTTAATTAATTGTATCAGTTACATTTATTAAATTTTCAATAAAAAAGAGGGATACTTGGGACAAAAACAACACTTCCACTTTGGCTCTTTCTCCATTAATTTCTAGCCTCATGACCTGGAGAAAGATATTAAAATCACTCCACATGTCAGTTTCACATGTATAAAATCTAAAACCTGAAAGTCTAGAAACGATGCCCAGCCCTGGCAAATGTCACCTAAGGCCGGGGCTTGGAAGTCACCATCAAGAAGGGGAAGGAGCATTCCAGTTGAATCTGTGGTCACGACCACTGCTCTTGCTGTCACTAACACCTGTAATCACACTACACGTTTGTGAGATTGGCTTCTTTCTTTTCCTCTAATACACTAAATTCTTTCCTTCCTTAAGACTTTCATATAGGTTAATCCACTAGTTTTTAATGTTATGTTTCTAATTTTCACATAGCTATATCTTACTCAATTTTCTGATACTGATTATCAGATGTCACTGTTTCAATTCTTTGATGTCACTTCCTCAAAAAGGACTTCCCTGATCCCCCATTTATACTTTCTCAGAAAATTTTGTTATTTTCTCTTATAATATATATGTATGCATCTGTAATATTTTTTTTTTTTTTCAGACGGAGTCTCACTCTGTTGCCCAGGCTGGAGTGCAGTGGTGCAGTCTCGGCTCACTGCTACCTCTGCCTCTGGATTCAAGTGATTCTCCTGCCTCAGCCTCCCAAGTAGCTGGGACTACACGCGCCCACCACCACGCCTGGCTAATTTTTCATATTTTTAGTAGACATGGGGTTTCACTGTGTTAGCCAGTATGATCTCGATCTCCTGACCTCATGATCCTCCCGCCTTGGCCTCCCAAAGCACTGGGATTACAAGTGTGAGCCACGTGCCCGGCCTGTCATATTTATTTCTATAAAATATATGTAACATATGTTATATGTACATATGTCCTTTCCCTTGCTTTTTCACACATAAATTTATATGGCAGTTTATTGCATACTACGTATTCAGAGTTAGATAGCATTCCAATGGATAATCTGTGATTTTTAGTCAGTCCCCTATTGATTAAATTAAGATAATTTTCCTATTCTTTTGCTGGTAAAAATTGTGCTACAATAAAAAAAAAAGTAATAGCTTTTTAAAAAGATACTATGACAGAGATAACGTTGCAAGGGTAGACACTGCTGCTACTGCAGAAAGTAGACAGCAATGATAAGTCAAAGCTGACTCCTCTCTCAGAATGAAAGCATCTCTTCCTCCTCACCAAAAAAAAAAAAAAATATATATATATATATATATATATATCTTGACTTGGAAAAACAGAACAAGAACTGTCCAGGACTTAGGTTTTTCAAGAATAACTATAAAGTGTCATGAAGAATAAAAAAGACTTAAATAAAAGTATATTTTTCTGGATTAGAAGGATTTAATAATAAAAAACAAACCAGTCTTCCCCTTTGGATAAGAGTGTAAAATGCTATATTTTGGGAGAGGACGCAATTTGGCAGCTTATCATAGTGTTTCTCAACTATTTTTCTTTCCCATTATCATTCCCCTAAAAAGGCTTTTTAGATATTTTTCCTCATGCTTTCATGCATGAAATTTTAATCCTACAGATATGCTGAATATCTGTTCATATGCTTTATATATAATGCTCTTTACATAGAAACAGCAAGAATTTTTCATACACCTCCAGACAGGAATGGGGGGGGAGTGAATGGAAAGGAGGGAAAAAGGCAGAAGGGAGGGAAAGGGGAAGGGATAAAAGAGGAGGGGAGGGGAGGGGAAAGGACGGGAGGCGAGGAGAGGGAAAGGGAAGAAGGAAGGGAGGGAAAGGAAGAAAGGGAGGAAGGAAAGGAAGGAGGAAGAAAGGGAGGGAAGGAAAGGAAGGAAAGGAAAGAGAGGAAGAGAGGAAGAGAGGAAGGGAGGGAGGGGAGGGAGGAAGGGAGGGAGGGGAGGGAGGAAGGGAAGGAGGAAGGGAGGGAGGGGAGGGAGGAAGGGAGGTAGGGGAAGGAGGAAGGAAGGGAGGGGAGGGAGGGAGGGAGGGGAGGGAGGGAGGGAGGGAGGGAGGGAGGGAGGAGGGAGGGAGGGAGGGAGGGAGGAAGGGAGGGAGGAAAGAAAGGAAGATGTGCTCCTTTGGGTACAATTTCAACCTGACTGAAAATGCACACTCACTACTAATTCAAATAGAAGTTGTCTCCATCTGGGTCCAGTAGGAAGAAGAATTCAAATCAAATGGTTCAAAGTGCCACTTACAGAATGTGGGCAACACTTACAGAACTAAAATGATGAGACACCCAGAGACAAGCCACATGGAATGGTGCTGTCACTCAGGAGGGCTGCCTTGGAGGGCTGGGGGAGGAAAGTGTTGCCTGCCTGCCTCCTGAGAACTGAAGCTATGGCAAAGGAACTGCCCACCCAGCACAATTAGCAGATGTGTAGGGCACAGGCACTGCCAAAACCTGGCACCAGCTTTGCAGTGGGAGGAAGTGCCTCCTTCCCGCTCTCCTGCCAGCTTTCCGTCTTCTGCGCCTGACTCCCCTTAGTCAAGCTCACCTGGAGGTCACACCTATAAAACTCACAATAATTCCTGAAATCATCGAATACCCAGTCCATAATCCTATCTCTCCAGTAGTCCCCCAAATGTCCTCCCATCTGGCCTAGCCAATCAAGGACCACTCATGCTTCTAGTATTTAGGGTTGTTAGGTCTTTTCTGATCTGGAACTTTCTTCATAAAACTGACATGATGGAACAACAGCCAGGTGGTGTTCTGTGCAATGTATCACCTTCTGAATGCAGCCAACTGCTTCCTTATGGTGCCATTTAGCTTGGTATTCTATCCTGTGCATTTCCTATAAACTGGAAATGAGGCATAAGGTCTTGACTAATGTTAAACTTTTCTAACATGATTACATCACGGGGATGGGTAAGGCTGTAGTCCACCTATGGTTCACTGTGGTGCCTCATGCCTATAATCCCAGCACTTTGTGGGGCTGAGGCAGGTGGATCACCTGAGGTCAGGAGTTTGAGACCAGCCTGACCAATGTGGTGAAACCCCGTCTCTACTAAAAATACAAAAATTAGCCAGGTGTGGTGGTGGGTGCCTATAATCCCAGCTACTCGGGAGTTTGAGGCAAGAGAATTGCTTGAACCTGGGCAGCAGAGGTTGCAGTGAGCCAAGATCATGCTACTGCACTCCAACCTGGGCAATAAGAGTGAAAACTCTGTAAAACAAAAACAAAAACAAAAACAAAACAAACAGAAAGAAAGAAAAGAAAAGAGACACGAGGTATCTATCCCACCTGGAGTTATGCAAACATGGACATCACCTAAGTAGAGGTGATGACAACCAGATCCTTGCACTGTAAGATACAGCCCCCAACCCAACAGAAAACTGACTTGTGCAGTGTTTAGCTTGGCACCAAAGATGCAGGCTTTCACTAATCTACTGCCTAATGGTTTTTTAACCAATTGATGAAGCTGTTTTAAATAAATTATTTCCTGATATAAAATAACAATGTCTAATACTATCATTTCCTTTCCACTTACTAGGTGGTATTCTGTATTGTCTGTTCTCATGCTGCTAATAAAGACATACCTGAGACTGTGTAATTTATAAAGGAAAGAGATTTAACGGTCTCACAGTTCCACATGGCTGGGGAGGCCTCACAATCACAGCAGAAGAGCAAGGAATGTCTTACATGGCAGCAGATAAGAGAGATCTTGTGCAGGGAAACTCCCCTTCATAAAACCATCAGATCTTGTGAAACTTATTCACTATCATGAGAACAGACAGGAAAGACCTGTCCCCATGATTCAATTATCTCCCACCAGGTCCCTTCCATGACACATGGGAATTGCAGGGGCTACAATTCAAGATGAGATTTGGGTGTGGACGCAGCCAAACCACATCACATTCTTCTGTAAGATGGAACTTTCTCTTAACAACTAGGCTATTTGGTTACCCTAAAAAACAGCTCTTGCTGGGAAGGCATGATGAATGCTCAATTTTCCCCCTTAGCAAATTAGAGTACATGGAATCGCTGCTTCAAATAAAGTCAATGAGATTTTTCAGGCTTTTTCTTTTGTAAATATTGTTAAAGACACATGTATTTCCACACATTCAATCTGTAAAAATAACAAAAATAGTTTTCATGCTCAAATTTTTATAAATTTAGCCAATGGGAGCACTTTCAAGCTTAAACCTATTTTTTTTGTTTATTAATCTGAGAAACCTTCCTTGCTTTCTGGCACAACAAGAGATTCCAGACTCATTTTATACCTTTCTCGGCCTGAAATAAGTCACTGCTCCAAGGAGCCATGATTCCTTACAGGGGTAAATGGTACTAAAGGCCAAAATCCAGTGCATTAGGGTGCCCATTGCTACAAAGTTGATATTGTTTCTAGGCCATTTCAGTGGTCAGAAAAAGAAAAGGTAATTTTTATAATTACATTTAACATTTACATTACCTTTAACATTATAAGTTATGGATTTATGGAATATTTTTAATCTATCATTATAATGTCCTTTATCTTATAAAATATATAAAATAATTTTTGTATAATGATGCTAATAATATCATTACTAAAAACAAATCAATAATCCACTTGAAGCTTATAAGTTCTATGACTTTTCTTGAGCTGTAACAAATTAAAGATTTCTATTCAGTTCCATATATTAATGTCACTTAAAATAAATCTTTTCTATAGTATGATATGAACTTGACATACAATTATGTTTTAACTTGCTTTAAATTTTACTAATACCTACATGATTCCAGGGTTAAAACAATGTAAAAAGAAACACACTAAAATTTCTCAATTGGAAGCTATTTCATTGGTTTCTTATTTATTCCTGCACATTTTTACAAATATGTACATAAGAAGAAAGAATAGTCATTTTCTTTTGTAAAAATTCAGCCCACTGAAATACATTAATTAGTAAATTTTCCACTTAATATAGGTTAGGGCTAACCTATATCATTTTAAAGGCTGTTCAAGTAACTTTTTCATAACTGCACATAAAAAAGAGGTTTGCTTTTTTCAGTGATCACGTACTACTTCTGACCTTAAAACATATTTTTGAAAAAGGAAAACAAATTTAGGGACACATTTTAGCCCCAGTCTTCTTTGTCCTGTGGGCAGCATTTGGCATTTACTGGTCACCCCTCCTTTCGGAAACCTTCTTTTATTCCATTTCCATGGATCCACACCCCTTGATTTTCCTGCCTTCTACTTACCAAGTTCCACTGGCAACGCTGCTCCTTCTCACCAGCTCTTACCGCTTGGCATTCTTTAGGGTCTCCCATACTTCTAACACTACACACCCTCCCAGGACAATTTAATCCACCCTTCTGGTTCCAATTTCCACCTCTGATAATGAAATTCAATTCTATAACTTTACCCACCTCCTGAACCTCAGAAATCTATATCCAACTGCTGACAGGATGTCTCCCTTTTCCACTCACAGACACAATATTTTCAACAGGCACCAGCTTGAGTTCATCATCTTGTGCCCCTTCCTCCTTACTCCTCCAGTCTTTCTGGTGTTAGAAATGGTACCAACCTAAGGGCACAGGCATCAGGCTTCCCTTCATCCATCACCTCCTTTCTTACCTACCTCCAGGGCAATCCCAATCCTCTCAATTAGACCTGTAACCCAACATCCCCGTACATCCATTTCTCTTAGTCCAGTCCATCTCCTGGATTGGGCAAGCATCGTCTCTAGTCTATTCCAACACCTCCTGCTTCCCATTTTCACCCTCTGTGACCCATTTGTCATGCTGTATTCAGAATAATCTTTTAAAACATAAATTAGGCCAGGCACCGTGGCTCATGCTTGAATGTCAGCATTTTTGGAGGCCAAAGCAGGAGGATGACTTGAATCCCGGAGTTCAAGACCAACCAGGGCAACATAGTGAGATTCCATCCCTATACACACACATACACACCCCCAGGTGTGGTGGCATGCGCGTGCACACACACATACACACACACACACATCCAGGTGTGGTGGCACGCACCTGTAGTCCAAGCTACTCAAGAGGCTGAAGTGGGACGATCACTTGAGCCTGGAAGGTTGAGGCTACAGTGAGCCATGATCATCCCACTGCATTCCAGTCTGGGTGACAGAGACAGAAGGAGACCTTGTCTCTAAATAAATAAAATAAAAATTAAATATCAGATAAATACCTTTATCTGATTAAAATCCAGCAATTCCTTATTATCACAGTAAATTCCACGTTTATATACTTATATTTCAAACTAATTTACCTACTTCTAATCCTTGCATGATGGAGATTTTCAGCAATACCCTCTATGATATTTTGCTTTGGTAAATGTTCATTTTATTTCTACAATTCAAAATATTTTCTAGTACCTTCATATTTTTGCAAAGCTGTTTTTCCTCTACCTAGAATATTACTTTTCTCCTCAACTCCTCTTTCATATTCATTCTTTAGTTGTTATTTTTTTCTTTGAGACTGAGTTTCACTCTTGTCACCTAGGCTGGAGTGCCATGGCACAGTCTCGGCTCACTGCAACCTCTGCCTCCTGGGTTCAAGCAATTCTCCTGCCTTGGCCTCCTGAGTAGCTGAGATTACAGGCATCCACCACCACGTCTGGCTAATTTTTGTATTTTTAGTAGAGACAGGGTTTCACCATGTTGGCCAGGCTAGTATTGAGCTCCTGACCTCAGGCGATCTGCCCGCCTGGGGCTCCCAAAGTGCTGGGATTACAGACATGAGTCACCACACCCGGCCTGGGTCCATGTTAATTACTACAACTGAGGCCTGGGAATTACAGCATTTTAAGTATAACATATAATAATTCCAAAGTACTAAGTATATGGTGTGACATGAGGCAGGTTGTTAATAAATGTTAGCTATTTATATAATTTAGGGCGTTCATGGATAACAAAGTAATCTCCAGACTGAATTCATCTTTGAAATCAACTGCTTTGCATTTGCATAATTCATATTCCTGTTTTTCCATACTGGAAGCTAAAAACTGTGATTTTCTAATTTTCAATGTCATGTAGAGATAAGCGGGAGATAACTTATTCTGAATGATACAGTTGAATTCCAGACCATTGTAAACAGCTGTCCATTCTTAATGCTGTAAATTTTGCTTTTTGTCATATATTTATGTTCTAAAACTGCTTTACATCAGAAAGATGATATGTCAACCTTGAAGCATCACTCTCTAGTAACAACAAAATGCCAAAATAAGACATAACTTTATTTTATTTTACTTCAGGTTGGTGGAGAAAGAGTTTCATTAGATCTGCTGGGTATACGGACTCTGTAGGAACATTCATTGTGAGGCTGAGGCCGTAGCCAGTGCTGTCATGAATATAGAGGAAACGGGTTCCTGCATAGCATGGGTGATAACCAGCAACTGATAAAGAACCTCAGCTTTGTTGAGAACTTGAAATAAATGGACTTGTGTTGGAAGGGAAGCCACCGAATGCAAGGCTATCTACTGCTAGAGAGAAAAATTACTGCAAAGTAATCATTGTTTAGCCAGAGGCTAAAATTTCTGCAAAAGCTCTGAGATAAAAATTTTGAATAATCAAGGCATTTAAATTTAAACCTCACTAGCACTTCTTCTTAATCATTCATAGACCTAATAATTCTCTTAAAAACAGAAAAGTTCAACTCTTCACCATATGATGGCAGGTGGGAGACACAGAAGGGGTAAAGAATTATATCAGAGGGAAGGGACCAGAGACACCCCCCAGTCATTCCTCTCAGGATGCTGAGACATTATCTTATCTTTGTGACCATAGACAAGGACATCATTTGACCAATGACCAAAATCATGTCTGTTTCTAGATCTCCTCCTGATGACCAAATTAATTGTACTGTGATTATTGAAATTAGAGTTCAGATAGATGTCTTTTTCTGCTTTTTATTGTAGTGAAGAACAATAAGCAGCACTAATTTCTGTCTCCATTTTCCTGCTGGAAAGGAGGAACCTGGCCTGCTAAACCCCAGCTGAGGGCTTAAGCCATGGGCCCAGGAATGGCAGGCAACTGTCCCTTCAGCTCCAGAATAGTGAGTCATGGTTGGTGCAAATAACCCAGAGGAGCATTCCTCCAGAAATCAAGACAGAGAGGTAAAGTTGAAGGGTAAGCTAAAACCAGAGGCAGTGCACCCCAAGGGAAAAAGCATTTCAGAAGAAAAAAAGAGGCTGAGACACAGAACGGGGGAAAGAATCATGGCACAACGAAGGGACCAGAGACACCCCCTGGTCATTCCTTTAATAATACCTCAGGACCCTGAGACTTGATCTTACCTTTGTGACCATCGACCTTGTTACATATGGTCACAAGGATAGATAGAGCCGCTCCCACAGCAGGTGGGAGGCCACAAGCATTTTTGCATAGACCACTCACAGCTTTGGCCATGAAGGGAAGTAGCTCTTAAGGCTACTAGACCTGCTCCAAGAGTTACTGGATAAAAACAGGAGCAAGAGAGCAGATTGGATGAATGGATGGATGGATGGATGGATGGATGGATGGATGGATGGATGGATAGAGAGATAGAGAGAGAGAGAGAGAGAGATAACAAAGGGAGAGATGATAGACATAGATAGTTATAGACAGATGACAAAGAAAGATGACAGATATAGATAGAAAGAGGTAGGTAGGTAGATAGTTGACAGACACAGATGACAGATGATTGATAGATAGATAGGTGGATAATAGGTATATGACAAAGAAAGAGAGAGAGATGATAGACATAGAAAGATAGGTAGACAGATAGATGATAGATAGATGACAGACACAGAAAAATAGATGACAGGCTAGATAGATGATAGATCATAGAAAGATGGATGACAGAAAAAAAAGAGATGATAGACACAGAGATGATAAAAGGGGGGTAGGTAGGTAGATAGATACACACACACACACACACACACACACACACACACACCAGAGACAAAACAGACATACATAAAGCTTCTGAGTTTCTGTGTTGGAAGGGATTTTAAGATGACTACCTGATACCAAAGTAAGAATCATTCTTCTACTATCCCCAACCAATAAGGTACTAACTCTGAGGTCTTCTTCCTTCTCTCCTCACTCTTCTCCAAGAGAATATTTTCATAGTCACAAAGATCATCCAGTCTGACACTTTTTAAGAGGTGAGCATCAATGTAGAGAAGACAGCAACTCAATCAAGCTGTTGGCATTTTTCCTGAGCCTCTGTTGACTCAGAGGCTTTAGTCTTTCCAGTAAATTCCTATGCATATGAATTTTTAAAAAATCATCTCATGCTTGCATGTTCTTGGAAAAATCTAAGTCCATCGGGTGATTGGTCAAAACCATTAAGATGTCAGCAAATCAGTGGGCAAAGTTTATGAAGAGACATTTACAAAAAGAAGCAGCAAATCTCATTAACAAGCATAATATAATTATAATATAACTTCTGGAGGGTATGGTGGTGACAGGGGAAACAGATTGTAGTTAGGACTGTAACTTGGTAGAACTCTTCTCAAGGCAATTTGAGAACATTATTAACAACAGCAAATATGTTTATTTCCATTGACCTGGGAAGCTCAGCAGTAGTATTATATCATGAGGAAATACAGATAATATAGAGCAAAGTATTATGCACGTTTTCCACAGGGCTATGACTAGAAGCAAAAAATAATATATAAACTGTGACATAATGTCACAAAAGAATAAAATTTTATAGCATTTAGAAGTGTTTTCTTCTAAATTTAAAATAACAGAATACAGAATTATATATATGCAATGTAATGTAGACATTTTTAACTAGAGAAAACTGCTAAAAGAAAATTCAGTGAAAGATTAAAGGTGAGTATGGGGGATGCAATTATGTTTTTGCTTCCCTGTGTGCAAATTTTTGGCAATTTTGTTTTCTTTAATGAGCATGGTTTTTTTTCCAAATCGTAACATATTCGTTTTAAAGAAAAACTAGACTTATTATACTCGTTTTTGTAGATTTCTGTTTTATCAAGGGGTTACTGTAATATCAACCCCTTTTCTTTTCTCCTCCAAGGCAAAATAATTCTTGCTTACTAAACCTTTCTTCACAAGTCTTACCTCCCAACTCCTTAATTATATTTGCGATTTTTCTCTGTAAAGGTCATTAGGTATTTCTTCAAAAATTTTCCAAAGAAAATTCTGATATACTAGAGAGCCCACCGAATCACTTACTTCTTAGGAAATTCTTAGAGATATTTCAGTTTAACGCCGACATTTTTGCAATGGAAAAGAAAAAGGAGGCCGAGGGGAATGGTGCGCCCTTCACAGTTTTAGAAAGCCAATTGGCACCAGGGCCAGCCTTCTTATTTACTCTCTTTTATTTACATAACCTGTCATCAAGTCCAGTTCATCTCCAGCTTAGGTTCTCCTTGTGTCTTTGATCTGCTGACCACGCTGGGTCTTATAGTTCAGTAACAGGTTAAACATAAGGATCAATGAAAATATGCATACATTGACATCTTGGCACTTCACCAGTTTTCAATGAAACAAACGAGCAACAGTTTTCCTTCTTTCGTTCCAGATGTCCATATGCCTTCCTTGTTCACATACAAGGAGCAGAAATGAGGTTAAGCAAAGTCCAGCACATCACTCATCAAAAGATGCTGGTGATTGTCCTGAAATATGATATCAGACTCATGGCTGAACATAAGTGTGCATTAATGTTTGAAGGCTTTACTAAAAAGGTGAATCACAAATAGAAACGTAAGGCAAAATTATAGGAAGGGAGAAAGTGGACCTTTCTGCCCTCTTCTGCTCCCAGCCAAGGTTCTCCTGTAACTGGAAAGCAGTGCTTCTCTCAGCCGCTGTCAGTAGGAATCTCCACTTCTCAAGTGTCCCTCTAAGCAGAGGAGAAAATTAACTGTTGGGATTCAAAGGTGTCCCTTCTAGGTCACCTTGCCTCCATGTAAATCAAAAGCAAAATGAGCAAAGTATGTGGCAGCTCATTCTACATAAGTGGGCAAACTTTGGTGTAAGACTAATGAAAAGAAATGAAAAAGATGTAGCAAGCCAAAATACCCATAACACAATTGAAGTGCTTTGCAAATATTCCTCTATGTGTTTGTAAACAGAATGTTATCTGAGACAGGTCTCAATCAATTTAGGAAGTGTATTTTGCCAAGGTTAAGGATGTACTCATGACACAGCCTCAGGAGGTCCTGATGACAAGTACCTGAGGTGGTCAGGGTACAGCTTGCCTTTATATATTTTAGGGAGACATCAGACATCAATCAATATGTATAAGATATACATTGTTTTAATCAGGTAAAGTGGGACTACATGAGGCAGGGGCTTTCAGGACACAGGTAGATAAGAGACAAAAGGTTGCATTCTTTTGAGTCCTCTATCAGCCTTGCACTGAATACACAGTTTAGTCTGGCTCAGTGAATCTGCATTTATCACATAAACAGCAAGGCAGAGGAAGCAGCCAGGTGTGCATTTGTCTCAGGCGAGCCTCAGAGAGACGACTTTGAGCCCTGTCTGTCCTTTGTCCATAAGGAATTTTCTTGTAGGCAAATTGTGAGAAAGGTATGCAGCTTTTTAACCTTTGTAGCTATTTTATTTAGGAATACAATCGGAGGCAGGTTTCTGACACAGTTCCCAGCTTGATTTTTTTCCCTTGGCTTAGTGATTTGGGGGTCCCAAGATGTATTTTCCTTTCACATTTTATAACTGTAAATTTTTAATGCTGTTGCTAAAAGTATCCTTTATTATGGAAGATTTTCTTTGTGAGCTGTGAAAGACAAAGTTAAGGCAAAATGACAAAGAAGGGTCACAAATAAAAAGATGGCCTGATGCTGATGGATAAATGCAAGCTGGAAGACAGCTGGGTGACAACTTACATCAGGCGAAAAGGGACACATTGATGGCATCAAAAAACAAAAGAGGATTCAGAACAAATATCCATAAAAGAAGAAGAACAGTTGTGTGGTACAAAGGAAAAATCGCCCCATCTGATGAGGCAAATCTGATTAAGAGTGAAACATATGAATATCATAAAAATATAAATACAGTTGTATCAAATGAAACTGCTGTTTTGGGAGGTCAAGAATAGTTGAATATTGGCAGTTTGAAATGGGTTTAGCCCAATGAATTCATTTAGAGCAGGCATAGACTTCCTGTTGCACGTGAGAATTGAGTTCCTGCAAACCAGTTCTTTTATTATTGCTCTAAACTTTCCAACTGTTATAAAAGACCCTGAGGCATCAGTGTTGGCCTCTCAGAGCCCCAGGTGAGTAAAGCAGAACAGCTGACATGGTAAGCGGGCAACTCCTGTCTGGTGGGGCCACTGGCTGGTGACTCCTTTGTTCAGTACGGAGATGGCTTCAGCTCCCCGGCTGCTCCCTTAATCTTCACCACATTCCCCGTCCAGGCCCTGCCTGGAAGAGCATAAGGTCCCTGGCTGTAGGGAAAGGGGAAGAAGCAGAGCAGAACTGCTCAGGAGCTAGGAGCTGGGTGCACTGACTTGGGATCCCAACTGCCTGGGTCTAAACCCCAGCTGTGCTTCTCCCCAGTGTTTCCTTAACATCCTGTTTCCTCATTTAGAAAGTGAAGCCACAGAATCCCATCTCAGTGGGTTAAGTGACCCACAGTTGAGTGAGCACATGCAACGCGCTTAGAATAAACCGTGCCTGGCACAAAAAGAAACTCAATAAATGTTCACAATTGTGATTTTAATCTTTTGTGTGGATGTGCGCAGTTGCAGAAAGGAAAAGCTGGGTACGCATAAAAACGGTTTTAAAAAATGCCCAGAGTACAGAGTTATTTATGCTAATGTGTTTACACCTATGGAGAAAAGTTTGTAGAATGAAAAAAAAAAATCTTTTAAAGATCAATTACAGCAAAGCAACCACAGCAAATACTTGTATTTCTCTAGTTTCATCTTTAGACATTCCCCAGGGACACAGGCAATAGCTCCCTCCCCTGCATTAGAAAGATGACTGTCAAAATTAATCTGCAATATTAGGGGTGGTGCTGACAGTTTCATCTCTCTAAATGTTATTACTGCATTAAAAAAAGAAGAAACCCACAAACCTCTGCCCATCTTTCTAGTCCAGGCACTTGGAGAGTTCTTACGGGGAGAAGCACTTCTCCCCATCGATAGAAATTCAATTTGCTGCACAAGTTAAGACACAGTAAACTTCTCTCTCCCTTGCTTTACTGCTGCTTTCACAATCATAAAACGAGCCTAATGTTTAAATGTTAGAAAGCACTTAATATTTAATTGTTGGAGATTAAGTCTTTTTCATGATGCCTGAGCTGCCCAGCAACAGGTAGGGGCACAGCAGCAGCTCAGCTTTCAACATCTGCCCCCAGCTTTCCAAGGCTCAGAAATGCCAAAGGAAATGAAAAGTTTCCCCTTCCAAAGCAGTTGCCAGTTCCTAGCAGCCAGCACATGGCAGCATCTAGAAAGGCCTAGCGGAGACAGATGTGTGCACATGAAAATGTGTGATGTTCTGAGACCCAAACATCTGGCAACAGGAGAACAGCAGAGCCGGGGCCTCAGAGAAGCTCTCTCCACTGTGCCCAGGAGGAGCCCTTGTGTCCCCACATTCATGTGACCCCACACTAGAAACACCTTTTTTCTGCCCACTGGACATTCATTCAGTGTCAGGTGACTTAGACCCATTCACAGATATCTGCTGGCACTTCACATCGTCCACATTTTTTTTTCTTTTGTGCCTGTAAATAAGAACAGAGAACACAGACAAAAGAAGGAAAGGAATAATTGCTTGTTGTCACCTATTCAGCCTCTAACAGAGCCAATTCTGAAAGAAAAGAATTCAGTGCTACTTCCCAGCAGGATGCTGACACCATGAATGACATCATACAGCCAGACCTCAGGCAACCAGGGAGCCCACATGAAAGAGATGGGATGTCAAGGGAGAACACCCGTGGTGCCACCTGACAGCCGCTTCCTGCTGAGTCCTGCAAAGTGGCAGGGGGAGAGGAAGCCTGGGAGGCACAGGGCCTGGGCTTAAATCCCTGCTGGGCCCCTCTCCCACAATCTGATGTTGGGCAAGAAGAACCTCTCAACTCAGTGTGCTTGTTATAACACCAGGCTTAGGATGCCTTGATCCCAGGGTGGCTGAGCTAAACCTGTAGGAAAAATCGTTTTTAGGAAAAACCCTATAAATGTTTGTTGAAACTGGATCTGAAATAAGTTAATCATCAGATCCCAGATAAAATCAGTTATTCATGTGTGATATGGTTTGGCTGTGTCCCCACCCAAATCTCATCTTGAATTGCCACCTGTTGTGGGAGGAACCCAGGAGGAGGTAATTGAATCATGGGGGCGGGTCTTTCCCATGCTGTTCTCCTGATAGCAAATAAGTCCATGAGATCTGTTGGTTTTATAAAGGGGAGTTTCCCTGAACAAGCTCTCTTCTCTTGTCTGCCACCATGTGAGACGTGCCTTTTACCTTCTGCCATGATTGTTGAGGTCTCCCCAGCCAGGTGGAGCTGTAAGTCCAATAAACCTCTTTCTTTTGTAAATTGCCTAGTCTTGGGTATGTCTTTACCAGCAGCATGAAAACGGACTAATACAGTGTGTTATTTGGAACTTCAACTTTAAATAAATTCTGTCATCATCAAATCCCTTCATGGGTTGAAGTTTCTTGACCTTGGCACTACTGACATTTTGGGGCAGGATCATTCTTTGTTGGGGAGCTGCCACATTCATTGTGGGGTGTTTAGCAGCATCCCTGGCCTCTACTCACAAGATGCCAGTAGCATCCCTCCATTTCCCCCTAGGTTATGACAACCAAAAATGTCCCCACATATTGACAAATGTCCTGGGGCCAGGGGAAAATCACCCCAGGCAGGACCCACTGCTATGTATGATGGAACACTAACTAAGAGGAATAACTGCAGAAGCTATTTTTTGCTGTCTATCTGCTGCATATTAAACACAGTGAGATAACTGTGGACAGAAAATTTCTTTTTCCTGGTGGTTAGTGACAACCTTTCCATAAAACAAATAGCAAAATCACCCCTTGTTCCCATACCTAAAGTCAGGTCTCAGCATACTCCAAGGACACAAACACAAAGTCTGACTGTAAGGACAAGGCTTACACTTGAAAATTATTGCAAGATTTTGCTTATTTATGTCAGCAAAAACTCAAGTAACATGCATGAGGATCTAATGATGTCCAACTAAGGAGCATGAAATATAACACCGAGTTGGTCTTAATGTTTTAATCAGGGTTCATTGCTGAGAGATTCCAGATTTAATACGTTATTTTATGCAGATGGAAGTGGCTCTAACACATGATTGGTCGGCTGGCTAGCTGAAAGTGGAACTCAACGGTGACCTGTTTTTAATGAGGTTGAGATGCCAGAACTTCCCTGGAATACTATAGAAGATGAACCCAAAGGCTTAGGAAAATAGATATATATGACTACAACATGCATGCACATACGCACACATACACACAAATACACACACATCACTACATCCACAGAGAGCTCCCAAAGACTCTTCCCAAGGCATGGAGAAGTGAGGAGAGCCCTCCATCCTGAACAGGTCTGTGCCGGCTGCTCTGTCAGCTGGTTATGGTGACCTAAGGGATCCTAGAATAGCAGAGGCCACATGGCAGCCCTTAACTAGAAGAGAGGGTGAGCATATTTACCATGGGGACAGCAAGGTTTCCAGGAATGTTTTAATTCACAGGAACCTTTGGTGGATGCCAATTGCTCAGAGCATGCCTTGGAAGTAACGAGGTGGGCAGCTTCCTAAATTGTTCCTGGATCTACATATCAAGGATGAATCTGTCTCTGCGGATCAGAACGGAGAGATGGCCCCTCGCCCAGTTTCCAGGCTCAGGACCTGCACATTCCTGCGGGCCTGGCTCCTCCCAACCTTCTCACCCCAGACTTCTCGCCTCCTGCTTTGTTCTGTTTTCCTCCATCACACACACATGTCTCCATTGGAAACACCTTCTTCATTTCTTTGACAAAGGCCTTGTACACAGGAACTGCCTTGGCTTTGGGATACAGATGTGAGCAAAACAAAGACCCCTGCCTCATGGAGCGACAGCATGCTTCGCTGATTATCGCAGCGTCTGGGATGTCATCTGTCTTGTTGGTTGCTGTGTGCCCAGCACCTAGAAAAGCACGTGGCATGTAGAAGGTTCACATTAGATAGGCACTGAATGGATGCCTGCACTGTCTGCTCGCCATTGAGTAAGACAGTCTGTGTCTCTTTCATGGTCTCTCTTTACTCAAACATCTTTGAGTCCCAGCCTTGCTTCCTCAGTCGGATCACATCACAGAGCAAGCTTCAGCTATGGTGAGCATCTCTGTCAAGTCCATGGGTGAAATGCAGAGACAACCCCCGCCCAGGGCAGGAGTCTCCAAACCAGGATGATATCCGAATCACTTTGAGAAGCTTTGAAAAAGCACAGATCCCTGGGTATGGACCCCAGAATTTCTGACTTTCCAGGTCTGGGATGGAGTGTGAGTATCAGTAAAAGTGCCCAGGAAGCTTTCGGTGCTCTGCTGTGGCGCGCCCACTCTCTGCATCTCTAGCCCATCCTCACCCTTCTCCAGGAATATCTGTGGGCCCCTGGTTTTTTCCCCAGAAGCTGAGTCTGAGAAAGATCAAGAGGATGTGAGAAAGAGGAGAATGAAGGAGCGAATAGAATACACCTCTTAAAATACAGACACCCAATCTAAACATCTGCCCCTCATGCCAGCCAAGACAGCTCCTGAGTCATATTTTTCCATCCCTGATATACAAAGAAAAAGCTACAAACCTGCAGGTGTGCCTGTTATGCATACGTGATGTGAAAGGACACCTCAAGGTACAGATTTCTGTTCTTCGGCAGCTGAGGTTATTACTGACATTTGCCTCTGATTCTCATATCCACAGTTATGAAGATGGAATAAACCAGGGGTTCTGAGAGCTTTAAACGCTGGATAGTACTTCCGCTCTGAAAGCACAACTCTCCTCTGCATCAAGTCCTAGCAAGCCCAATAAAATGGATTCTTGGATATAAATTTTTTAGGGAGAGTAAGATGTAATGATCTCATAGGAAAAGAAGCTCAGTTCCTTAAGGTCATCTTCAAAGCTGGAAATGATTCACATTTAGAACACTGACCTCCCGTGCTTTTTCTGAGGTGTGTTTCAACGCCAACAGCAGGCTAAACCAAACATCTGAAACGCCGTGAGAGCTGGAAGGTTAGAAGGCTCTGGTTTCAGACCTGGACTAACTGGACACTGAAATCTGCGCTGGGGTGCTTATTCCAGAAGCCGATGGAAAAAACATAACGTTTTAAAAATCAAATTCTTGACTCAGGATCATTACATAATCAGCATCAAGCAGGTTTCTGTTATCACTACAGTGATAAAGCCTGAGCTGAGCAGCCACTAGGGTAAAGAGGGCTCTGTGCTCAGCTCTGTGAAGACAAGAAGCCAGATTCTCAAGAGCTTAGAGCCATACACAGCTGCTCTGTTCATACACAGGGATGAACGCAGGAGAGGGTGTGGGAAAGCCGCACAAACACGGTAAAAGGAAAAATAATTTAGGCTGATCGAACGCTCAGGTTTCTGACACTCAAACTGCCATGCCTTTCACAAGTGGTAAGAATTCATACATGATATCAGCAATAAAATAACATCCTGTTGTAGAACAAAATACACAAAAAAATACACTGAAAGACAAGCTTTAGTCTTTTATGACGACAAGCAGACCTCATAAGTAAATGAAAATCTAGTCCATTACTCTTTTTATTCCTTGAAACAAAATAAAAAAAGAAAAGCTTTCAGTGACATGATGAAATTACTATCACAACACTCTTGACAATCTCCAAATAGGGAAGGTGTTTTTCTATGCTGAAACATGAGAAATTGTGCTTGAGGAACCCAATAAGTTCAAAGTGACTCAAAGCTCTATCACAGCTGTCAATAAAGAATGAACAGACAAAATTCTTCACAGGCTTAACATGAGAGGTATTGAGCATTTTGCAAGGCTGAACAAGCGACGGGTAGTTTTTGCATGTGCAGTGCTGTCAGAAGTTGTAAAAGTAAACACACATCTTTTTTATTTTTTTTAAGGTAGTCCATTACAGGTAATTACATAATTAAAGTATACTCATTTTTCCTGCCTTCCATATTTAATAATTAACTATTCTCATCTCAGCCATTTTAATACAGAATACTTAATGTAAGAGATTATTATATTTCTAGGGGAAAGGAAACTTTTAGCTCCCTTGCAGGACAAACCCAGTTTGGCTCACCATTCTAGACTTTCGTCCTCCCAGAAGGGTTCTGAATCCAACTCTTCAGGAAAATGACTTTGAATAGGCTATGATTACAAGCAAATGAGATGATAAGAGTCAACGTTTTGGTATCTTGCTCTCCTTGCTACCTGTATTTCAGCTGCATAAAGTTCCCTGGTGAGATTTTGCCCCCTATGTCATTCATTACATCAATGTGAGCTGCAGGAAGGGTGAGCTAAACTGAGGACTGTCTGCACAAGTGAAATATTCCTCACTCTTCTTCCATTTATCAGGAAAACAGGGTAGCGCTGAGCCTCAAAAAAGTGTAGCTCAGACTTCTGAGAGTCACATTAACTCATCCAACCATCAAGTTTACATCTCCTGTTCAATCTCTTTCAGAGTTCTTTATCTGAATGAATGGCACCAATATTCATCTTGTTTTTTTATTCTTCCCATCTTTCTCCCATACCATCCATTTTTAGTTATTCACATCTTATTATCTTTTGGTGGTGACTATAAAGATTAGGGCATGCACTCTTCTTGACTATTTAAACTCTAACATGAATTAAGATTTTTACCACTATCTTAATGTTATATTAACTCCATTTATTCCCTTATGCTTTCTGAATTGTCATGCATTTTAATTCTAAATATTCCTATATATTTTAGATCCCAAGACTTTATCATTTTGTACAGTCAATATTCATTTATGTTTATCACTTACGTTGCTCTTCATTTCTTATTGTATTTCTGTGTTTCTGATGGGATTACTTTTACTTTGCCTGAAGAACTCCATTTAGAATATTTTTAATGCAGGTGTGCTAGTAACAAACTCAGTTTTTATCTAAAAATATATTTATGCACATTCACTTTATTTTTTATTTTATTTATTTATTTATTTGAGATGGAGTGTTGTACTTTCACCCAGGTTGGAGTGCAGTGGCAGCTCACTGCAAGCTCTGCCTTCCAGGTTCACACCATTCTCCTGCCCCAGCCCACGTTCACTTTTAAAAGACGTATTCACAAGGCACATAAATCTAGGTTGGTCTTTCAGTACTTTAAAGCTTTCATTCTATTGTGATCTAATTTCCGTCATATTCATTTGGAAGTCAGCTGCCTATCTTATATTTCTACTTTGAGAGTATATGTCCTATTTTTCTCTCTGGATGCTTTCAAGAGTTATCTCTTTGTCATTTGTTTTCACAAGCTTACTTTGAATTTATCCATATTGAGAATCACAGTGCTTGCTGAATATGGTGCTGAATGTCTTTAATCTGTCACTTTTCTCTTGAAATATTACATATTCCCTTTCATCTTCTCATCTCCTTCCAGGAAAACAATTATACATTTATTAGTGTCTTTCACCATATTTCGTATGTTTCTTTACTTATATACATACAGCATTCAACTTTTTGCCTTGCTGTAGTTCAGTCTGGATATTTTCTACTTTGTTTACAAATTCTCTATTCTGATGTACTGAATTTGCTATTAAACTCATATTATGAGTTGTAATACAGTTCATTAAATTTTTTTAGAGTTTCCATCTAACTCTATTTTATAAATTTCAGTTCCTGAGGACATTCTCCACTCTGTTATTTTATTTTCTGGACCACAACATGATGGGAAATGCAATCTCTCTGGGATCCTAAGCATCCCTTTCTGTTCTTGCTGGTGGTGCCAACAATAACAGGCTGTGGCCAGTCTACCTGGGTCATTTTCTAAGACTGTGCTTGTAGTCAGTAATTTTGAGGGATGATGTAATGTCTCCCTCCAGAACAGAGGAGCAAGCTTTCTTAGTGCTTGCTATAAAAGCATGGGATTCTCTAAACTTGACGTTCCCCAGCTATGATACAAACCCACTACGTGTGTAGCATTCATCTGAGCTACATAGCATTGCCCCTGTGGAATTTGGAGGCCAGGAGGCAATGTGAATATGCTTACATCCATCACATGCTTGCTGAGCCATAAGTAATTCAGTTCTTTCTTTGACCTAGAAGTCTCATGTTCTCTTCCAGCATGTGTAAAGCAATAACAGATTAACTTATTTGTAAGTAAGGTGAGGTCAAATTCCCGACCAGACAACCAAGCACAATTGTTTTAATGTACATGTGTGAAAACCTTCATCACTTGTAGATCTGCATCTGTCTCTATTGCCCTTTCTTTTTTCTTAGTCCTGGTTTTTGGTGTGTCTGATAATTTTTTACTGAAAGTCAGACATTATTGATTAAAAATAGTAAAGACTCTGGAGCATGTTAGTTATCTTCCTCCAGGGAAGGTTCAATCTATATTCTGGTAGGAAGTATATTTTTTTCTTTCTTTCTTTCTTTCTTTTTTGAGACAGAGTCTCACTCTGTTGCCCAGGTTGGAGTGCAGTGGCACAATCTCAGCTCACTGCAACCTCTGTGTCTCAGGTTTAAGCAATTCTCCTGCCTCAGCCTTTCAAGTAGCTAAGACTACAGGTGCCCACCATGCCCAGCTAATTTCTTTTGTATTTTAATAGAGACGGGGTTTCACCATGTTGTTCAGGTGGTCTCAAACTCCTGAGTTCAGGCAATCTACCTGCCTCAGCCTACCAAAGAGCTGGGATTACAGGCATGAGCCACTGCACCCGGCACAGTCTGTCTTTTGAAGCAGCTCAATCCACCCAGCTGCTAACCTGATTTGTGGCAAAGTTGCAGTTTTTACAAGTTTCTATCTCTGGTTTATCTCCACTCCTAGAGTCTAGTTTTCCATGGGTCCTAATTGGGAACCTGCAACCTTTACTGTTTACCAGGGCCTCTCCTCCTTGGTATGTCTTGACCTACAATTATTGGGTCATAAGTGCCTTGAGATGGCCAATATCTCTTCTGTACTTTTGATAGCTCTCTACTCAGCTTCTTAGTTTCTTGCCCATACACTCTAACAATTGGACAAATACCTTGAGGAAGAAAACCATGAATTTCGGCTTATTTCTACATGTCATGCTTATATATAAGAATCTAGCATCTTCTGTCCTGCCCATTTTGGACACTTCAAGTGACAAATTTTTACTATCCAACCTCAAGCTAAAAGCTCAGCTGGCTTCTCTGCCTTTTATGTTGGACTCTTTTCCTGGTTTTTCAACCTCTCACTTACTGTAAATTCTCTAAGGGAAGAAGTAGCTCACAGAATGTTGGCTCACCTCTCTATAATTCCTTTCCCTCTGGATTATTTGTGATTCAAGTTTTTGTTGCTTCAGCAGTTCTTCCATGTCTTTAATCTGACTTTTAAATAAATATTTACTCTGTCCTTCCTCATTTTGTGGAAGTCTTTGGTCTTCTACAACCCAAAGTATCATTTCTGACATGCCCCTATCTTTTATAACCAGTACTTCCTAAATGTTTCTCACATCATTCCACTTTTCTCTATCTCCTCCACCATTACCATTTCATCTCTTACCTAGAGTATAGAATATCTTGCAACTAATCTATCTTCAGCCACTATTTTCACTTTTAATCTGTTCTTTATAAGCAACTAAAGTGGTATTACAACACAAAAGTATTAGTTTTCATATTTTTGTATAGCAAGTTGCCACACATTTAACAGCTTAAAACCAAACATGTTTACTATTTCACAGTTTCCATCCATCCAGAGACAAAGGGTGAACCACAAAAAATATAAAGCGTTTTCAGGCTAAAGACTTAATAAAGAATAATAGCCTCAAAATTCCTCTGTTTCTGAAGTGAGGAGATGGCTGGGTACCAGAATATGACCACAGTAGCACAGGAATCCAAACACAGTTTAGTTAGGTTCTCTGTTCAGAGTATCACTCGTCTTCAATATAGTTGCAAGTTGGGATACATTCTCAACTGAAGTCTTCAGTGTGGAAGAATCCTCTTCCAAACTCATTCAGGCTTTTCAGATAGACAAAAAGCTACAGCGTTTTGTTGGCTGTCTGCTGGAAGCTGCCCTCATATCCTAGAGGTTTCACTCAGTTCCTTGCCATGTGAACCTCCTCAACATGCCTGCCCTCTTCATCAAGCTAGCAAGGATAATTTCTTGCTCTAGTATATTAAGACAGAATCCTACATAATGCAATATTATCATTGGGAATGACATCTCATCATCTTTGCATATTCTACTGGTGAGAAGGAAGTCACAGGTTCTACCCACACTCGAGGAAAGGGAAATATGAAGGATATAAACCGGGGGGTGGGGGGGGGTGCTGAGATCATGGAGACAATCTTAGAATTATGCTGTTTTTCTATTACATTAGCCTCTTCCAAGATTAAAACCCTTCCATGACTTCCCATTACTAATAGGAAAAAAATTTTTAATGACTTACAAATTCCTGAATGATCTAAACCCTAACTCTCTATCTTCATCTCACACTATGCCATCCCTTATTACTTGTATTCCCATCACATTTTTTAGTTCTTTATATTTGCCCTATTCTTTCTTACCACAGGGTCTTCTACTATGCTTTAATTCTTACCTAGGTCATGCCTAACCATTCTTAAAGTTTCAATTTAAGCACAATTTCCTCTGTAAGTCTTCCCTGACATACTTAAACATGATAAACCTCATTATATAGCCTCAAATACATCTTGTTTGTAATTTCATATCGTGCATCCACTTATTTATGTGATTATTTGGTTTCAGTACATCTCCCCTCCTAGACTATAAGCTCCATAAAATCAGATGCTTTGTCTGAATTTGGCTCCATTGTATCCTAATTAGCTATGAACTTCATATTCTGCTCGGAAGCTTTCAGCATTTTTTAAGGCCTTTTGTAATAGATGAACTTTTCTACAAAAAAAACTAAGCTAATCAAAGATCTTTCTAAATCAGCTGATTCTATAAATCAGAGCCAGGATGAAAGAGAGTCTGAGAATGAAGGTGGCCCTTGCCAGGTGAATTTTCCCAAAGCTGAGGTCTGACCACGATATTTACATGATCAGTGTCTTCAATAGTGTCAATTGTCATCAAAAATTTTTTACACTCCTTATTGGACATAAAAGGCCCTCTGTGACCTGGACCAAATTAACGTTTCCAAACCTATTTCCTATTACACCCTGCTATGGACTGAATATTTGCGTCCCTCCAAAATTCCTACATTGAAGCCCTAATGCCCAATGTGATGGTATTTGGAGGTGGAACCTTTGAGTGGTAACTAGGTTTAGGTGATGTCATCAGAGTGGAGCCCTCATGATGGGTTTAATGCCCTTATAAGAAGAGGAAGAAAGAGATCTTTCTCTCTCTCCCTCCATCCCACATGCACCAAGGAAAGGCCATGCGAGCACAGTGAGAAGGTGGCTGCCAGCAAGCCAGAAGCAGGTCTTCGTGGGCATTCTTGGTATATTTGCCGGACAGATTAACATGCGTTATTAAATTTAAAAACTAGTCTGTTCTGCTTTATCTCCCCCATAGAATCTAGATATCTTGCATGCAGTAAACATTTAATGATATGTGCTGGATAAATTCGTTGCAAGTGAAAGTAGTTTCTGGGCAAGCTCCAAATTCAAGGCAGAAAAAAAAATATTAGTGTTCTTCGGGGATAAGGCAGTCATTCAATGTGTCTCAGTTGTCAAGTGTGAAAAAGATGCAAGGCGCCAAGTATGGTGCATTAATTCAAATGAAATTGGGCCCCAAGTACTTCAGAAATATGACAAACAAGCTAGATATCATATCAGGAAAGCAAAGAATAAAGGAAAGGGAACAAAGGCTGAAGCCATAATACAATGAGTCTATTTGCAAATTCAGCCTAAATTAAGGACCAAGTAAGAGATGAAATGAGAAAATTTTTGCAAAGTGTCTGCCAAATGCAATGGATTATTAGAGTAATTCTTTTTAATTTGGTTTACTGGTGGACATAACGATTATTGATAATGCAGTCGAGAATATCTTGGGAAATAAAGATGCACATTCTAGGGCAACAGTCCAAAACAAAACCAAAAACAACACCAACCAAACAAAAATAAGAGAGGAAACGTCAAATACCAAATAAAATGTAAAGGAATAAATGAAAACATATTATTCATATATTAGCATGAGCTTGAGGGTAATGTTTCACTCTGGGACCAATTACTCTAAGGAAGGAGATAGAAAATTGGGGCAATAAGCTATTTTTTAACAGTAGAAAAAAGTGTGTAACACAAATATAATTAGATGAGATTTATATAAACCAAGAAAGCTATTTCTGATGAAGGGCTAGAAAACAAAGAAGGTCTTTGAATGAAGAAATGGATACTTCAACCAAGAAGTAACAAGCAGTATGCAAAAGTTTACAAAGTCCTGAAACTTTAAGCACCACTGACTAATTACTGGGTATTGTTTCTACCAATAGGACTATATCTTTGAGACAAGAAAAAAGTTTTTGGAGGGCAACAACAATGTCTTATCTATTCTGGTCTCCTCATAGTCTGGGACAATGTCCTACACACTGGACAATGTGTCCAGCGATCCCCAGGTCATGTTGTGTGTGTCTCCCTGGCATGCTATTTCTATGCATTTGTCTTGGAACAAACACTCTTCTCCCCTCTTTTGGAATAAATTAAAGCAGACAGAACAGAGACCATTTGATATCATATTCCTATATCTTTCCATCAGTGCATGCAACATCTCCTATTAAAAGTATTCAACACTCACCTTCTCTGAATGTATTTTACTCTTATCAGAAACTGCATTTAGGTGAAAATATCTGCTCATGTTTAAACCAATCCCCAAACACACACACACTGCACACACACACACTGCACACACACAAACTAAGACAAACAAAAATGAACTCCACTTGTAAAACCTGAAATTTCTTGAAGGCTCAGAAGTTCAAAATAACAGTATTTCAATATGTGCCCCCTGAGTTGACCAATTGAAAACAAAATCAGGCCCACACTTTTCTAACTCACTAACCCTTTTTATGCTTCCAGCTTATTTCAATTCTCTCCTTACACTTTCTTTTGAAGTCTGCTTTTCTCTCAGGTGTAACCATGGGCAGCCTCAAAGTTGCAGTCCCAGGCCATCTGCTCTTAGCTGTTCAATGTCTCGGTTACCTCATTAACTCCCATGATCTCACTACAAACTGTGAAAATGATTCCCAAAGCTACAGCCCAGCTCTGACAGCTCACCCTCTAGTAAGTCCCACATAGGCAGGCACTTACAGGAAAACTTCATGGATGACCCTAAAACTCACAAAACCTCATATGCTGAAATCCAAGTTGATCTTCCTCTCAACAACCTTCTCAAATTGTCCATTGTTACAAACAGCCTTATCATACTCATATCATATTCAGGTTTTGACCATCAGAAAATGTTTGTGCTTCTTCTCTTTTGTCCCATGTCTGATCTTACATAACATGGTAAAGGGGTCTATTTTAGATCCTTTTTTTAAAAAGTTCTTTGGGTTTCCCCTTTTGATTTTTATAAAGTTATACCCTCAATACCTAACTTCTAGATCCCTGAAACAATACACAAGTTGGTTTCCTTGGCCCTGGGTTCTCCAGCTCTAGGCCATCTGTCTTAAGTCTGTTTCACTAAACATAGAACCTGAGATGGGAATTCTTGCTCATGTGCTCATTTGAGGGGGTGCTCTTAGAAGAAGAGGGTGAAGGCAGCAGGATGCACCTAGGGCAAGATACTAACAAAAATGTACTCTCACCAGGGACTGGCTTGAGCCAATGTCACATGGAAGCTTTGGAGCATCAATGACAAGCCAGGTGGAGCTGGTGCCACCTTGAGACAAGGTGACCAGTCATTTCTAAGCTTTTGACGGCCAGTATGCCTGGTGGCTGGGTTGCTTCCCCTCCTAGAGGGTTCCATTAGCCAAGGGCAACTCTCTAGAGAGAGGACAGCTGTGGACCAAAGCCACACTAAGAGCAGCTGGGGCCTGGGTGCACCAGTGGTGGAGGTCATCTGGGCAGGGCACCAACTACTTCCCCAACACCAGTGGTTCTCAAAGTGTGGTCCCTGGACCAGTGGAGCAGCATCATGCAGAAACTTGTCAGACATGCAAATTTCTGGGCTCCACCCCAGACTTAGTGAATCAGAAACTCTGGAGTGGGACTGGATCCCAGCTATCTGTGTTTGAACAGTCCCTCCAGGTGATTCTGATGCACACTAAGGTTTGAGAACCATGGCACTACACCATCCAACACAGAGCTCATGAATACCTCTTAAGTCCCAAATTAGTATTCACTGATCAAGAACCTGTAGTAACTCTTATCACTGCTTGTGTCAACAATAAATTCCGCAGGTTTACAATAAACACCTTCCATCAAATTAGATGCCTTTTATTCCTCCAAAGGCCCATCTCAGCAACCCCTCTTTCTTTGTAGCTTTTCATCATCACAGAATCACAGGATATTGGGAGAGAACTTGAAGGTTAATTAATCTAGCTTCTTCATTTTTGCAAATGAAACAACAGAGGCATCCAAATTGTAAGAATCTTAACCAAGATTATGCAATGGGAATGCAGGTCTCCTTATGTCAAGTTTAATGCTTGTTGTTATATATTATGCTGATTTCACTCTAAATTAAGGGTATGAAGTTTCAGGTTTGCCAGGATGAATGAGCTCTGGACATCTATTGTACAGCAAAATGACTACAGTTAATAATAATGTATTATATACATGAAAATCACTAAGAGAGTAGATTTTAAATGTTCTCACCACAAAAAATAATGTGGAATGTGAAAGGCATGTTAATTAGCTTGATTTAATCATTTTCCAATGTCTACACATATGAAAACATCACATGGTACACTGTAAATATATACAATTTTTATTTGTCTATTATATATATGTTAATTAATTTGGGGAGATATTTTTAAAGTTAAAATACATTTAAGAAAAGAAAATTCATTACAACATAGTCACAGCTAGGTCAGTTCTACCTCTTTATATTGGTGTTTGTGGTTTTGCCTGCAATTAATATACCTGCTTAGCTTTTTTTAAGTCTGTTTCCATTACTTCCTTAAGGAAACTGTTCATGACAGACATGGTTTATGATGTTCCCGTTTGTCAGATATCTACCATCCCCTCAACACTTACATGTGAAGAATATGTTTCCTTGCCAATCAATGTTGGTCTTGGAAGGCACGACCAGAGGAATGTGAGGAGCTATGAGGAACCCCGAGTGCACATGGAGCGAAAGCACAGCATTTGACTGGACCCAACCCTCCTTCTCTCCATTGTGAAAACAAGTCCCAGATGGAGATGCTCCTGGGATCTGAACTGAAAAGACACATGGATCAGAATTAAACCTGATCCCCACCTTAGAGTCAAGCAAGTCTAACCTAGCAGGGCCACCCCCAGCCCAGTGACCCATGGTGAGACACGAACATTGAACCACCATTCTGTATCGTTTGTTACACAGCACTGCCACAACAATACATGTTCACACACACAGTTCAGATGCTGGAGGCCAAGCATGTTTTCATGCACTGGAAATATACTAACTCACTTAATTAGCAGCCCTATGAAGTAGGTGCTATTATTAAGTCAATTTTACAAATGAATACAGTAAAGCAAGAGAAGTGATGTAACTTGTCCAATGCTGCATGACTGTGATACAACCAGACCACCCAGCTCTGAAGGTCATGATGTCCTCCACTCTGCAGCTGACATTTCAGGCATCTGGATGCTTCTGTGTCCCCCCTCCTCTGGGTTCCCAGACTTCCATAGGAATTCCTGTAGCTTTACCTTTATCCCATCATGTTGATTTACAAAGGTCACTTGATATATCTCCCCTCCTAGGTGGAGAGGCCAAATACTACCTGGTCCACATAAAGAGCCTATAACAAGGGGTTCAGTAAACACTGGTTAATTGACAAACTATGAAGACTCAAACTCAGCTCTCAAGACCAAGGGATAGTGCTGATGCTGTGGTCTCCCAGGAAAGCTCCCATCTTCATCTATACCTTTCACGCATCTGGGGGCAGCACAGCTCCATCCCTGTCTTGACTAGCTCTCCTAGACCACTCAGTCACTCAGATATCACACTTCCCCATGATCTATCCTCAGCACATCTTTTCCACCTCCTCTTTCATTTATCTCACAGTTCATGCTAAGTCCCACTCAAGCACTCCACTGTATCTCACTCCTATCTGACATGAAAGTCCCTCAACCATGCATGGTCTATTCCACCCTAACCACAGGTGCAAACCTTTCCCATCCTCAAAGCACAGCCCAAACACCTATCCCCTGGGGGTCCCCAGCTGAGCATCCTCTCCCCTCTTCTGGGCTTTAATAGCACATCTCTGTGGCTTTGGTGTGTGTGTCTCTAGGCCTATGACATTCCTTGTCTACCAACTCTCTCTGTGTGTGCTTATATCTGTTACTTCCATAAGCCTCTTAAAGTTAGGGTCCACGTCAAATTCATCTACATCATCCCAAAGCACAGAACACATGACTTTCAATTAATAGCAAACATTCAACAACTATTTCCATAATCAAAAAGTAAAACTGGCTTGCTTTTGTGAGGTATTACTCGCTGTTAGCTTGTTCTAAAGGGAGCTGGGTGATGGCATGCAGCAGAATCCATCACGGAGGGTACATCACCCACCAGCTTCCCATCTGCAGATGTTACCCATTGTAGAGCAGCATGCCGCCTGTTCAGGCACTACTGCCAAACAGAAGGTTCTCTTGGCAGAAGAACTGGCACATGCTGTGCTCTGCAGGCTGTGCCCCCGAACCAGCTCTTCCACACTGGCAAATGGGCATCCTTGAAATTGCCCTGCTCCATCCCCCACAGGCCTCCTACCACCCAGACAGATGGGCACACGTGTAAGTATACCGGGGAGCAAGTGTGTACATCAGGTTGGAGCTCCTGACAAAAGATTTGTCTCTCATACATGGTATCAACCCTGTCCAAAGAGCAAAAGCACACCACTGTGTTATGGGAGGTGTTGCAAAGGAATTACCTTCATATTCTAATTTTGGGATCCATTAATTAAAGAGTCCCAGACCTGGAGGGGGAGGGGGAGAATGAGAAAGAGCTGAAAGAGAACATTCTGTCTCCCTTTAAAGTTTTGGCTGGTGGCGTCGGTAGACCTGGAAATGAATATTCTCTCTTTTCAGGTGGAATTCAGATTTAAGACATTTTTCAGGAGCAGCTAAATCCACGACCTGAGATGTCTATTGCTGCCTGCCAGACAGCAGGATAAGGGCAGTTCTCTCAGACACTAGCATGCCTCCACACCCAGGGATGAGTAAAAGTTTAACAAATTATCTATAAACCATGTTTATATAGAGAATGATACACTCAACATCCCACCTTCTTGATAACCTAGCTGCAGTAATGTCAGAATCGAGTTGAAAGCCTTTCTTGACTCAGGTTGTCTTCGTGGTCTGAAGGCACACGTTGGTTAGACAACAAAGACAGTGCTGGGAGCAGCCAACATGGCCTGTGGTGTACATTACAAATTTAAAAGCCTAAAATTGACAAAGAAATAATACTACCTATAACTCTAAAGCACTTTAATTCTGGTCTTTTTTGAGACTAAAGACAAATAAGAACTGCATTGATCCACTTGATCTACAGATCTCACAAGTAATTTATTCTGCCGGGATTTGTTTTCTTTTTATTATTTTACTTTCCAAACTCTAAAATATCCATGACTCATTGGAACACAAGAAGTGCAGCATGAACATCCCAGTCGGTCATCTGCAGAATATGCCAAACAGCACAAGACTGCGGGGAAGCCACATAATGGAGAACAGATCATCATCTGGCAAAGCAACTGTCCAATGGCCAGAAGGTGGCCCAGTTGCTGGACCAATATGCTGCCCAGTACTGGAAGGTGCTCAGTCTCAGAAATGGGTTATAAATATCCATTCAGGGCTGTGACCTTTAGAAGTTAAGAGCCTTAAAGACCTCAAGCTTTGCTTGTCACACTAGGGATGTCAGGTGCTTCTCTGTAGATAGAATCTATCCAGTCTGTTTATTGTCTGCCTTTTAAAAGTCACTCCTCATTTCCAGACAGCTTCAGACAGAGGCTTGACTAGGGATTAAATATCCATCATTAATGTGGCTCAGAGACATTGAAAAAGAATGAGAGAGAAGAGAAGAAGAGTTTAAATACCTCCCGTAGAAGGGATATCTCACTGTGACAGCTCTGGATATTTCATTTATTAAACAATGGAAGGTACAGTACATTATAGATGTGCTTAAAAAATCATTTGCAAAGGAGAATTAACTTTATTTTTAATGAAGAGTCAAGCCTTATCCTCTAGGAGGCTTTACAAAAATGGTTTTGAAGAAATTAACCTCTAATTTTATTTATTTACATGCATGTATTTCTAAAGCTTCGAAAGTATTGAGGTCCACTAGTTTTTTTTTTTCTCAAAGTTACTTTAGCTAGTTGGATGACTTAACTGTAGATTATAAGAGTGTCCAAACTTATTTTCACTCCCCAGAATTTTTTTCATTCTCTCCTGTTTCTGTCAGGAAGTCACTATGTTCACTTGCCTGGTAGCAGGATGAATGGCCAACTCCTGGCATGTACAAGTGAGGAAGCTGCAATTTGCTCCCCTTTTCCCTTGAAGGTCACTAAATTTAATACTGTGATTGAAACTCAGTGCCTCCCACAAATCTCCAGAGAACTGTGATTCATAAGGAGGAAGATAATTTGGAGGTGGGATATGTTAACCTGTGCACACATGTTAAGCAATTATAAATTGTTTCCTTTCATCTGTCTCAGATGTAATATATAGCAAGACTCTGAAGTATAAATCTTCTCTAAAATGAGACAGCCGGGAAATAGCCCATGAGGATATGTGGGTTCATTCACAGCACTGATACCCCTGTACAATTTCAGATGGTGATAAATGAGACTGATTTTCAGCCTTGGTTTGACTTGAACTGGTAGCTTCTATCTTTGGCTTCCTTCTTGCAGGAAAAAAAGAAAAAAAAAAATATATATATATATATGTATGTATG
Organism: Macaca thibetana thibetana; assembly: GCF_024542745.1. Taxonomy (NCBI): domain Eukaryota; kingdom Metazoa; phylum Chordata; class Mammalia; order Primates; family Cercopithecidae; genus Macaca; species Macaca thibetana. The sequence goes on along the minus strand of NC_065583.1, from coordinate 166,888,305 downwards.
TATGTATGTCTCATTTAGCCCACTGGCATCATTCCCAGTCAATGAATGAGTATGACACTTCTCCCAGGTAACCATCTCAAAGTTTTCTAGCTGAGCTAGTTACTATAGAAAATGTTTTGGCACTGGAAAAGACATGATAGAAATCATTGTTTCACTTGGTGCATGGGAGGTAGGATATGCAGGACAAAGTAATTTTGACTTTGCTTCTCCCAGTCCATGTAACCTTTGATATCCCAGAATTGGAATCCCTGGATACACACTGATGCAAGACAGGCAAGCCCAAAAATCGGGGCTTAGTCCAGGAAGGTTTTCGGCTTTGCCCAGAAAGAATTCAAAGGTGAGCCAGTGGTAGAAGAAAACAACTTTATTGAGATGGCAGTGTTACAGCTTCGTGACTGCTCCCACAGAGCAGGGCTACCCTACAGGCTGTGTCAAGAGCAGCAGCTCAGAGGCAGTTCTGCAGTCACGGTTAAACTCACTTTTAATTACATGCCAACTAAGGGGTAGATTATTCAGAAATTTTTGGAAAAGGAACGGTAACTTTCAGGGCATTGCCACGGAAAGGGGCGGTAACTTCCAGGTGTTGCTATGGCAATGGTAAACTGTCATGGTGCTGGTGGGCATGTCTTATGGAGAGGTACTTTGGGCGCCTTTTCCCTGTTTCAGCCAGTCTTTAATCTGGTTCAGAGTCAAGTCCCACCTCCTATCTCAACATGACTGTATCCCTGAATACACATGAAACCCTTGGCAATATCTAGGTCTTCTAATTGAGGATGACCAGAGGAGCATACACAGGAATAAACCTTTGCTGGAGAACCACACAGTGGCTCCTCGTGGGGTGGGAATGGACATAAAAGAGATTTGAGGCAGAGTGACCAATGACGGAGGATCACAACAAGAAAAGGCACATTTGAGAGCAAGTATAAGGTCAATGATACTGAGAAGTGCTGCACTTCTAAATCTACCTCCCAATAACCTTTCGGTCTAAACTGAAAGGGTTCTTCCTGTTTTTAATCAACCACGATTTTAATTTAACTCACACCATCTCCCTGTATTAGTTTGCTAGAGCGGCTGTGATAAAATACCAAAACTAGATGGCTTAAACAACAGTGATTTATTGTCACACAGTTCTGTAGACAAGAAGTCTAAGATGGAGCTGTCAGCAGGGTTGGTTCCTTGGAGGACTGTGAAGGAGAATCTGCTTGAGCCTCTCTAGCTTCTAAAGGTTTGCTCGCTGGGAACTTTGGTGTTACTTGGCTTGTAGACACATCACCCCAACCTCTGGCTTTATGTACACACATCATTCTCCCTGTGGGTGCCCCTCTGTGCAGAGATTCCCTTTTTTTTTTTTTTTTTTTTAAACAAGGACACCAGTCATATTGGATTAGGGGCTTACCTGCTGACTTCATATTAACTAATTACATCCACAACAACCTAATTTCCAAATAAGGTCACATTCTGAGCTTCTGGGAGTTCAGACTTCAACATGTAAATTTGGAGGGATGCAATTCAACACGTAACATTCACTAACAGAGTATTTTCATAACAGTCTGTAGTATCTTCTTCAGGCTGAGGGATTGGGGCCTCATCTATCAGAGTTGTAATAAGGAACAAAGGTTGTTGAAGGTAAGATGAGACTCGAGATTCAAGAATATGTTCAAACTGCAGAATCAAAGAGTACATCGAGGCCTAACACCTAAAAAAGAAAGTCTGATGGATTGCCAAAGTAAAAGGATCAGAAGGAAGTATTAAAACTAAGATAAGGATACAGAAAGTTGTAAAATTGGATTTGACATAAAGGTACAAAAAACAGGGAAGGTTAAATAAATCGTGTTACAACCACCAAAATTAAAGATTTGGTAAGTATTTTCTCATCCCATGAATAAAAAGCCATTCATCTTTTTGTTGAAGGATATTCAGCCCATATTAACCAGGGTTGAAGATCCCACATAAAAAGATTTGAGTTGCCATTTTCTCAAATAATACAGTCAGACACTGACTCTTCGTAATGGGTTCAGCTAGTACAACTCTGGAAGGCTTGGAGAAAGGTTTATTCATTCTATTCAGAGGATACCTGTTTCAAGGGCCCCCAGCTAAATTTGGGTTCTAGTACCAGAGCAGCTAGCAACCCTGCCCTAGTGGGACATGAAGGGTACCTGGACATGGGTGTTTACAGTGTACCTCTCATGGGATACTTGTTTTACTTGGCAGACTTCCTAATGCTTACTTGTCTGACCTGCAATCAGGGAGTCCCTCACATAGGAAACTTGTTTACACTGGCAGATGCCCTTGTGGCTCTTATCCGTCCCATCTCCAGTTTAGTCCTGCCTGACCATTGCTCAGGCACTGGGAGCCTGACTTTGTGGTCTCCCTGGCATCCCAGGGAAAATTCAGCCTGGACAACCTCTAGTTCTTTAGATGGAAGGTGCAAATTCAATACACCATCACAATAGGGAATAAGTTTAAAGAGATTTTACTTATAGGTCCTAGGCAAAGAGGACACAATGAGACAAGAGTGAAGTTCTCCGTCCTCAGTCATGCAGGCAGAAATGGAGTCAGGCAGAGAGAGAGAGAGAGAGAGAGCGTGCACACATGAGAGCATGCTCTCAGCAGCGTATATAAAAGAACAGGGTATCAGTCACTTCAAGTAATTGGGCAAATGCCTGAATGGTCCCTTTAAAGAAAGCAGAAGGAAAGTATGGAGCTCAGTCTGCCAGATTGAAGAGAGATGCCTCCAAGTTCTTGTCTTTGGCCACTGGCTTGAGCCATTTGAGTGTAGTATGGAACTAAAGGCTGTGTCAATGGTGACTGAGCCCTGCTTCTGATATGAGAAAGTCAAACTTGTTTTCAAAATAGATGCTGACGCAAGATAAAGTCATAAGTATTTACCACAATGCCTTCAGGTATTAGGGCCTAAGGTTTGGTTTTGCTTTCTGGTTTTTGGTTTTTGCTTTTCAATCGTGGTTAAGAAGTGCTAAAAGATATTATAGCCCTATGTTCTGATTGTTATCAAGGGCAAATTTTCCTTCTTTTACAATGTGTTTTCTAGTTTTTTGGTTTTTTATTTTGTTACAATGAGCATAAAGGAAGAAAAGATTATTCCTTTGAATAAGAATTGTATTTACATTTTACTTTTTAAAAAGAAGGCAATAACTTGAATTTCTAACAATGGTTTATTAGAACCAAACCTTCAGATAGAAGCAACTAAGAATGCTAGATAAAATACTTAAAACATCTCCTTATAAAAATTTAAAAACTGACAGTCAAAAAAAATCTAAGGAAAGCTGAAATCCAGAAAGCCAAGCACAAGAAACTTAATCTACTTTGACCTGCAGTTACTTGCCTACCCTGAGAAATTCCCGCTTTGATTATGCAACCTCCCTTGTACAACACAAGATACAGAGGTCAATGCCCAGGCTGTATCCTAAGTGGAGAAACTAACAGGAGGCTCTCCTTATATTCAGTAAGGGGATTTAAAAAAAAAAAAAAAAAAAAAGGACAATGAACTCATGGTTATAGTGCTACAAATAAACTCCTCTCTCGCATCTTTGCAGGAGAATACAGAGGAAGTTGTTGGGCCCTGTTTGGAGTAGGTATTAAAGGAAAAGAAAAAGTGTTCCTACCAAATTATAGCCATTAGCTACAGCATTGCCTGGGAGATACAGGGATCCACAGATTACAAACTTGTTTATGGTCACCTAAGACCAGATGTACAGAAACTTGGCAGTAGCAAATGCATATTCTCTCTATAGAGAAAATTGCCTATTGACCCTCAAAATATTACCACAATAAAACTCTGAGACAATAAACTGCACACAAACAACCAAGCACACAAGGAAAGAAATCACCATTAGTAAAATCAAGAAACAGTAGAATAATTGAATCATACCCACAAGATAACAGTATTTCAAAGAAATATCTGCACTCCCATATTTATTGCAGCACTATTCACAATGGTCAAGATATGGAATAAACCTAAGTTTCCATCAACAAATGAATGTATAAAGAATATACGGTATATATACACAATGGAATACTATTCAGCCGTAAAAAGGATAAAATCATGTTATTTGGCTCAATGGGGATAGAACTGGTGGTCATTATGTAAAGTAAAATAAGCCCGGCACAGAAAGACAAATATTGCATGTTCTCACTCGTGTATACACACACACACACACACACACACACACACACACACACACACAAATAAAGTAGATTCTATGGAAGCATAGAGTAGAATTGTGGTAACCAAAGGTTGGGAAGGGAAGTAAGAAGGACGAGATGAAGAAAAGTTGGTTAAGGGGTACAAAAATACAGTTAGATAGAAGAAGTAAGCTTTAGTGTCTGATAATACAGTCAGAGAATTAAAGTTAACAATAATATTGTATATTTCAAAACACCTAGAAGAATTGCAAGACAAAGAAAAGTTAAATGTTTGAAAGAAAAGACAAATGTTTGAGGTGATGGATATCTCAATTACCCTGATTTGATTATTATACATTATATGCAGGTATCCAAAGGCAATGTAACCCAAAAATGTGCACAACCGGTATATATGGAGCATCAGGAAGAGTAGCTAATGGATACGGGGCTTAATACCAGGGCAGTGGGTTGATTTGTGCAGCAAACCACCATGGTTCACGTTTACCTATGTAACATACCTGTACATCCTGCACATGTATGTACCCCAGAACTTAAAAGTTGAAGGAAAATAAATTTAATGTAAATATTTATTTTGAATTCTTTATCAGGAAGTTTATATAGCTCCATGTCCTTGGGGTCAGCTACTAGAGATAATTGTGTTCTTGGGTGGGAGTTATGTCTCATTGGTTTTTTGTGTTTCTTGTTGTCTTACATTGATGTCTGAACATTTGAAAAAGTAGAGGCTTATTCCAGTCTGCAGACTGGCTTTGTCTTGGGGGAGCCCTTCACCAGTCAGCCCACCCAGAGATTCTGGGTATACCACCTGGTATGGTTCACGAGCAGGCTGACCTGGTTCTCAGGTCAGCAGGTGAGCAGGCCCTGGTGCCTGGGTCTGCAGGTGTCAGCCTGGTGACTAGGGCCATGGGGGGCATTCTAGGGCTGGGGTGGGCATGAAGTCTAGGGCTGTAGGGGCCATCCCGGTGCTGGGAGTGGTCTAGAGCCTAGGGCTGCTGGGGCTACCCTGGCCCTAGGGTGGGCCTAGGGTTTGAATCTGTGGGGGCAGACCTGGCCCTAGGGTAGTTACGAAGCCACTGGGGCCCAGTCTGCATCCTGGGCCTGAGGCAGGCCTGAAGACTGAGTCTGCCAGGCTGGACTGGAGCCTGGGGCTGCAGGATCCAGCCTTGGACTAGGGTAGTCCTGTCGGTTCAGTCCAGAGGGACCAGCCTGGAGTCTGAGGTTATGGTGAGCCCAGTGTTGGGTTTTACTGTGGCAGGCCCAGTGTTGAGATCCAAAGCAAAGTGCAGTGCTCACTTTTCTCTCCCTTCCCCAGGAAGGGATACCCTCCTGGGGAAGAGATACCCTCCATGCCGTGCTGCCTGAAGTTGAGGGCAGTGATGCAGGTAATATGACTGTCCTTCTCGCCCTCCCCAGTGCTACTCATAACATCAGGATGAAGCTTACAAACATCACATTGAGTAAAAGGAGTCGGCCATAAAAGAATACATTGATGTGATTCCCCTCAATGTTAGGTTCGAGAGCAGGATAATCTAAACTCTATTGTTCAGTGATGCTTTTTATAAGAGATGAAAATATATTTTAAAAGCAATGGTATAATTAACAAAATATCAGAACAAAGATTAGTCTCTGAGAGGACAACACAGAAGGAAATTGGGAGTCTGACAAGGCTGTTTCTTAGACTGAATGGTTATGACGGGGTGTTTTCTTGAAAAGTGTTCCTTAAACAACAGCTTGTATAGATTGTTTGCACTTTCCTGTCTGTATAATATAATTGAAAATAAGAGAAATAATTTGCAAAAGAAAATGTATCCTGGATGTCTTGGACTTAGAAAAATAAAAGCAAGAATGAGTAGGTAGCAGACAAGCTGTAAGCAATTTTGCACAATTGGGTATACAAAGTGGTGTCAGCTGAGAGTTTTCACGTTCCACTCACGGAGAGGTAGATGGGTTTAATAGCTGTGTTTAAAGTGTCAGATGCAAGAACAATGATAGGTTTCCCTTAAATGATTTTTACTAATTCCCTCCCAGCTCAAGAACCTTTTTGTTAAAATGGTCCTTTCCTGCCTATCAGAAACAATTAAATCTCACCTGGTAGCAGTCTCGGTCTTATGTCAACCACTCCCTTTGGCCCTCCAATATTATCTAACATGAATTGGAACTGCCGCATGGTCAAGGTAATAAAGAAATAAAGCCACGAAAGAAATCAAATAAAAGCAACGGTATAAAATGATATGAAATGTTAGTCTGCAGAAAGAAAAAGCTGAAGGAATTAGAAACAGCCACAGGAACTTTCTGTGAACCAGGCGAGGTACTTCCATTTACAAACCACACTTTGTTTTTCATAGAGTGGGTTGATCATCACTTAAGAACTGAAAATTCAGCATTCCTTCTAAGGTGCATTTTGTTCAAATTGATATAAGTGCCCCAGCTGGTTTGGCTTATGATATCCCATTGATTATTGCATTCTGCTCTTGCAAGCCATAGATCTGTTGTAATCTAACTGTCTAGGGAGTGTCCATTATTCTAGTTTCAAACCCCTTCTGTCCTCAGTCACACAGATTCAAGCAAAGTAATGCAGGGGGACCAGATAAAAGCCGTCCATTAGAAACCTCCGTTGCTGCTTGCCTCTCCCACAGAATTGAATATATTACTCCAGCTATTGTCAACAAACATGTATCACTAACAGGATCCTCACTGTTTGGAAGACAGCCCCTGAGACCCAGAGCAAATGGGTCAAAGTCTCAGTTGCGTCAGTGTAACTACAAAGACAATAATTCTTACCTCTCTCACAGGATTCAGAGAAAAAGTAAGTAAATAAAAATATATTGAAAACACCAATATAAGGAGCTAAAAGTACTGTGTGCATTGTTGTAAAATATTAAGTCAACAGTCCAATCATTTATTACCACTGAAAGTCTAATATCTTATCTGACAGGTTGTAAACTTTCAGAGACATAAGCTTGAAGTGTGTATGTTTGTGTGTTTTAAGTGTGAACTGAAGCGGGTGGCAATAAGGGGAAGGAGAGAAAATGGGAAGAAAAGTAATACAAAGAAGAAATGCATAAAGAAGAGACCATGATCCAGTAGGCAACTAACTCAGTTGAATCTTTAAAGAAACAGGTGTCAACGCTTGTTATAATGGTAAAGGTCAAGTAACATTTTTCTAGACATATATCTTTACTGCTCTCTGCTAGGAATGACACCAGCGCATCACAATACTGCCCTCCTAGCCTCTTAGCCTGTGCTGCCTCCCACCATGGATGCACGCTGTTGCTGTTCTCCATTTACCTTCCCTCATCTCCCTCCCCAGCTCAGGCTCCTTGCCCCACAGCTCATCTCTCCAGGCTCTGAGCACGTTTCAAACTGTCCGTGGCATCAAATAATAAGACAAAACAAAATAGGAAATAACAAGCTCAAGAATCAGGTCTAGGAAAGAGGCTCCCTTTCAGTCAGAATCCCCTGGTTCCTTGTGTTACTTCAGGTCTGCTGTGGATTTGATGTGCAAAAGGATGTGTGGGGAAAGAGAGCAGAAATTAGGAAGAGCCTTCGGCTTGGGATGTAGGTCTGATGCTGCGGAAGGAGAGAGGGATAGAATATCGGAGAGCAAGAGTCTCAAACTGCAGGCAAAATGGCTTGGACAGACCTATGGGCAGTCCTTAAGGCAGTTACCCACTGGAGAGCTCCATGGCATGTCTCAGTACCCAGCTGTGCTCAGTCACTGGACGGCTGCGGCCTGCAGAGAGGTTGGTCTCATTGCAAATGTGGGAGCAGTTAAAAAGGGACAGAAATGGAGTCATGTGTGCTTCCTGCAGCAAGATGATCTAAGCAGCAGCCTCTCAAGAAATATGTTCCTTTACCTATTGGTCACCTGAAGGTAATCAGGGCCTATTTTTATTGCTTACCCCAAAGCATAGAAGTTGTAAACTGACTGTAATGGACAATCTGGGAAGATGAGATTTTTTTTTTTTTTTTTTTTTTTTTTTGCTTTTGCATTTGGGTATTGAATAGTGTTTTAAAAACTTTTGAGCTAGTTACCAATATTTAAAACACAATAGCTTTTACATTTTTAAAATTCACACTTCCAGCTTTTCTTGAAATGAAATGCAAAGGGCCAACATTCGTTCATGTTGGTGGAAAAACAGCATTTCCCCTTAGCAGACATTCAACTCTGCAGCTGGCCGTATTTCCCACCATTCCTTTATGCCTACACCAGCCCATGCACCGATCACTTTACTGACTGTTCTCCATGATCATTTAAGCCTTTAAGTCTCCTGCATTCAAGCCTGTGTCACCATTAGAACATACTATCACTGAGGGCAATTATTTTGTCTGTTTGGGTCATTGACAGGCAATTAATTGCCTGCAGCAGTGCAAGTTACATATTAGCTGCCCAATAAATATTTGTTCAATAAAATGGGATGCTATCATCCTAGAGTGTTGGAAGAAACTGAGTGGATGGTGGAGGAGAAAAGGCACTTGTTTCAGAGTTTTGTCTATGGTTAGCTTTGCACTACCCACACACAACTAAACTGGCGCCTAACGAAGAAGGTGAGACTCCAGACACAGCAGTAGAGGGTGCTAGTTCTAAAGAATATGTAGAATCAAGGTGGCTACAGAATAGGTGTGTATACAGCAGCGAAAAGTCTCCCCTTGCAGGTCCTGTACCCTCTGGCAGGGCTTCTTTCCTCTCCTTTCAAATTTAGGATGAGGGAGTGGGTTTGTACAGAGAAGCAGTGCTTATCTCGGCTCATGCCCTAGCCCCAGCTCAGCCTGAAGCATTGCTGCAAAATACTCACTGGGCCACATTCCAGGGCAGCCGGGCAAAAGGGGTCCTCACCGCAGAGCTAACACACACTTAAGCATAATGGAACGAATTGAGTTCCATGATGATGCGATGGGTGATCCTCAAATGGCATAAAAATGCACATGGACAAATGTTGCAAATCAAACCGAGAACTGCTGCCAGAGGCCAGTCCCCTGCGGTGTCTCACCAGCTCTGAAAATGATTACCAGATGATAAAGCAGAGCAGGCTCCCTGCGATCTGATTACCAGGAGGGACTGGCAAATCCATTAGGAGCAAACAGGCCTCCTTCAAGTCCATTTTACTTGCTAAAATCAAGCAACGTTACGTTTTTTAAAAAAGAGCCAGTTTTTCATCCCATTCTCACTGCCTTGTAGTCACTGCATTCATTTTCAGTTAAAAGAGCTAGGAAGGTTTGCGCTTTGAGAGCAAACCTTTCTGCTATTAAAAATCAAAGTCAGATGCAAGCCTGACATGAAGCAGAGAACTAGTACCTTTAGCTTGTGGGCAACCTATTCTGACAGCCTAACCTGCAGAAAAGCAGCCATGGAGGAAGGGAAGCAACTCTGACCTTCTGTGCATCAGACTGCACAGAGCCCTCTGCCTGTGCCCTGTCACATAATTCCTGATTCCCTGGATAAGGAGGTTTATAAAGCATCCACTAAGTTAGAACAGGAAGGGATCTTAGCACTTGTATAGTCTACCTTTCTCTTAGTCTTATTTCATTTTAGTATTATTATTATTATTATTATTATTTTGAGACAGGGTCTGGCTCTGTTGCCCAGATTGGAGTGCATGGGCGTGATCTCAGCTCACTACAACCTCTCCCCATCTCTTGCTCCCCGGGCTCAAGCCATCCTCCCACCTCAGCATCCCAAGTAGCTGGGACCACAGGCATGCACCACCACACCTGGCTAATTTTTCTATTTTTAGTAGAGATAGTTTCTTGCGATGGTGCCCATTCCTGAGCTCAAGTGATCCACCTGCCTCAGCCTCCCAAACTGCTGGGATTACAGCAGGAGCCACTGTACTCAGCCTTAGATTTATTTTTAAACCACATCACCTTTTAATAAGCATAAAAAATGTTTCTGCCTTCGAAAGATCTTGATGTGGCTGGTTCCAGCTCTACCCCACCTCTAGCCTGAGAGAGTCTTTTTACTGTACGCTCCCAGTAGCTGACATGTTTCAGAGCTTTATTCCATAGAGGACATGATGGAAACAATGAATCATTTTCCCTGAAATATGAAAATATAATATTAAATACGCTTTGAAACTAAACGCTTCCCTCTACCACCATCACCACCTATCAAGATTCTGATACAGGCTTCGCTGACTTGGTTTGGCCCTCTCATGTTATACAGAAAGCAGCTGAGACCCAAAGATTTTTTTTTTTTTTTTTTGAGATGGAGTCTTACTCTGTCACCCAGGCTGGAGTGCAGTGACGCCATCTCGGCTCACTGCAAGCTCTGCCTCCTGGGTTCACACCATTCTGCTGCCTCAGCCTCCCGAGTAGCTGGGACTACAGGCGCCCACCACCACGCCTGGCTAATTTTTTGTATTTTTAGTAGAGATGGGGTTTCACCATGTTAGCCAGGATGGTCTCGATCTCCTGACCTCGTGATCCACCTCCTCAGCCTCCCAAAGTGCTGGGATTACAGGCGTGAGCCACTGCGCCCAGCCAGGCCCAAAGATTATTACTGACCTGAGGCTGCAGACTTGCTTTTCTTCCTAATGCTGGAACCTAACCCTGTGTTCCCTGACTTATATTAGATTGCTCTCTCAGTGCTCAGGGCTTTATGCTCCAAACCCAGGGTTTCATACATGAGTGCCCAAGAATGAGGAAACTGTGAAAAGTGTCTTTGAGGATGATCATATAAACAGTAATCTTTTGTATTGGCATCATTTAGACAATGGTGTTGGGACCCAAGGGTGAACACAACCCTTCCCTTCCAAAGTTCCAGTCAATAAAGAACACGCTCAGAGGACAGTGCTCCTTGGGACAGTTACCCAAGTAAAGTTCAGGTCTGTGCTCAACTAATGGCTAAGCAAGTCTCCAATAACCACCAGAGGACAGGGCTCTTGGGTGAAAGCTAGATTACAGAATATGACCTAGAGCTTAGGCCAAACATGATTTTTAAATTCTGAACACTACTCCTGCTATGCCCATAATTGAATACAAGTAGGCCGATAAAACAAAAGAATGGTGACTTCTTTGGGGGATAGGAAGATGGGGCCCTGTCCTGCTCTGCTTTCCTCAAGGGAGCAGAAGCATAGGTGCATAGTTGTGCTTGAACACACACCTGAGAACAAGCAGTCAAGGGGCCCTGCTGTGCCTGAGTGTGGTCTGCCTATGCGTGAGAGGTGGAGGAAAGAGATGGAACATGTTCATGCCAACTTTCCCACCCCATAGGAAGAGGTAACTTTAGCAGAAGTTTCCCATCTCTTCTTAGAAGGTGAAGTAGCCTGGCCGGGTGCAGTGGCTCATGCTTGTAATTCCAGCACTTTGGGAGGCTGAGGCAGGCAGATCTCTTGAGGTCAGGAGTTCAAGACCAGACTGGCCAACGTGGTGAAACCCCATCTCTATTAAAACTACAAAAAAATTTAGCTGGGCAGGGTGGTGCACCCCTGTAGTACCAGCTACCTAGGAGACTGATGCAGGAGAATCACTGGAACCCGGGAGATAGAGGTTGCAGTGAGCCAAGATCACACCACTTCACTCCAGCCTGGGTGACAGAGCTAGACTCCACCTCAAAAAAAAAAAAAAGAAAAAAAAAGTGAGGTAGCCTATGTTAGAGTGCTCTATCATCATCCAGTTCCCAAACACAAAAAATTAAATCCGTTAACAGAATGGTAAAAAGTACATTCTTTATTGAACCAGAAACTGAGGAATTTCAGAGATTGGAAGTGACAGGGTACAGCTAGAGAAGTAGACTTCAGCCTGTGGCATGCAGGAAGACCCTCTGCAAAGGGAGAGAGGGGCCACAAACTGCCCCATAACCAAGCAAGGGCACTAGCTTAGGACTGTGATCACAAGGTCACCAGCAAGTGGTGGTGACTCAGCAAGCTGGATGGTTGACCTCCTTATACCTTCTTTCTTCCTTGGGTCAGGGAGCACTACAGGAATAAACACGTCCATGTGGGTGAATGAAATAAAAGCAGGAGTTGGACCAGAGATAAGTGATTATGGAGGTTGTCAGAGGATCACTCTGGCCGCTGAGTGGAGAACAGTTTATATGAGGTGTGGAGAGGGAGCAAGCAGGTCAGTGAGTGTGGCTGCAGTCTTCCAGGAGATGGAGCTAATGGTGTCCTGGATGAGGGTATGAATGAAGGAATGGAGAGAAGGACACAGATTCTAGTGATATCCAGGATGTAAAAAAGTCAGCAAAACAAGGTCATGGGTCAAATATGATTTTATATCCCACTACGCCTATGGATTCACAATACAATGACCTTAGTATGCTTCCACTCTACTTACTCATCCTTTATAATTTTTGCTCCTTATGTTTGTAGTGATAATGTATGTTAAACATCTCAATGCATTATTTTTGATGTTTTTATAGTCACTCTTCATTTCATTTCCATTTTCTGTTGGTCTTCCTTTCAGTATTTTGTGTTTTTGCCTGGGATCATTTTCCTCTGAACTGAAGAACTCCCTTTGCTGTTTTCTGTAGCACAAATGGGTTCCTGAAAAGTTCTCTTAGTTTTTGATTTTCTGAAAGTGTTTCTTTTATTGCCACCTTTGTTTTTGAAGAATGTTTTGCTAATTAAAGTAAAATTCCAGGTTCACAGTTATTTTCTTATATCACTTTAAGGAGATTATTCAATTGTGTTGTGACTCTCATTGTTTCCCATCAGAAGTCAGTTGTCACTCTTCCTCCTTCCTTTCAAAGTTATCTGCCTTTTCAACATTTCTGGCTCCTTTCAGCATTTTCTTTTGCGTTTGGTATTCAAAAATGACAGTGATATGTGTAAAGCATGGTTTTCTTTGTATTTATCCTGCTGAGGCTCATAGCCCTTGATTTTGAGTCTTAATGTCTTCCAAAAGTTTTGAAAAATTCTTGTCCATGATTATGTTTCTGTTCATTTTATTTCTCCTCCCTTTCTGGAACCACAATTATACCTGAAATTCAATCTTTTCATTATGACCCATATATCTCTTACTCTTCTATATACTGAGACTGTTTATCTCTGTGTGTTTTTTAATATCTCTCTGGACATATTCTACAGACTTGCTTCCAGTTTACTAATTCTCTCTATAGTACCCTACCATGATGCCCATTGATTGAAATTTCAATTTTATTTATATTTTTCCATTATAGGATTTCCATTGGAATTTTTATGGTTTCTGGTTCTCTGCTGAAATCCTTCATCTTATAATTGTATTTCTTGAACATCTTAATTGCAACTATTTAATATCCATATACAATAACTCCACTTTATAATTGTCTATGGGTCTGTTTCTATGACAAACCTTATTTTGTTGTACACCTGTTTTTTTATTTTCAAACACAACATTGTCAAATGTTGTATGAAAAACTGTAGAGACAATTTAAGACTTTGAATAAGGTTATCATTCTCCAGAGAGAAACTAATTTTTCTTCTGGCAAATCACTTTGCTTCCATCTGGGACTGAGCTGATTAAAAGTTGTTTACAGTCTTTCTGAGGAATGATGTGTTTCCAGTTCACCCTTACTCACAGAATGTAGGCCTTAAGCATAACAACCAAAAATCTGCAGTAATCACAGGACTTCTCCTTGGAAAGTCATTTGCTACAAGTTTTGTCCCTCTATCCTTGTGAGACTACAAAGAACTTTGCTCATAATCTTAACTTCTCAGATGCCTTTTTTGTTTTCTGATTTTGCATTTGCCTTGTAGGCAAAAGCAGCTCCAAATGCCAGATGCCTCTCTTTATTTCCCACTTTTTTCTTTATCTTGGCTCTAGAAATGCTCACTGCGTGAGCAGCTCTTTGAAGCCTTCAAAATGTATCTATATATGTGTGTGTATGTATGTTCTAGATTTTCTCATTATTCTTCCTGAATCCAAAACCACATAGTCAGCCAAAAACAAAAAGGGGCAAAAGATGATGCATGGGTTTCTGACTTGCTTAATAGATTTTATAATAATGACATTCACCATTACAGGGAATTCCAGAAAAGGACTGACTGCTGACAAGGTTAGTTCTTGGCTAGCATCTGGGAGCTTACATTTCAGGAGGGTTTCTGCTGTTAACTGATAAGCACTGTTCACTGAGCCTAAAGTATTTGTGAAAAGAATTGGTTTATGTTGAACTCCTGCTTTCCTGCTGGGAATCTGAAATTGCATACATGCCAGACAGGGAGGGGATATATATTATTCCATTCTCACGCTGCTAATAAAGACATACCCCAGACTGGGTAATTTATAAAGGAAAGAGGTTTAATTGACTCACAGTTCAGCATGGCTGGGGAGGCCTCATAATCATGGTGGAAGGCAAAGAAGAGCAAAGGAATGTCTTACATGGTGGCAGGAAAGACAGTGTATGCAAGGGATCTGCTCTTTATAAAACCATCAGATCTCATGAGACTTATTTACTGTCACAAGAACAGCATGGAAGAACCTGCCCCCATGGTTCTATTACTTCCCACTAAGTCCCTCCCATGACACATTGGGAATATGGGAGCTAAAATTCAAGATGAGATTTGGGTTGGGACACAGCCAAAACATATGATTCTGTCCCCGGCCCCTCCCAAATATTATGGCCTCACATTTCAAAACCAATCATGCCTTCCCAACAGTTCTCCAAAGTCTTAACTCATTTCAACATTAACAGAAAAGTTCATGGCCCAAAGTCTCACCTGAGACAAGTCAAGTCCCTTCCAACTATGAGCCTGTAAAATCAAAAACAAGTTATTTACTTCCTAGATACAACAGGGGTACAAGCATTAGGTAAATATGCCCATTCTAAATGGGAGAAATTGGCAAAAACAAAGGGGCTACAGGCCCCATGCAAGTCTGAAATCCAGCAGGGCAGTCAAATCTTAAAGCTCCAAAATGATCTCCTTTGACTCCATGTCTCACATCCAGGTCACGCTGATGCAACAAGTGGGTTCCAAGGCCTTGGGGAGCTCCACTCCTGTGGCTTAGTAGGGTATAGACCCCCTACGGGTTGCTTTCACAGGCTAGCATTGAGTGTTTGCAGCTTTTCCAGGTGCATGGTGCAAGCTGTTGGTGGATCTACCATTCTGGGGTTTGGAAGACGGAGGTCTCTTCTCACAGCTCCACTAGGCAGTTCCCCAGTGGGGATTCTATGTGGGGGCTCTAACCCCACATTTCCCTTCCACACTGCTCTAGCAGAGGTTCTCCATGAGGGCCCCACCCCTGAAGCAAGCTTCTGCCTGAACATCCAGGCATTTCCATACACCGTCTGAAATCTAGGTTCCCAATCCTTAATTCTTGACTTCTGTGCACTCTCAAACTCAACACCACGTGGAAGCTGTCAAGTCTTGGGTCTTGCACTCTCTGAAGTCACAGCCCAAGCTGTACCTTGGCCCCTTTTAGCCACAGCTGGAGTGGGTAGGATGCAGAGTACCAAGTTCCTAGGCTGCACAGAGCAGAGCAGGGGGCCCTAGGCCTGGCCCAGGAAACCATTTTTCCCTCCTAGGCCTCAGGGCCTGTGATGGGAGGGACTTCCATGAAAGTCTCTGACATGCTTTGGAGACATTTTCCCCATTTTCTTGGTGACTAACATTTGGCTCCTCATTATTTATGCAAATTTTTGCAGCTGGCTTGAATTTCTCCCCAGAAAATGGGGTTTTCTTTTCTATTGCATCATTAGGCTGCAACATTTCCAAAGTTTTATGCTCTGCTTCCTCTTCAACACTTTGACACTTAGAATGTTCCTCTGCTACATACCCTAAATTATCTCTCTCTGGCACAAAGTTTCACAGAAGGGGCAAAATGCCACCAGTCTCTTTGCCTAGCAAGAGTGACCTTTACTTCAGTTCCCAAGAAGTTCCTCATCTCCATTTGAGACCACCTCAGCCTGGACTTTATTGTCCATATCACTATCTGCATTTTGGTCAAAGCCATTCAACAAGTCTTTAGGAAGTTCCAAACTTTCCCACATTTTCCTATCTTCTTCTGAGCCCTCCAAACTGTTCCAACCTCTGCCTGCTACCCAGTTCCAAAGCCACTTCCACATATTTTTGGTATCTTTACAGCAGTGCTCAACTCTGCAGTATCAATTTACTGTATTAGTCCATTCTTACGCTGCTAATAAAGACACACCCAAGCCCCTTTGTGTTTGCCAATTTCTCCCATTAAGAATGGGCATATTTACCCAATCATGGCAGAAGGTGAAGGAAGAGCAAAGACATGGTGGCAGGCAAGAGTGTGTGTGCAGGGAACTGCCCTTTATAAAGCAAAACCAACAGATTTCATGAGACTTATTCACTATGATAAGAACAGCACAGGAAAACCAACTCCCATGATTCGATTACCTCCCACCAGGTCATTCCCATGACATGTGGAGATTATGAGAGCTACAATTCGAGATGAGATTAGGGTGGGGATACAGCCAAACTATATCAGAGTACCTATGTGATGACCCCCCATAAAAATCCTAAGCAGCAAGGCTCTAATAAGCTTCAATAATTGACAACATTTCACATGTGTTATCATAATTCATTGCTGGGGTAATTAAGTGCATCCTGTGTGACTCCACTGGGAGAGGATTGTTGAAAGTCTGCACCTGGTTTCCCCATGACTTTGCCCTATGTGCCTTTTCTCTTTGCTAATTGTGGTTGGTATCCTTTTTCTGTAATAAATCATATCCACGAGTATGACTACACGCTGAGTCTTGTGAGTTTTTCTAGTGAATCATCAAATCTGAGCGTGATCTTCGGGATTTCTCAAGATAGAACTGAAGTGGAGAAAATAATAAATTTAGACTTGGACATATTAAGTACTCTTTATCTTACTTGACCTTTTATTTATTTATTGTTTTACCATGTACTTCTTTAGTTCTCAATCTTTCAACAGCATTAGCATGGTTGACCATTTATCCTTTTGGAAACATGACTAACTTCGTCTTTTTACAACACAGCTATCACCTGGTTTACTTCTTACCTCTCTTCCTCTGACTCCCTTACAAGTGCATGACTTTAGATTCTTGGGCTCTCTTCTGTTCTCACTCTGTTCTCTCTATATTGGTACTTTCACCCACATTCACAGCTTCAAACACCTCCTACGTACAAAGGATTCACACATTTACAGCTTTGGCCTTGGTCTCCCTTTAGGCTCTATAACTGCATCTCAACAGCCTACTTATCTCCCACACAGGCCAGAGTAACCTCAGATTGCTGGTCACGCCAGCATTCTTACAAAATGTCAAAATGAGTGTTTTGTTTCAGAGCACCTTCTCTTTCCTCACACTTTTCTTCTAGCTTCCCATGAAAAGGTTTGCATCCTTTGTCTCTTTAGTCCTAGCTGTCACATGGTATGTCTCCTCCCTGTCTGTATCCTTTGATTTAACGGATTCATCCAATAAAACTTTACTGAGCATCTACCATACACATTAGACTAGACACTGGGGATACAAAGATGGTTAAAACATGGACCCAGTCTTCAAAGACTTGCAGGCAAATAAATAATGGCAAACATAGAAAAAAAAAATGTACCATAAAGTATTATAAATGGGATTGCAGAGCAGAATCAGGACATAATATGAGATTCCAAAAGGGGAAGTAGTCCAATCCCCCAGAAAATGGAGGAGGAGATGCTGGAACTGCATTCTGAAAGCCCAGTAGCTGTTCTTCATATGGATAAGATGAATGAGAGGATCAAATGCACACTGCAGGGAGCGACACGTCACAGTCACTATGACAATGGAAATCCACAAGAGAAAATGTCACAAGAACAAACTAAACTAACTTAAAATGCAAGGTAGTAATTTTCTCAAAATAGCATTTATTTGAAAATGTAAGTACCAGAAGAATATAAGAGATTTTTAAAAAGAACAAGCATTTTCTACAGTTTTGTCACATAATGCAGGGTTTGAATCACCTAGGCTCTGGATCAGCCTATCTCCATTAGATCTCATGAGACCAGCTACTGTCGCCCTTCCCGTCAATAAGAGCAAAAGACAAGAACCAAGGTCAGTCTCCAGGGCACAATCAGGAGAATGTGAGCAAAAGGGATTATCAGAGGAAATCTTAAAAAGGAGAGAATTGGATTAAGAAAGCCAATGAAAGATCCAAGTTGAAGGGGCAGGATCACTTCCACAGACAATTCTAGATGATTACAGGCAAGATGGACTACCAGCTTGACTACATCCTTTCCAAGCTTGGCCAGAAAACAGTTGTCATTTCAGAGGCTGGCTGCATTCATATCAGCATCATATTTTCCAGTAGCCAATGCCATAATTACTACTTACAGGAAGATTTGGATGATGAATGACTTTCTGGTACCACCCAAATCATGCCACAGTGTCCACTCTGCCTGATCCAATTGTCATCCCGGGACACAGACATAAAGCCCTCAGCCCTGGCTCACCAGAGCAACCACAGAGTTTCTCCTTGTCCTCCCCAACTGCTCAGACTCAGATGGGGGGAAGCTGTTCACCAAGACCAGCAGTATCTACAGGAGGAATTTTGCCCCAGGATTTTTCTCCCTTCATGTGTAAAAAGGTGCCATCTGAAATTATCTCATCTGTCAAAAGTGGTGCCCAGACAAAGGGAGAACGGTCCATTGATAGCTGTCATTCAGTTCAATAACTGTCAAGCCTTTTTTATGAATAAGGGGCTGTACAAGTTGCCATTGAGCATTTTAGTATATACAAGAAACGCCCTGTCCAAAACAGAATACACCCTGGGAAATGGACAATTCAACCCAAGGGTCATAATTTACCTACTGCCAGCAAACACAATGATCAAAGAGTAAATCTCTGATACGGACATACGCCCAGGGCAGAAAAAGAAAATCAATAGAAACAAAGTGATTGCAAATAATCTTGATTCATTGCTGATTTCAAAAGTGTAGATTTGATTACATAATAAAATTATATATATGCATAAATATTCTATAATATAGTTTTATCTCTAGATCACAAAAGTCACTTTATTTATGTATACATATTTTTGCTCCCAGGCTTATAAACTATTGCTTTTATGGTATGGTGGCCTTAAAAAGTAAAGCAAAATATTATCTGCAATGTTTCCCAAAAGGTTCCATGTGATTCAGAGAACTCAACAAGGATGCAACAGCAGGCACATAGACATAGCAATGCAATTCACACCCAGCTATCTAACTTGTTATTATCTAGACTGTTATGTTTAGCTGGATTGGAGGATGAATTCTCCAGAGCAGTTCACACCAACAAAGAGAGAATAATACCTGTAGCCACAGCTTCTAATTTTTATAATCATTTTTCCCTTTATAAAAAAAAAAAAAAACCCTTTGCTTAAGCCAGTGCAAAAAAACTAATTCAAAAATCAAAATATTTATTATAATCACCATCTACCCATCACTCTGGGTAGCCAGAATCAGTGCACTGGAAATAGATATTTAATTAGATATTTCCAGACAGCCCTCATACCTTTTATTTTCCACTGCCCTTACAGTAACTCTGGGTTTTTTTAAATCTAAAATTGTAATACGATACATGAATGCAAGTAAATATAGATATGTCCAGAAACTAAATTTCACCTGTGAGTTTATCCTACTCTTGGGCTACTAGCCAAAGATTATTTAGGTAGATTAATTAAATAGTTTAATTCTAGCACATGAAGTAATGATATTTTAATTAAATTTGGGAAAATAATATATGCAGGCAAAAGACGATAATCATACTCTCTGTCGGGTATAACTATATTGACTTGAAGAAACAGTGCATCTAACCCTAAAATTCACTAGTGCCCTATAATCATTAATTTTTCCATTAATTACATTAATCATTAATCTGTCAGACATGCTCTGGCCTAATAATAATTGCAATCTTTTTTTGAGGAATTAGGGTGCATTAGGAATGGTTCTGAGAACTTCACAGGCAGACATTACTACTCAGGTAATCTTCACAACAACCTGGTGAGGTAGAGCTATTTTGATTTTCCTTTTACATATGAGGAAACAAAGAATTAAAGGGGCTAAATAACATGTCCTGAGTTTAAACCTAACCAGTGGAGGTCCTGGTATCTACGTGGGTGCTTGCTGCTGAGACACAGGCCCCCACGCTGCACTAGGCTGGCGCTGTCCACTGACATCCTCCCCTGGCTTCTCTCTGTAGGATATTCTCCCTCTCTATCATGGGCCCTGGGGACCTCAGACTGACAGTGCTAAAAGGCTCCCCGTGGAGTTCATGCAACCCCAAGCATCTGGTCTGATTTCTCCCGGCCCCACAGGGGTGCCCTATATGAGGAGAGCAGAAGAAACCACTGGAAGACCAGGCCTTTTTTTTTTTTCTTTAACCTCTTCTCATATTGCACAGAATATTCCAAATATTTGAAATGTCACCAAAACTCCCATATCAACCCAATTCACAACAATGACTGTGATAAAACCAAAGTATCTTCCATCCTAAGTGGGAGGTTAGGGATGGAAGGAGGAGAAATAAAAAAGGGCGGGGAGGCCAGGCTTGGTGGCTCACACCTGTAATCCTAGCACTTTGGGAGGCCAAGGCAGGTGGACTGTCTGAGCTCAGGAGTTCAAGACCAGCCTGGGCAACAGGATGAAACCCCATCTCTACTAAAATACAAAATAAATTAGCCGGGCATGGTGGCATGTGCTTGTAGTCCCAGCTACTCAGGAAGCTGAGGCAGGAGAATTGCTTGAACCATGGAGGCGGAGGTTGCAGTGAGCGGAGATTGCACCATTACATTCCAGCCTGGGCAACAGAGTGAGACTCTGTCTCTGGAAAGAAAAAAAAAAGGGCGGGGGGAGGGAAGAGGAGGGGGAAAAAGAGAAGAGAAGAGAAGAGGAGAGGAGGGGAGGAGAGGTGAGGAGGGGAGGAGAGGGGAGAGGAAGGGAGGGGAGGGGCAGAAAGAAAAGAGAGAGAGAGAGAGAGAGGAAGAAAAAGAGAGAGAGGAAGGAAGAAAGGAAGGAAGGGAGGGAAGGAGGAAGAGAAAGAAAGAAAGACAAAGTACTATACGAACTGAGTTGGAGTTTATTTTAGGACATCAAATATATCTTTACAAATTGAAAAAATATTGCAAAAGCAAAATATACAACATAAAATTTTATAATGCATTTTCTCTACATGCAATATTTTAAACTATATCCTTTATCTTTCCTGGCTTGGTGGTAGAAATTTGCCAACAACTTTTCTTTGGAAGAACTGCTCTTACTTGAGATTATTTCTTTTTTTTTTATTTTTTTTTATTTTTTTTTTACATTTCTTTGTAAATTTATTTGACTTTCAAATTAAAGAATCCAGGCAAAAAATATTGTGTCACATATATGAGAAAACAATGAAGCTAGTATCAGACTTGCACACAACATTCCATATGAACCTTCTTCACATTCCTATAAGCTCTCCTTCAAGTATGTAGGGCAAAGACATTTTTAAAAAATTTTTTTAAACAACAAAATTTTATTTTCTCACAGTTTCAGAGGCTAAAAGTTTAGTATCAAGGTGTCAGCAGAGTTGCTTTCTTCTAAGGCCTCTCTTATTGGCTTGTAGATGGCCATCTTCTATGTCTTACCATGGTCTTCCCTTTATATAGGTCTGTGTCCAAGTTTCCTCCTCTTATAAGGACATCAATCATAATAGATTAGGGCCCACTCATATGGCTTTATTTTAACTTAATTACCTCTTTAAAAATCTTCTATCCAAATAGTCATATCCTGAACTCCAGCATGTGAATTTGGGAAGACATAATCAGCACTTAACAGGCACCAGTGGTAACTTCCTCTAGTTATTTCCAGAGCACATAGAGAACCAAAAAGAATTTCCTCAAAACCACAATGAGATACCATCTCACACCAGTTAGAATGGCGATCATTAAAAAGTCAGGAAACAACAGGTGCTGGAGAGGATGTGGAGAAATAGGAACACTTTTACACTGTTGGTGGGATTGTAAACTAGTTCAACCATTATGGAAAACAGTATGGCGATTCCTCAAGGATCTAGAACTAGATGTACCATATGACCCAGCCATCCCATTACTGGGTATATATCCAAAGGATTATAAATCATGCTGCTATAAAGACACATGCACACGTATGTTTATTGCAGCACTATTCACAATAGCAAAGACTGAGAATCAACCCAAATGTCCATCAGTGACAGACTGGATTAAGAAAATGTGGCACATATACACCATGGAATACTATGCAGCCATAAAAAAGGATGAGTTTGTGTCCTTTGTAGGGACATGGATGCAGCTGGAAACCATCATTCTTAGCAAACTATCACAAGAACAGAAAACCAAACACTGCATGTTCTCACTCATAGGTGGGAACTGAACAATGAGATCACTTGGACTCAGGAAGGGGAACATCACACACCAGGGCCTATCGTGGGGAGGGGGGAGGGGGGAGGGATTGCACTGGGAGTTATACCTGATGTAAATGACGAGTTGATGGGTGCAGCACACCAACATGGCACAAGTATACATATGTAACAAACCTGCACGTTATGCACATGTACCCTACAACTTAAAGTATAATAATAATAAATAAATTTTAAAAAAAAAGAATAAAAAAAATAGAATTGACATGGAAAGATGTTCAAGATAATGGTGAAATAGAAAAGTAGACTGAAAAACAGTAGACACAGTAGGATCCTATTTTGGTAAACAAGACATATGTCTGTGTTAGCTATGTACACATAAGAAATGACCAGAAAGTATGCAGTGTGGGTCCCTGTGGGTGATGAGATTACTTGAGATTATTTCTGTGCTACTTGGGTTTTAAAAACTCCTTTATTTTATAAAATTATACAGATAGTAGGTGGTGCTAGTTTTACTGTTTGCTTTCAATGTCCTATACGGCAAAGGAAGATGTTAGGAATCAGGAAAAACTGTTGTTGTGGATGCCTTTTAAAGAATGTGTAGATTCTAAAAGCCTAGAAATTCCTGCATTATTCTTCAGGGATTCCCTAGCATCTTCCCCCTCCACCCAAGACTCAGGGATCCTATTTCATTCTCTGGGTAAGAGTAGAATCTCAAAGTCTTACTAAGAGCTCACTCTGCCATCTCCTTCAGGCTGCAAGACATTGCTGCCATAGGACTTTTCTATTTAATTATTTTTATTCTTGGTCCATAGTTTTAGGATGACTCATGCTAGGTGTGAATCCCCCGCACTATATGTCTTTCTTGATACAGAGGTGCAAGTCCCAGACTTGGAGCCCAAAGTCCTGGGGTACAGATGCCACCTCCACTCTGTCTGAGCAATAACTCCGTCTCTTTCAATCCATTTTTTCCACTTCTCAGTCAAGAAGAAAGATCCCTGTAGGCCATATGGTGACCTCACCTTTGCCTCGATCCCATCAACTTTTGGTCTTTAAGCCAAACCAATTGATTGTAAACTTTCCCCAAAAGTAATGCAGATGAACATTATCCCTCAGACCTGGGTTTATGGGCATTCTTATAATAAGGGTCCTTCTAAAACCTCTTCTTGTGTGCTTAGGGAGCCCCATAAAAGAGATATGGCTCTTCTCTGATTCTGTGAAGTCCCAACAGGGATAGAAATTAAATAAAATCTACCGTGTGCAACAATGCACTGACAGACTTCATGGAAGACAGAGGAATTCTGAAAATTAGAAGGCAGTTAGGCATCACTTCCCTCCTCCATTTGATTGCAAACCCAAATGACTCTGAGAGCCAGGCAAGTAAAATCAATGAGGGAGTGGGCAGGAGCAAACAGGGGAGTGGTAGGGAATGTGGTGGGGAACTGGAAAGGGTACATCCTACCTACAGACATTCATATTCAAATAGTTTTACAACTCAGCACCAGCCAATCAAATAAGGCTGCCAGCTGAATTCAGCTCCTGTGCTTCCATCTTGCAACTTCAGGTTTAGACTAGAAACAGAGTCTTGGAGTCCTGTCTGGGGAGACACACATTTATGAGCTTGGTCCAACCTGTGCCATATGAAAGGAACAGCATGCAGACACTCACAGCAGTGAAACAGCCATGCGGATCTGTGCTCCCACAGGCTCATCACACAGTACGAAATCCCACAGCCTCCCCACAAACCTGTTTCGGGTTTGCTCAGGAAGAAGGGAGATCTGGCGCACTACTGGCCAGCACTGTCCATTGTGCTGAAATCCCCATGGAGTTACCATGACTCAATGGCTCAGATGTGTGGCTGTGCTCGGATGGGGGAGGGATGCGTGGGAAAGTGGGTTGTGAGGATTCCCCAAAAGTGAGTAGCATCTCCTTCAGAGTAGGTGAGAAGCAGGAGGTTTCAGTGATTGGTACCCACTGGACAAATACAGTGAGTCCTGTGGGGAGATATCTTGGTGAGTCTTGAAAAAACAGTTCATGAACTTCTCTGGAAAGGCTTTAACCTCTTAGGTGCTTTCTCAACGACCTCTGGAGACTGTCCTATTCAATACCTAACATCAACCTCTTCATTTCTGCACTGTAACTCCCATTTTGCCCCACATCTTCAGAGAAGGCATCTACATACCCAGCTATGGCGGAGACTGGAGACTTAGGCCAGGCCATGCCCCACCTCCAGAGTGGTGTCCTCTCCCAGCATCTGCAGCCCAGGAGGGACAGCAGAAGTCCGGTAGCTCCTGAAGAGCAGAAACAGCTCCAGAAGGATGAGGGCCTGGAACGCATGGGCCCAGCTACATGTTTCAGGAAGCTGACCCCTGACAACATATGGAGGAGGAAAGGATGACAAACCAAAAAAAAAAAAAAAAAAAAAAAAAAAAAAAAAAAAAAAAAAAAGTTTGAAAGGTTTAAATTGCAGCAATGTCCCAAAAGGGCAACCAAAATGGTGGCTGCATTGAGAGGACACGTGAGGCGTGGCTTAGAGCAGAACCCGAAGATGATTCCTGCACTTGCTTCTTTATAGTGTCATTAAAATAGGAATTCCAGGTCTGTCTGCCTCCTTTCCCCCTAGTTATGACTGTTGAAGGCCACAATTGCTCTCTCGCGAATTTGGCTAGAAAACTCATCCCTCATGGAAGCCACATGGAACATTTTGTCTATTCCTAAAGCAAAATCTGTCTTACCCAAGAAGCACAGTCTTTCTCTCATTCTGTTTGTAATGAACATTGCCTTTGCTGGTGGGGTTTTTAAAAAATATTATTATTAAATAAAACCTTGCCAAACGTACTTTGCAGAAGTATCTTTTATGGAAAACAGATGGAAAGAGCTAACCTAAAAATGCAAATCGTAACATTATAATGACTTCTTAATTTTAAAAATTATGAATACTACTTCCCAGGAGGCACTAAAAGAGACAGTGACAACAGCTGCGGAAGAAACATCAGGAGTGGGAGGGGACTGCAAGGCCAAAAATGTTGTCTAGTTGCAGAGATTACAAAGAAAATTCCTTGTATTTAAACGCAGGGCACTGAGCACTCACATATGTTCGATTCCGAAGGGTTTATTCAGGTAAAGGAAAGGAACGAAGAAACCACCAATACTCCAGATGCAGGTTGCTCCCAGAAGTGTCTACACATGCCGCAAGGAATATAAAGTTCTAGAAAAACACACTTAATGTGCTTTCTCCCCTCTTTCTTCATGGATCCTCAGACAGGAGTATGAAACCACAGTTTGCAAATGCTTCTGACTCGTGTATGATTACTCAGGCGTTAAACTCCTCCTGAAACGGGCATTTAACACAGAGGTTTCTTATATTTTCACAACTGGCCTCTCTTGAAACCCACTCTTCGAGAGGATTGAATATTTATGCATTTTCTTATTTTTTAGAAAGTGGATGGATTTTCTCCCCAAATCATATTTTCCACTCTTGAATAACCCACCTTCTTCTTCCTTCCATCTCTCTCCTTCTTCCTTTCCAGATAAAGAAGAGATTTTAGAAAACTCTTTCTATCTGGAAAGGAAGTAGGAGAAATATTTTCAAAATTTTCTAGCAGCAAATTTTAATATTTCCCCTGTGAATGTAATTCAACACACATACAAATTATGCCTCTTTCTCCCCTTCGATTCTTTATACTTTTTGAATAGCAAGTCACCTAAGGTACTCAAATACACACATGCAGTCTCCCAACTAATACATTTAGAAGTAAATGCAAGAAGCAATCCTGTCATCAACAGCAATAACATACTGTCTCCATCGAGCTGCTCCGGGCTTCCTGGCCCATGCCATGTCAGAGTATTAAGTGCTGTCTCTGGGTAAATGGTTGACTCACATATGTTTTGAGCGGCTCTCATCTCAACAGAGCTGAAAGAAATTAAACAGCTGGAAGCATTTTCAAATTTCTATCTGGGAACTGCTTAATGTATCAGAACTCAACATAGATTTCCCACTGAGACAGAAGTGTAAAAGTTGTTCTTTCTTCTTCCTCTTCTTTTTTTTGAAGGCATCTCCTTTCCTTTCACAAACAGAATATCCAGCCTTTCAAGTTCTCACCATAGGTTACAGAAAAGAAAAGGAGTCTTAAAATCAGTGATCACCTCCTACTGGAGAAATTAATCAAAATCTCACTGGGGAAGAAACTAGTGGAGGAAGACAGGAATGAGGTTATAGCTACCATTTCTCTCCCCTAGAATTAAGCATAATCCACTAAGACTGGCTCCACTGAAAGCATTTTGACTGCTATGTGTGGAGAACATGAGTCATTTGGGAGCTCTCAGTGAATTCATGGGTTCAGAAAACAAACACAGTCACCTCAACATAATATAATACTATGCAGCAGAGAATAAAATGCGATATAAAATGGTTCATCTTGAACACCATCCAGGGTGTTTTGTTGCTGAAGTACCAAGAAGTCCCTCAATATTTCTCTGCCTTAGTGGAGTACTGTATTTCCTTTTAGATTCTCCTCTCCACACCCAGCACTGCCACACAGGACTGTGTCATAGAGTATAGTTCCAGGATGATTCATCCTCATCATCTGATTGCTTTCTCTCACTAGAGCCTTGGGCTAGTTAACAGATTCAGCATCCATGAGCATTCAAACAGAACTGGACCATCCAGCAAACAGAATCCGACAGCATTTGGAAGTGAAGCAAGAACCCTTGTATCTAAGCTGCAGCTGTCTGATTACTTGGATGATATGATTCTTCTAAAAGTTCTCTGTCTTTAGTTTGGGGTTGTTTTGACTTAGGCCATATGGTCACTTCATTTTTCTTGGTTTGCAGCTATAACAATTACAGTAAGCTCCACACACAGTAATCATGTATGGGGAGAGACAAGGAGGTCAGCTGGGCTTCCTCCAAATGCAGTTTGAGAGAAGCTTTCAGAATCTGGAGGCATCCTCAGAATCTAGAGGCATCTATCAACATCTTACCTACAAAAGGATAAAATTGTACAAAACTGTGTGGATGTTGTAGGAACTGTGTCAACTAAGCTGAGCTAAAAGCACATTTCCCAGAATTCCCTTCCCTGTGTGGTCCTGAGTGAGTGCTGGCCACAAGTGATGTTTTGTATGAGGTTTAGAGTGCAGACATAAAGAAGCAACTCTATCTCCTTCCACCCTGGAGGGCAGTGAGTGCAGGGTGCCAGGCACTACAGAGTTCACGCCTACCACCACTAACTTCCAGCCTCCCAGAAGGTGTAATGGAGTGCTCAAACCTGCAACTCCTTCAGTTTCCACAGCAGGGCTGGGACTATGGTGAGGCAGGTGAGGAACTTCTCTTGGGACTTGACACTTAAAGAGGCACTTAGTAGTCAAGGTAAATAATATTTTAATGCAATGTTCTTTAAAAATCAAACTTAATGCAGAAAAATACATGGTGAACAAATTGTCAAAATATTTAATAGACAGGAACAGTTACAGCTCTGGGATGAACCGTATTGGAGCCTGAAGCACAAGGAAAAATCAATACTACTAATCTCATGGGTCATATGATCTTCTTCAACTTCTCTGATCCCTGGGGGTCAGGAACACGTGCATTTCCATGGTCAAGGGCACCTGCTTCTCCTGCACGCCGCCCACATGGAGGTGGTGAGGGACATCCTCAAGCTCCAGTTTGCCCTCTTGGGATCCAGTTCTTCTTGTGGATCCCAGGTTTTCCATACTCCTCTGCACATCTAGCTGTCCTTTCTAACTATCATTCTAGTAGACCTATAGCAACCTCATGCTCAGCCCTCAATACAAGACAACAATAAGTATAGGCAGCTTCAGCAGCCCCCACATTTGCAAGGCCTAATTCTTAATTTTTATAACAACCCCCATACTTCATACACTTGTTGTGGTTCTGCTTCTCTGACCCATAAAGACATCTGACCCATAGAGATGTGATGATTATATGCAAACTAGAATATACCAATGAGGCATCAAACACAAATTTTGTGAGAGGTACGATCAAATTACATGGTGAAATGTCTACAGTTTTCCCCCAGCCTGTTTGAACCATCATTTTACCATTGTCAAGATGTTGCCTTGTGTGTTCCTTTGCTAAAGGACTAGAGGCTGGGTTGGCAGTGGGGCCAATTGTTTATAATTGATAAGAGAACAGATAACCAGACTATCCTTATGTCCCTACCAGGACAGAGATGTTCCCCTGCAGGGTTTGCTTGATTTTCCTCTACCAGCAATAAAGACAAGGCTACAGGCCCCTGAAAAAGCCATAGAGTGTGCTTAATATACTCGAGTTCCACAAACCTGAAACCCATTGAAGGAATTTTAAACACTATTGTGTTTAAAAGCACCAGTTGCTAAGTTCAGTCATACATGAACTATACGTAAAAAGGAAAAAATATTTACCCTCTTTAAGGACCCTTGTAAAAGTCCTAGGTTATAGATTAGTCTCTGAGTAATCTTCTGTTGTTATGCTGAGCTCTGGAGCTGGCTAAACTGGAGAGTGAGGCTCTCACACAGTCTCTCGGGAAGACACCTGCTTCCTAAGGAATTTTGGCTCAGTTTGGATGAACTATGGTGCATCAGAAGGAGAAAGAATTTGCTCCTGAGGCTTCCTAGGAGAATAGCTGGGTCATAGAGATGAAAACCTAAGTACAGTTAAACCTAAGATTAACAACTGCTCTGATGAGGGAGCCATTCTCTGTCATAGATCTAGACCATGGTTTCTCAGTATCAACAGTATTGACAGTGTTGTGAAATAATTCTTAGTTATACAGGGGCTGTCCTACACGTTGCCGAATGCTCAGCAGAATCCCTATCCTCTATCACGTAGATGACAACAGCACCACCAGTTGTGACAACCAAAAATGTCTCCAGGCATTTCTAAATGACTCCTGGACAGCAAAAGTGTCCCCCAATGAGACGGCCATGTAGACAACAAAACAGGCTGGGATACTAAAGCCAGAAGCAGGGACAAATCAATGTCAGATATTGGGAGATAAGAGTTAGATAAGAATGAATCTTGGTAGATAAAGTAAGGCAGAATTGTAGACAAGAAGAGGCCCAATACCAAGTCAATAACCAGAGATACCATATACCAGATAAAAGTCATGTCAGTCATCCCTCCTTACTGGGTGGGGCCTTGCTGCAGGAATTTCAGCAACTCCAGCCAGGGGTTTAGGGACAGAACTCTGATGTCCCTGGGACTGAGCCCCTGGGGAGGAGGAGGAGCCACAGTCTCTGTGGATCAGCAGACTTAGTCTTTCCCACTGGTGGTTCTGAGGGATCCAGGCAGGGTGGACAAATAGGATTCCCCCACTGCAGCATAATCCTTCTACCAAGGGGCAGCCAGAGTGCTTCATTAAGTGGGTCCTGGAACCCTAGATGAGACCCCTCCAACAGGGGTCGCCAGATACCTTATACAGGAGTGTTCCCGACAGCCTCATGTTGGTGCCCCTCTGGGACAGAGATTCCCAGAGGAAGGAGCAGGCAGCCATCTTTGCTGTTCTGCAGCCTCCACTGGTGACACCTCTAGGGGCAGGAGGGACCCAGGTGAATGGGGTCTGGAGTGGAACCCCAGCAAACTGCAGTAGCCCTACAGAAGAGGGGCCTGTTAAAAGAAAAACAATCAGAAAGCAACAACAACAGCATCAACAAAAATGTCCCCACGAAAACCCCACCAAAGGTCAGCAGCTTCAAAGATTAACACTAAACTCACAAAGATAATAAACTCGTGAAGATGAGAAAGAATCAACAAAAATAATGCTGAAAACTCAAAAAGCCAGAGTGCCTCTTCTCCTTTGAGTGATCACAACACCTCTCCAGCAAGGGCACAAAACCGGGCAGAAGCTGAGATGAATGAATTGACAAAAATAGGCTTCAGAAGGTGGGTAATAATGAACTTTGCTGAGCATGTTCTAGCTCAATGCAAAGAAGCTAAAAACCATGATAAAACATTACAGGAGCTGTTAAACAGAATAACCAGTTTAGAGAGGAACATAAATGGCCTGATGGAGCTGAAAAACACAAAACAACAACTTCACAATGCAACCACAAGTATCTATAACTGAATAGACCAAGCAGAGGAAAAAATTTCAGAGTGTGAAGACTATCTTGCTGAAATAAGACAGGAAAACACGATTAGACAAAAAAGAATGAAAATGAATAAACAAAACCTCCAAGAACTATAGGATTATGTAAAAGACCAAACCTGTTACTGACTGAGGTACCTAAGAGAGACAGGAAAACATACTTCACAATAACATCCAACAGAACTTCCCCAACCTAACAAGACAGGCCAACATTCAAATTCAGGAAATTCAGAGAATCCCAGTAAAATACTCCATGAGAAGATCAATCCCAAGACACATATCATCAGATTCTCCAAGGTCAAAATAAAGGAAAAAATGTTAAGGGTAGACAGAGAGAAAGGCCAGGTCACCTACAAAGGGAAGTCCATCAGACTAACTCTGGACCTTTCAGCAGAAACCCTACAAGCCAGAAGAGATTGGGATTCAACATTCTCAAAGAAAAGAATTTCCAACACAGAATTTCATATCCAGCCAAAGTAAGCTTCATAAGTGAAGAAGAAATAAAATCCTTTTCAGATAAGCAAATACAGAGGGAATTTGTAACCACCAGACTTGCCTTGCAAGAGCTCCTGAAGAAAGCATTAAATATGGAAAGGAAAAACCATTACTAGCCACTCCAAAAATACACTGAAGTACAAAGGTCAATGACACTATGAAGCGGCTTCATCAACAAGTCTGCAAAATAACCAGCTAGCATCATGATGACAGGATCAATTCACACATAACAATATTAACCTTAAATGTAAATGGGCTAAATGCCCCAATTAAAAGACACAAAATGGCAAGCTGGTTACAGAGTCAAGACCCATTGGTGTGCTGTATTCAAGAGACACATCTCATTGCAAAGACACACACAGGCTCAAAATAAAGAGATAAAGCAAAATTTACCAAGCAAACGGAAAGCAGAAAAAAGCAGTGGTTATAATCCTAGTTTCTGACAAAACAGACTTTAAACCGACAAAGATCAAAAACAACAAATAAGGGAATTACAAAAGGTAAAGGGATCAATGCAACAAGAAGAGCTAAGTATCCTAAATATATATGCACCAAATACAGGAGCACCCAGATTCATAAAACAAGTTCTTAGAGACCTACAAAGAGACTTAAGACTCCCACATAATAATAGTGGGATGCTTTAACACTCCATTGTCAACACTAGACAGATGATCAAGACAGAAAATTAACAAGGATATTCAGGACTTGAACTCAGGTCTGGATCAAGTGGACCTAAGAGATATCTACAAAACTCTCCACCCAAAAACAACAGAATATGCATTCTTCTTGGTGCCATATGGCACTTACTCTAAAATAAATTACATAATTGGAAGTAAAACACTCCTCAGCAAATACAAAAGAACTGAAATCATAACGGCCACTCAGACCACAGTGCAATCAAACTAGAACTCAAGATTAAGAAACTCACTCAAAACCACACAATTACATAGAAATTGAGCAACCTGTTTCTGAATTACTCCTGGGTAAATAATGAAATTAAGGCAGAAATCAAGAAGTTCTTTGAAACCTATGAGAACAGAGAGACAGTGTAACAGAATCTCTGGAATGCAGCTAAAGCAGTATTAAGAGGGAAATTTATAGTACTAAATACTCACATCAAAAAGCTAGAATGATTTCAAATCAACACCCTAACATCACAACTAAAAGAATGGAGAATCAAGAGCAAACAAACCCTAAAGCTAGCAGAAGACAAGAAATAACCAAGATTGGAGCAAAACTGAAGCAGACAGTGGATAAATGGAACATCCATTTGTTCAAATCTATTTGGACAAATGGAACATCCATTTGTTCCATTTATCCAAATCTATTTGAACAAATGGAACACAACAAACCCTTTAGAAAATCAATGAATCCTGCTGTTTTTTGTGAAAAAATTAATAAAATAGCTGCTAGACTAATAAAGAAGGAAAGAGAGAAGAATTAAATAGACACAGTGATAAAGGGAATATCACCACCAACCCCACAGAAATACAAACAACCATCAGAGAATACTAAAAACACCTCTCTACAAATAAACTAGAATATTTAGAAGAAATTGATAAATTCCTGGACTCATGCACCCTCCCAAGACTGAACCATGAATAAGCTGAATCCCTGAATATACCAATAACAAGTTCTGAAACTGAGGCAGTAATAATCTACCAAACAAGAAAACGCCCAGGACCAAGTGGATTTACTGCTGAATTCTACCAAAAGTACAAAGAAGAACTCGTACCATTCCTTCTGAAACCATTCCAAAAAGCTAAAAAGAAAGGACATCTCCCTAACTCATTTTATGAGGCCAGCATCATCCTGATGCCAAAACCTGGCAGAGATACAAAAACAAAAACAAAAACAAAAACAAAAAACAAAAAACAAAAAAAAAAAGAAAGAAAAAGAAAACTTCAGGCCAAAATTCCTGTTGAACATTGATGCGAAAGTCCTCAATAAAATACTGGCAAACTGAATCCAGCAGCACATCAAAAAGCTTACCCACCACTATTAAGTTGTCTTCATCCCTGTGATGCAAGGCAGTTTCAACATATGCAAATTAATAAACATAACTCATCACATAAACAGAACCAAAGACAAAAATCACATGATTATCTCAACAGACACAGAAAAGGCCTTTAATAAAATCCAATTTCACTGCATGTTAAAAACTCTCAATAAACTAAATATTAGTGGAACATACCTCAAAAATAATAGGAGCCATTTATGATAAACCCACAGCCAATATCATCCTGAATGGGCAAATACTGGAAGCATTCCCCTTTAAAGCCAGCACAAGACAATAATGCCTTCTCTCACCACTCTTATTCAACACAGTATTGGAAGTTCTGGCCAGGGCAATCAGACAAGAGAAAGAAATAAAGGTATCTGAATAGGACGAGAGGAAGTCAAACTGTCTCTGTTTGCAGACGACACAATATTATATTTAGAAAATCTCATTGTCTCAGCCCAAAAGCTTCTTAAGCTGATAAGCAACTTCAGCAGTCTTGGGATACAAAATCAATGTGCAAAAGTCACAAGCCTTCCTATATACCAGCAATAGACAGAGAGCCAAATCATCAATGAACTCCCATTCACAATTAATACAAAGAGAATAAAATACCTAGGAACACAGGGAATACAGCTAACAAGGGAAGCAAAGGACCTCTTCAAGAACTAAAAACACCACTCCAGGAAATCAGAGAGAACACAAACAAATGGAAAAATATTCCATGCTCATGAACAGAAAGAATCAATATCATGAAAATGGCCATAGTGCCCAAGTAATTTATAGATTCAATGCTATTCCCATTAAACCACCATTGGCATTCCTCACAGAATTAGAAAAAAAAACTACTTTAAAGTTCATATGGAACCAAAATAGGTCCATATAGCCAAGACAATCCTAAGCAAAAAGAATAAAGCTGGAAGCATCACATGATCCAACTTCAAACTGTATTACAAGGTTACAGTAACCAAAACAGTATGGTACTGGTACAAAAATAGACACACACATCAATGGAACAGAATAGAGGTCTCAGAAATAAGACCACACATCTGCAATCACCTTACTTCAACAAACCTGACAAAAACAAGCAATGAAGAAAGGATTTCCTATTTAATAAATGGTGCTGGGAGAACTGGCTAGCTATATGCAGAAAATTGAAACTGGGCCCCTTCCTTATAACTTACACAAAAATTAACTTGAGATGGATTAAAGACTTAAATGTAAAACCCAAAACTATAAAAACCTTAGAAGAAAATCTAGGCTATACTATTCAGGACATAGGCACAGGCAAAGATTTTGTGACAAAAACATCAAAAGCAATTGCAACAAAAGTGAAAATTGACAAACAGGATCTAATTAAAGAGTTTCTGCACAGCAAAAGAAACTATTATCAGAGTGAACAGACAACCTACAGAATGGCAGAAAATTTTTGCAATCTATCCATCTGATAAAGGTCTAATATCCAGAATGTACAAGATACTTAAACAAATTTACAAGAAAAAGACAAACAACCCCATTTAAAAGTGGCCAAAGGACATGAACAGACACTTCTCAAAAGAAGACATTTATGTCGCCATCAAACGTATGAAAAAAAGCTCAACACCAGTGATCATTAGAGAAATGCAAATCAAAACCACAATGAGATACTATCTCACTCCAGACAGACGGTGATTATCAAAAAGTCAAGAAATGGCTGGGCGCAGCGGCTCATGGCTGTAATCCCAGAACTCTGGGAGGCCAAGGTGGGGATCACTTGACGTCAGTAATTCAAGATCAGCTAGGCCAACATGGTGAAACCCCATCTCTTTTTTTTTTTTTTTGAGACGGAGTCTCGCTCTGTCGCCCAGGCTGGAGTGCAGTGGCCAGATCTCAGCTCACTGCAAGCTCCGCCTCTCGGGTTCACGCCATTCTCCTGCCTCAGCCTCCCGAGTAGCTGGGACCACAGGCGCCGCCACCTCGCCCAGCTAATTTTTTGTGTTTTTAGTAGAGACGGGGTTTCGCCGTGTTAGCCAGGATGGTCTCGATCTCCTGACCTTGTGATCCGCCCGTCTCGGCCTCCCAAAGTGCTGGGATTACAGGCTTGAGCCACCGCACCCGGCCATGAAACCCCATCTCTAATAAAAATGCAAAAATTAGCTGCGCATGGTGGCAGGTGCCTGTGATCCCAGCTACTTGGAAGGCTGAGATGGGAGAATTGCTTGAACTCTAGAGGTGGAGGCTGCAGTGAGCCGAGATCATGCCACTGCACTCCGGCCTAGGTAACAGAGCAAAACTGTGTCTCAAAAAATATAAATAAATAAATGGTCTAGAAACAACAGGTGCTGGTGAAGCTGTGGAAAAATAGGAAAGCTTTTACACTGTTGGTAGGATTGTAAATTAGTTTAACCATTGTGGAAGATGGTATTGTGATTCCTCAAAGATCTGGAACCAGAAATATCACTTGACTCAGCAATCCCATTACTGGGTATATACCCAAAGGAATATAGGAATATAAACCATTCTATTTAATTATTATTCCCAAAAGAATAAAGGAATATAAATCATTCTATTAAAAAGACACACGCATGCATATGTTCATTGCAGCACTATTCACAATAGTGAAGACATTTGATCATCCCAAATGCCCATCAATGATAGAGTAGATAACGAAAGTATGGTAAATATATACCATGAAATACCATGCAGCCATAAAAAGGAATGAGATCATGTCCTTTGCAGGGACATGGATGGAACTGGAAGCCATTATCCTCAGCAAACTAACACAGGAACAGAAAACCAAACACCACATGTTCTCACTTACAAGTGGGAGCTGAACAATGAGAACGCGTGGGCACAAGGAGGGGAATAACGCACACCGGGGCCTGTCAGGGTTGCACTGGGGAGGAGAGCATCAGGAATAATAGCTAATGCATCCTGGGCTTAATAACTAGGTGATGGGTTGATAAGTGTAGCAAACCACCATGGCACACGTTTACCTGTGTAACAAACCTGCACATCCTGCACATGTATCCAGGAACGTAAAATTTTAAAAATAAATACATAAAAATAAAAGTCAGGTTAGAAGTTGAGGGGAAGTCAGGCTCAAATGAGGGGAAAACAAGGTGACCAATCTGGAGAACCTAGAAGCATACACGGATTTCATACACATCAAGAATTTGTTAACAGTTATTGGAGAGTTTGAGAACCTGAGGAATATATCACTAATATTTAAAGGTAAAACAAAGATTCTCAGCCTTTCCAGATAAAACTGATTTTATCAGTTAGCTACTGATATGTAACAAGCTTCACCAAGAACTCATTGACTTAAGCCGTAAGCTTTTTTATTTTTCCTGAGTCTATGGGTCTGCTGGGAGATCTTCTCGTTCTGGCTGGGCTTACACAAGCATCTATGATCAGCTGTGGGTCCAGTGGGCAGCTCTGAGGCTCTGAGCCAGGCTTTCTACATAGTTTGGGTAAATATCATGGAATACAAGTTTACAATACTATCGTAGTCCATTTTCGGCTGCATAACAGAATACCACAAAGTGCGTAATTTACAATGAATAGAACTTTGTTTGGCTCACGGTTCTGGAGGCTAGGCAGTCCAGAGGCACAGCACCTGCATCTGCTCAGCCAACTGGTGAGGACCTTCCTGTTGCATCTTCCCTTAGTGGAAAGCAGAAAACAGAAGGACAAGTAAACATGGGAGACAGTGAGAAAATCGGGCTGAACCCATTCTTTTATCAAGAAACTACTCCTGTGGTAACTAATGCACTCCCAGGATAATGTCATTAATCCCTTCATGACAGTGGAGTCCCCATTGCCTAATCAT
The DNA here is from genome assembly GCF_024542745.1 of Macaca thibetana thibetana. Taxonomy (NCBI): domain Eukaryota; kingdom Metazoa; phylum Chordata; class Mammalia; order Primates; family Cercopithecidae; genus Macaca; species Macaca thibetana. Next base: position 166,851,527 of record NC_065583.1, on the reverse strand, counting down.
CCCTTAAAGTCCCCGCATCTTAGGGCCAGGTGCAGTGGCTCACATCTGTAATCCCAGCACTCTAGGAGTGTGAGGTGGGTGGATCACGAGGTCAGGAGATCGAGACCATCCTGGCTAACACAGTGAAACCCCTTCTACTAAAAATACAAAAAATTAGCCAGGCATGGTGGCGGGCGCCTGTAGTCCTAGCTACTCTGGATGCTGAGGCAGGAGAATGGCGTGAACCCAGGAGGCGGAGGAGCAGAGATTGCGCCACTGCACTCCAGCCTGGGCAACAGAGCGAGACTCTGTCTCAAAAAATAATAATAGTAAATTTTAAAAGTCCCCACCTCTTAATACTTTACAATCACAATTAAATTTCAACATGAGTTTTGGAGTAGACAATCAAACCACAGCAGATACCTTTTGATCTTAACTGTTACATCATAAAACACAAGTTACTATTATTTATTACTAAAGTCGCAATCTATGGGAAGTATAATGGTTAGATTCTGTCTGTATGGTCACTCCAACCATTATTATACTGTCAGAATAGCCATCAACAGCAGTCACTCTTGCCAACACTAATTTATTTCTCTCAGTTAATAACTCTTATTTAAATGTTAGCTTCAAAATAACTTTGACCTTTTTCTAGGAACTAGCTGTTTGTCCAAAAATAATCATTTCTTTTTATATATACTCCCTTTTGCCCAAATTGTCCTTTTTGTTGTCACATAAACTGTGATTCAAAATGTTCTTACTTTCTAAATTGACATTCACTCTCAGTCCTAAATAATATTTCAGCAAATGTAACAATAGCAACAAATCACTAGCATTTACTGAGTGCCTACTATGTACCAGGCACTGTCTTAGGTGCTATACATAAACTAACTCTTTCAATCTTCACAGTAACCATTTTCTGCAGACAAAGAACCTGGGTACCCAAAGGATAAGTGACTCACCCAAGGTCACTCAGACAATACATGAGCTGGGATTCAAACCCCAGTAGTCTGACATAGAACCCATGTTTCTAATCAATACACTATTGCCTCTGTAATGTTGAATAAATTATAGTCAATACAATTTTTATTTTTTAATTGTTATGAAGTTATTTCTTTATTAATGGAAAGTTAAATATATGTACAGCCATGTGGTTAAAAAATACAAGATTTGTGATCACTTAGAAATTCAAAAACTGCTGACTTGGCTAATCAGAGAGAATATTAATTCATTTCATTTGCCTTATGCAGATATCACTGTAGGCAAAATACAAATTATTTAGTGTAACAGAATCCAATCTCTAGCTATAATAAACTGTAACTTTGTTTCTGCAACACTGCTCGAATTGACTCTGATCAAACATTTTTCAGTTGTGTGGTGTTGTTAAGTTTGGACGTTATAACAAATTGAACTAAAAATGATATAAGTTGGGGAAAAAAGGAGCTACAGTATGAGAAGGTACAGTTTTTATCAATAGTTCCACACCAGCATCTAATTAAGATGGAAATTTATCCTTTAAAAGAATGAGTTAATCGATTAAAAATTAATGTGGGAGGTGAACAAGTGCCACTGAGTCAGAAAGTTGGGTGTGGGAAGAATACATTGCAGCAAATTAACCTTTGAGAGAAGGAAAGTATGTGTGTGATAAATGCATATAAAAATATAAAACATACATAGTTTTTTTAAAAAAACAAAACTCGCAAAGTGATCATTTGAAAACTCATTTGCAAATAAATGAGAAAAAATATTTGGGGGAAGAAACATCAATAAAATTATTAGCACTATCAAATAACTGGTTTTTCATATAAAAAGGATATTAAGAAAACTGAGGATGGTGCATATATTGTTACAAGCTTAAAATAAGATTTTTAAATATAATTTTTTTTTTTTTTCAGAGACGGAGTCTTGCTCTGTTGCCCAGGCGGGAGTGCAGTGGCACAATCTTGGCTCACTGCAACCTCCACCTCCCGGGTTCAAACAATTCTCCTGCCTCAACCTCCCAAGTAGCTGGGACTACAGGTGCATGCTGCCATGCCCAGCTAATTTTTTGTATTTTAGTAGAGATGGGGTTTCACCATGTTGCCCAGGCTGGTCTCGAACTCCTGAGCTCAGGCAATCCAACCGCCTCGGCCTCTCAAAGACCTGGGATTACAGGTGTGAGCCACTGCACCCAGAATTTTTTTTTTTTTTTTTTTTTTTTGAGATGGAGTCGCGCTCTGTCACCCAGGCTGAAGTGTAGTGTTGCAATCTCAGCTCACTACAACCTCCCTCTCCAGGGTCCAAGCTATGCTGCCTCAGCCCCACTAGTAGCTAGGATTATAGGTGCCCGCCACCACGCCCAGCTAATTTTTTTGTATTTTTAGTAGAGATGGGGTTTTGCCACGTTAACGAGGCTGGTCTCCAACTCCTGACCTCAGGTGATCCGCCCACCTCGGCCTCCCAAAGTGCTGGGATTACAGGTGTGAGCCACTGTGCCCAGCCTATTTTTATATAATTGTTTAAACAAGCTTCTGTTACAGTTTAACACATATATGAAGACATTATAAATACTATCTATATATTTCAATGAGTAATCAAAAAGTGGTAGGAGGAGAGTGAGGATCAAAAAGCTGTCTATTGGGTACTATGCTTATTACCTTGGGGACAAAATAATCTGTACACCCAACCCCCATGACATGCAATTAACCTATATAACCTGCACATGTATCCCTGAACCTGAAATAAAAGTTAAAAAAAATAATAATAAACTGGAACATCTACGTAACCATCACCAAAGGTAATGGCGATGGCCCTTAACACCACAGCATAGCTTGACCACTGCTGCTGGAACATTCTCACACTTGTCTTTTGGTACAACATATACCCATTTCTTTTGGGAATGGAATTGCTGGAGCATTAAAAAAAATATGTGTAGTCACTTGCATGGAGACTACCAAAGTGTTTTCCAAAGCAATTGTACTGATTTACACTCTATCCACAGAATCTGAGAGTCTCTGTTGCCCTTATTCAGATGTCATTTTGATTTTAACTAAATGACAACTTGATCACACCACGTAGTAATAATCATAGGCAGTTATTACTTACATTGGTCTTTGACATCATCTATTCACCAACTGGTATGAAAGTATTTCATATTATAAGAACTTATATAACCATATTAGTGCAAAGGTGCTGAATATAAGCCTTGCCTTCCACTATAATGATGTCAAATGACTTTCAAATATATCTCACATTTTAGCTCAGCGCATTCCAAGCTATCCTTCCCAGTTTCATCAGCACCCTCATCAAGCAGAAATTCAAATGTTTCCTCCTGCTTCCCCTACTATGTTCACAACTTCGCCCTTTCACTATCTTCCTGTTGAGTTTTTCTTTAACATTCGTCACACGAGGCTCCTCCACCACCTGTGTATCACATGTGGTGACCCAGCTCTCCTGAACCACACTCTATCACCTGTCACTCATGTACTCATTGGCTCCAACAATAGCCACTTGCGCAACATTTACCATGTGCTTGTTACCAGGCTGGCACTAAGGACAAAGGTGAACAAAGCATGGACCCTGTCCTCGAGGAGCTCACAGGAAGAAACAGACATGTCAATAAACAAGTGCAATCTGTTTTAATAAGCATAACTAGAAAAGTGGAAAAATAGATGGACATAACACAGGCATAAGAAAGCAAGGGGTCAATTTGCCTGACAAGAAAAGACAACAGATAGAACTTTGCTCGGAATCTCCAAAGCTAAGCAGAGTATTCCAGGAAAGGAGGTGGGGAGCAGGCAGGACAGCAGGGCCACAGGAGCACTCCCAACAAGACCCTCTCAGTCCTATACAGACCTAGGAACTCAGTACCAGATTTCACAAGCAGCACCCTGACAGCACCAGGGAGGCAGGCAGCTACGGAAAGGGGGTTGGGGCTTGCAGGGGACTGCTCAGGGTACATTTTCTGGTTGCCTCTTTCACTCTGAGTGCAGGCCCCCATCTGCACCATGCCCTTCCTGCCCAGCCCCTCTTTCCCCTCCACCCTCACATCAGGAGTAGCCTTGTCAAGGGCTCCTTTACTGCTCAGCCCTCTCACGGGAGCTGCCATGGCCGCTGCCTGACTCTGAAAAACCTCTGAAGCCTTCCTTTTCTCCTCGTACTCTAGTCCTACTAGAAAGGCTTAACAGTCACCAACAGTGAATCTCCAAACTAATTATTCAACCTTGCCTACGTTTTCTCTGTCAAGTCACTTCCCCAAAGCCCCAAAGACTTGAAGTGATCTGCTAATTCCAAAGCTCCTAAGAAATAAAGAAAGACTTCTGCTATCTCGGACTCTCCACAGCCTGCTGAACTATTTGAAAAATTAATCAATCCGTAATGCATGTATGAAGAACCTTCTGCCTAAAGCACACAGATTGCAGGGGGAGCGTTTCACAGAATGGACCCAAAGCTGTGTGCTATGGTGAGAGAAGGGCATGCTGTCATTCCCGCAAAATCCCAGATTTCACAAGCCTACAGTCTGATTAGGAGAACAGACATGAATCAGAGTTCCAGAAATAAATAGCAAATTACAACTAGGATAAATGCTCCAAAGGAAGCATCCATGGTGCTAACAGTGGACAGGGAGGGGATGACTCAGAGAGGAGGCAAGGGTGACCATGTGAGGGTGGGGTAGGGAGTGAGCCGTGAGAGGAGCCCTCCACCAGGGAGGAGCAAGGATAATGCCAACATGGCAGAAGACAGATGGCATCTTCCAGGAAGGGAAATTAGGTGAATGTGATCAAAATGAGGCATATTTGGAGGAACATTTCAGGGATGACGATGGAGGACTATATAAAAGTTATGCGGAAGCCTGAAGGCCAACTTGAACATTTAAGATTTGAGTTTGCACTCCCAGTAATGGCTAAGTATCTGCTATGAGAGCAACCATTCTCAGACTATTTCTTAAAAACACCCTTAAACTATACAGACCTATCAACTCAGTGCTAGATTTCATAAGCAGCCGCCTGACAGCACCAGGGAGGCAGGCAGCTACTGAAAGGGGGTTGGAGCTTGCAGGGGACTGCTCAGGGTACATTTTTGGTTGTCTTCCTTTACTCTGAGTACCCCCTTCTGCACCATGTCGGAGCAGATGAAAATGTGCAGTTTTACTGTGCTGACGATGGAGGGACAGGTAGGGGAGCCCTAGTAACTGAAAGGAAAGCAGGATGTCTGGTAGCGAGAAGGAGAGTCCCAAATTCTGTGCATGGATCCTGCTCATGTATCTGGCTGACGTAGGACCACACATGCACAGGGTAGACTCCAGGCAGCCAAGCTATGGCTAAAAATACCTAACCCAGGTTTGGGCTGCTGTGATCCACCGGGAAAATCGTGTTTCCATTTTGAATTAGGCTGTTGAGTTTACAGTTTGAATTAAAGCATTACAGTGGGGGTTTTGTGCTCACTGTTTTTTATCGGTGGCAGAGGGTAACAGATTTGCATGTTTGCATTTTCAGATAGTGCTTCTGACTTTATTGTGTGGAGCAGATTGTGTTGGGGCAACAGTGATGTAAAGAGACATCAGGAGGCTGCCGAAGCCCCTTCATGTGAGAGGTCATGGAGTCTCACAGGAGTGGGTGAGAGGGGGCAGAGTCTGAAAGAAGTGGACACCAAGTCATCAGAGTTGGGGAGGGGATCCAACCCAGGCTGACGAAGCAAGAGGGCCAACAAGGACTCCGTGGTCTCAGACCTGAAAGCGGAATAGCAGTGACATTTGTGATGATAAGCAAGCTGGGAGGAAGACCAGGCTTGGTGGGGAGTGTGAATGGCTTTCTGGCAGCAGAGGGTAAGGTATATCGAGATGCCAAGTAAAAACGTCAGGTGGGCTGATTCACACGGAAGTCAGAGAGCGGTCGGAGCTAAAGACATAAATCTGCAAGACAACTGGGTTTAAGGAGTAATAAAGCGGTGGGTGTGAGTGGGATCCCCTAAGGATAAAATGTAGGGTAAAAAGAAAAAGGGACTCAGGATCCAGCCTTCAGAAGAAATCCCACAATTGTCATGAACAAGTTGAGTTGGAGACACCCGCAGAGAAGCTAGAAAAGGCAAGGTGAAAAAAAAAAAAAAACAAGAACCTTTGTGTTCTCTCAAAAAGGCTGCCTACATAACGGTTAAGAGCATAAAACTTCCTAACATTCTATAATCCTCAATTCAAATACTTTGTCAATATGTCTACCCATGACCTCACCCTTTCCTGCTCTAACACTTAACCCTGATATTCCCCCTAGAACCTGCTCCTGCCTAGCCCTTAAGGAACCCATCCTCCGCCTCACATCTCAGGGTCCAGCAGCTTCTGCAGGTCCCCTCTCTGTTCTCACTTTGTAATCATTATTATCTTTTCTCCTCCCCAGCTTTCCAATCCATATATATATCTTTTTATATATATATTTTTTATTTATATATATATATAAATAAAATTGCAGGGCTCGTGTTGCCATCCTAAAGTAACAAAGACACAGTATCCTTAAAAATATAATTTTACAGTCTGATTTATTCTCTTAAAAGGGGCATAAAAGAGTATTTGAAATCAGCAAGACTGAAGCTCTACAAAGACTTATATTTTGAACACAAGTGTCCATATAAAAGAATCATTATTAGTGGGCCTCACTTTATGTTATTTTTTTCCTTTTGTCAATTCAATATTTAAATGACTGACCTAGTGAAATTGCCTGACCCTGCTTTTAAGAGCCACTGTGATCTACTTATAACCCCATGTCAATTTTAACACAGGATTCCAAAAACAAGGCACAATGTAGAGATGAAATGATAACTCAAGTGGATTACTGGAGGTTTGCTTGGAATCCTGGTCTTCCACGTGGACATCCTTTTTTTGGGGACAGCATCTGGGGCTTCCTTCTGCTACCACAACCATCCTCAAAGTATAGTCTGGAGACCTCAGGAGGTGCCCATGGCCTTTTTAAGGGCCCAGAAATTCAAATCTAATGACATTAAGTCATTATGTGGCTTTTAAAATATCATTCTCTCTCTAGTCTACATCAGTAGAGTTTTGATACAGTATCAAAGAAGAATATTCATAATTATCTAAAAAGAAAGTAAATATTAAAATGCATGCCCCTTTTCCAGCCACACATCTGGAAAACAGCAAATCACAACAGACTGAATACAGAAGCAGATATAAGCAGGCAGCCATCTTCTATTAAGCAGGACATTAAAGAGCTATGCAAAAATGTAAAACAATGCCAATCTCTCATTTCATGTTCTTTCATTTTGGAAAAATTTGTTTTTCATAAAAACATATTACTTGTTAGCATTTAATAGATGTATTATTTTTGTCTTCAGTGAATTACTAAATACTTTTAAAATTTAATTCCTAAATGGTAAATATCTGCCAACAAAACCCACATAAGCAAAGCTCTTTGGGACCAGGGGATACATGAGTACTTTGGATCCTATGCACAGAGTGTGGGTTCCAAAGCTGGCTGGGGGAGGGCTCAGCATTGGCCCTCCCTCTGCTAAGCCTGCTGGCCCACCAAGTGTACCTACCTCCAGGTGGCTGCTATGACCCCACAATCCCAAAAGCAAATTGAACAAAAGCCCCCAGCCCACAGTGTTTCCTCTGCCCATATAGCATGCCCCTCATCCTCTGCAGATGGAAGTCCAGAGAACAGATATTAGACCAGGGCTCGTATTACACCCAGTGCTCATCAGGGCAGTTGGACCAGTGGCCAGAATATTAAAGAACTTCGGTACCCCAAGCCACCAAAGCACTTCATCACCACTCCAGCTCCTCCCCAAGAACTCACAGTCATACTTGACCCCTTCTGCAAATAAAAGGGATAGAGCTTGGCAGGCTGACCCCAGTGCATCCTACCTAACCACTTCCAGCTTCCGCAGGACCCCATGGGCTGGCCCAAGCCCTCCCCTCCCTCATAGCTCACCTTAGGTTCTGTTCTTGTTCTTATATATCTCAAGTTTCACCCTTCCCCATCAGAACCCTTACGGCCCCAACACACACACCCCAACCCTCTGCCTTTATTCCTCTCCCCACAATCCCTCTGACCCAGGAAGGGCAGGTTTGGGGATTTTTCTTTCTCTACTTTCTATCCTTTTCCTACTGTAGAGCAGCCAGCCTCTTGCCTAGAAATTAAGGCAGAAGGGCCATCCTTGCAGGCTGCAGAAGACATTCTGATCTGAGGATGCTGGGCTCAGTCTTTGAAATGCTACATGAACTTCAGATCTACTCTTCTTCCCACACCATAGCCTAACAACTTCATTACTAGTTTCTCAAGCTCTGTAGAACTCTTGCCCGCAACAGTTCCTGGGCATTGTCATGTTTTTCTTATTCCTTCCTTTCCAATTACATCATTTTTAGGCCAGTGATTATTAGACTTTGCCTCACCTTAGAATTTCCTAGGGAACTTCAGGTGTCTGGTTGAGCTGGTGTCCAGGTTGAACCCTGAACCAACTACATGACAACCTCAGGAAGGGACCCAGGATTCAGGAGTGTTTCATGCTCTCTGGAGATGCCACTCTGCTGCCAAGACTGAGAACCGGTTATCCAGGCTGGATACTTAGGCGTGTCTTCTTGATTCCTTGCACTTGCCCCCTGTCCACTGACCCACATTTAGAATTGTCTGAGGAAAAGCACCTCTTCTGCCCATTCTTTCCATTGGAACCTCCCCTCCCTGGATGAATGGGCTGGTAGAAGCAGGTTATGAGCCAGGTACAAGATTCTTACACTCAAAACAAACAAACAAAAAAGCAGCCCTTCTTCAAGAGACACAAGCCCATTTCTATTCTCTTATCTTTTCACTGATAAGAAATAAACGGACCAAGTATCCCTGCATTCATTTGCCCCTGTGGTCACTCCCAGGAGAGTGCAGGGCAGATCTGACCACCAATCGTGCACCAGAAAAAGCCACGCGTCCCACAAAAGAACTCCTGGCAGCTTTATAAACTACCAACGACTGTGCCGCTACCAAAACCAAGTCACTCCAGCTGTCTGGGATAGGGTCCTGGCAGCAATATTTTTAAGGTTCCCCCAATAATTCTTACATGCAGCCAGAGAGAAGGGCTCAGAGAATCTTTGCAGGTCCAGCCTTCTTCCTTCCTCTACAAATATCTGCGTGATGTCTTGGTTGCCCTGGCTTGCTTTCTTTTTGGTCTTTTTTTTTTTTTTTTTTCCAGAGAAAGAGTCTCAGACGCCCAGGCTGGCGTGCAGTGATGTGATCCTGGCTCAGTGCAACCTCTACCTCCCGTGGCCCGGCTTTCTATTCCATGTTTTCTTTTGTCCATTATCTTGTATGTCACCTGGGCCACCTGTGCTTCTGTCCATGAGTCTTTCAGTCTGGTCTGCCTCATTCCAAAGCCCAGCCCAGACCCTCATCTCAGACTTCTTGGCTCAGATGGTTGTTGGTCTTAAATGAGAAGTACCTAGAGCCCAAGGGATGACAGTACTCATTCAACTGTGTTTTCTAATGGGCTGGTCAAAAGGTCCACTTGAAAATTTTTTTTAAGTTAGTAAATGCATTTTTTACTAAAAAAGTAATACATACTTGTAATTTAAAAAATCCAACAGCATAAAAGTGTATTACAACAATGTAATCTCCTTCTACCTCAGTTCCCTATCCCCTGCTCCCCGCAGAGGGAAGGACATCTATGCAAATGCCTGTTCACTTTTGTACATCTATCCTGAGGGGCTGGTCTACTTTGCAGAAACAACATAGATTCCTATGTATGATCTGTCTACTAAATAAGATTCTCTGGGAGGAAAAAGGAGGAAGGTTCCTCCTTTTTCCTTTTAAAGGTAGGAATCTACCTTTAAAGACTGCTTAGGTGGTCAAAGATTGGATGAGTGTGAGAACTACTGCCAAGACACAGTACCTAACATGGCCTTTAGGCTTTTAGGGAACTTGGAAATATGATAAAAAGTGAATATATGTTGACCCCATGAAAGTTCATCTGTTAAAGTCCTAACCGCCAGTACCTCAGTACGTAACTGTGTTTGGACAAGAGGTCTTTAAAAAGGTGATTAAGTTAAAATGAGGTCTTTCCCAGGGGCCCTATTCCAATCTGATTTGTGTCCTTTTAAGAGGAGAAAATTGGCCAGGCGCAGTGGCTCATACCTGTAATCCCTGTACTTTGGGAAGCCGAGGCGGGTAGATCACATGAGGTCAGTAGTTTGAGACCAACCTGGCCATCATGATGAAACCCTCTCTCTACTAAAACTACAAAAAATTATCCAGTCGTGGTGGTGTGCGCCTGTAATCCCAGCTACTCAGGAGGCTGAGGCAAGAGAATCGCTTGAACCTGGCAGGTGGAGGTTGCAGTGAGCCAAGATCACGCCATTGTACTCCAGCCTGGGTAACAGAGTGAGACTCTGTCTCAAAAACAAAAAACAAAAAAAAACAAAAAAAGAAGAGGAGGAAATTTGGACACACAAACAGAGGCAGCAGGGAGACACACACACACACACAGAGACAATACCATGGGAGGAAGGCCTCAGAAAAAACCAAACCTGCAGACACCTTGATCTTGGACTTCCAGCTTCCAGAACTACCTAAAAATAAATTGCTGTTATTTAAGCCATCCAGTCTGTAGTGATTTGTTATGACAGCACTAGCAAACTAATGCAGTACGTTAGTTCCATCCTGGTCACCTAGAGATGCTAAGGCAGGCTATAAAGAGATTTATAGACATTGGAGACTCCTAAAATGAGGTCATCAGCCCCAAGGCCATGGGGCCCCTTTGCAGGTGAAACCACTTCACAGCAGGTTTCTTTGTGTGGTTCAGCTGGTAAATTTTTGGCCAAGATACAAAGCAAAGGTTGCCTTATACCAACTTCTACCCAGCAGAGTGAGAATGAGGTTTTCAGGCTTTCTGGATGAAGTTCAGCATTTCTCTAAAACTTAAAACATGAATGCCAGAAAGCGGTACACATACACATCTAACATAACTGGAGAGGACCATGTGGTGGTAGGGAGGCTTCCTGATGAACAAGTATGGCCGAGACTGACAAAGAACCGCCTGAGTAGCCCAGTGCAGCAAGTTCAGCTCGCTCCCTACCTTAGACCAAAGCCCTTGGCTTTCTCATGTCTAAGCCCACGCCACTGTGTGTGTGTGAGAGGGGGTGATGGGGGAGGAGGAAGGGATTAAGGCACCACGGCTCCTGCAGAAGAGCTGGGACTGCAAAATTAGTGCCTTCTGATGGAAAGCCCACACATGAGGAGGAGACACCTGGTTTCTTCCTGCTTTGAAAGTGGACCTGGCTTTGATCAATAAGCTATTATAAATATGATGCACAGTTGTGAGAGAAAATAACTTCTGTTTCAGAGGAAATGGCACAGATGAAGGGACCGCCATTGCCTTTGAAAGTCAATACCACCCCCCTGCAGTGATGTAGCAGCCGCAGCCATATGCAATCACTGTGGCTGAGCCGGGCAGCAGGCAGTCTGCTGATTACTGGAATAGCACTGCCTCGGAAAGCCTGCAGAGGCGACGCTTCCTTTTGAATCAGTGCAATGGTCGATGGGACGTCTTTTTCCTTTCTTATCCTTTTCTGCCTAAACTCTAGAAGTGAACAATAACCATCAGAGATCTGTTCTCTTACAAATCCAATATGTGCAGTCTGCCTTTCTGGGCACTCTATCAACAGATCTGCCCCAGCCCACCAACCTTAAATCACACTGTCTACAATCCTCTCAAAAATATTTTATCACAGGTAGTGCAATATTCTGTGTGTGCCAGTCCACTGAAATGATCATTCTAGAGGCGTCAGTTGCCCTAATAAGAAACAGAGAGTCCAGCTGTAGTCTGATGGAGTTACAGTCAAGAAACCATTGCTCTGTAAAACTGATATGAATGCGTCTGATTTTCAACCTCCAACCTGTACTGTGATTATTATTAGCACGTCCAGTGTTAGGGATGGGTCTTTATTGGTGAAAACAGTGGCTTCTAAAATTTCTATGATGAATGTTATAACTAGCTTCTCAGTGTGAAATTAAAGTTACCCAAGATATGTGTATTGGTGAAAATATTTTAGAGTTATTCCCACGCTTATACAAGGTATATGGATCCTGAGAGAACTGTTACCTTCCCCGCCTTCCCCAGCATCTTGGGTCTAGTCACCAAGGTAAAAGGTTTCTGCCTATCAGAGGGTGAACACAAAACACAAAGAACTGGGACTTCATGAATCTTACAGAACTGGTTGGATTATCTCTCATGTCTTTTGCTAAGAGTATTTATTTAGTAAATGTCTATATGGGTAGCAGAATTTGGTTTGGGATTGGCTTTCTTTAAACTGGCATTTGAGGTTATAGGAGAATAGCTAAACCTCAGCCACCTTTCATTTTTTGGAGGCTGCATTTTATACCAAAAAGAACCTAATTGGCTTAGGTCAGTTTAGAAAACGTATCCATCATTATTCTCCAGACTGGCTGAAGCTCTGTAAGCCTTATCTCTGTTACTTGCCCTTCCTTCTCTAACCCCTGACCCAAATTCTAGGCCTCCCTCAGAGTTCAGCCACGTGAAGATCATTTCCACTTGAAGAACACTTTCTATGGAAAGTGTTCCTCACCTACTGGCTTTACTTTGTGCCCTGAAAACAAGGGCTAAAGAAATCACACTAGACTTTAACCACCTTGCATGCCTGTTTGGCAATGTTGTTTAGGTTTTAGCACTTCATGCCTATATTCTAAGTTCTTTCAAGGCAAGGACCTCATTTTCCACGCTAGTTAATTATTTTGTATCTCCTCAAGCAATGAATCCAATCCCATGAACACAGCAGGACTTGCTAAATGCACCCACTGCTTCTGCATCTACTGTGTGCATGACAACTTTGCGACTAAGAAGGGAGACAGCAGTTTGGCTCTGATCCCCAAGTGATCAAGGAGAAGACAATGAATGTTGATGGTTCAGAGAGGCAAGTCTCTTAGTAAGCCTCTGCACTCATGCATTTTACCACGAAAACATCTGTGTTATGTAATTTCTAGGACACCAGGAAAAATGGCTACTTACCCAGAAGACTAAGGATGATCTTAATTTTTCCTCCAGCTAATTATTTAAAGGTATGTAATGTGATGTTTTCTTAAAAAAAAAAAAAAAACTAGATCTGGCCGGGCACGGTGGCTCATGCCTATAACCCCAGCATTTTGGGAGGCCAAGGCAGGTGGATCCCAAGGTCAGGAGTTCGAGACCAGCCTGGCCAATATGGTGAAACCCCATCTCTGCTAAAAATACAAAAATTAGCTGGGCGTGGTGGTGCATGCCTATAATCCCAGCTACTCGGGAGACTGAGGCAGGAGGATCACTTTAACCCAGGAGGCAAAGGTTGCAGTGAGCCGAGATGACGCCACTGCACTCCAGTCTAGGTGACACAGCGAGACTCCGTCTCACAAACAAAAAAACAAAAAACAAACAAACAAAACCTAGATTTACAACTGGTGTGTTCAAGTTAACAATCCACTACTGTGTGTGTAACTTTAGGCTAACTGCACTTCTATACCCAGAACTTAGACACTGGCTGTTTTTGACTTCAATAACTTTCCTGAAATGACAAAGTAGGCATGTATTTTATCTTTGCCTAAAAACAAGTTTTATGAGATCATACATTCGCATTCTTGGGAGGGTTCTTTCTTTCTTTTTTTTTTTTTCTGAATTAACATTTGAAAGAAGAAGTCATTTGGTTTTATTAAGCATAATTCTTCTACTTTGGTAGACTAAGCAGTTCAAAATGTACTAGGAAGATGATGAAAGCAACTAAACAATTTATCTGAAGAGAAAGATAAAATCACTAAGAGCCTGCAGATTAAAGAACACATTTTCTGTTTTAGATTGATATATAAACACAACACTTAAAGAGGAAACATGGGCCAAGGATGCATCTACAATATACTCCCTTGAATTTTAACTTTAATCAATCCTCGAATTTCATACCAATGTATTTTCTAATTACACAGGGACTCACTTCAGAATTCTAAGACTGCTACTGTTCCCAACTCATACTTGTGTTCCTAATGACTAAGCTTTGAACTATTAATACATATCTTAGGTTAATTAAGTGGGCAATTTTCCTTGCCTAATAATTGTTCACAATAATCTGACATTGTTTAAGCTCCAAAATAACCATCTTTGAAAAATATACATCCTTAAGTGTGTCTCCTCCTGTTATCAATGGGGAAAATGTGAAAGTAAATTACTGAGTAGGAAGTACAGAATTCTCAGATACAAAGGTGCCCAGATTTTAAAGTACCTCCAGTTTTATGGCACAGTAATCTAATCTTATCCTCACGAAGTCTCCTCATCTCCTGGCTCCAAGATCAGAGGAAATTCTTTAAGAGAGGGGGACAAGGTAGAAGCTGTGTGTGCGTGGTTTACAGACCCTCCCTGAGCTAAGCCTATTCCTGCTGGCCCCTAGTTATGAGAAAGAACACTGAGGCCTCTCGCACACGGCTTTGCCACTACCAGATGGCACACCACCATGAAAGCAGGTTGCAGACAGAATTCTGCCACAGAAATCAATGTTTCTTGGCAAGCAGGCACGAAACAATCTGTTCCTAGAAACTCCACAAGGTCCCAGGTCTTGGCCACTTAGAAACTCAAGTCCCTTGCATGATCAGGTCACAGAATTCCCAATTAAGAGGCAGGAAGCGAAACAGCAGACAGCCCTAGATCAAGGGCAATACTCTAAACGAGAATACATAGCCGCTGGGCCCTCCAGATTCCTGCACCCCTGTCCACAGACAGGCAGAGGGGCCTGGACAGGGATTAACCAACCCACATATTCCAATGATCATGCGTACCACCCATTTCTTTCAATAAAATTTATCTGCAATAATCTTCATGCTAATTAACAATCATCTAGTGCAGACATTTACAGAAGGAGGTCGTTGAAGATGGGGAAGTGGACATGGAACTGTGAATTCCTGTTGGTTATCTTTAAAATGCTAACCGTGCCCACCACTGGAATGTGTGTTTCTCTTTTGGCCACTATAAATGCCAACTAACCACCCCTAGGCCATAGAGTGAAACTAGCCCACACATATAAATATTTTACACCATCTATACTAAAATACTTTAAAGGAAAATTATAGACAGACAACAGTATGAGCTTAAGGGTGGAGTTGGCACTCAGGGTGTATGACCAGCAGAAGAGTTCAGAGGGACAGGAGTGACCACTGTCTTCACTTCTCCATTCCACTCCCTCTTATACAGTCCAAGCGTTCTGAAATAGGATACCACGGGGAACTTCTTTCCCTCTCAGTTTGAACACAAGACAGCAAAATAGCTAAAGGTGGCTGAGCGTGGAGGCTCATGTCTTTAATCCCAGTACTTTGGGAAGCCGAGGGGGGCAGATCACATGAAGTCAAGAGTTCAAGACCAGCCTGACCAACATAGTGAAACCCCATCTCTACTAAAAATAAAAAAATTAGCCGGGTGTGGTGGCAGGTGCCTGTAATCCCAGCTACTCAGGAGGCTGAGACAGAAGAATTGCTTGAACCCAGGAGGTGGAGGTTGCAGTGAACCCAGATCATGCCACTGTGCTCCAGCCTGGACAACAGAGCAAGATTCTGTCTAAAAAAAAAGAAAAGAAAAGAAAAGCTAAAGATGAAAATTTCAAATAAGCAGCCCCTCACAAGAAGACAAAAACTAAGTTCTATATAAATAGGTGTGAAAACAGTGCCCTCTTTAAAGTGCTTTTTTCCCCCTGATTAATGGTCTAGAAAAGACACATAATTGCTTTATAATCTTACAGAACCTCTATTTGAGCAAGAAAATTGAGATGTCCCACTGGAGTCCAGTTGGTGATTACATCACTAGAAGGTGGTTCCCAGCCTGTGGTCCAGTCCCCAAATGAATCCATCGATTTGGTTGTTCCCATTTTTTTTCTGTTACAAATAAAGCTGAATCACACAAGATGTGGAGTGAAGATAAGTTTCCATTTCTCTAAGATAAATGCCCAAAAGTGCATTCGCTTGGTCATGTGGTAAGGAAATGTTTAGTTTTACAAGGGCAGTTATGCAAGGCAGAAGTAGGCAGAATTCAGAGAGGCAGAACTGTATACTGAGAACAGATATGTTCTGCCTATGAAACCAAATGTCTTAGTTTTATACACAAGCTTCACAACTTACCACTCATCAGATCTTCATTGATCAAATTGAGATTATGATGATAATATGGCCATTTCAATAGTATCATGGTGATGATTTGATTAGTTAATTCATGGCATGTTCTTAGAACCACCTCTGACAAACAGTATTCTTTCAATAGAAGTTAGTTAGTAAAATTTGCATGATTTCAGCCACCAATAATATTTAATATTTAATATTTTACCCTATATTCATTAACTTATTGAATTTCTTCTCTTATGGATTAAATGTTCATGCTTGAAAATACAAGAAAAGATTTCATTTTGTTTCAGTATCAAATGCCCCACTACATTCAAGAAAGCTTAAATACAGAAACATCCCGCCAGTGGGGCAGAGTACAGTCAATTTACACGAGACAGAGTTATACGTTTCATTATGTATAGGATATCACTCTATAGTCTAAGATACACTTGCTCAAAGGGATTTAATTTGTGAGGGGAAGAATAATGCTGGTTGCATTCAGCCACAACAGAGCAGTTGATCAGGAACAGACCCTGTCTGAGCAGCGTGTCTCTGTTTGCACTCAGTCGTCCTTGGAGGACACAATACCTTGACTCAGATTCGCAGCTGCTTTGCTTTGTACCCTTCACTCGCTCGTTAATACATACTAGTGCCTCCCATTTGAGGCCCGAGGGTGGACCCTGAGAAGACCACAGAGAAGGGTAGGCAATGGTACCCTCTCTCAAGGAGGTTTGATCATGAACTTGACTTAAACACCAGAACAAATGGCTGTGAAAGGTGGCGAACAGCTCAATACACATGAATGTCACAGTCTAGAAATGACATAGCAGCATAAAAAAAGAATCGCTAGAGATTGTGGGAGACAAAATAAAGATGAAATAAAACTTTTTACAGAAAGCGACTCTGGTGAGACGCTAAGATACCAGAGAACCTGTTTGGGCTGAGAGAAAACCATCAGCCTAGAAAAGAGGGCATGGCCAAAGATTTAGGTATGCACAGGGGTGTTCATTCTTCTGAAAAACACTGTGGCCAGAGGGGACAGTAGAAGCCAGGAAACAACGAGAAAAAAATACTGAAAGAATTGTAGTCTGAATGTAGAAGCTCTAGAATACTGACTGAGTTTACACTTTGCTCTGGGTGTAATAGGGGCCTTTGAAAGCTTTGTAAAAGGAATTGCACATCATAAGCAGGATATTTTAGGGGATAAATCTTCCTGCAGTAAGAAGAATGAATTGGAAGGAGAAAAGACAGAAAGTAAGGCAATCTGTGGGAAAACAATTTCAACTGCACAAGTGTGAAGCGATGTGGATCCAGGCCGGAGAGAGGCAAGAAGACTGGAAGTCAGATTGTTCTATTTATTTTCCGGAGAAAAAGAAAGTACATCTATACTAGAAAAATAGCTTCGGCAAATGCCCGATATGATAAATTGTCCTTCACTTATTCCACCCATGTGTTTTTGCTTTAACTGACCATGAATAGCTGCTTCAGCACCAGCCTGTTTATCATCCTCCCATATCCAGGCCAGCAGGCCTGAACTGAAAGGATCTCAGAGTGGTGGACTCACTGGATTTCAAGATGTTATTCCTGTTAATCTTCCATTACTCTTTGATGTTACCTCTGTCCCCCAGATATCACGGGCAAAGTATGCCAAGATATTACAGTTGACACCTGGGGTAAGTCAGTCTTTTACCCCCTATTATAGCTGTATAGCTTTTAAACATAGTGTGTCACTGAATACCATGCTCTACTATTTAGCCTTACCAAACCTGTGAGGTTATAAAATCTTTATTACAAATTTCTTATTCATAAGCTTATAGTTTAACAGTATGCTATTGAGGCATACATGAACTGAGTGAGTCAACTACCGCACTGGGGACATGTTCTAGAATGTTACCGTGCTTTTGGTTCTTCCCAGAGGGCTGCTGTCTCCCCAGATCCTGGAAGTAGAATCCCTATAGAGCACATAACACCCCCAAATTTAACCCAGCCATGACTGTCATTTGGCTGGCCAGCAACTCACGAGATAATTTCTTCTAAAATTTGGCTTTCAGTTTCTGGTCCAGCATATAAGGAGCTTGGAAGTCACTGCTCCACCTTAGCAACAAGTAAAAAGCTGAACAAATGGAAACATCAAAAACTCTTCTCAGATCCATCAGAGAGGTGAACCACAGGGCAAACTTTTGCCCCACAAATTGGAGAGACAGGCAGATATTAAAAATCACAACTTACTGGAGCAGAAATCCACGAGCAAAAGCCTCTTTGGAAAGTCATGCTGAGGTAGGAAAACCTGAACCGTAATTGACAGTTGCTATAAACTCAGCGCAGACAGGTCTGAAAGTTAAAAACTCCAGGTCAATACAGTGATCAGTCCCCACCTCCCCACACCCCTCACCACCTTTGAAAAATTTAATCTCATGGAGCTCAACCAGGTTCTCACAGTGGCTATCGGAGAAAAATTCACTCGTGTCTTCAGCAGGTAGAAGGGAAAAGTAACCATTTTGAAATACATCAGATAATTCTTTTTTTAAAAAAAATGTGTATGTAATAAGTGTATATATTCACGGTGTACATGAGATGTTTTGATGCAGGCATGCAATGTGAAATAAGCACATCATGAAAAATGGGATACCCATCCCCCTCAAGCATTTATCCTTTGAGTTACAAACAATCCAAGTACACTCAGGTTATTTTAAAATGTACAGTTGAGTTATTATTGACTATAGTCACCCTGTTCTCCTATCAAATAGTAGGTATTATTCATTCTTCTTTTTTGTACATATTAACCATCCCCACCTCTACAAGTGAGAGATCCTACAAGTAAGTGAGAACATGTGATGTTTGTCTTTCTGTGCCTAGCTTATTTCATTTAACATAATGATCTCCAGTTTCATCCATGCTGTTATTTTTTTCCAATAGGTTTTTGGGGAACAGGTGGTGCTTGGTTACATGGATAAGTTTTCAGTGGTGATTTCTGAGATTCTGGTGCAGCCATCACCTGAGCAGTGTACACTGTGCCCAATGTGTAGTCTTTTATCTCTAACCCTCACTCCGCTTTCCCCCAAGTCCCCAAAGTCCATTGTATCATTTTTATACCTTTGTGTCCTCATAGCTTAGCTCCTACTTATGAGTAAGAACATATGATCTTTGGTTTTCCATTTCTGAGTTACTTCACTTAGAATACTGGTCTCCAATTCCATACAGGTTGCTGCAAATGCCATTATTTTGTTCCTTTTTATGGCTGAGTGGTATTCCATGCTGTGTGTGTGGAATTTTCTTCATCCACTCATTGATTGATGAGCATTTGGGCCAGTTGCATATTTTTGCAATTGCAAATTGTGCTGCTATAAACATGCATGTGCAAGGATCTTTTTTGTATAATTACTTCTTTTCCTCTGGATAGATACCCAGGAGTGGAATTGTTGGATCAAATGGCAGATCTACTTTTAGTTCTTTAAAGAATCCCCACACTGGTTTTCCATAGTGGGTGTACTAGTTTATGTTCCCACCAGCACTGTAGAAGTATTCCCTTTTCACCACATCCACGCCAACATCTACTGTTTTTTGATTTTTTTGATTATGACCATTCTTGCAGGAGCAAGGTGGTATGACATTGTGCTTTTGATTTTCATTTCCCTGATAATTAGTGATGTTGAGCATTTTTTCATATGTTTGTTGGCTGTTCGTATATTTTCTTTTGAGAATTATCTATTCATATGCTGAGCCCACTTTTCGATGGGTTTTTTTTTTTTTTTCTTGCTAATTTGTTTGATGTCCTTGTGGATTCTGGATAGCAGTCCTTTGTTGGAAGTACAGATTGCAAAGATTTTTCCCAGACTGTGAGTTGTCTGTTTACTCTGCCAATTATTTATTTTGCTATGCAGAAGCTTTTTAGTTTAATTAAGTCGCATTTATTTATTTTTGTTTTTGTTGCATTTGCTTTTGGGTTCTTAGTCATGAACTCTTTGCCTAAGCCAATGTCTAGAGGGGTTTTTCCAATGTTATCTCTTAGAATTTGTACGGTTTCAGGTCTTAGATTTAAGTCTTTCATCCATCTTGAGCTGGTTTTTGTACAAGGTGAGAGATAAGGACTCAGTTTCATTCTTCTACTTGAGGCTTACCAATTATCCCAGCACCATTTGTTGAACAGTGTAAGTATTTGGCTTTATTTCTTGGTTCTCTATTCTGTTCCATTAGTCTACTTTCCTATTTTTGTACCAGTATCATGCTGTTTTGGTGAGTATGACCTTACAGTATAGTTTGAAGTAGGGTAATGAGATGCTTCCAGATTTGTTCTTTTTGCTTAGTTTCACTTTGGCTATGCAGGCTCTTTTTTGGTTCCATATGAAGTTTAGAATGTTTTTTCTAATTATGTGAAGAAGGATGGTGGTATTTTGATGAGAATGCACTGAATTTGTAGGTTGCTTTTAGCAGTATGGTCATTTTTACAAGATTGATTCTACCCATCCATAAGTATGGGATGTGTTTCCATTTGTTTGTGTCATCCATAATTTCTTTCAGTGGTGTTTTTTAGTTTTCCTTAGAGAGGTCTTTCACCTCATTGATTAGGTATATTTGTAAGTATTTTATTTGTTTATTTATTTATTTATGTGCAGCTATTGTAAAAGGGGTTGAGTTCTCGATTTGATTCTCAGCTTGGTCACTGTTAGTGTACACAACTACTGATTTGTGTGCATTAATTTTGTATCCTTAAACTTTGCTGAATTCATTTACCAGTTCTAGGAGCTTTTCAGATGAGTCCTAGGGTTTTCTAGGTATATAATTATGTCATCAGCAAAGAGCAACAGTTTGACTTCCTCTTTACTGATTTGGATGCCCTTTATTTCTTTCTATTGTCTGATTGCTCTGGCTAGGACTTCTAGAACTTTGTTGAATAGAAGTGGTGAAACTGAGCATCCTTGTCTTGTTCCATTTCTCAAGGGGAATGCTTTCAACTTTTCCCCATTCAGTATAATGTTGGCTGTGTGTTTGTCATAGATGGCTTTTATTACCTTAAGGTATATCCCTTCTTTGCAGATTATGCTGAGAGTTTTAATCATAAAGGGATGCTGGATTTGGTCAAATGCTTTTTTGCATCTATTGAGGTGATTGTGTAATTTTTGTTTTTAATTTTGTTTTTAATTTTTGTTTTTAATTTTGTGTTTATGGGTATATCACATACAACAGTGGATGTATGTGATACACACCCTGCATCCCTGGTGTGAAACTCACTTGATCATAGTGGATTATCTTTTGGATATGCTGTTGGATTCAGTTATCTGGTATGTCACTGAGGTTTTTCTGCATCTATGTTCATCAGGGATATTGGTCCATAGTTTTCTTTTCTTTTGTTATGTCTTTCCATGGTTTTGGTATTAGGGAGGTGCTGGCCTCACAGAATGGTTTAGGGAGAATTCTCTCTTTATCCTGTGGAATCACTTCAAAAAAGATTGGTACCTTTTTTTTTTTTTTTTTTTTTTTTTTTTTTTAAGATGGAGTCTCACCCTGTCACCCAGGCTGGAGTACAATGGCATGATCTTGGCTGACTGCAACCTCCACCTCCTTGGTTCAAACAATTCTCCTGCCTCAGCCTCCTGAGTAGCTGGAATTACAGGCGCCCACGACCATACCTGGCTAATTTTTGTATTTTTAGTAGAGATGGGGTTTCACCATGTTGAACTGATCACGAACTCCTGACCTTGTGATCTGTCCGTCTCAGCCTCCCAAAGTGCTGGAATTACAAGGGTGAGCCACCACACCTGGCCAGTACCAATTTTTCTTTCAATGTCTGATAGAATTCAGTTGTGAATCCATCTGGTCCTGGACTTTCTTTTGTTGGTAACTTTTTAATTATCATTTCAATCTCATGGTTTGTTATTGGTCTGTTCAGAGTTTTTATTTCTTCCTGGTTTAATCTAGGAGTGTTGTATATTTCTAGGAATTTATCCGTTACCTCTGGACTTTCTAGTTTATGCACATAGAGCTGTTCCTAGTAACCTTGAATGACCTTTTGTATTTCTGTGGTATCAGTTGTATTATCTCCTGTTTCATTTCTAATTGAGCTTATTTGGATTTTCTTCTTTTCTTAATCTCACTAATGTTCTATCAAAGAATCAGCTTTTTTCTTCATTTATCTTTTGTATTGCTCTTTTGGTCTCAATTTCATTCAGTTCTGCTCTGGTCTTAGTTATTTCCTTTTTTCTGCTGAGTTTGGGTTTGGTTTGTTCTTGTTTCTCTAGTTCCTTGAGATGTGACCTTAGATTGTCTATTTGTGCTGCTTCAGACTTTTTGATGTAGGCATTTGATGCTATGAACTTTCCTCTTATCCCTGCCTTTGCTGTATCCCAGTGGTTTTGATAGGTTGTGTCACTATTATTGTTCAGGTCAAATAATTTTTAAATTTCCATTTTGATTTCATTGTTGACTCAATGATCATTTAAGAGTAGGTTATTTCATTTCCATGTATTTGCATGGTTTTGAGGGTTCCTTTTGGAGTTGATTTCCAATTTAATTCCACTGTGGTCTGAGAGAATACTCGACATAATTTTGATTTTCTTAAACTTACCGAGATTTGTTTTGTGGCCTATCCTGTGGTCTGTCTTGGAGAATGTTCCGTGTGCGGATGATGAAAATGTATGTTCTGCAGTTGTTGGGTAGAATGTTCTGTAAGTATCTGTTAAGTCCATTTGTTGTAAGGTATAGTTTAAGTTATTTCTTTGTTGACTTTATGTCTTGATGACCTGTCTAGTGATGTCAAGGGAGTATTGAAGTCCCCTGCTATTATTGTTTTGCTGTCTATCTCATTTCCTAAGTCTACCAGCACTTGTTTTATAAATCTGGGAGCTTCAGTGTTAGATGTATATATATTTAGGATGGTGATATTTTCCTGTTAGACTAGTCCTTTTATCATTATATAATATCCCTCTTTGCCTTTAACTGCTGTTGCTTCAAAGTTTGTTTTGTCTGATATAAGAATAGCTACTCCTGCTCATTTTTTGGTGTCCATATGCATGGAATATTTTTTTCCACCCTTTATCTTAAGTTTATGTGTCCTTTTATATCAGATGAGTCTCTTGAAAACAGCAGATATTTGGTTGGTTAATTCTTATCAATCCTGCCATTCTGTATCTTTTAAATGGAGCATTTAGGCCATTTACATTCAATGTTAGTATTGAGATGTGAAGCACTATTCTATTCATTGTGCTATTTGTTGCCTGAATATCTTGGGGGTTTTTGTGTGTGTCATTGTTCCATATGTCCTGTGAGATGCATGCTGTAAGAAGATTCTATTTTGGTGTATTTCAAGGATTTGTTACAAGATTTAGAGCTCCTTTTTAGCAGCTCTTATAGTGCTGGCTTTGTAGTGGCAAATTTTCTCAGCATTTATTTGTCTGAAAAAGACTACATTTCTTTCATTTATGAAGCTTAGTTTCACTGGATAAAAAAATTCTTGGCTGATAATTGTTTTGTTTAAGGAGGCTGAAAATAGGACCCCATCCCTTCTAGCTTGTAGATTTTCTGCTGAGAAATCTGCTGGCAATCTGATAGGTTTTCCTTTATCAGTTACCTGATGTTTTTGCCTCACACCTCTTAAGATTCTTTCCTTTGTCTTGACTTTAGATAACCTGATGACTATGTGCCTAGGCAATCATATTTTTATGATGAATTTCCCATGTCTTGAGTTTCTTATATTTGAATGTCTAGAGCTATAGCAAAGCCGAGGAAATTTTCCTCTATTATTCCCTCAAATGGATTTTCCAAAGCTTCAGAATTTTATTCTTCCTCAGGAACGCCAATTATTCTTAGGTTTTATCTTTTAGCATAATCCTAAACTTCTTGGAGTCTTTGTTATTTTTTTTAATTTTTTGTCTTTGTTGGATTGTGTTAATTCAAAAGCGTTGTCTTCAAGCTCAAAAGCTCCTTTTTCTACTTGTTCAATTATATTGCTGAGACTTTCCAGTGCATTTTGCAATTCTCTGAGTGTGTCCTTCATTTCTAGAAGTTGTGATTGTTTTTATTTATGCTATTTCACTGGAGATTTTTCCATTCATATCCTGTATCACTTTTTAATTCCTTTAAGTTTGACTTCACCTTTCTCTGGTGCCTCCTTGATTGACATGATATTTGACCTTCTGAATTCTTTTTCTGGCAATTCAGAGATTTTGTCTTGGTTTGGATCGATTGCTGGTGAACCAGTGTGATCTTTTGGAGGTGTTAAAGAGTGTTGTCATATTACCAGAATTGTTTTTCTGGTTCACTCTCATTTGAGTAGATGACATCAGAGAGAAAATCTGGGGCTCAAGGACTATTGTTCAGATTCTTTTGTCCCACAGGGTGCTCCCATGATATGGTGCTCTCCTTTTCCCTACGGATGGGGCTTTCTGAAAGCCAAACTGCAGTTGTCATTATTTCTCTTCTGGATCTAGCCACCCAACAGAGCTACCAGGCTCTGGGCTGGGAGTGCGGAATGTCTGCAAGGAGTTCTGTGATGTGATCCATCTTCAGGTCTCTCAGCTGTGGATACCAGCGCCTGCTCTGGGGGAGGTAGCTAGGGAGTTAAGTGGACTCTGAGAAGGTCACTGGTTATATTTGTGTTAGGTGAGCTGGTTTTGTGTTGGTTGGCCTCCAGCCAGACTCCCCTTGGGTGAGTGAGACTTGCTGCAGCAGCTGCCATGACAGATGCGGGTATGATTCCTAGGCCAATGCAGTTGTGTTCCCAAGGGGATTATGGCTGCCTCTGTTGTGTCACACTAGTTGCCAGGGAAGTGAGGAAAAGCTAGCAGCCATAGGCCTCACTCAGCTCCTGTGCAGCCCAGAGCCAGAAAGACCAGTCTCACTCTCACCATGCTCCACAAACAGCACTGAGTTTATTTCCAGGCAGCAAGTGAGCAGGCCTGAGAACTTGTCCCAGGCTACAAGCCTCCCAGCTGAGAAAGCAAGCAGACTCACAGTTCCTCAGCTGTCCCACAGAACCTGCAGTGGCAATCCACCTCCTTCAAAGGGTCTGTGGATTCTCTCAGCTTTTCTGGTACATTCTTGCAGTAGTTCTTGGAGCAAAAGTTCATTATGTGGGTCTCCACATCCTGCTGCGTCCATCTGAGTGGGAACTGCAAGTTAGTCCTGCCTCCTATTCACCATTTTCCCCCAGAAAATGTCCCTGTTGCTCTTTTTAACAAGTTCTGACTGCAAGATAAAGTATTTTAGCAAAGCCTGATCTTCTGGGGATGTATCAGAGCCTAATTGACCTGATGAAAGGAAAATACTCCCAATCAAGCTAGTTCTAGCCTTTCACATGGGAGAAAGGACACCCAAATCCAGTGCCCTACATCCATCCTGTCTCACCTAAGGCTTGAGATCAACCCATAGGACTATGAAACACTGTCCTACCTCTTACCATCTACCACACATTAAAGGCCTATTCACAATACTTCCTTTTGCCCAGCACATCACATCTACATTTCACCAAACATGACAAGGCATACTAAATGGCAAAAAATACAGTTTGAAGAGATAGAGTAAGCATTGAAACCAGACCCAGATATGGCAAGGATGTCGAAACTATTAGACCATGAATTTAAAACGACTATGATTAACATGCTTAGAGCCCTAATAGAAAAAGTAGATAGCATGTAAGAACAGATAAATAATGTAAGCAGATATCTAGAAATTCTAAGCAAGATAAAAAGAACACAAGGGAACAAAAACACTGTAACAGAAAGGGAAAATGTCTTTGATGGCTCATTAGTAGACTGGATACAGCTGAGGAGAAAAATCACTGAGCTTGACTACATTAAACAGAAACTTCAAAAACTGAAAAGCAAAGAGAAAAAAGACAGGAAAAGAAATAGAACATAATATCCAAGAACTGTGGAACAACTATGAAAGGTGTACATGTAATTATAATAACAATAGGAGAAGAAAGAGAGAACACACACAAAAAAAGTGTTTGAAACAATAATGGCTTAGAATTTACCCCAAATTAATGTTAGACATCAAACCACAAATCTTGTAAGCTCAGGGAACACCAGACAGGAAAAATGCCAAAAAAAAAAAAAAAAAAAATCCTACACCTAAGCATGTCGTATGTAAATGGCAGAAAATCAAGATACAGAAATATCTTGAAAGAAGCCAGAGGTGTGGAAAAAACCTTATGTATAGAGAAGCAAATATGAAAATTACATCCAATTTCTCTTCAGAAGCCATATGGGTAAGAAGAGGGTAAAATGAAGTATTTAACATGTTGGGAGAAAAAAAAAATGAACCTAGAACTCTGTACTCTGCAAAATTATTCTTCAAAAATGAAAGAGAAATAAACACTTCCTCAGACAAACAAACATTGAGGGAATTTGCTACCAGTAGACATGCCTCTAAAGAAATGTTAAAAGTTCTTTAGAGAGAAAAAACTTAAGATATATCAGAAACTTTCATCTACATAAAGAAAAAGAGTATTAAAGAAGAAATAAAATAAAAGCATGTGAAATGTATTCAGGAGCTTATAGAATTTACTGAACCTGGTCAGTTTTCCACAGGATAAGCAGTGAATTGTACTGCATCTTAACAGTATGTATTAGGATTCTTGCAGTTGCACACAGGAAGATATATTTTACCAGATATTATTCGTCCAAGCTACTGAGCCCCAGGGGGAGGAAACTTTGGGTAGCTGGCTAAACAGATTTAGAGAAAAAAACTGCTGTAGTCTCCATGATTCTTGTCTGGATTCAGGCATTAGGTCAAGAGCTTTCCAAATTGCTGCACTTGCTGTTCCATCCTCTGCTGAAAGACCAGGAATATAGCACAGGTTGACAGCAAAAACAGGGATTTAAAGAATGTGAGAAGGCCTGGAAGAACACTAATGAAGAGCAATGGGGAGGAGTTGGAGTTCCAAGGTACCAAAACAGGAGACTTATCCCCCAGACAGAAGAGACTTGTGGCCTCCATCTTGGCTGTTTCTTCTTTCTTCGTTTTGTATTTCAGAAATGTATCCTTTAGTTTTGATGATTTGGTTCAGACTGAGATTGCAATGTGATATCTGTTCTCCAACATAATTCTGTTTCTTTATCTCAGTTGGAGAATCAAATAGCATATTAATATGATACATTACACTAGATTTCACCTAGAGTGGGTAATAAAAGCTATTTTCCAACCTTTTCGGTCTGAGCTCAAATAAAGTTAATCTAATTTAATATGTCATCAATAAAAGTTGGTCTATGGGCCAATAATTATTTAGGGAAGGGGGATGGGGGGAAGTTTGAAGGATAATTTAGAGGTTGGTTTGATTTAAGACAAGTTCAAGTTTAGCAAATGCAATTTTGCTGCATCTACTATATATCTCCATGATGAGTGCAAGGCAGAAAAACCAACCTTTACATTTTCTATCTATAATTAATGAGTGGCTTCTAGCACGGTTGGGGAGAGGAGAAAAGAATTGTGATTACAGGAGACCAGCTCACTTGAGTGATGTCAAATCTTCTAGAGGCCAATTTAAACCAGTCAGCATTCCCACTTGTATGTTCTGGGGTTTTGCTACTTTTTTAAGTCATGATAGGATGAAACCTAATTAGAAAGGAGGCAAAGAGACCAATGATAAGATGATGGTTTAAATTACTAAAGCCAATTAATTACACACAATAAGTTCCACCAACAGTGGTAGTCTGGGATTGCTAAGAAAGTGTTGATAGGATTGGGAGGGAGACTCAGCCCCAACATCTCCTTCTCTGTCTCGCCAGAGCAGGATCTCTCCCAAAGGTCTCTGCTCACAGACAAAGTCCACCCCAGTGTGGCAGTCATAGTAAGAAATTCCAAGTATAGAAGCCTTAGCCCCACTAAGCATTCAGAATTCCATCCTGCTTCCCATTGAGTGAAGCCTAAGCTCTGAAGGCTTCTGACTCTCAGCCCTCTTCTCTCCTTCCTTGCTGCTTCATGAAGAGTGGCCTCCAGGAGAATGGACAGGGATTTGCAATCCCATCCAGGGTGGGATCAGGAAGTGAGAAGCAGTGGTAACCACACTGCGTGTCTCCCATTCCTACAATGCCCCCCTCTTCATGAATCCAGGTCAGCTAGCTGGAGATCATACATAGTCTCCTGGCAAAGTGAGCCTGCTTCTACACCTCATCCTCTGACAGGGGCATTGTTTGGAATGGGCAGACGGCCTGGAACTGCAACCCTACTGGACTTCGAGCATCACCCCCTTTGCTAATTGCCCTACACTGCCTGTCAGAATGAACACCGTTTCTCCATTGACCCACATCCTAGGGCAAAGGTATGTCTTCCCCATTCCTGATCTTTCCCTCAACTGGACATCACACAATTTGCTTGACCCAGTCTCCTAATAAAAGAATCTAAGCAAAACACAGTTATTTTGTTAGGGATGTATTGTTTTCAACGCCTTAGTCAGTGGTTGTCAACCCTGATTATATGCACCTAAAATTTTAAAAAGGAAAAAAAAAAAAAAAAAAAAGATCAGCCCCTGTCTCATGGGGATTATGAACTAAGTGGTCTGGGTGGAGCCAAGGCATTGGCATTTTTGCTGTGAAGTGCAGCCAGGGGTAAGAACAAGTGAGTTAACTAGTTAAACTCCAAACCCTCTGACCCCCACAGAGCTCCCATGTTGGGAGGGCCACCTTCAGTGCCCCTTCAGTCCGTGCCCACTGGGTCTCTTGCTTCTAAATGATGAGCTCATGTACCAGTGGTGCATGCACCTGCTCCCCAAAGTGAGGCAATGTGATTACGGGCAGGACAAAACACAAGGAATGAAGAAATGACAATGCTCCCTTTTGAAATACCTGATGAGACTACTGAAGCAATCAGAATGAGCAATTTGAACATTTCAGGTCTTGCCTTGTGCCAGAAAAACTGCAGTAGAAAATTCATAGAGCTTGAAAGGGGTCTTGTGAGGCCCTTTTCTTCATGGCCATTTTGCACAGATGAAAAGGAACCTAACTTTGCCAACTGCCAAAGGAAGACTCCAAAAGAAATTTCATCTAATGACTCCAGAGTGTAGCTCTGTTGCTGCCTAGAAAATCCTCTACTGAAGTCCCTCTGCAGAGGCTGCTCTGCTAGTTTCCTGGGGGGCAAGAAAGAGAGGAGCTCCAAAGCCCAATTGCTTCATAGTAAATAACAGCATATTTTTAGTTAGAAGAAATCACATTTTGCTTCAGTTTCTTTATATTAATAAAATATTGCCATATTAATAAAAAATTCATCCCACTACAAAGAAACTTTTCAAGATATTTTTCTTAGAAAATGGCATAAGCCAATACAATAACTTATAAGTAACACCTGGAAACAACTGAAAAAGCAAAGAAATGATAGTTGAACACAAAGATTCCAGACCCCTAACGTATCGATCCCCTATTTCCCACTAGCAACATGCATTTCACCAAGATTTGCTCACAGGATGAGAGATGAAAATGACAAAGACACAGGAAAGGTACCATCGATAACCAATATGCTGTGTATTTTCTGAGAGTCAGTCAGTTAACTATCTAATGACCAACAAATTGTGCACCAGTTTCTTGTTCAAACAGTGTAAATATGTATATATATGCACACTATGGTGGAAATAAAAGTCATAAATCTTTAAAAATGAATCTATTCTTGCTTAAAATTAAAAAAAGAAAACTCCCGTGTTGGTTTTCTGGTTTTGATATTACATGGGAGTCATATGGAATGTTACAATAGGAAATTGAGTGAAGGCTACACCAGGTCTCCCTGTACATTTTTTTTTTTTTTTTTTTTGCAAATTCCTGTGGGTTTCTAATTATTCCAAAATTAAAAAAGTTTAAAAGACAAAATGAAAGGAAAGAAACTCTACCCATAAAAGAAAGAAAGTGGGGCCTTAGAAGGAAAGAAGACTATGCAAGAACTGTACAGACCATCAGTAGTAATAATAGAAATAGTAGTCGCAATTGTAGCAGCATCAGTAGTAACAGTAGCAGTAGTAGTAGTAGTAACAGGCAGTAGTAGTAGCAATAGTAGCAGTAGTAGTGGGCAGTAATAGCAGTAGTAGTAACAATAGCAGTAGTAACAGCAGCAGTAGTAACAGTAGCAATAGTAGTAGTTATAGCAGTAGCTTAACAGTAGCAGTAGTAGTAATAATAGCAGTACTATACCAGTAGCAGTAGTGATAGCAATGGTCAGTAGCAGTAGTTGATAGGAAATATTTATATTCTCAAGCCACTGGGGCAGAGTGAAGAAGGAGCTATGCTACATTGAAAGGGAAATGAATATCTTACTTAAATTTAAATCTATGTAGGATTTATCTCTCGTTATATTTGCTAAGAGGAAGCAAGGAGCTTTCCAAAATAATTCAGTCCTAAGCTATGTATTTCTCACCTACCTTCCCCAGCACTCAATCTTCAATTTGACAGCACATGAAAATCTCAAAGCATGTGAAACCGTACATTATTCATTAAATCAATAGAATATGTTTGTTATCAGATATGGGGTTTATTTAGTTTACAAATGAGTTCCACCACCTGGTATCAACTGCCCCGCACTATATTAGGCATGTGGGTTCTTCTATTCTGAAAGCTCCAGCCTCTCTGGGCCTTAGCTTTCTCCTTACAGGCCGGCTTGAAAATAACTACTCTAGCAGACTAAACCCAAACACAATTTAAATTTGCTTCCTTGTGAAGCATCTCCCACCATTAGTCACACAGAGAGAGGCAATGGAGCCGGAAACGGAAGCATCCCCAAGGTTCTGGAGATGCTCAGAACACAAAGTACCTGCCATATATGCCGGGTGCTGCTCTAGACACAAAGGGCTCAGCAAAGGGCACAACAGCCACAGCCTTTCTGTCCTCAAGAAAGAAAATCAGCACTGAACAAGATGATCTCAGGTGGGGCTCAAAACTACAGAGAAAATAAAACAAGGAACGTGATAGAGAATGGTGGCTTGCAGAGGCCCTGGCTCAGAGATCTCTCTGCAGGGAAGCATTTGAGCAGAGACCCAAGAAACCACCAGGAGCAAGCCACAGGGAAGAATTTCCCAGAACAGGGAAATCAAAGCCCCTGATGTGAAAATCTGTGTGGGCTTTTTGTGATAAGCAGAAGTAGGAAGGACTAGAGTAGACAGAGGCAGAGAGGAAGGGACGGGCCAGGTCACCAAGTCTCTGTGGTGGGTCAGGCACGGGGGTGTGAGGAGGAGGCTTCAGTGAGAAAAGTTTCCAGTTTTCTGTTTTGAGGCACTAGCTGGAAGAGATACCACTTACTGGGCTTGAAGAAGAGAAGCCTAGGTCCAGTTTAGAACATGCCAAGTATGGAGTGCTGCTAAGAGACCCTTCCTGCCCCAGGTCTCCGGTCTGTGAGCCAGGATAGCCCAGGGTCCCCCCTTGCAGGGATCACCCACTGCAGCCATTCCCCTCTAGAGCCCGGGAAGCTGATGCAGATGCCTAAGCTCTCAGGACCCACCAACCCCTCACCAGCCTCTGCCTTGCCCTTCTCCCCTGAGCCTGGGCGAACCACTAATCCCCATAGGTGAGTGTCCTGTTCCTCTGTGGAGTCTGTATCAATTCCTATGGCTTCTGTCACAAACTGCCACACAGTGGCTTAAACCAACACAAATCTGTGTTATAATTCTGGAGGTCAAAAATCCCAAATGCACCACCCTGGGCTAAGATTCAATGTTCCTTCTGGAGATTCCGGATGGAGACATGGGCATCTTTGAAGGGGCTGTTACTCTGTCCATGACAATACCCTAAATCCTCTTCCTCACACTGTAGGTTATTTCTCATTCTCTATCCTGCCACAGGTTTTTTACTGGGAAAAAAATCAGACAGAACCAGTTCTGGGCAGGAATGGAAGGCAGGAAAAGAAGAAATACAGGAAGAAATCACACACTGAAATTAACAACGAAAAATACTATACAACCACAAAATTGTAAAAAAAAAAAAAAAAAATGGATACTTACAATCCAAACCAAAGTTTTACAAACATGTGTTAAAAACTTTAGACCAGTTAAATTCAATTGAGTTTAATTGAGCAGAGAACAATTCACGAATCGGGCAGCTCTGGAACCAGAATAGGTTCAGAGAGGCTGCAGTGTGGCTGCATGGTCGAAGGCTGATGGACAGAAAATGGAAGTGGGTACAGAAACAGCCAATTGTTTACAGCTTGGTAGCTTGGTGTTTGCCTTATTTGAACATGGTTTCAACAGTTGGCTGCCTTTTGCCAAAACTTGGTGACTGGCCAGAGCTAAGTGATTGGCACAAGAGTAAGTTATGGTCTGTTTCCACATCCAGTTAGGTTACGGTCTACTATGTACAGAGAGACCTTTAGGCTGAACCTAAAATATGTAAGGAACCAGCTTTAGACTAGACTTAATTTAGTCTAAAGTATTAGGGTATAGGCCCAGTGTGCACAATTCAAGATTAAGACATACATAAGATTGCTGATATCAAGTTCATGATCAATGTATGCACAGTTAAACAGCTTCAGTGCCTTTGGGATTGAAGATGGAAAACAGGCACACACTGGGTGTTGACTTCCATTCAATGAAACACCAGGAGCTGGGTACCAAAGCAGCACCACTGTGTACTGTGCCTCCCTGGGATCTGGGCAGGGCCCCTGCACAGAAAGCATGTCTGTGGCAGGGATGGGAGCTGTTACTTAGGAATAAAAGTGGCCTAAGGACCTGCCTGGCCTCCCCTGGCCCAGCAGAACTGAGATGTGGTGGCAGGCACACTCTCCTGGGAACTCTCAGATAGGTCATGACTGTTGTCCCCTCCCTGGGGGAGCCATGGGTCTCTCCTCCTCCACCTTGTGAGCTCTTGGACCCCATGTGTAGGAAGCAGCTCCTCTGGGAAAATGGTAGATGGACATCGCATTAAATACATGACCAGCAGCCAATGCCATGTGGCATGCCATCCACCTCGGCTCCATCCCTCTCTCCATGACCACCGCTTCTGCTCTTCCATATTCTTCCCAACCCTCCTGCTCACAGCACCGCCACCTTCCACCTCCCTCCAGCATGAAAGATTTTGAAAATGGGAACTTGCCTCCTGCTAGGGTTATGATGAATAACATTTTCAATCACAACACATTTCAATCATAAGGAAAATAGCTTTAGAGGATCCCCAGGGAGTAGGAGTAGGTAAAGAAAAAGCATATTCATACAAGTTAGATTACCTATTTTTTTAAGAAAAGAAAATTGCCAATGAGAAACTGGGACTCCTTTTGAGCCACTAAAATGTTAATGTCTGCGCATACCTAAAGAGCTATGGATTCCTAATCTTTCTTCCTCACAACAGTAACATGCTTCGGGGTTTAGAGAGCTGCAGTCTGAAGGCCACATCCATGGGGACAGCACCACAGCTTAACCCTAAGTGGTCCTATTGGCAGAAACTAAATTGGAAGATTCTGGATGTCTGCAGCCTAGTAGGATGGAAGGGTTCAGTCACTGGAAAACTGTCACATGTGTGTCTTTGAGGCTTCCCCGCAAGGTGTGCAGAACTCATCTAGAAGGACATAGAGCTGAGGTTTGATCAGGCTCATGGTATGTGCTGTATGAACTGCTCTTGCCTGCTTTCGGTAGAGAGCAAATTTTGTTCAAGACTTGCTTTCGCTACAAACTAGTAGCAAGGTGTAATAGTTAGGGTTCTCTAGAGAAAGAGAACTAAGAGGACAGAGAGAGAGAAAGAGAGAGAGAGAGAGAAGTTTATTAAGTAGTATTAACTTACACAATCACAAGTTCCCACAATAGGCCATCTACAAACTGAGGAGCAAGGAAGCCACTCCAGGTCCCAAGGCTGAAGAACCTGGAGTCCTATGTTGGAGGGCAGGAAGCATCCAGCACAGGAGAAAGATGTAGGCTGGGAGGCTAAGCTGGTCTAACCTTTTCACGTTTTTCTGCCTGCTTTATATTCACTGGCAGCTGATTAATTGGTGCCTACCCAGATTAAGGGTGGGTCTGCCTGCCCCAGTCCACTGACTCAAATGTTAATTTCCTTTGGCAACACTCTCACAGACACACCCAGGATCAATACAACCAAGTTGACACTCAGTACTAATCATCACACAAGGTTTGAGGGCATAACTATCAACCACCTCTTACTGTTGACCAGACAATTACCAAGCAAGGAACACATCAGAGCTGAGCATGTGGCATCAAGTTCAGGGCAGTCCTCAGCGGTGATATTTAGTGAGTGTCTACCGTGTGCCAAGCCAGGGGTTACTGAAATGGATGACAGGACTGTCCTTCTCTTTCAAGGGGCTCCCTTTCCTGTAGTTCAGTGGTTATGTGGCCTTGCCAGGCTGACCAGAACAAACGCCAATGCTACCATTTTCTAGAAAGCCAGTGTGAGCACTGTCTGGACAGCACACACTATTGAAGGCCCCGGTGAGGGCCCAAAGAAGGCACTGCCCACAGGTGGTGCCCAGACAGACAATCCCTGATCTCCTGGCCCTGGGTGATCACCCCGGGATGAAAGCTCTGGGGAAAGACCTTTTTTTTTTTTTTGAGATGGAGTCTTGCTACATTGCCCAGGCTGGAGTACAGTGGCACGATCTCAGCTCACTGCAACCTCCGCTTCCTGGGTTCAAGCAATTCTCCTGCCTCAGCCTCCCAAGTAGCTGGGACTACAGGCATGTACTACCATTCCTGGCTAATTTTTTATATTTGTAGTAGAGATGGGGTTTCACTGTGTTAGCCAGGATGATCTCGCTCTCCTGACCTCGTGATCCACCCGCCTCGGCCTCCCAAAGTGCTGGGATTACAGGCATAACCCACTGCACCTGGCTGGGAAAGACCATTTTTAAGGCAGTGCACACCCGCCAGTGGCTGAAGGCCTTGGGTCCTCAACAATGCACTATTATAAATCTCCATGGCTCACAAGGTTTTAATACTGCACAAGCTTACCAGAGGAGATTGTCACAAGTTCACAAGAGGAGAATAGATATGTGTGTACAGAGGCTAAATGGGAGCTTACAAGATGAGAATTCACACAAGCTTACAGGAAAATATATACACAGGCTCACACAGAGAGATGCACGAGGCTCACACGGAGAGATGCATGAGGCTCACATGGAGAGATTACACAGGCTCACACGGAGAGATTACACAGGCTCACACGGAGAGATTACACAGGCTCACACGGAGAGATGCATGAGGCTCACACGGAGAGATTACACAGGCTCACACGGAGAGATGCATGAGGCTCACATGGAGAGATTACACAGGCTCACACGGAGAGACGCATGAGGCTCACATGGAGAGATTACACAGGCTCACACGGAGAGACGCATGAGGCTCACATGGAGAGATTACACAGGCTCACACGGAGAGACGCATGAGGCTCACACAGAGAGACGCATGAGGCTCACATGGAGAGATTACACAGGCTCACACGGAGAGACGCATGAGGCTCACACAGAGAGACGCATGAGGCTCACATGGAGAGATTACACAGGCTCACACGGAGAGACGTATGAGGCTCACACGGACAGATGCATGAGGCTCACATGGAGAGATTACACAGGCTCACACGGAGAGATTACACAGGCTCACACGGAGAGATGCATGAGGCTCACATGGAGAGATTACACAGGCTCACATGGAGAGATGCATGAGGCTCACACGGAGAGATTACACAGGTTCACACGGAGAGATCACACAGGCTCACACGGAGAGACGCATGAGGCTCACATGGAGAGATTACACAGGTTCACACGGAGGGACGCATGAGGCTCACATGGAGAGATTACACAGGCTCACACGGAGAGACGTATGAGGCTCACACGGACAGATGCATGAGGCTCACATGGAGAGATTACACAGGCTCACACGGAGAGATTACACAGGCTCACACGGAGAGACGCATGAGGCTCACATGGAGAGATTACACAGGCTCACATGGAGAGATGCATGAGGCTCACATGGAGAGATTACACAGGCTCACATGGAGAGATGCATGAGGCTCACACGGAGAGATTACACAGGTTCACACGGAGAGATCACACAGGCTCACACGGAGAGACGCATGAGGCTCACATGGAGAGATTACACAGGCTCACACGGAGAGACGCATGAGGCTCACATGGAGAGACGCATGAGGCTCACATGGAGAGATTACACAGGCTCACACGGAGAGACGCATGAGGCTCACACGGACAGATGCATGAGGCTCACATGGAGAGATTACACAGGCTCACACGGAGAGACGTATGAGGCTCACATGGAGAGAGGCATGAGGCTCACATGGAGAGACGCATGAGGCTCACACGGAGAGATGCATGAGGCTCACATGGAGAGAGGCATGAGGCTCACATGGAGATTGTACACTGACTCACATTGAGACAGGCACATGTGCTCACATAGAGAGATGCTCACAACTGTTGGGTCCCTTAGAGGCCATCTTACCCAACTCAGTGTACAGAAGGAGAATGGGGCCAGGGAGATTAATGTCTTACTCCAGACAACCTGGCCATTTCAGGACAGTGCTAGAAGTGGAGATCATGGTCATCTGACAAGATGTGTTGTTTTCTAATCTCCATTCATACTAAAAAATTACTAAGGCACAATTTCACCCACAGATGCTTCCGGCTTTGTGTACAAGCAGGACAAGGAGCACTGGACTGAACTCTACAGCTCTGGGGCAGTTCCCTCAGGGCTGCCTGTTGGCTGACAAAGGAGCATCAGACAGTCCTTTTATAAGATAACTCTCTCAGCAGTCTCACATTGGCCCACCCCAGGCCAGGGTACTCCCCACTAAGTATCTATTGCCGGTTTCTTTCAGGATGTTCCGGTCCTGCTCACATCTCCCTGGTTAGAACACCTGTCCTCACCCCCAACCACAGTAGGGTCCCTCTCGCCCTCAGCCCCCATGCCTCCTTTTGTTTTCCTCTTAGTTTATGCTACATGGTATTTTACCTTTTTTTTTTTTTTTTTTTTTTTTTTTTTTTTTTTTTTTTTAGATAGAGTCTTGCTCTATCACCCAGGCTGGCGTGTAGTGGCACAATCTCAGCTCACTGCAACCTCCACCTCCTGGGTTCAAGTGATTCTCCTGCCTCAGCCTCTCTAGTAGCTGAGATACCAGCACATACCACCACACCTGGCTAAGTTTTAAAATATTTTTGGTAGAGATGGGGTTTCATCATGTTGGCCAGGCGGGTCTGGAAATCCTGACCTCAAGAGATCAGCCCACCTTGGCCTCCCAAAGTGCTGGGATTGGTATTTTCCTTTTTGTGCCTTATCTTCTTTACTATCTAGAATGTTCTCTGGGAGAGGGTAGAAAGAAAGGCTAGTTTGCTTGCTGCTTTATTCTCAGTGCCTAGAACAGAGCGTGGCATGTAGTAGACACTCAATTGGCCCAGCATGAATAAAATAATGAGTTAAACACACTTTATTTCTAAATGCAAATATTGCTCTGTTTTGTTTGC
The DNA here is from genome assembly GCF_024542745.1 of Macaca thibetana thibetana. NCBI lineage: Eukaryota > Metazoa > Chordata > Mammalia > Primates > Cercopithecidae > Macaca > Macaca thibetana. The sequence goes on along the minus strand of NC_065583.1, from coordinate 166,814,091 downwards.
AAAAGGCTACCTTGAAGGACGTAGGCTCTTACATTAAAAAAAAATTCTGGTGAGTTTCCAGAGAACAATGATCTTGTATCTTTATAACTCACCATGGTTCCTGGAACTGTAATCATAGAATAAATGAATGACTACTGAATGGATAAGGAAAAGGAAACACGCATTAGTTTCTCTGTGATCTTGCCACCAGCAAATTAGGCTTTCAAATGTCCATCTGCCTGTCTGGGCTCAGTGGCTCGGGCCTGTAATCCCAACACAGGCGATTACTGTGAGGCCAAGGCAGGCAGATCACTTGAGATCAGGAGTTCGAAACTACCCTGGCCAATATGGTGAAACCCCGTCTCTACTAAAAATATAAATAAATAAATAAATAAAATTAGCCGGGCATGGTGGGTGGTGTGCACCTGTAATCCTAGCTACTCTGGAGGCTGAGGCAGGAGAATCACTCGAGCCTGGGAGGCAGAGGTTGCAGTGAGCCAAGATGGTGCCACTGTACTCTAGCCAGTGCAATAGAGGGAGACTCTGTCCAAAAGGGAAAAAAAAAAAAACAAAAACAAAGTCCATCTGCTCTATTGTGAGATAAGGAAGGGAAAAGGGGACACACTCTGCAAATGCCTCCACCTGAGGACGGGTGCCAGAAGACCACTGTGTGGTGTCACTATGCCATCGGAAATTTCCATACAGTTCTCTAGACTCCCTCCTAGGGCATATTTGTAAATTATTCAAATGTGATGGAAAATAACACTGTACCATAGTCTTTCATTTTCCTGACAAACTGTCGTACAAGCAAATGCAATTGGACACGATGCTCTTTGAGATCACTCCATGCTTGGATGAGGAACCTGGAATATATAAATAATGTAGGTAATTCCAAGGAGCCTTTATTTTAAGTCACGGTTACACTCCGTAGCAGGTCCTCAGTAAATGTTTACTGGACTAGAAGCTTCCTCCCAGTGGTGCCCACATAGACAATAAATTCCCTGAGAGGGAAGTCACCACCACTTCACCTGCACCTGCCTCACCCCCAGCTCCAGAGTTATGGTACAGCCGAGAGGGACCCCTGACAAGTACCTCGTAGAGGTCAACACTGACCGAACGGTTTGAAATCAGTTATCTGGGCAGCTAAGGTGAAATATGTTTAATGCGAACCATTTTGGCAAATTGGCCGGTACAGTTGCCAGAAACTGAGAGTTGTGAGCAGCCAGTAAGCAGTACTATGGGATCATTTGTATGAGTTTAAAATTATGGTGAAGGAGAAATAAGAAAGCTAGTCCACATATCCAACATTTATAAAAGCAGAATCTCAATTATATTATCATGGTTTGTATCTGAGCTTGTCGTGTCCTTTTGACCCTCCTTTCCCCATTGCCCTGCATGCTGTGTGCGAACACACACACACACACACACACACACACAGTCCACACTCTAAAAAGCCTCCACCAACAACAACCTCTTTAATAATGCAGCGTGGAGAAGAGAGCTTGAAAATTGTTATCATGTTATTCTGCCAGAACTCAAGTGACAGGAGAAAATATTTTCCAGCCCTCACATCCTTGAGATGCTAAAACCTGATTTGCAATTAGTTTGGTGCTGAATACAAGTGCCTGATGGAACGGCATTGTAGCAAGACTGATGATGCCACTGTGCAAAACCATAAATAGCACACTTATTTAAGACGATTTGAATGCAGAACAAAAGGTACCTTGGAAATAACCAGCCAGCAAACGAAGCTGCATTCCTGAGTGGCTAGGCCTGAATTTAATGAAATGATGTGAAACATGTGACTGTGGTATCTAAAAGACTTGAAAAGTAGGCCCTTGTTCTCTTTGGAATAGTTGGGGCTTGCATTGCTAATTAAGTTCCCAGTGAAGGGGTGTGTGTGTGTGTGTGTGTGTGTGTGTGTACATGTGAATACATGTGCATGTGCATCTACTGGTGTAAGCCAATAGCAAATAGCTACACACACAATGCTAGAAACACACACAATGCTAGAAACAGCATTACTCTACAAGTGAACACCGTTAAGTTTCAGCATCCAGCCTGCAGGATTTGAATGCAAGCACTGAATTAAGAGGTTGCTTTAGGGATCAGGATGGTCATGATTCCTAGTAATCACTTCCCTTTGCCACTAGCAGCCTCTGCATGCAAAGGTATCTAATGGAGGTCTGCAGAGAATAATCTGAAAGTTAGGAGGCCACAGGGACCTTCAGGATGCAAACATTAAGACATAAAAACAAACTCAGCCAATGTGAAAAGAAAAATTAAATTACCTTTAAAAGTGTTATGAAGCCAGCTAGGAACACTAAGGAACTTTATACGAGCCTTTTCTAACCGTCTTTGCTGCTAGAATCTTAATTCCAGAAGGCGCTGATGTGCAGTCCCTTCAGATTCTCGAACACATACAGGGATGAGGGTTCAACACAGAGTCAATATGCAGTTCCCATGTGAGGTGGGTGAAAACTTCAGGGAAGACAACAGTTAACAACAAAAAAAAGAAACGACAGCCTAAATGTGAATGTGGAGAACACCTTTTAAATTGTTTGCACAGATGTGACATTATTTACATGACAATTTCATGCTCCTCAGCACACAGAAAATAAAACGAGTTAGATGATGTAATGCAACCATTATTTCTATTAATGGGTTAAGGGTTGTTTCTAGAACTTCTCTGTTGCTTCATCATCTTGAGATAATTAAAAATATTTGTTATATCTGCAATGTTGTTCCATTACCTACTGGGAAAAGCAAGTCAGAAAGAAAAAGAGTTTGCTAGTTTTCCTAGAAAAAGAATGTTTACTCTTGTCAAAAATGTTGAAGGGCCTTGGGTTCATTTATTTAGGCTGATCCCATTAGTCCAAATGTTGGAAAATGTTTTAGGACTAAATATTTTTCCACTCTGAGGAAAACAGAATGAAGAGCATTGACTACAATACTTATTTCAGAAAGCAACAAAGAAATAGGCATGTATCAACCAAAAAAAAAATCACTTAGCTTCTTTAACTTGATGTTGCTACTGTTTCCTCAAACTCAGCTAAATCAGCTCCGTTTAAGTGGCAATGCTTTGGAAGCAAAAAATGATAGATTACGGTTGTGGCCAGCTCCATTTCGAAAACACAGGAGGAATTCTCTTCCCTTCTCACTCACATTTCATCACTTACTTGCAATTTCTGTAAAGTACTCTCCAAACTGGGAAAGATGAGGAGGCCGTGGGAAAGATTCGCATTCAAGAGATTCAAGACTCACCCTTTACCCTGTAAAATATTCCGCGTTGTCGATCTGCAAATAGAATTATAGCTCTACCATCAACTAGCCGTGATGCAAAAGTGTCTGAGTGAACTAAAATTAAATGCCAATGAAAAATACCTCTCTGCACATCAGCATTTATCTGCTTGGGCCTTTTTTGGCTTCCTCATTTGTCTTTATTTTCATTTAGAGCCGTGTGGTGTGCTGCCTTTCGCTCAAGGCACTCTCCCCCACAGTCATGGGTGGGTGGGTGTTGTCCTTGTCACCCACGGCGCTACATCAGGGAAAGAAATGACTTATTGATTTTCCTGTCTGTGGAATGGTGTCTTTGGCTGGTTTCTTGAAACAGGGCAGTAATGCACACAGCCCCAGCGGTGGGGATGCAGGCAGCGTGCCACACTGGACTGCACCACCAGGGTCACCCACGCCCACCAGGGTCACCTGCGCCTAGCTCTTTCAATAAAATAGACAGCATACACTTCAGAAGTTGAAAGAATGAACAAAACAGTGGTATGTTCCCATCTGAGTAGTGGAAACAGCATGATTTGAATTTTGTTTTACTCTTGTATTCTAAAAAAAGGTTTGGTTGGGATGGTGTACTATCTGGTTGGTTCAGGAAGTATATTTTACATTTTCGGGTTGGACCTAAATTTAAAGTCAGAACAAAAATTAGGAATTCTGTGAGTTGCGAATCAAGTCTTCATAATTTTGGGCCGATTACCAGAGATGCCATTTTTGGCTTCTTGAATTGTTACTAGAGATAGTGGTCTGGGCTGGGAGCAGTGGCTCATGCCTGTAATCCTAGCATTTTGGGAGGCTGAGGCAGGAGGATCACTTGAGGCCAAGAGTTCAAGACCAGCCTGAGCAACATAGAAAGAGACCCCATCTCTAGCAAAAAAATTTAAAAATTAGCTAGGTGTGTTGGTGCATACCTACAGTCTCAGCTGCTCAGAAGGCTGGTGTAGGAGGATGGCCAGGAGTTCTAGGATGCAGTGAGCTATCATTGCACCACTGCTCTCTCTAGCCTGGGCAGCAGAGTGAGACCCCATCTCTAAAAAACTAATAATAATAGCAACGGAGAGAGATAGTGGTCTGACTTCCTACAAGTCTGACTTCTAGAGAGCAGGCTGGCTTTCTGAGCTGGTTACTGTAGATAACAACTTGGTTCTGTGCACTGGTTGCTACAGGCTGTGGGTCAGTTCTATTTTTATGCATAGTCTGATCGTGCATTGCCGGTTTGTATAATCATATATCCAGTGTCTCACTCTTTACTCAAAGAAGATCGACCTGGCTTTTTGCTGCTGAAGATCGAAGGAGAATGTAGCATACTGTCCAGTCCAAAACACACACCCCACTAGGGGACAACTGGCTTTAGCACCCAGAGCTTCTCCGGTGGTTTGAGACACCCCGTTCTGGGAGCCGTTTCTGAGAGCCACACACAGCATGAGTGTGAGTGCTGTTCTGTTCAGCTGTCAGAGATGCTGATTCCTGTGGATGCCGCTGAAAACTCAGCATGAGTGGATTGTTTTCCCCACTCACCATAGAGGAGCTCTGTATTCGCAGACTTTAACCTTGCAGCAAGAACTCTGCACTGGTTGCAAAGTCTTCCAGTTCTCCAAGGCTTACATGCAAAGACCTACCCCACCCCCATAGTACTTTCTCCCATGACTATCACAGTACCAGGCCCAACACCAAAGCCACAGGGGCAGGGTCTAGAGGTGTCCCCTTCTGATGTACAGTCACCATCAGGCTGCTGGGTTTCCTGCAGCCAGCAAGTGCTCACTGGTGTCCAGCTTGGCCTCAACATCTTCTAGGAGCTTCATTGATTGCTGGCAACTCACTGTCTGAGGCTGCACAACAGGAGACCCAGCTCTGATGCCGATCAGCCCCCTTATTCCTGTTGAAAGCCTCTTGGGGGAACAACCCCAGGATCAAAGATTTAAGAAGGAAGAATAACAGTGATGTTGGCCTCTTCCCATAAACGTCCCAAGAGAACTCAGTGGTGTTTCCTGATGCCCAGAAGCGGGGTTAGAGCATGTGGCCTCTCCATCCACTGCAGACTTGGAGGTCCTGGGCAGATGTCCAAGAGCCTGTTTCCAAAGAGAATGGTCCTAATGAGTGACTGACCCACTTAACTTCAGAGCATTCCACCTCAGGCCAAGGTGGTCCAGGTAGTGGCCCAGGTAGACCTGCCTCTATAGGGATGGAAGCTGTATCTGCGGGAGACTAAGTCAGACATCAGCTTGCACCCAATCAGCCCCAGAGGCCACTGTGGGTGCTTCCTGCCTTTGCTCCCCTTTGACCTCTGTCCCAGTGTGCCTGGTAAGATCTCACCAGCCCAGCAGCTCAGTCTTGTTCTTCTTATCATCTGACAAACCCTCTTCTTGCCCCTAAGGCTCAGAGCACACTGAAGCCTGGGAGGATCGGTTGGTGATACTTTTATTTTTTACTTTAAGTTCCGGGCTACATGTGCAGAACGTGCAGGTTTGTTACATAGGTATACACATGCCATGGTGGTTTCCTGCACCTATCAACCTGTCATCTAGGTTCTAAGCCCTGCATGCATTAGGTATTTGGATAATTAATTTTTTAATGACTATAACAAAAGCCAGTTTAAATCTTTTTTTCAAACTCATAATTTAATTTTATTCAAAGTGGTCTGCTGTATATAAGAAATACAATAACCTTTGAAGAAAACAATTTTGAAAAGTCATCTTTCTTACTACTCTAAGCTTCTATATTAAACTCTAGCCACCCTTTAGAGCTTGCTGGAGAAGTAAACAAGCATCCAATGCAAATTGGGTTAAACTTAGTTCCAGTTAAAGAAGAGAAATAGCTAAAGGGGACATTGAGTCATGAGTTCTTCTAAAAACAAAGAGTAAACACAGAAAACTTGTAATTAGGAAATTATCAAGGGACCTTATATGCATACAGGCAAAATGCGCTACTGATTAGGTTACTTTTTTTCTACTGAGTTTTGCTATGTAGAAAAATTCAACCTGTTGAAGTGGATGAGTAGGAATGCCCTGTGCAACCACGTCTATACCAGCCCTGGCCAGCCTGAGGCACCAACAGACTGAAATGCAGATCTGCTATGAGCTCTCACTGGGCTTTTGCTATAAAATATTCATGGTGAATTACAAAGGATGGTTTGAATCACAATCTCTAGAAACACGTTGGAAAGGAGAAAGGCATCAAATTGCATCTTAGGCTTTTATCTGTTTTTTACAAACCACTCTAAAGTAATTATACATTATTCAGGCCAATGTTAAACTCAAATTTTTAAAAATCAACACTTACAATAAAATGACCTGCTGATTTCTTACCCTGCTCACCATATGGTGATTTATATGGTGCAATGAGGGCCACTGGATTAATCCCACTGCTGCCTCTTGGTGGTAATGTATTGTAATTGCAGGAACCATTTTACAAAAAACAGGCTTTGAAAGATGAAACATGAAGTTACAAATACTGTGACATAAAAAAATACAGACTTGACATCTGTGGTAGGAGAGATATGCCCAACTAACCATTCTTACCATTTGAGGGAACCTATTGTGAGCTAAGCGTTGAATTAGCGAACAAAATTACTACCTTGAAAATTCAGTTTCATCAATATAAAAATTCAGATTACTCAAGCCAAATGATTGAATGTCACTAGAAAAAGAAACACATAGTATAATAAGGTGCTGTTAACTCAATATATATAATTGTTTTAATCCAGAAACACAATAACATTCCTCAGACAGCTTGACATCAATGTGGACGGGACACCTACTTGATTTCTCTAAAATCAGTTTAAGGAACTGATTGACCCATCCTTCATTAATCACCCCTAGGTTTTTCTCCCTAACAATTTTGGTCATGCAAAATCTCCAGAAGCCTTTGTGCCAAGTGTCTAACCCAACTCTATTTTGTATACCTCAAAATCCAATTCAAATTCAACTTTCTTCATGCCATTTTTCTTTCCCACTCAGAAATAAAGTGATTTCTCCTTCTAGCAGTTAGATTGGCAAAAATAAAAACTATGACCCTGTCTACAATAGTTACCTCCACCCCCTTATGTTTATATAATATTACACCATTGGCATCCTTTGCCCAACCTATCATGGTACTTTGCTGAGCTATGTGCTTGTTGGCTTACTGTGTGCTTCTGCCACTAGAATGGAAGTCTCATGATGGCAGGAGCCTTGCCTGCTCTGATACTTTGTTTAAGGAGCATACCAAGCTCCTGATGTACTGCCTTGCCCGTAGATGCTCACTAAATATTTTCTGAATGAACTAACAGTCAGTGTTAGTGAAGGTATTATGGTCAAACTCTTAAACTTTCTGGTGAGAATGTAAAAATTATTCAGAGGACAGTTTGTTAACATGAATCAAATTTCATTATACAAATATAACAATTAAATATAAGAAATGTTTGCCAACAGAATAGAAATTATGTATATCATCCATAGTATGCTAAACAGTCATCAGAAATGATGATGTCCAACTATATTTACAGACACACAAAAAAGGTCCTTGACATACATTTAAAATTAAAAAGCAGAGTTTACAGTAGCATGCATGATGGTTAATTTTAATATGTTAACTTGACTGGGCTACAAGGTGCCCAGATATTTGTTCAAACATGACTGTGGGTATTTCTGTAAGGATGTTTTTGGGTGTGATTAGCATTTAAATTGGTAGACTGAGTAAAAGAGATTGCCTTCCCTAATGTAGGTGGGTCTCAACCAATCATCCAAGAACTTGAACAAAAAGACTGGCCCTACCCCAAATAAAGAAGATTCTTCCCTACTGACTGCCTTTGAACTGGGACATTGACTTTTTCGTGCCTTTGAACTTGAACTGAAACATTGGCTCTTCCTTGAGCTTGCCAGCCTTCAGACTAAAACTACACTGTCAGCCCTACTGACTCTCAGGCCTTCAAACTTGAGCTGGAACTAAACCATCAGCTCTCTTGAATCTCTAGCTTGCCACCTCCTCTGGAGTGAATGAGATATTGAAACTTGCCAAACTCTATTATCATGTGAGTCCATTATTTACAATAAATATCTTTCAGTGTATACATATGTCTCCTATTGGTTCCATTTCTCTAGAGAACCCTGACTAGAACAGTGTGTATGTAGGATCTCATTGTACTAAAATGTTAGAACCATGTATATCTAGTTTCTGTAGTGTGCCCAGTTTGTTCGTGCCTCCCTGTATTCATGCCTTTCTATGGTTTCTTTCACACTGACTTGAGACTTAGTCATGCAACTTCCTTTTCACCAGTGAGACAATAGCAAATGTGACTTAAGCAATGACTTGAAAAGTGCTTGCATATTGGAGTTGCCTTTCTGCTGCTCTTGAAACCTGTGACAGCCTCATGAACCAGACCAAGTAGCCTCCTGCAGCAAGAGAAGCCGCTGAAGAAAGGATTTAGCTCTCCTACCCATGCTAGTCAAGGCCCATCACCAGCTAACTGCCCACAGAGGAGCAAGCTCAGCTGAGGTCACCTGAGACTGGCCTGGACCAGAACTGCCCAGCTGAACCCAGTCCAAATTGCAACCTTAAGAATTGCAGACTAAGCTGATTTTTTTTTTTTAATCTTGCCCAAATTCCTATCTAAGGGGTTTGAGGAGTCATGCCCTACAAACTATAAATTCTCATCAGATGGGTTTTATTTAACCCTATATATCGTGACTTACTTTCCAAATCCAATATGGCATATAACATTATGTGACAAAGAAGACAGTCAACATATGTTATACCAAAACATGTTTCTTTGCCATATTTTGAAATGGTTCTGCAAAGCTGTCCTTTGTCGGGGAAAATGTGCATTTGTAAAGAATCTCTATTAACACAGCTAGATCTTTTTCTTCCAGGCCTCCCAATCCTGAAGAGATTAAGTAAGAGTCTAACACCTTTTATAGGAAACATTTGTCATCTATTGTCTCTAAGGGCAGCCACTGTAACACTTTAAAAGAACCTGGTCTCCACAATCTTTTATCTTAACCTGAAGGTTTTCTTTCTATTGATCCCAGGTCTTTAGACAAACTCAACCAATTGTCAATAAGAAAATGTTTAAATTTACCTATAGCCTGGAAGACCCTCCCACTTTGAGTTGTCCTGCCTTTCTGAACCAATATATTTCTTAAACGTATTTGATTGATGTCTCATGCCTCACTAAATTGTGTAAAACCAAGCTGCACCCCAACCACCTTTGGCACGTGTTCTCAGGACCTCCAGAGGGCTGTGTCACAGGTCATGATCACTCACATTTGGCTCAGAATAAATCTTTTCAAATATTTTACAGTCTTTTTGTCAACAGAATCATGAATTAAATAAATGGTTAGCAATTCAAGCTACTATGTTTTGAGGTGGTTTGTAATGAAGCAAAGACTAACTGATATGTTACTATAGAACAACAACAACAAAAAAGCCTAGAAGGCTATATCCTAAATTGTTAATAGTGGTTACCTCTGTGTAGAAATTACAGATGACTTCTGGTTCATTCTTTTTAGCAACTCTGCATACTGTTTATAACAAGTGCATATTATGTCTGCAAGCATAAAAAACAACTAAAACCCATTTCATTTTGAAAAATAATTTTAAGTTGATCTCTCCCTTCTCAGATTTCCTGCAATAATTACTGTTTGCATGACTAATTCACCAATTAACCATGAAGTGTTTTGATATCAAGAACTGATATTTAAGGCTTTGTTATTTGACTATGGCAATAGAACATGCTGTGATACTTTTTAAAAATTTTGTGTATCATCCATGGTTATTAAGCCTATGACTGGCATACAGCATGCAGCCATCAATGATATTATTTACTTTGATTTGAAATCACTGTTTTGTATTAACAAATAAGGCAGAGTAAAGAGTACAATATATGCAAGAAGAGGAGAGGTCCTGGCAATGGCAGTGTCCAAAATAAACCTGAGGTATCTGAAAACTCAACACCAAAGGCTTCGATGCCCATTTGCAACTGCCTATGCCCTGTGGTAAGAGTGGAGATTCCTGTGGCCATGCCACGATTCTCTGCTCAATGTCCAATTTCAAGCTTAACTCAGATTGATTTAAATATGCGCAAACATATCTACCAGAGAATTAAACAAATCATGGAAATTTAGAATATAAATTAAAATTTCTTATAGAGACCTAATCTGGAAAAAGAATAGCATTTGAAAACTAGTAAAGCAAATAATGTGGAAAAAATGGCTTAAGTAAAAAGGGTTCAGATGTGAAAGGAATCATCCTGAACTAACTTTCCAGAATTTAATTTTTAAACAACATGGCCAAGGAGTCAAAATTTATTCACCTCCATCCAAGTTGATGAAGAAATGTAAGAAAGCAGGTGTTATGTAGCTTTATTTTATTTTTCAAGAAGACTCCACGTAAACCTTTGAGAGAGAGAACAAAATAGTAGATGACAAAAACGAGGCAAATACTAGATTAAGAAACTAAAGTGAGCCTCGCTTGCCTTCAACTTCGAGTTAGCAAGGACGGTCACCGGCTCCTTCGAGGAGCGCTGCCACGCATCATAAAGCTAAGTGGCTCTGACAAGGATCTGAACATCGGGGCTCTAAAATCTGCTGACAACACTAAAATGGGAGGTTGGAAAGAAGAATGAGGAGCTGTGTGACCAGGTTTAAAGGAATTTGAATCATTTAGGTAATTGGGCCAGCAGATGGCAAATGCAATGTATTCTGGAAGACTGTGAAATAATTCGTCTGAAAGACAGAAGCTAATCTAGTAATAATGATCTTCCATTTATGTAGCATTATTTTTTACAAAGCACCGTTCGCCAAGTGGTTCCCATAGTGCCTTCTGTAATGATCACGCACAGTATGTAAATGTGTTCACAGTGATAGAAGAGGCACCCTTGGTGGAACAGTGTCATCCGCACGACTGTCGCCAGAAGAGAAGGCAATGCCCGAAGGAGAGGTGGGAAACCCCCGGGATGATTCGCCAAATAGAAATATCTTTTGGACACTAAGGTTAGAGAACTAAACCGGCAGGATGTTGGCCTGAATTTGAATGATGACTCAGGAAGGATCAGAATGCTATTTCCTTGGGATGAGATTAAAAATACATGTGTACCAGGATTTAGAGGTTTATCTCTAAATAAAGGCTGAAAGAATTTAGCTTTATCTTTCTAAAATGATAAAAGCACCAAACATTTTTTTTAAACAACAACAACAACTTTCAGTTAGCCAAATGAAACTTTTCAATTTTGTAAGTAATTCCCAAGGTTAAATAGGAAACATGACGAGTAGTTCAAGGGAGAGTGAAGAGAACATTGTTTCACAGGCTGCATTTGCTTCCCTCCCTCAGAAGCAAACCTCTTCTCTCCCAATGCCCCCTCTACTCCCCTTCTTCTAGAACTTAGTCAAAGCAGAGTTTGTAGGATCAATATGGCCAGGGGCTACCATATTGATCAGAGCAGCTCTAGAGAGTGAATCAGGCTGTGGTGCCCTAGAAAGAAATATCAGAAGGTCTGTTTCCAATGTCCTGTGTGACCCAAAGCTCTTCCTTCTCTAAATCATTATTAGCCATAAACGTTCACTGCTGATGATCATTTCGTAATCAGAAAAATACTTTTTTACTGCACTTGGCTCTTTTCAACTCATGCTAACAGACAGCCACATTTCCCCATGTGCCTTTCTCCCTGTCATAAACCACACCTTTCCTCTACCTGTGCAGAACAGCCCATGCTTCCTCCTCTGCCCTGTCCCCTCCCACTTCTCTCTCACATTCTGAACAGGTGACACCACCTCTGGGTGCACCTGACACCTCATTCTCACTACTGAGCACCCATGGACTGAAACATGGTGGCACATTACGGCAAATCACAGGCAACTTACCACCACCATTCAACAGCTGCAAGCAAGCCATTCCAAGCAGAGGAATTCTCATAGTCACGGTGCTTCAATAACACATTAGTGCTTTTTGAGTTTCTTGTCTGTCTTACAGTTGCTGTTATTTTTGTGTTAGCAAACAGAGCTACATAAACTGTTATGAAAAGTATGCCCTTTAAGACCTGCCTAATTTTATCTAATTCCAGGATCCTAAGAAGTTTTCTGGGTGTGAATTTTGTTCCATTTTGTTCCAGGCAAGTCTAAGAATGTGTTACCCAAAGAGTGCTCCACCAGGAGAAATCTAAAGCTGGTAAGATGAGCCTGAGGATCTGGCAAAAATCAGCATCCATGGTCTTGGGGATTGCAAATATTCTGCTTGCAGTCTCTTCATAGATTATTTTGCAGATGGCAATTTTATATGGCTTTACACTGTAACAAGAAGGTAATAAATGGGGTTCTTATACTTCTCCTCTTCACTGATGCCAGGAGAACATAGCCTCTGGTTCTCACCAGCAGGACCTTCTCACTGTTCTTGGCACAAGAAGATGCCAGCAAGTAAAAGTTGCTAAGCGTTGCTTTTAGATCAAAAATAAGATGCACATGGTAGGTTTCACAGCGTGACTTAAGCAAAGTGCCAGGTGCTGTTTTCTTTTAAATATTCTCACTGGAGGGATGGGAGAGGGGAGAAAAAGTGTCAGACTAATCTGCAAATCCAAATGCTTTTTAATGGGCATGTGGACCGCGGCTTTCCTCTGATGGTTTCACGAAACCTCTGCACGCTCAGGAGAACAATGTATGTTAGCTGGTAAGAGCGCTGCTGGCAGTCTCCATGGAGCGGGGACGGAGGAGTGCAGATTCTTTTTAAAACATTATTTAAGGTTCTTCTCAGCCATCCACACTGCACATTGATCTTCTGTCACAGTTCTATGCCTGGAGGGCTGGTACTCTCCATTGATCCACAGAGAGCATTTTTAGTGCATCAAAGAGATACAGAAGGTGAGACTCAGAGGGAAAATCAAGAACCACACTTTTGGTGCTGGACACAGCTCAGCAGTATAAAAGTCACATAAAATATTAAGCTGAACTTGAGAATTTTTTTTAATGTTATGAAATCTGTTGACATATGAGACTCTATGGGACACAAAAAACGGAAAGGATTAATACCCGCTTCTAATGGAAAAATCTCCCCTGATGGAATAGAAGCAAGCCCTAGGACCTGACAAACTGAATCCCACATTCATCTTTCTGCGAAGGACCTTAGGTTGTAAATCACAAGTGTCTAGGCTGAAAAGTTCAATCAGTCAAGATGTGGTGGTAATGGGTCAAGGTCAGGCATCAATCCAAAGACAGACTGGTTAGTTTTACTCCACAATCAAGAGTTATGCCACATCCCAGTGATAAAATCTATGCTCTTCTCAGGAGCAAGCAGGTGGCTGGATTGACGGAGCCTGTCACAGCAAGGGACAAAACTACTATAAAGATAGAACTTCCCACCCAAGCCAGAGTGCCAGCCACCCATGGAAGTTCTACCTGTGCCACAAGGTTAGGCTCAGGGTCCCTGTCTCAGTCAGCTTAGGCTGCCATAACAGAATACCACAGTGGTTTAAACAACAGAAATGTATTTTCCCATAATTCTGGAGGCTGAATGTCCCAGATTAGGATGCTGGCGGGGTTGGGTTCTGGTAAAGGCCCTCTTCCTGGCTTGCCTTTCCTCCTCAGTGCAAATGCATGGAGAGAGGAAGAAAGAGATGAGTCTTCCTCTTTTTTTTTTTTTTTTTTTTTTTTTTGAGACAGAGGCTCGCTTTGCCTCCAAGCTGGAGCGCTGTGGCATGATCTCAGCTCACTGCAACCTCTGACTTCCTGGTTCAAGGGGCTCTCCTGACTCAGCCTCCTGAGTAGCTGGGATTACAGGCACGTGCCACCGCACCCAGCTATTTTTGTATTTTTAGTAGAGACGGAGTTTCATTATGTTGGCCAGGATGGTCTTGATGTCCTGACCTCGTGATCCGCCTGTCTTAGCCTCCCAAAGTGCTGGGATTACAAGCATGAGCCACCACGCCTGACCGATTCTTCCTCTTCTTATAAGCCTACCGATCCTAGTGGACTAGTTCCCACTCTTATGGATTTGTTTAACCTTAATTGCCTCCAGAAAGTCCAGTCTCCAAATACAGTCACACTAGGGGTTAGGTCTTCAATATATGAATCTAGGAAAACACAGTTCAGTCCATCACACTCACCATCCATACACAGCCTTCTTTCACCTCCCTAATCAGACATAATCTTCCCTGGGGGGAAAAAAAAAAAAAAGATGAAAGAGGATGTTTTTTCTTTGAGGGAGACATTTTAGACACTTTTACCTAAACCTTTTTCTAAACACTGTAAGTTGAACGTGTAAATCAATAATGAAAAGATAACCTGCTCATATCCAAGTGGACAAGTAACTCATGAAGGCTATGGAACAAAAAGCAAGGTCAAAAGAAGACAGTTCTTATGAATTTGCAGATTTAAGCTTCCAAAATGGTGAATTGCACAATCTCTGGTACTTAATAGATTCTCAATGTCTAGTGAATGAACAAATGAATACACAAATGATGGATATTTTCTGATAATGAGAAGAAACTAATATAAATTAAAATCAAAGCTAGAAATGGCCTCATCCATGCTTATTCAAGGCTAAAGTGAACTAAAATGACTACTCCTTTAAAAATCAGGATTTCAAATTATAAAACTATAACATTTCAAACACAGATAATTACACTTCTTATCAAATGCATGAGTTCTTATAAAATAATTCAGTTTAATATATACCCAATTTAATTAAAATTTATAAGTGGTTGTGGACTAAACCAAGTGTATCTTAATTAAATCAGAACATGACTCACAGATGCTAAGGTCAACCCCAATTTTAATAAAGAAGATGCAAATATAATCATTAGGGACTTGGCTGAGTAATTGTGGTCAGGTGGAAAGTAAGATGAATGGAAGGCCAGAAAGACCCCTTCTACTCACAGAGTGCACATGCAGAAAGATGAGGTTTCCTGCTCAGTGAGCCACTGAAATGGAGGTAGGAAATTCAGGTATGAAAAACCAAGTCAACAATCAATTAATAAATTCACATTGGATAAGGAAGGAGAGGCACTTTCTCTGACAGTTCACACATCATGGAAGGTTGCAGTGGGTTCTGCTATCATCAAAACAATCAGAAATGAAAACACAACATTCTTAAAGCCAACGCTAAAGCCTGAAGGACTGCATGAATAAGGTTGACAGATAAAACACAAAGTTTTCAGTTAAATTAGAGTTTCAGATAAACAACATCTTTTTTTTTTTTTTTTTTTTTTTCCTAAAAGTATGTCCTATGCAACATGCATCCTGTATTGTCTTTTCTAAATTTGGCACCTACACATGAACTTACACCTGTAACAAAAGGCTTATCAAGGAGCTTTCTGTAATTCCAATATAAACCACAACATTTGTTGAAGAATTATCATTAAGGGCTGACCAAACTCTTAAAATAGAAAGTGCATACCTGAATTACACTGTAGGCTCATTGCCAGCCCTTGGAAGGGATGCGGAGAGACGATCTAAATTTTAACATTCGGGTCATTCCTATCCACCTGTCTGGGAGTCCTTCTTCTGAATGTATCTCTCCCAGAGCACAGCAGACTCTGAGGAATGTGTCAGTCACAGGGAGCTATGCTGGTCAGAAAATCAATCCAGAAGTGGTGATTTCAGGTCTATTCTGTAAACAGAACTGTGCTGCTAATCAAAGCCCAATGGCACCTCTGCACCCCTGGAGACTCCGTGGGCAGATGAAGAAATGGAGGCCCTAGATAGTGAAATGGCTTTTCCAAGGTTTAGCTGGGTCTCCCTGGCAGAGCTAAGACTAGCACCCTGCTATTGTAAATCACCTTTCCATGAGTCTTTCAGTATAGAATGAAGCTTATAAGTGCTATTGAAGCTTGGAAAAAAAAAAATATATATATATATATACACACACACACACACACACATCTATTATATATATACAGATATATATAAATTTATATATATATATATATATATACACACAAATTTCTTGCTCTTTGGATATTTAGGAAAAAATTTAGATAGGTGAAGATATCACTCATTTAACAATGTTTATTCACTGTCAACTTCATGCTGGGCACTGTTGTAGATGCTGGGACCACAGACACAATGTTGCCCTATAAGAAGATTTAGCAGATGCTCACCACAGCCTTCCCCACCTCCTGCCAGGCACAACCAGACTACATTTCCCAGCCTGCCTTGCAGCTATGTGGACATGTGACTGAGCACTAGCCAAGGGAATGAGGGTGGGAATGATGTCAGATATTCCCAGGCTAGGTCTATTGGAAAACTTCTGCATTAGTCGGAGTTCCTCAGAGAAACAGAATCAACGAGAGAGATGGAGATGGAGATAGAGAAACATGAAGAGATCTAGAGATAGAGATTGGGAGAGGTAAAAAGATCTATTATAAGGTATTGTCTCACATGATTATGAAGGCAGAGAAGTCTTACCATTTGCACTGGCAAGCTGGACACCCAGAAAGCCAGTGCTGTAGTCTGAAGGCTGGAGAGCCAGAGAGCTGAGAGTGTAGATTCCAGTCTAAGCCTGAAGTCCTGAGAACAAGAAGCATGAGAGAAAAAGAAGGTTGACGCCCCAGCTCAGACAGTTGGTTAGAATGGGAATTCAACCTTCCTCAGGCTTTGTGTTCTGTTCAGGCCCTCAGTGAATTGAATGATGTCCACCCACATGGGTGAGAGCAAACTACTTTACTCAGTCTATGGATTCAAATGCTCATCTCTTCCAGATATCCCCTCCCAGACACACCTCCCAGATACACCAGAAATCATGTTCAACCAGCTACATGGACACCCTATGGTCCAGTCAAGCAAACACCTAAAATTAACCATCATACCCTCCATGCGAAAGGAGGCAGAAGATCCAGCAGAAAAGTCCCAGGCCCCAGAGGAAGAAGGACTCACAAAACATGTCCCTGAATCACTACCTGGAAGGCTGGGCACCAGACACTCACATAGAGCTGTCACAAGAAGAGAGAACTAATCCTCTAGTGTGTGAAGTGGCTGAGGTGGACGAGTCATTTGTTCCAGCAGACAGACAACCAGGATACACTGCCCTGGTGGAACTCAGAGAAAAGACAGGTTCTGGGCAAATACACAAACAAAAACAGATATGATTGCAACTTCTTGTGAGTGTTTTGTAGAAACAATATGAGCACAATGATAAAGAAAAGCTGAGATGCAGGAAGCTGCTCTGATAGGTTTGGGCATGACTGATAATGAGCCAATTATAATAAGAACAGTGAGAATAATAGCAGATGCTACTACAGTGTCCCCTTTGTGGAAGGCCCTGGGATAAATATTTCATGCACTGTAACTCATTTACTCTCACAACAACCTATGAGGTAGGAATTATTATCATCTCCATTTTATAGATAAAAGTGAGGATCCTTGAAGCCACCTATATTATTTCATTCTCATGCTGCCATGAAGAAATACCTGAGACTGGGTAATTTACAAAGGAAAGAGGTTTAATTGATTCACAGTTCGGCAGGGCTGGGGAGGCCTCAGGAAGCTTACAATCATGGCAGAAGGGGAAGTAAACACGTCCTTCTTCACATGGCAGCATGAAGGAGAAGTGCCGAGCAAAGAGGGAAAAGCCCCTGATAAAAATCACTGGGTCTCGTGAGAACTTATTATTGTGAGAACAGCATGGAGGGAACTGCCCCCATGATTCAATTACCTCCCACCCGGTCCCTCCCATGACATGTGGGGATTATGGGAACTACAATTCAAGATGACATTTGCATGGGGACACACTCAAGCCTTATCACCAGCATATTTCCTGATTGGTCAAAGCCTGTACTATACCAACTGTTAAGTCTTTATTATTATAATACTTTAAGTTCTGGAATAC
Source organism: Macaca thibetana thibetana (assembly GCF_024542745.1). Classification (NCBI taxonomy): domain Eukaryota; kingdom Metazoa; phylum Chordata; class Mammalia; order Primates; family Cercopithecidae; genus Macaca; species Macaca thibetana. The sequence continues at coordinate 166,796,040 of NC_065583.1, read as the reverse complement.
ATGTGCAGAACACACAGGTTTGTGACATAGGTATACATGTGCCATGGTGGTTTGTTGCACTCATCAACCCGTCACCTACACTAGGTATTTCTCTTAATGCTATCCCTCCCCTAGCCACCCACACCCCAACAGGCCCCAGTGTGTGATGTCCCCCTCCCTGTGTCCATGTGTTCTCATTGTTCAACTCCCACTTATGAGTGAGAACATGCAGTGTTTGGTTTTCTGTTCCTGTGTTAGTTTGCTGAGGATAATAGTTTCCAGCTTCATCCATGTTCCCGCAAAGGACATGAACTCATCCTTTTTTATAGCTGCATAGTATTCCATGGTGTATATGTGCCACATTTTCTTTATCCAGTCTATCACTGATGGGTATTTGGGTTGGTTCCAAGTGTTTCCTCTTGTGAACAGTGCTGCAATAAACATACGTGCACATGAGTCTTCAGAGTAGAATGATTTCTAATCCTTTAGGTATATACCCCGAAATGGGATTGCTGGGTCAAATGATATTTCTGGTTCTAGATCCTTGAGGAATCACCACACTGCCTTACACAATGGTTGAACTAATTCACACTCCCACCAACAGTGTAAAAGCATTCCTATTTCTCCACATCCTCTCCAGCATCAGTTGTTTCCTGACTTTGTAATAATCGCCATTCTAACTGCCATGAGATGGTATCTCATTGTGGTTTTGACTTGCATTTCTCTAATGACAAGTGATGTTGAGCTTTCTTCATATGTTTGTTGGCCGCATAAATGTCTTCTCTTGAGAAATGAGAAATGTCTGTTCATATAGCCCACTTTCTGATGGGGTTGTTTTTTTCTTGTAAATCTGTTTAAGTTCCTTGTAGATTCTGGATATTAGCCCTTTGTCAGATGGACAGATGGCAAAAATTTTATCCCACTATGTAGGTTGCCTGTTCACTCTTATGATAGTTTCTTTTGCTGTGCAAAAGCTCTTTAGTTTAATTAGATACCATTTGTTAATTTTGGATTTTGCTGCCATTGCTTTTGGTGTTATAGTCATGAAGTCTTTGCCCATGCCTATGTCCTGAATGGTATTGCCTAGGTTTTCTTCTAGGGTTTTTCTATGGTTTTAGGTCTTATGTTTAAGTCTTTAGTGCATCTTGAGTTAATTTTTGTATAAGGTGTAAGGAAGGGATCCAGTTTAAGTTTCCTGCATATGGCTAGTCAATTTTCCCACTACAATTTATTAAATAGGGAATCCTTTCCCCATTGTTTTTTTCAGGTTTGTCAAAGATTAGATGGTTGTAGATGTGTGGCATTATTTCCAAGGCCTCTGTTCTGTTCCATTGGTCTGTGTATCTGTTTTGGTACCAGTAGAATGCTGTTTTGGTTACTGTAGCTTTGTCTAGTTTGAAGTCAGGTAGCATGATGCCTCCAGCTTTGTTCTTTTTACTTAGAACTGTATTGGCTATATGGGCTCTTTTGGTTCCATATAAAATTTAAAGTAGTTTTCTTCTAATTCTGTAAAGAAAGTCAATAGTAGCTTGATGGGGATAGTACTGAATCTATATATTACTTCAGGTAGTATGGCCATTTTCATGATACTGATTCTTCCTATCCATGAGCATGGAATGTTTTTTTTTTTTCCATTTTTTTTTTTTTTTTTTTCTTTTTTCCTCTCTTATTTCATTGAGCAGTGGTTTGTAGTTCTCCTTGAAGAGGTCCTTCACATCCCTTGTAAGTTGGATTCCCAGGTGTTTTGTTCTCCTTGTAGCAATTGTGAATGGGAGTTCACTCATGATTTGGCTTTCTGTTTATTATTGGTGTATATGAATGCTTCTGATTTTTGCACATTGATTTTGTATCCTGAGACTTTGCCAAAGTTGCTTATCAGCTTAAGGAGATTTTGGGCTGAGACAACGGGGTTTTCTAAATATACAATCATGTAATCTGCAAACAGAGACAATTTGACTTCCTCTCTTCTTATTTGAATACCATTTATTTCTTTCTCTTGCCTGATTGCCCTGGCCAGAACTTCCAATATTATGTTGAATAGGAGGGATGAGAGAGGGCATTCTCGTCTTGTGCCGGTTTTCAAAGGGAATGCTTTCAGCTTTTGTCCATTTAGTATGATATTGACTGTGGGTTTGTCATAAATAGCTCTTATTATTTTGAGATACATTCCATCAATATCTAGTTTATTGAGAGTTTTTAGGATGAAGTGATGTTGAATTTTATCAAAGGCCTTTTCTGCATCTATTGAGATAATCATGTGTTTTTTGTCATTGGTCCTGTTTATGTGATGGATTACCTTTATTGATTTGTGTATGTGGAACCAGCCTTGCATCCCAGGGATGAAGCTGACTTTATTGTGGTGGATAAGCTTTTTGATGTGCTGCTGGATTCCATTTGCCAGTATTTTATTGAGGACATTCGCATCAATGTTCATCAGGGATATTGACCTGAAATTTTCTTTTGTTGTTGTGTCTCTGCCAGGTTTTGGTATCAGGATGATGCTGGCCTCATAAAATGAGTTAGAAAGGATTCCATTTTTTTCTATTATTTGGAATAGTTTCAGAAGGAATGGTACCAGCTCCTCTTCATACCTCTGGTAGAATTCAGCTGTGAATCCATCTGGTCCTGGGCTTTTATTGGTTTGTAGGCTATTAATTAATGCCTGAATTTCAGACCTTGTTATTGATCTATTCAGGGATTCAACATCTTCTTGGTTTAGTCTTAGGAGGGTATATGTGTCCAGAAATTTATCCATTTCTTCGAGATTTTCTAGTTCATTTGCACAGAGGTGCTTATAGTATTCTCTGATAGTTCGTATTTCTGTGGGATCACTGATGATATCCTCTTTATCATTTCGTTTTGTGTCTATTTGATTCTTCTCTCTTTTCTTCTTAGGGGCAGCTGTTGGTGCAGCTTCAGCAGACTTAAACTTCCCTGCCTGCCGGCTCTGATGAGAGCACAACATTCAAGCTCTGCTGACAGACAGACTGCCTCCTCAGGTGGGTCCCTGACCCTCATGCCTCCTGACTGGGAGACACTTCCCAGGAGGAGTCAACAGACACTTCATACAGGAGAGCTCTAGCAGGCAACTGGCAGGCCCCTATGTGAAGAAGCTTCCAGAGGAAGAAACCAGCAGCAGTTTTTGTCGTTCTGCAGCCTCTGCCGGTGATACCCAGGCAGAGTCTGGAGTGGACCTCTAGCAAACTCCAGCAGACCTCCAGCAGAAGTGCCTGACTGTTAGAAGGAAAACTAACAGACAGAAAGGAATAGCATCAACATCGACCAAAGAAAAGTCCACACAAAAACCCCATCCAAAGGCCACCAACATCAAAGACCAAAGGTAGATAAATCATTAAGAGGAGGAAAAAACACTGCAAAAAGGGTGAAAATTCCAAAAACAAGAATGCCTCTCCTCCAAAGGATCACAACTCCTAGCCAACAAGGGAACAAAACTGGACGGAGAATGAGTTTGACGAACTGACAGAAGTAGACTTTAGAAGGTGGGTAATAAGAAACTACTCTGAACTAAAGCAGCATGTTCTAACCCAATGCAAGGAAGCTTAGAACCTTGAAAAAAGGTTAGAGGAATTGCTAACTAGAATAACCAGTTTAGAGGAGACCATAAATGACCTGATGGAGCTGAAAAACACAGCACGAGAACTTCATGAAGCATACATAAGTATTGATAGCCAAATCAGTCAAGTGGAAGAAAGGGTATCAGAGATTGAAGATCAACTTAATGAAATAAAGCATGAAGACAAGATTAGAGAAAAAATCAATGAAAAGGAACAAACAAAGCCTCCAAGAAATATGGGACTATGTGAAAAGACCAAACCTACGTTTGACTGGTGTAACTGAAAGTGACAGAGAGAATGGAACCAAGTTGGAAAACAGTCTTCAGGATATTATCCAGGGGAACTTCCCCAACCTACCAAGGCAGGCCAACATTCAAATTCAGGAAATACAGAGAAAACCACAAAGATACTGTTCAAGAAGAGCAACCCCAAGACACGTAATTGTCAGATTCAACAAGGTTGAAATGAAGGAAAAAATGTTAAGGGCAGCCAGAGAGAAAGGTTGGGTTACCTACAAAGGGAAGCCCATCAGACTAACAGCAGATCTCTCTGCAGAAACCCTAAAAGCCAGAAGAGAGTGAGGGCCAATATTCAACGTTCTTAAAGAAAAGAATTTTCAACCCAGAATTTCATATCCAGCCAAACTAAGATTCATAAGCAAAGGAGAAATAAGATCCTTTACAGACAAGCAAATGCTGAGAGATTTTGTCACCACCAAGCCTGCCTTACAAGAGCTCCTGAAGGAAGCACTAAACATGGAAAGGAACAATCAGCACCAGCCACTGCAAAAACATGCCAAAATGTAAAGACCATCGACACTATGAAGAAACTGTATCAACTAACAGGTAAAATAGCCAGCTAGCATCATAATGACAGGATCAAATTCACACATAACAATATTAACCTCAATGTAAATGGGCTAAATGCCCAATTAAAAGACCCAGACTGGCAAATTGGATAAAGAGTCAAGACACATCAGTGTGCTATATTCAGTAGACCCATCTCACGTGGAAAGACACACATAGGCTCAAAATAAAGGGATGGAGGAATATTTACCAAGCAAATGGAAAGGAAAAAAAGCAGGGGTTGCAATGCTAGTCTCTGATAAAACAGACTTTAAACCAACAAACATCAAAAAAGACAATGAGGGGCATTACATAATCATAAAGAAATCAATGCAACAAGAAGAACTAAGGTGGGGGCGGAGCAAGATGGCCGAATAGGAGCAGCTCCAGTCTCCAACTCCCAGCGCGAGCGACACAGAAGACCGGTGATTTCTGCATTTTTAACTGAGGTACTGGGTTCATCTCACTGGGGAGTGCCGGACGATCGGAGCTGGTCAGCTGCTGCAGCCCGACCAGCGAGAGCTGAAGCAGGGCGAGGCATTGCCTCACCTGGGAAGCGCAAGGGGGAAGGGAGTCCCTTTTCCTAGCCAGGGGAACTGAGACACACAACACCTGGAAAATCGGGTAACTCCCACCCCAATACTGCGCTTTAAGCAAACAGGCACACCAGGAGATCATATCCCACACCTGGCCGGGAGGGTCCCACACCCACGGAGCCTCCCTCGTTGCTAGCACAGCAGTCTGTGATCTACCGGCAAGGCAGCAGCGAGGCTGGGGGAGGGGCGCCCGCCATTGCTGAGGCTTAAGTAGGTAAACAAAGCTGCTGGGAAGCTCGAACTGGGTGGAGCTCACAGCAGCTCAAGGAAACCTGCCTGTCTCTGTAGACTCCACCTCTGGGGACAGGGCACAGTAAACTAAGACACACAGACACCTCTGCACAGACGCAAACGACTCTGTCTGACAGTTTTGAAGACAGCAGTGGATCTCCCAACACGGAGGTTGAGATCTGAGAAGGGACAGACTCCCTGCTCAAGCGGGTCCCTGATCCCTGAGTAGCCTAACTGGGAGACATCCCCCACTAGGGGCAGTCTGACACCCCACACCTCACAGGGAGGAGTACACCCCTGAGAGGAAGCTTCCAAAGCAAGAATCAGACAGGTACACTCGCTGTTCAGAAATATTCTATCTTCTGCAGCCTCTGCTGCTGATACCCAGGCAAACAGGGTCTGGAGTGGACCTCAAGCAATCTCCAACAGACCTACAGCTGAGGGTCCTGACTGTTAGAAGGAAAACTATCAAACAGGAAGGACACCTACACCAAAACCCCATCAGTACATCACCATCATCAAAGACCAGAGGCAGATAAAACCACAAAGATGGGGAAAAAGCAGGGCAGAAAAGCTGGAAATTCAAAAAATAAGAGCGCATCTCCCCCGGCAAAGGAGCGCAGCTCATCGCCAGCAACGGATCAAAGCTGGACGGAGAATGACTTTGACGAGATGAGAGAAGAAGGCTTCAGTCCATCAAATTTCTCAGAGCTAAAGGAGGAATTACGTACCCAGCGCAAAGAAACTAAAAATCTTGAAAAAAAAGTGGAAGAATTGATGGCTAGAGTAATTAATGCAGAGAAGGTCCTAAACGAAATGAAAGAGATGAAAACCATGACACGAGAAATACGTGACAAATGCACAAGCTTCAGTAATCGACTCGATCAACTGGAAGAAAGAGTATCAGCGATTGAGGATCAAATGAATGAAATGAAGCGAGAAGAGAAACCAAAAGAAAAAAGAAGAAAAAGAAACGAACAAAGCCTGCAAGAAGTATGGGATTATGTAAAAAGACCAAATCTACGTCTGATTGGGGTGCCTGAAAGTGAGGGGGAAAATGGAACCAAGTTGGAAAACACTCTTCAGGATATCATCCAGGAGAACTTCCCCAACCTAGTAGGGCAGGCCAACATTCAAATCCAGGAAATACAGAGAACGCCACAAAGATACTCCTCGAGAAGAGCAACTCCAAGACACATAATTGCCAGATTCACCAAAGTTGAAATGAAGGAAAAAATCTTAAGGGCAGCCAGAGAGAAAGGTCGGGTTACCCACAAAGGGAAGCCATCAGACTAACAGCAGATCTCTCAGCAGAAACTCTACAAGCCAGAAGAGAGTGGGGGCCAATATTCAACATTCTTAAAGAAAAGAATTTTAAACCCAGAATTTCATATCCAGCCAAACTAAGTTTCATAAGTGAAGGAGAAATAAAATCCTTTACAGATAAGCAAATGCTTAGAGATTTTGTCACCACTAGGCCTGCCTTACAAGAGATCCTGAAGGAAGCACTAAACATGGAAAGGAACAACCGGTACCAGCCATTGCAAAAACATGCCAAAATGTAAAGACCATTGAGGCTAGGAAGAAACTGCATCAACTAATGAGCAAAATAACCAGTTAATATCATAATGGCAGGATCAAGTTCACACATAACAATATTAACCTTAAATGTAAATGGACTAAATGCTCCAATTAAAAGACACAGACTGGCAAACTGGATAAAGAGTCAAGACCCATCAGTCTGCTGTATTCAGGAGACCCATCTCACACGCAGAGACATACATAGGCTCAAAATAAAGGGATGGAGGAAGATTTACCAAGCAAATGGAGAACAAAAGAAAGCAGGGGTTGCAATACTAGTCTCTGATAAAACAGACTATAAACCATCAAAGATCAAAAGAGACAAAGAAGGCCATTACATAATGGTAAAGGGATCAATTCAACAGGAAGAGCTAACTATCCTAAATATATATGCACCCAATACAGGAGCACCCAGATTCATAAAGCAAGTCCTTAGAGACTTACAAAGAGACTTAGACTCCCATACAATAATAATGGGAGACTTCAACACTCCACTGTCAACATTAGACAGATCAACGAGACAGAAAGTTAACAAGGATATCCAGGAATTGAACTCATCTCTGCAGCAAGCAGACCTAATAGACATCTATAGAACTCTCCACCCCAAATCAACAGAATATACATTCTTCTCAGCACCACATCATACTTACTCCAAAATTGACCACGTAATTGGAAGTAAAGCACTCCTCAGCAAATGTACAAGAACAGAAATTATAACAAACTGTCTCTCAGACCACAGTGCAATCAAACTAGAACTCAGGACTAAGAAACTCACTCAAAACCGCTCAACTACATGGAAACTGAACAACCTGCTCCTGAATGACTACTGGGTACATAACGAAATGAAGGCAGAAATCAAGATGTTCTTTGAAACCAATGAGAACAAAGATACAACATACCAGAATCTCTGGGACACATTTAAAGCAGTGTGTAGAGGGAAATTTATAGCACTAAATGCCCACAAGAGAAAGCAGGAAAGATGTAAAATTGACACTCTAACATCGCAATTAAAAGAACTAGAGAAGCAAGAGCAAACACATTCGAAAGCTAGCAGAAGGCAAGAAATAACTAAGATCAGAGCAGAACTGAAGGAGATAGAGACACAAAAAACCCTCCAAAAAATCAATGAATCCAGGAGTTGGTTTTTTGAAAAGATCAACAAAATTGACAGACCACTAGCCAGACTAATAAAGAAGAAAAGAGAGAAGAATCAAATCGACGCAATTAAAAATGATAAAGGGGATATCACCACCGACCCCACAGAAATACAAACTACCATCAGAGAATACTATAAACACCTCTACGCAAATAAACTGGAAAATCTAGAAGAAATGGATAATTTCCTGGACACTTACACTCTTCCAAGACTAAACCAGGAAGAAGTTGAATCCCTGAATAGACCAATAGCAGGCTCTGAAATTGAGGCAACAATTAATAGCCTACCAACCAAAAAAAGTCCAGGACCAGATGGATTCACAGCTGAATTCTACCAGAGGTACAAAGAGGAGTTGGTACCATTCCTTCTGAAACTATTCCAATCAATAGAAAAAGAGGGAATCCTCCCTAACTCATTTGATGAGGCCAACATCATCCTGATACCAAAGCCTGGCAGAGACACAACAAAAAAAGAGAATTTTAGACCAATATCCCTGATGAACATCGATGCAAAAATCCTCAATAAAATACTGGCAAACCGGATTCAGCAACACATCAAAAAGCTTATCCACCATGATCAAGTGGGCTTCATCCCTGGGATGCAAGGCTGGTTCAACATTCGCAAATCAATAAACATAATCCAGCATATAAACAGAACCAAAGACAAGAACCACATGATTATCTCAATAGATGCAGAAAAGGCTTTTGACAAAATTCAACAGCCCTTCATGCTAAAAACGCTCAATAAATTCGGTATTGATGGAACGTACCTCAAAATCATAAGAGCTATTTATGACGAACCCACAGCCAATATCATACTGAATGGGCAAAAACTGGAAAAATTCCCTTTGAAAACTGGCACAAGACAGGGATGCCCTCTCTCACCACTCCTATTCAACATAGTGTTGGAAGTTCTGGCTAGGGCAATTAGGCAAGAGAAAGAAATCAAGGGTATTCAGTTAGGAAAAGAAGAAGTCAAATTGTCCCTGTTTGCAGATGACATGATTGTATATTTAGAAAACCCCATTGTCTCAGCCCAAAATCTCCTTAAGCTGATAAGCAACTTCAGCAAAGTCTCAGGATACAAAATTAATGTGCAAAAATCACAAGCATTCTTATACACCAGTAACAGACAAACAGAGAGCCAAATCAGGAATGAACTTCCATTCACAATTGCTTCAAAGAGAATCAAATACCTAGGAATCCAACTTACAAGGGATGTAAAGGACCTCTTCAAGGAGAACTACAAACCACTGCTCAGTGAAATAAAAGAGGACACAAACAAATGGAAGAACATACCATGCTCATGGATAGGAAGAATCAATATCGTGAAAATGGCCATACTGCCCAAGGTAATTTATAGATTCAATGCCATCCCCATCAAGCTACCAATGAGTTTCTTCACAGAATTGGAAAAAACTGCTTTAAAGTTCATATGGAACCAAAAAAGAGCCCGCATCTCCAAGACAATCCTAAGTCAAAAGAACAAAGCTGGAGGCATCACGCTACCTGACTTCAAACTATACTACAAGGCTACAGTAACCAAAACAGCATGGTACTGGTACCAAAACAGAGATATAGACCAATGGAACAGAACAGAGTCCTCAGAAATAATACCACACATCTACAGCCATTTGATCTTTGACAAACCTGAGAGAAACAAGAAATGGGGAAAGGATTCCCTATTTAATAAATGGTGCTGGGAAAATTGGCTAGCCATAAGTAGAAAGCTGAAACTGGATCCTTTCCTTACTCCTTATACGAAAATTAATTCAAGATGGATTAGAGACTTAAATGTTAGACCTAATACCATAAAAATCCTACAGGAAAACCTAGGTAGTACCATTCAGGACATAGGCATGGGCAAAGATTTCATGTCTAAAACACCAAAAGCAACGGCAGCAAAAGCCAAAATTGACAAATGGGATCTCATTAAACTAAAGAGCTTCTGCACAGCAAAAGAAACTACCATCAGAGTGAACAGGCAACCTACAGAATGGGAAAAAATTTTTGCAATCTACTCATCTGACAAAGGGCTAATATCCAGAACCTACAAAGAACTCAAACAAATTTACAAGAAAAAAACAAACAACCCCATCAAAAAGTGGGCAAAGGACATGAACAGACATTTCTCAAAAGAAGACATTCATACAGCCAACAGACACATGAAAAAATGCTCATCATCACTGGCCATCAGAGAAATGCAAATCAAAACCACAATGAGATACCATCTCACACCAGTTAGAATGGCAATCATTAAAAAGTCAGGAAACAACAGGTGCTGGAGAGGATGTGGAGAAATAGGAACACTTTTACACTGTTGGTGGGATTGTAAACTAGTTCAACCATTATGGAAAACAGTATGGCGATTCCTCAAGGATCTAGAACTAGATGTACCATATGACCCAGCCATCCCATTACTGGGTATATACCCAAAGGATTATAAATTATGCTGCTATAAAGACACATGCACACGTATGTTTATTGCACCACTATTCACAATAGCAAAGACTTGGAATCAACCCAAATGTCCATCAGTGACAGATTGGATTAAGAAAATGTGGCACATATACACCATGGAATACTATGCAGCCATAAAAAAGGATGAGTTTGAGTCCTTTGTAGGGACTTGGATGCAGCTGGAATCCATCATTCTTAGCAAACTATCACAAGAACAGAAAACCAAACACCGCATGTTCTCACTCGTAGGTGGGAACTGAACAATGAGATCACTCGGACTCAGGAAGGGGAACATCACACACCGGGGCCTATCATGGGGAGGGGGGAGGGGGGAGGGATTGCATTGGGAGTTATACCTGATGTAAATGACGAGTTGATGGGTGCAGCACAGCAACATGGCACAAGTATACATATGTAACAAACCTGCACGTTATGCACATGTACCCTACAACTTAAAGTATAATAATAATAAATAAATTAAAAAAAAAAAAAAGAAGAACTAATTATCCTAAATATATATGGAGCCAATACAGCAGCACCCAGATTCATAATGCAAATTCTTAGAAACTACAAAGAGGCTTAGACTCCCACACAGTAATAATAGGAGACTTTAACAACCCACTGTCAATATTAGACAGATCATTGAGACAGAAAATTAACAAGGATATCAAGGAATTTAACTCAGCTCTGCACCAAGCAGACCTAACAGACATCTACAGAACTCTCCACCCAAAATCAATAGAATATACATTCTTCTCAGCACCACATCACACTTATTCTAAAATTGAACACATAATTGGAAGTAAAATACTCCTCAGCAAATGCAGAAGAATGGAAATCATAACAAACAGTCTCTCGGACCACAGTGCAATCAAATTGGAACTGAGGATTAAGAAACTCACTCAAAACCGCACTACAAGAAAATTGAGCAACCTGCTCCTTGATGACTATTGGGTAAACAATGAAATTAAGGCAGATATAAATAAGTTCTTTGAAACCAATGAGAACAAGGACACAATGTACCAGAATCTCTGGGACACAACTAGAGCCGTGTTTAGAGGGAAATTTTTAGCACTAAATGCCCCCAGGAGAAAGCAGGAAAAATCTAAAATCAACACCCTAACATCACAGTTTAAAAAATCAGAGAAGGAAGAGCAAACAAATTCAAAAGCTAGCTGAAGACAAGAAATAACTAAGATCAGAGCATAACTGAAGGAGATAGAGACACAAAAAACCCTTCTAAAATCAATGAATCTAGGAGCTGTTTTTTTGAAAAGATTAACAAAATAGACCACTAGCCAGACAAAATATCCAAAAAGTACTGACATCTGGTTGGTAGTAGCCAGGGATGCTGCCACAAATTCTATAATGCATAGGACAGTGTCCCTTACAACAAAGAATTATCTAGCCCCAAATGTCAATAGTGTTAAAGTGGAGAAACCCTAGGGGAGAGTAAGAAGTATGTGCAATGCCCCTCTATTAATCAATTTTGTGTTGCTATAAAGGAATACCTGAGACTAAGTAATTTATGAAGAAAAGAGGTTTATTGGGCTCTCGGTTCTGCAGACTGTACAAGCATGGCATCTGCATCTGCTTGGCTTCTGGTGAAACCTCAGGAAGCTTACAATCATAGCAGAGGATGAAGGTGGAGCAGGCATGTCACATGGCAGGAGAAGGAGCAAGAAAGAAAGGAGGTGGTGCCAGGCCCTTTAAACCACCAGGTCTCACATGAACTAACAGAGCAAGAACACACCCATTACTATGAGAAGGTAACCAAGCTGTCCATGAATGATCTACCCCCATGACCAAAACACCTCCCACTAGGCCCATCTCCAACACTGGAGGTGATATTTCAACATGAGATTTGGAGGGGACAAAATATCCAAACCATATTAGCCACCCCTATAATGTCAGAGCCCCAGTGTGGCTAGCACTGGTGTACACCAGATGGAGCATACATCAGATGGAGTGGCACCAGATGATGTTAGCAAGGTAGGCAGGGGTTAGAGCACACAGAGGAACCCTTGTAAGATACAGTAGGAGTTGGGATTTCACTTCAGATGTAGGGGGAAGCATAATGGACCATTGATGACTGCTATAGAAAACAAAATGGAGAAGGAGCCAAAAGATACAAAGCTGTTCTGTGGACCAGTGAGATATGAAAAGGGTAAGAACAAAACGTGATGGCAGAGGTAGAGCAAAGTGGATAGATTGTAACTTTAACTTGGAGCTGGAAATGGCAGAATGTGTTGATGGCTTGCATGGGATGGCGGGCTGGGAAGAGGGAGGAGGAAAGGATGATGCTCTAGGCTCTGGCTTCAACAACTGAGAGTGCCAAAGCGGGAGAAAATTAGGAGGAGGCCATGACAATTCTGAAATGCCTGTGAGCAAGCACACAGATATGTCAAGTGGACAGCTGAATGTGTGGGTCTTGGGTTCACATAAAACATATGGGCTGAAGATTTATGTGGGAAGGATGAGGATATACCAGCTCTCCCAGGGATAGAGAAAGAGGACCAAAGATGAGTCCTATGGCTCTCAAATATTTTAGAGTGACAGAAAGGAATAGGGTGCTGGGAGGTTTGAGGAGAAAAATTGAAGTATGAAATACTTATCCCAAAGAATGGAGAGCAAATATTCTGGAAGTTGTGAAGGGAATAGGTTTGATGGGCAATGTTGGAAACTCATGAAAAGTTTGAGACCATGAGTTTGAAGTGAAGAGCCAGCCAACTTGCCTGAAGTCCTACAGCAACATTTTATGTCTCAGATGCAGAACCAGACAAAGCAAGCGCTGTGGGTTCTCCAGTACACACCCACACCCCTTAAGGATGTGGCACTCACTCTCCCACTGACCAGAGCACTGTCTGTGGGAGGCTCATATCTGAGTCCCCACTATGGGAACTGCCCTTGACTGAAGGGAGATGTTCCCCCAGGTCATGGCTGGTCAGGGCAAGGAACAAAGGCCTTCTTACCTCCATGAAGACACACTCAGGGCATGACAAGGTTCAGGCTGTATCCATCAGTGTGAAGAGAGCCACACTATCTCAAAGGAAGAAAAAAGAGGCAAGTCATCCATTTTATTAGACTAATTTTTAGAGCAGTTTTGTGTTCACTACAAAATTGAACGGAAAGCACAGAGAGTTCCCATATATCCCTGCTACCCCTCCATACACAGCCTCCTCCACTATCAACATCAGGCACCAAAGTGGTACTTTTGTTACAATAATAAACCTACACGTAACACATCATTATCACCCAAAGTCTATAGTTTACATTAGGATTCACTCTTGGTGTTGTACATTCTATGGGTTTTGTATAATGACATCTATCCACCATTAGAGTATCATATGCGGTAGTTTGTTACTGTAATACTCTATTACTCTATTATGCAGTTTATTACTGCATATGATACTCTGTGATGTCCACCAATTTTCATGGGTTACTATATTCATTTGCTAGGTCACCCATAACAAATTACCACAGACCTTGTGGCTTAAAGCAGCAGAAGTTTATTTTCTCTCAGACAGAATCCAAATTCACAGAGGCCATCCAAAATCAACGTGTTGGGAAGGTCATTGTCCCTCTCAAAGCTCTGGGGAAGAATCTGCCCTTTAGGTCTTCCAGTGTCTGGTGGCCACTGGTGTCCTCCATATTCTTTGGCTTGAAGACAATCTCTGCCTCCATCTTCTCACCACCTTCTCCTCTGTGGCTGCTTCTCCTTGCTGTGTCTCTTATAAGCATCCACTCAGATATAAGGACCCATTAGATAGCCCAGATAAATCATGTCAATATTCTTATTTGCACCGGCAAAGACCCTTTCTTTAAATAGGTCACATTCACCAGGTTTCAAGGATTAAAGACATGGACATGACTTCTTAGAGGCCTCTGTCCAACCCGCTACAGTTACTCAGAGGTGGGGCAGAGCTGGACAGAAATATCTCTGGCCTTCTCCACAACTGGTGAGACATGAGGATACTAGACGCTGGGCATGGGTGAGAACAGAGGCCATGCTGGGCTCCGTTAATAATGATGGGTGACGTGGGGAAACCAGAGTGGATGATGAGAAATTACTTAATAGGTACAATGTACATTATTTGGGTGATGGATACCCTAAAAGCCCTGACTTCACCAGTACGCAATCAATGCATGTAGCAAAGTTGTACTTGCACCCCATATGTACCCCTATACCCATTTTTTAAATAAATCATTTTTTAAAATAAAAATGTATTTTAAAATAAGGATGATGAAGCCAGTGAGGAGTGCAGTGGCAGTTCAGAGGAGCCTTATTTTGATCAATACTTGAGAATTAAGATCAGCTCCCTCACGCTCAGCCCCTCAAGGCTGTTCTCAGTGACTTGTGTTAAACCTAATTGCCAGAGAATAAATGAACCACAGCCAAACCCAGAGTAGACCCAGTTGTTCCAGTAATTTTGTGCCAGCACCAGAACGGCAAAGAGGAAGAGAAAAGGCTTCTTGCTTCCCTGTGATATTTTTTATTATTATTATTATTATTATTATTATTATTATTGAGATGGAATCTCATTCTGTCACCCAGGCTGAAGTGCAGTGGCACAATCTTGGCTCACTGCAACCTCCGTCTCTGGGGTTTAAGCAATTCTCCTGCCTCAGTCTCCCAAGTAGCTGGGATTACAGGCACCTGCCACCACACCAAGCTAATTTTTTAATTTTTAGTAGAGATGGGGTTTCACCATGTTGGCCAGGCTGGTCTTGAACTCCTGACCTCAAGTGATCCACCTGCCTCAGCCTCCCAAAGTGCTGAGATTACAGGCATGAGCCACTGCACCCAGCCTCCTGTGACATTTAAACTGTCAGTGAGAAGGACCTCAGATCTGCTGTGAAAGGTTCAACTATTTTAATTTAAAGCTACATGTCATTGTTTGCTTTTTATTCACACATAATCAACATTCATGTTTTCAGGTACATGTGACAATTTAATACATTCATATAATCTTTAAAGATCAAATCAGTATCATTGGTATATCCATCACCTCAAATATTTGCCTTTTCCTTATGCTAGAAACGTTCCAATTATTCTCTGCTTGTTATTTTGAAACGTACAATAAAGAAAGAAATAAACTTGTCTATGTTGATATCTACTCCCATTCTGGGGACAGACATGCTTAGGGTATATTTTCTTTCACTAATAAAATGGTGGATTAATTTTTCTGTGAAAATTCTTCTTTAAAGTTTACTGCTTCTGAAAGCATGGAATTGTATTTCTCTGGTGATCAGTGATGCTGAGATTTTTTTGTATGTTTGTTGGCTGCATGTGTATCTTCTTTTGAGAAGTGTCTCATGCCAGTCAGAATGGCAATTATTATAAAGTCAAGAAAAAACAGATGCCGGTGAGGCTGCTGAGAAATAGGAACACTTTTACACTGTTGGTGGGAATATAAATTAGTTCAACCATTGTGGAACACAGTGTGGTGATTCCTCAAAGATTTAGAACCAGAAATACCATTTGACCCAGCAATCCCATTTCCGGGTATATACCCAAAGAAATATAAATCATTCTATTATAAAGTCACATGCACATGTATGTTTGCTGCAGCAGTATTCACAATAGCAAAGACATGGAATCAACCCAAATGCCCATCAACGATAGACTAGATAAAGAAAATGTGGTACATATACACCATGGAATACTACACAGGCATAAAAAGGAATGAGATCATGTCCTTTGCAGGGACATGGATGAAGCTGGAAGTCATTATCCTCAGCAAACTAACGCAGGAACAGAAAACCAAACACTGCATATTCTCACTTATAAGTGGGAGCTGAACAATGAGAACACATGGACACAGGGAGAGGAACAACACACACTGGGGCCTGTCAGGGGAGGGCGGGGTGAGAAGGGAGGGCATCAGGAATAATGCATGCCAGGCTTAATACCTACGTGATGGGTTGACAGGTGCAGCAATCCACCATGCCACACGTTTACCTATGTAACAAACCTGCGCAAACGGTACACGTACCCCAGAACTTAATGTTTAATTTAGTTTAAAAGCATGGAAGTACAGTCGGCCACCACCACCCCCCACCCAATTTTCAATCAGATTCAACTCCAAAGTACCTGGGTCTGTTGCTAGAATGTGGGGTGCATTATTCCAGAGAGCAGAGCCACAGATAGCTCTAGCTCCCCAGTCAGCCCCTCAAAGCCATCATCTTAGAGTCTAACTGGAAATGTTTTTAGAAAAAGGAATTTTGCAATAAAAAAAAAAAGTCATGAATACAGTTCCGGTAATCATGACTAAAACATCAGAACAGTCACGTAGAAAACACAGAAAAAGAGTGTCTTGTTAGGACTCCCGAATAGTGACTGAGGAGAGCCTGGGTGAAGGAACCTGAGAGGGGAGAGAGGCCCACGGAATCCTGCAGTTGGTGCTCAGCACTCCCGAGAGCACACGGTGGATGGTGCTTGCTCACTTTATCACGTGTTTCATTTCGGGAAAGGGATGGCAAGCAGGACCCGTTGTCACCTGGTGTCTTGTTCTTGTTTGTTTTGTGATTCGGGTTTTGGTTCGGCAAGAGAATTATGAAAGGGAGAGAGAAGAAAATATCCTTGATGTGCCTGAGCAAAATTATAGAAGAAAGAGCAGGGGAGGGTTAGGGAGTTCAGTGTGGGGCTGAAAGAGGTTGCAGCAGCTGGAAATCCCTGGGCTGCGGAGTAGGAGGAGGTGGGAGGGACACGCTGAAGAATACCAGGCCCCTCACTGGCACTGCAGGTCCCCTCGCCCCAGCCTCCCAACCCTGTGACCTGGGATGGGTGTCTACATCTGACAGTCGCTGAGAAGGTGGGCCTGGCAAGGTGGCCTTTGTATGTACTAATACATGGAGTGGGCACCTCTAGAAGGGGCTGTGATATGTGGGAAGGGTCACGTGGCAGAGGTGAAGGCGCACTGAGAGGCAGCACGGGAGGCTGGCTCCGCACATTCCTACCTGAGGACAAATGCGAGGGCTCTGCCTTCCCCAGAGCCAGCACCCTCCACGCTCCACCTTCTGCTTGGGGGAAGGGGTGCCTGTGACGTCCTGGACCATTGAAAAGGGAGGCTAAGCACACAGAACAACTCAGATGGGAAAAAGCAAATCACAGGGCTTAGACGAACCTCATCCTACAGTACAATTAAATGACATCCAAGGATGAGCAGAAGGACAAGACACAGCCCTTGGCACTGCCTTCATGTGGGGTCCACTCCGGCACAGACAGGAGAGTCTGCAAGGGCTCTCCACCGAGCACTTCGCTCCCAGAGCTCTGGGCAGAGCTCAATGGCAAGGACTGATTCCTGTCCTTGCCATCCATGGCTCCGCCCAACCTAGTCCTCTGCTCCTTGAACCACTGAGCCCTCTGTCTGTTCCCATTCCCTCCAATCCCCCTACCCTGCACTTTGTACTGAAATCACTGAATCTTTATCCAGTGGGGTGACAAGGCATCTGGCTCTATTTTCCCCCAAATCCAATCTTCATAGCATAAATGTTATGAATCTATGCACAGGAACTTCTTTAGCTTTTGATAGTCAAAGTTATTGAATCTCAAACACCATTTTTGCTTTCAAAAAGCCCAACTCTTGCAAGTCAATAGCTTGGATCTCAAGACTATGGTCTCTTCATAAACTCCAAAAACCATCCAAGAAACTCATGATGAGACATGACTTCTCCATTATCTATGCTGTTCACTGTTCATGGCTATTAGGGGGGAAGGAGGTGGCCATTACCACCTCCATGGAGACCTAAGATCAAGGGAAGGCAGGTGTAAGAAGCATCAAAGTGTGCGTGTTTGCAGGTGTACTACCCTGGCTAATAAATCTAAATGTTTTCCTAATAAAGCAGCTGGGTAACAACTGCAAAATATTTCATATGCTTCCAGAATGTCCAAGATGTGTGTAGGTGTGAACGTGCACATTTGCCTATAACACAGGGGTATCACCTTAGACTAGCAGGTGACTGGACCACAGGATTCTGACAGACTTATGGGTTTTTTAATTATCCAAATGTTTCGCCCTGAACTTGTGTTGCAATAATTGTTAGAAATATATAATAAATATACATTTTAAAAGAGTGAACAACAGAAATAAAATAAAATCATTAGGTGTTTTTGAATTGCATTTCTGTGGCGGCCCAGGAAACTGATGCTAACTGACTGGCCAGCAGGTGCCCAGGGTGAAAGATAAGCTGGGCCACTGGCCCTCTGTCCTATGTCATTTCCAAGGCTCAGGCCATGGCCTCACACAGAGAGCTCCCAGCACTCCTGCATCTTTCTGACTCTTTCTAAAGAGCTGATTCCTCTGAAAATTCCCCACCCCAGAGCTTTTGTGCCCTCCCTTCTCCATGTTCCAGTTCTAGAGGATGAGAGGTTTCCAAAATCCAGACAGTTTGAGAATCCTGCAGTGCTGTCAGAGGCCCAAAACCTCATCCTGTATCCAGCTGGTAACAGAAGATTCTCGAACACCTATTCGCCTTGCCCACTCTCCCAGAGGAGATGGCGCTCCTTCCAGCCTCAGTTGAGTCTGCAGCTTGGATTCACTCTGCACTCCACCCAGTCTAAGAACCTCCTAGTAAGGTGGGCTGGACAGTGGCCCCTCATGAGGTCCGTGTCCTAGTCCCTTGGCCCTGTGGATACGTTCTGTCAATAGGACACTGTGGATACGACTCAGCATCTTGAGATGGGGAGAGTATCCTGGATTCTCCAGGTGAGTTCAGTTTCATAGCACAGGTGTCCTTATAAGAAAGGGCTGAGGAAGAAGCACTATCACAGAAGAGGAAAAGGCAACGTGACCTTGAAAGTGATGGAAATGATGCACCCAGCAGCCTTAAAAGTGGGAAAGATGAGGAACAGGTCCTCGCTGGAGCCTCCAGAAGGAGCTGGCCCCACTGACACCTTGATTTTAGGATAGTGAGACACTGTTCTGAGTTCTTTAAACTACGTTTGTGGCAATTTGTTATAGCAACCAGAGAGCAACGCCTCCCTTCCATACACCCCTATCCTGTTCTAACTGGATGATAGCTGGAGTCTTTCAGAAACCCTTGTGAGTTATAACCCAATGGCCACAGTGAACCTAGGCGAGGCCCGGGTCCTTCAAGCTGCATGGTCAGTATATGTGCTGCAGGCCCGGGGTCCACAGTGGATATTAAGTAGAGAGAAAGATCTTGTTTGTTTTTTATTTCACTTGCTTCCCAAGCAGGAATTTCAATGCTGAAATCCTATCTTCACCATAGAGAAGCTGAGCGTAAGTTCTGTGGGCAGCAAAAATTAGCAGTCAGTGGCTACTCCCTACTCAGAGGCAGCAGACAAGTTCAAAGTCAGCTGTGCAAAAAGAGGTCATGGATGGCTGGGGATGTTGGGCTTGGATGTGGCCGGCTCCAGTTCTGGTTGTGGCTGTCCTCATGACCCATCCAGTATCATGCAAGGTAACCTTTAAATAGTTTGCATTTCCAGCTTTTCATCTGTGTGATCAGAAGCAATTACGCCTTCTCTCCAGGGGTGCTGCAAAATCAGTTACGTTATGTCTGTGCTAATTTTCACACTGTTTGTAACTAGTCAGTGACTCAACTACAGCCTGATAAGTGGGGGTCGCCAACACCCTGGAGCGAGGTGAGTGAGCAGGGACCATTGTTGCGTATTTCCTGAAACATGCATATTTGACATGTAGCTTGGGGATGCAGCCAAAGACAGGAAAGCCAGACTGCTGGCTCATGTCATACTGCCCAGCACACTCTGCTTCAGTGTTTTCAAAAGGTTTAGCTAAAAGAAAATTTCTTCAAGGTGAAGCATAGATAGAAACCCAACATAAAAACTGATAAATGTGGCATTATTCACATCAACATGAGGAACAGATCTTGAGGGCGATCCAGGGTCCCTGTAAGCTGCCCCAAGCAACTTCGTGAAAAACCTAGAAGCTCCCAGGGGAGCTCAGCTTGGAAACCACTGTTCCAATCCATCCTCAGGGCTGTTAGAGTCAGCCGGTCCCAGGGACTATACGGTGTTTTAATGAAAGCTGGGCCTTTTCACTTGAAAAAACAGAGGCCCAGAATTATTGTCTCATTGAGCAAATGTCAGACTAGTACCAGAGCATGAATTGTGGAGCAGACAGGAGTGACGAGGGTCCTATAAATTGGGCCCCTGTTTGACGTCACCTGACCTCAGCCCCACGCTATTTATATCAAACCACATGGCCTCTTCCAGCTTCCCGCACTATTTCTTGCTTTCCTCTCCTGCGTTCCAGATTTGCCCCTTTGGAGTTAACCCCTTCGGGCCTCTCCTTGCTTCTCCTTTCATAACCAGCTTCATACAGTCATATGCCTAAAAAATCTATTACTGCTAAAGGTAACTCCCTGTCAACGGTCCATACTTATAGGGCAATAGAAAATAAACACTACTATATCCCAAAGGCAACCTCATTCAGTGACCAAGAAAAGGCCAGAGAATTCAAGGAGAAAATCTAGAAAACAACACAATTTATAAAATGTCTGCGTTGTACCCATGAGGAGCTTTTAATACATGCAGATTTAAGAGTGGGGCTTGAATCATTTCTGAGGTGCATTCTGACACCTGGCCACAGGTCCCGTTGCTGTCCCCACTCTGCTGGTTCTGAAGCCACCGAGCCC
The DNA here is from genome assembly GCF_024542745.1 of Macaca thibetana thibetana. Lineage (NCBI taxonomy): Eukaryota > Metazoa > Chordata > Mammalia > Primates > Cercopithecidae > Macaca > Macaca thibetana. Next base: position 166,774,995 of record NC_065583.1, on the reverse strand, counting down.
TCTGCTCGTTACATCCCCTTGTCTCCCTTCCACTGCCACCCAGTTCTAGTTGCATGAATAGTTTGAATTTGGCTCCTGTGTGGTAGCAGACAGATATTGCAGGTGTGGAAAAGAGATGTTCAAGGAGAACTCCAGCTGAGGATGTTGGCCCGATACAGCCAGAAGAATAGCAAAGGCTGAAATAAACAAAGACCAGCAACAGAGAGCAGGCACAGGCTGTTTACTCTTTACTTGTTACAGCAAGGGAGGCAGTCACTGTCACCGGTGTTTCGCAGAGACTGAAGGGAGGCAGACGATCAGGGAAGCTTCACAGTGGCAAAGGGGGAGGCTGCAGGTGTGCCCTGAGCGGAGGCTGCTGGCCTGGGGAAGCTGCAGGTGGGGTTCACTAGAAGCCAGGAATCCCATGGGATTGGTTAGGGGAGTGAATCTGGCTTTCTCTGGCAGGTCCTGTGTTGGAAGTAGGGGAAAAAATTAGAGTTGTCGGTGATGCATCAAGTCCTGGCCACCTGGGGCTGGTTGCTACAGGTGCTATTGTTTGGTTCATTTGGTGGCGAGAGGCAGCAATCTGACTTCCTAGGCTGGTTGCTATAGATCAGCAGTCCCCAACCTTTCTGGTACCAGGACCCAGTTTTGTGAAAGACAATTTTTTCACAAGACCAGGGCAAGAGGTGGGCGATGAGGTGGGAGGGGATGGTTTCAGGATGAAACTGCTCCACTTCAGATCATCAGGCATTAGGTTCTCATAAGGAGAGTACAACCTAGATCCCTTGCATGTGCAGTTTCCAATAGGGTTCACGCTCCTATGAGACTCTAATACCACTGCGGATCTGACAGGAGGCGGAGCTCAGGTAGTAATGCTCACTGGCCCACCACTCACCTCCTGCTGTACATCCGAGGTCCTAACAGGCCACAGGCTGGTGCCGGTCTGCGGCCCACGGGTTGGGGATCCCTGCTGTAGATAATGAGATGGTTTCCTGGGCAGGTGATGTGGTTTGGCTGTGTCCCCACCCAAATCTCATCTTGAATTCCCATGTGTTGTGGGAGGGACCGAGTGGGAGGTAACTGAATCATGGGGACAAGTCTTTCCCGTCCTATTCTCGCGATAATAAGTCTCACAAGATCTGATGTTTTTTAAAAGAAGAGGTTCCCTGCACAAGTTCTCTCTCTTTGCCTGCCACCATCCTCTTAAGAAGTGACTTGCCCCTCCTTGCCTTCCACCATGATTTTGAGGCCTCCTCAGTCATGTGGAATTGTTAAGTCCAATTAAACTTCTTTCTTTTGTAAATTGCCCAGTCTCAAGTATGTTTTTATCAGCATGAACACGGACTAATACAGCAGTTCTCTACAGATTATGGGCTATAGTTCTATTTTCACATCTGGTGTGGCTTTATCCATTCATATATTCTGTCTCTCTGGCAGTGAACCAAGCAGCTTCAGCCACATCAGCCTGCAGTGGAGCAATGATGGCAGGTGGGGGTTAGGGGAAGGGTAGTGGATTGAATGGTAGTCCCCCAAAAAGATATATTCATGTCCTAATCCTCAGAATCAGTGAATGTGACCTTATCTGGAAGAAGGGTCACTGTGAATGTAATTAAGTTAAGGATCTCCAGATGTGATTATCCTGGTTCACCCGAATGGTCCCTTAATCCAACAACAGTGTCCTTAAAGAAAACAGAAAAGAAGACCAAGAGAGGAAGAGAAGGCTACGTGAAGACGAAGGCAGACATTGGAATAAGGCAGCTATGACCCAAGGAACACCTGGAGCCACCAGAAGCTGGAGGAGGCAAGGAAAGATTCTCCCAAGACCCTTCAGTGGGCCTGACCCTGCTGATGCCTTGATTTTTGACTTCCAGCCTCCAGAACTGTGAGGGCAACAAATGTCTGCTATGATCTACCAAGTGTGTGCTATTTGTTATGCAGCCCTATCTTGCCCTGCCTAAGGCGGAAGACTAGGGAAAGAGGATATTTCCTAGACTTGGTTCCAATAACCAAGATTTTTGGAAGAAAATTGAAAAATTCAAACACTCAGATATTTTAGAGTGACTTTACGTTTTATACTGTGAAAATAGACATCCAGATTTATTTTTATTTTCTCCTAGATGTTTGGCCTTTTGGAGATCTAGAGATCCTTTGGTATGTGGTCAACAGTCCCTTGAAGATGTATCTGTAGCTATTTACCTAAATGCACCCACCATCAGATACTGTCATTCATATGTTGGTAATTAATAATATAGAATTTGTTTACAGAACCAGAGTAATAGGCATGATGGGCAATACATATTACCTGAGGAACTGTAACCTACTCTAGCATACTTAGGATTTGTCCAGTTATACTCTTACTACACTCTCCCACACTCTGGAGTTTCTCTTTCCCCTCTTATCTCCTGTCCTCCTTTATGCATAGACTCGGGTCACTTCTGAATTAACCATAATATTTTAGAAGCAAAAAAAGGTGTCTATAGCCAAAATAAGTACTACATTGCTTTCTAAATTGAAACCCCAAATTGTTAAAACTCTGGACTTATTACCATTTTCCCCATGCAATATCCATGTCATATTAATCGTTTAGTCCCTGATTGACTCTAATAGACTCAAATAATAACTTATTTGAAAATAAATTTCAAATAATAGAGTGTGGACATGTAATATTAACATGCATAACAAATGCTCTTGGAAATTCATGCAGAATATTCCCAACTGCAGTACCAGCTATCATGGCAGTGTGCCCACAGAGGGTCCACAGCATCCCAAACCATGTGCCCAGTCACAAAGGGGCAAATTCACATCCACGCGGGTAAACACGTTGGAGAAGAAGTTGGTATATTCAAGTGCAACTGATGCATGGGTTCAACTTCTTTGACCCCAGCTTTGTTTCAAGATGTCATTTTCTGACGCTCAGCAGGAATTCCCCAGAAAAGAACCTGCCGATTGACATCCACAAAGCAGGCCCCCTCTCTGCACTATTTTAGATCTTTCTTTTCTCATCTTTGTAGATAGAGAACAGCAGGAAGACTAAATGATTGGATTCAAATATGAAGGAATGTTCTCTTTTAGCAGACCTAATTTCATCATGTTTCACAGAGAAGGACTGATGAAGTCAACACATTCACACAGAAAATCTCTATGTCTCAAATGCAAATGTCAACGTATGTCACAAACCTTTGAAATTTGCATTCCTTAGAACTACACTTCTTGAAATTGATCCTACGGAAATACCAGAAAAGTGCAAAAGGACATATCTCAAGGGTATTAATCACAGTAGTGTTCATACAGCAAGAAAAAAAAAAAATCTGGAAGCAATCTAAAGTGAGGCAGGATAGGTCATCAAGGAAGGTTCTCGGATGCAGCAACCGTAGTGACCCGAGAGTCAACACAATCGCATTGTAGTTGAGCTTATTCAATCAAAGCTATCTTCAGTAGGGACTTTCTCCTCTAGAGAGCATGTGCACTTTGATTTTACCTGTCCTCAAACTGACCTTTTGCTCATTATAATAGTAAAAAACATACCCCTGGGTGGAGATTTAAGATGCTAATGAGACATGCAATGTACAAACAGGAATGTGCAGCTACTGCGCGTGTGCACCCAGAGGACCACCCAGAACATGTTTATAGCAAAACCTCTTCCCACCTACTTATGAATAATTGTGTAAGACTCCCCTAACGGGAGTCTCCCTAGAGCCAGTCTTTGCTGTCTCATCCTTTCGAGCAGCCTGCCCTGATTCTCTTTCTTACAATTACTGTCTATTCTGCGACTAACTTTCAGAACATTCTTTTTCTCTAGCAATAAATTACTCTATGCTGCATCTCCTTTGCTGTGCATCTCTTAAATTCTTTTAAACTACGACAAGAACCAAGGTATCACAACAGTGCTCAACAAAGGAAATTAGTAGATAATTATGGGATAGCTCCATAGTGGAAAATGATTAGAGTCATTACAATGAAGCTAAAAGAATATGGGTCTGGAAAATGTTTATTACTTAAGTAGAAGTTTTAGTTTCCTATGGCGGCTGTAATAAATTACCACAAATTTAGTGGATTTAAGAAACAAATGTATTTTGCAGTTCTGGAGGTCAAAATTTAAATGGGTCTCTGTCGGCTAAAATCAAGATGTCAGCAGGATGGTATTCCTTCTGGAGGCTCTCAGGGAGAATACGTTCTCCTTGCCTTCCCAGCTTCTGGAGGCTGCCTGCAGGCCTTGGCTCATGGTTGCTTTCTCCATCTTCAAGGCCAGGAGTGAGGCATCTTCTACTCTGACTCTGACTCTGCCCTCTGCTTCCACTGGCACATCTGCTTCTTGACTCTGACCTTTCTGCCTGCCTCTTATAAGGCCCCTGTGATTACATGGGGGCCACACAGATAATCCAGGATACCCTCCCTATCTCAAGCCCCTTAATCACATCTGCAAAGTTGCTTTAGTCATTTAAGATAACATAGTCACAAATTCCAGGGATTAGCATATGGACATCTTTGGAGGTCTATTATCCTGAGCGCCACAAAAGTTCAAATTGTAGAATAATAAACCTAGGCATGGTTCCATTTGTCTATGTTTTGACAAAAATTATATAAATATTAGCCAACAGACACTCCTATCACTCAGGAAATGCCAAGGTTTTGAAGACCTGCGCCAGGAAGTGAAGATGAAGACTGGATCTATTCCTTGTTATACCACATTCAGCTTTTACAATTTGCAAACCAGAAGGAGACCTGCCCCGCTTTTCTCAGCTCTTTGCTCTTAGCAGCCCTTTCCTTCAGGAATGATTGCAAAATGCACAGATGTACCAAAAGGGAGAAGGGGATAATGGAGGAGGGGAGACATATTTGGCTAGTATTTACTCACATTATCTTCCACTCATACATACATGCATATATATATATATGCCAAAAACCTTGAAGCTCATATGAGACGTTTCCCTGGCACAGTGACTCCATGCTCATATTTTTCACTTATTTTTCTATTCAACAAATAAGTAGTAAGTCCCTACAATATAGTGAGCTCCAGGAAAAGCTCTGGAATGCAGAAGGCACGGCGCTTGCCCCACTGGGAGCTTACAATTTAGCAGGTGAGAGGGACACCAAACAGCTAGGGAAACAGATAATTACTTGATCACAATGGTGCAGTGAGGGAAAAGTACTGGGTGGTGTGAGCACATGCTGGGAGAGTAAAACTTGACAACAGGCTCAGAAAAGGCAGTCCCAGGCAACTCTAGCCACTGTGAGGGCTGAAGCATAAGTAGGTGTCAGCAAGATAAAGTTGGGAAGGTGGAGGGGGAAGAAGAAGGTCCCAGCATTAGAAATATGCTTGCGAGCTTTGGATTGAGAAGCCTCTCTTCAAAGAACCGAATAAGGGTTGGCATGGAGCACAGAGGATGAGAGAGGAGGAGGATGCAGCTGCAGGGGTAACCTGGGGCCAAGAATCGGGGTCCAGTGAGTCAAAGTAAGGGTTTTAAGCTTATCTAAAAAGCAATGGTGAGCCATTTAGGGGTTTAAGCAGAGGGTCAACATGATGAAATGTATGTTTTAAAAACCTAACTCCACTGCAGTGTCAAGAATAATCAGGAGGGAGCTAAGGAAATTTGGGGAAGAAAAATCAATTGCTATTTCCACGATATGATTATAGATCTGACCCAGATGATGGTATGGAGGCAGAGAGAAGTGGACAGGTATTTAGGAAGATGAACTCTGCCGCAGGGATGATGACCAAGTGTCCAGCTTGAGCAACCTGATGTTGCTTTGAAGTAATAAGGAATGGTGAAGGATCTAATTAGAGGACAAAGAACGGAAAGCATCAGGGTATGGCATGAGTTTAGTTTCACTAATGTAGTCCCAAATTTGTCTCTTGTCTTTATAAACTCTCAACATCTCCCAGAAAATCTGCTATTTTAATACCAAACCACATTTCTGACTTCTTTCAGCATAAAAGTATTCCCAAGGTTCTTTTTTCTTTTTTAATCAGACCAAGAGCCTTTGGGTACAAAAATACAGCCACAAAATCTGTAAGATATCCCCTTAAGCTTAAGAAGTGATGTTAATTAACCACTCTTCTAAAGCTTATATCTATTGTAAATTTTAGCACAATGATTATAATAAACACAAGTAAGCTTGTTTTCTTTTAGGTAAAAAAACATTTGGAAACCTCAACCTGGAAACTTAATTCTATCCTGGCAAAGACCAGATCCCTCTGAGATGATTATTACCATTACTATCCCACTCTCTTTTCTGTACTCAACCTTGATTAAATAATGGGAAACACATGGATAAAATGAGTCCCCTGCAAATGTCAACAAGAGTACTTTTACCCCTAGTTCCTTCTGCAACATGGCAGGTTTCCCTACCACACAGTGATTAATTCAGAGATATAGAGTTAATCTATAACAAAGTTCCAACAGAAACATTTTAATACTGTTTATTGTAACCAGAAATGGATGGAACGTATTGAAATGGTTACTAACCAATTTTCATAATCAGAAAGAATTATGCTGTATTGGCCAAAATATTAGTCATGGGACTAGAATCCATCTTCCCTTGAATAGCCTAATCCTCTTTAAAATAGCTTAATCAGGTTAGCTTCACAGTAAATTTTAGTAAACCCATCACTCTTATAAAATAATTTCAGAAAAGGGAAGATCAAAGTTTTTTAAATCCTTGATGCTGATGAAACATTGGGCAAAATAAATGTCTTACAAAGCACTTAAATAATTGGTTAAAGCTAACTATCCTAATAGAGACACATTTGCCATTACAAATGGATTTGTATTATAAAGTGGAAACCAGCACTAGCACTGTGGAAACAAGTTATCAGTGCTGGTTTTCTGAAAAATGTGACAGTAACAAGAAAAAAGCATATGGAAACGTCTCACCAAGCACCCTGCCTTCCACCCATTTTTAAATGAAAGCCCTTTTTGGCAATGCTATTTGAGTACACGATGACCAGATAGGGTGGCTGATTGCTTTGTGACCTCTGTTTAACACAGCACCCTCTCCTAGTCAACACCATGTTGGCAAGCAGGCAAGCAAAAACAGCCCAAGCTTTTCAAAGCATCTAGTTTGCTTTGGGGGAACTGTCACCTTAAGACTTCTAAGAATTTCTTATGCATGCTGTATTACTTGGCCACAACCCTATCTTCCTATAGACTGCAAAAGTGCTTGAGAAACCAAGAATGGGATCACAAATGTGCTCCTGTAAGTTTCCACATAGATTCAACTCCTTATTGGATCTTTTCATGTCATCTTGGATTCTTATTTTATTCTAATTTATACACTGTCAATCCAGACTTATAACATCAAAAAAAAATCACAATGATCACATCTATATATCTTCATTCAAGTTACTGATAAAAACATTGAAGGTTACAGATCCTAGAACAATGACCTTTAATCAATTCCAAGTCCGCATAGAATGACCTCATCACCCAACTGGTTGTTCTTCCCAATAAGTGTCCTTGCATCGAACCCAAAATTTTCTAAAGGCTTATCTGAAACTGAACATACATGAAATCAACAATGTGGGTCTCATGAATGCATGCCCTCAAACAGGTTCTAAGATTCAAAACCTTCCATTGACTAATGAAGAAAATTTCCCCTGGTTCCACCCCCCCAAACATGGATTCCCATTACTGTCTCTTCTTTGCCATCTGCCCACAAGTCAGCCACCTTGTTGAAAGTGAAAAAGCTACTGCCAACATAATTTCAATCAAAATGCTTTTATACTTTTGGAGAGTATTAGTGTGATAGTTAATTTTATGTGAAAACTTGACTAGGCCATGGTGCCTACATATTGTTCAAGCATTATTCTGTTTGTTTCTGGGGACATGGTTTTTCAATGAGATTTACACTTAAATTGAGACTTTGCTAAGAATGATGGATTCCAGCTGCATCCAAGTCCCTACAAAGGACTCAAACTCATCCTTTTTTATGGCTGCATAGTATTCCATGTCACAAGAACAGAAAACCAAACACCGCATGTTCTCACTCATAGGTGGGAACTGAACAATGAGATCACTTGGACTCAGGAAGGGGAACATCACACACCGGGGCCTATCATGGGGAGGGGGGAGGGGGGAGGGATTGCATTGGGAGTTATACCTGATGTAAATGACGAGTTGATGGGTGCAGCACAGCAACATGGCACAAGTATACATATGTAACAAACCTGCACGTTATGCACATGTACCCTACAACTTAAAGTATAATAATAATAAATAAATTTAAAAAAAAATAAAAAATAAAATTAAAAAAAAAAATTGAGACTTTGAGTAAAACAGAATGTTCTCCATAGTGTGGTTGTCTTATCCACATTATGGATGAGATTGCGTTTCATCCAATCAGTTGAAGGTCTGAATAGAACAAAAGACTGACTTCCCCCGAGTAAGAGGCATACGTTCATATCCTATGGGCTCTGTTTGTCTGGACAAGCCTCACTAACACAAGAATATATAATACTTTTTATTACAAAAAAGTGCAAAAATTTGCTAATACATTGCACAAAAACAATCTTGTACCCATACTTCTTCAATTAGTCATTTTATCATACTAGCCTCTTTATTCTCTTTAAGTGGTTCACACCCAGAGTTCTTCAGACTTCTCCTTTCAGGATGCTTCCACCTTCTTGTTTGTCCTTGAAGTCTTAGGTAAAGGAAATATAAATATTTCACCACTGCAACTCCTGTTTTCTAGTCTTCAGAAGATATCTCCTGAATCATGGGTCAAAATACAGCCACTCTTTGGTATAGAAGTCATAGAATATTAATAACTCATAGTGGATTTATCAGTCATGCTTATTTTAATAAAAACAGTACATTCAGGACACAAGAGCCCCTTCAAGGCAAATGAGAAAGGGAAGCCTAGCTGAGAGTGACAGGAACTGGAGTGGCTAAGGGCAAGAGGATGCTGTGCACAAACACTTCTGTGGAACATGAAGAAAGGCCTCACCAGTTCTAGGCATGCCAGAGACATCCACTTTTTTGTGGCTATAACAATGATATTTTCAGTGACAAATGATTTCTCAGGAGAGGTCTTGGTCTAATGAGACGCTACCATAAAGTAATAAAACCACAAAAGACTGCAGAAAAATAGAAGGATAGATAAGCTATGGAACACTGCCAAGTTGTCTTTGCATTTCAATTACTTGCGGCAATAAGAGACAGACATAATATGGGTAATAAAAAGCCAACCATAATCCAAAAACTTAATTTTAGCAAATGGTTCAAAGTCTTCCCACAAGATCCTTTACTAAAACCATTGACAAATGTTGCATTTGCAGGAGAAAGCTACAGAAGCCTGCCTGAGAAGACCACTTAAAAGCCAGTCTCCCAGAGGAGCAGTGCTGGGTGAAGTATTCAGAGGTCTCAAAGAGACTGGCTCCATCCGTCCTCAACAGACAGATGTGTAAATAAGAATGCCAGTTCTAAATCCCAACAAAAGAATTCTTGACTCAGCAGGATACTTCTTCTGATCAGCACATTCTCTCCCTGTTGAAAACTCCACCATTGACAGTTACAAACAAAAGCTTGTTTGATGAGCATGAAGTGAGGACAAGGGAAGCTTGTAGAATAATTTGAAGGATAGTGATATCAAGTCTTGGGGAAACAAACCTTTCAGAGAGACCAAAACCTGTGCCTACTACTAGACATCCTCTCTATGAGCAGTGAAGTTCCTGCACCAGAAATGTTCTGCTCGCTAAGTTTCAATCTCTGAGCTCCTTGTTTATAATCTGCTGTCTACTGACAAGGTCTTTTTTCAGATGAGGTGGTTTAGAATAGACTAAGTACAGCTTTAGACATGTTAATACACCATAATTTCCTGAGAGCCACTGACTCTCCTTCCTAATCACTGACATCATGATTAGATTCCAAAACTCCCCTAATACCCATTTATAGATCAATGCATAGGGTGAGTGTTGTGGGCTGAAGTGTCTCTCCAAAAATGCGTATGTTGAAGTCCTCTCCCCTCAGTTCCTCAGTATATGACTGTATTTGAAGATAGGGTCTTTAACGAGGTGATTAAGTTAAAATGAGGTCATTTTAGATGAGGTCCTCATCCACTACAAATGGTGTCCTTACAAAAGGGAAATTTGGACACAGAGAAAGGTACAAATAGAGGGAAGACCGTGGGAAGGCACAGGGAGATGACGACCATGGACAAGCCAAGGACGGAGGCCTGGAACAGAGTCTTCCTTCACAGCCTCGGAAGGAACCAACACTGCTGACACCTCTGCTCCCGGCGGAAGAGATCTGAGTTCTCCCGAGTTACTGGTGCTGAATCTGTAGGGATCCACAGCAACTTCAGTCCTTGCCTCCTCAGAAGGAGGAATTCAACTGAGGGGCATAAAGCAGAAAAAGAGACCGAGGCAAGTTTCAGAGCAGGAGTGCTAGTTTATTTAAAAGGCTTTAGAACAGGAAAAGAAAGGAAAATTCGTTTGAAAGAGACCCAAGTGGGCACCTGGAAGATCCAAGAGAGAAAAGAGAACAAAAAAAGACTGCAAAACGAGAGCCTTTCACCTTGATCCCAGGACTTTTGGGCCTCACCTCTTTCCCATGATTCTTCCCTTTAGGATGGGCTTTCCACGTGCCCAGTGCTTGTTTTACCCTTTGGAACTGAGCACAGCACAGTGTGTTTAAGGACTTATATGCATGCCCACCTGAGCCTTTCTTCCCTTTTCTGGTGGAGTTGCCCCCAGAAGATCATACTTCATCACTTTTGTCTCTTAACACGTATGCCCAGGAAGTTGCTTCTCCCTGGGGTTTGCGTTCAATTAACATTTTGATGTTAATGGTTGTGGACCATTTGGAAGTGGCCTCTCCCTGGCGCTGCCAAACTATCATTTTTAGAAAGGCAATGCAATAACCGCTGACCATCACCGGACATTCTAGTGGGTGGAGGAAGGGCCCACTCCTGCCCTGCTCATGCCTAACTACCTGTAACTCCTCCATATAAGACAGACTTCCAGCCTCCAGAACTGTGAGACAATGCATTTCTGTTGGTTAACTCACCGAGTCTATGTTACTTCGTTACGACAACCCTAGAAAGCTAATACAGTGGGTGGCTTCAGAACTTACATGTGGATTTTTCCCTCTCAGAGTTTTTCACAATTTTAAGAGGTTTGGGTTTGTTTGTTTGCCCCTACCTACCACCACCACCAAACAATAAAAGTTACTACCCACAGCAAAGCTAATGAGCATGGAGCTCCCTATTACCAAAGATGGAGGGAGGGGAGCTCTGTTAAAGGAGGGAGCAGGGATGCTTGTAGACCCCAAATCACATAATTAGCTCAGAGTAACTGGTAAAGCATAGGTTGATAAAGAATCATGCATATATATTCATTCATACTATTGAATATCCATGAAACCATTGTCTTCACTTAGATCCTCAGTATTCACTTATCCCTTTATTCCCAACCCCCTGCAATCTCTTTTCTTTTTTCTTTTTTTTAGTGATAAATGCTACATATTTATGGGAGAAGGCTAGAGTATTGTGGTGGTGATGGTGATAACACTTTTTTTTATTATTATACTTCAAGTTCTGGGGTACAAGCGCAGAACGTGCAGGTTCGTTACATAGGTATACACATACCCTGCTGGTTTGCTGCACCCATCAACCCATCGTCTACATTAGATATTTCTCCTAAAGCTATCCTTCCCCTAGCCCCACACCCCCTGACAGGCCCCAGTGTGTGCTGTTCCCCTCCCTGTGTCAATGTGCTCTCATTGTTCAACTCCCACTTATGAGCGAGAACATGCTGTGTTTGGTTTTCTGTTCTTGTGTCAGTTTGCTAAGAATGATGGTTTCCAACTTCATCCACGTCCCTGCATAGGACATGAACTCATCCTTTTTTATGGCTGCATAGTATTCCATGGTATATATGTACCACATTTTCTTAATTCAGTCTATCGTTGATGGGCATGTGGGTTGGTTCCAAGTCTGTGCTATTGTGAACAGTGTAGCGATAAACATACATGTGCATGTGTCCTTATAGAATGATTTATAATCATTTGGGTATATATCCAGTAATGGGATTGCTGGGAAAAATGGTATTTCTAGTTCTAGATCCTTGAGAAATTGCCACACTGTCTTTCACAATAGTTGAACTAATTTACACTCCCACCAACAGTGTAAAAGCGTTCCTATTTCTCCACATCCTCTCCAGCATGTTATTTCCTGACTTTTTAATGATTGCCATTTTAACTGGCATGACATGGTATCTCATTGTGGTTTTGATTTTTATTTCTCTAATGACCAGTGATTAGCTTTTTTTCATGTTTGTTGGCTGAATAAATGTCTTCTCTTGAGAAGTGGCTGTTCATATTCTTTGCCCACTTTTTGATGGGGTTGCTTTTTTTCTTGTAAATTTGTTTGAGTTTTTGTAGATTCTGGATATTAGCCCTTTGTCAGATGGATAGATTGCAAAAATTTTATCCTACTGTGTAGGCTGCCTGTTCACTCTTATGATAGTTTCTTTTGCTATGCAGAAGCTCTTTAGTTTAATTAGATCCCATCTGTCAATTTTGGCTTTTGTTGCCATTGCTTTTTGTGTTTTAGTCATGAAGTCTTTGCCCATGCCTATGTCCTGAATGGTACTGCCTAAGTTTTCTTCTAGGGTTTTTATGGTTTTAGGTCTTATGTTGAAGTCTTTAATCCATCTTGAGTTAATTTTTGTACAAGGTGTAAGGAAAAGATCCAGTTTCAACTTCTGAATATGGCTAACCAGTTTTCCCAACACCATTTATTAAATACAGAATCCTTTCCCCATTGCTTGTTTTTGTCAGGTTTGTCAAAGTTGAAGGGATGTTTTTTATGGCTCTTTAACTACCAAATCCAGTGGATGATTTTTTGCTATCTTTCTGGACCTCTTCTACATGAGATCCCTTCCTCCCTGTTGAAACGCTCCATCTTTATTCACTCACATCACAATGAATCAAGCCTCTTCTGTGATCTCTGCCATTGATATTATTCCTCCAGTTGCCTTGGTAAATATCACTGTCTCTTGAATTTGTGCTAGCCCACTTCTATCAATACATAAATGTATTTGCCACTTACACACTGATGGCCCTCATACCAACAGCAAGAACCTGAAACCGATTTTGCAAAAATTGTAACAATGAGAAAAATTATGGCAGTGGGGGAGATCTGATCTAGCTAACTCTCATCTTGCCTTTAGCCTTCAAGATGCCCTTAATAATTCCCAGGCTTAAATCAAACTAACTTGAGGGGATATTTAGTTTATAGTTTAAATAATAGCCCTTCCCCAAAACTTAACCACCTTTGTAAAGTTAATGAGAGACCACTGGGCTAGGAGGATAGAGGGGCCTGAATTCTGACAAGGCATAGACATAAATAACTGCTAGCCATTATTCTAGAGATCACAAGATAGGCAACTTCCCCAATTACTCTTGCATATAACATCACTATTGTAGAACCTAACTTTGGCCTTTTGAGATATCTTTTCAGGTTTTTTGCATGTCTGATGACCAATGGCTCCACCTAGACATGCCAACTGCTCCTTTGACCCCACCCAGAAGCAACTCAGGGCACAGGAGGACCATTGGCCACACCCCTATGATTGTATCCCCAACCAATCAGCAGCAAGCACCCATCACATAGCCACTCCAAACCCTTCTCCTAAACTACGTTTTTATTTTTTTTTTTATTTTATTTATTTTTTTTTTTTTTGAGACGGAGTCTCGATCTGTCGCCCAGGCTGGAGTGCAGTGGCGCGATCTCGGCTCACTGCAAGCTCCGCCTCCCGGGCCGACGCCATTCTCCTGCCTCAGCCTCCCGAGTAGCTGGGACCACAGGCGCCCGCCTCCGCGCCCGGCTAATTTTTTGTATTTTTAGTAGAGACGGGGTTTCACCGTTTTAGCCAGGATGGTCTCGATCTCCTGACCTTGTGATCCACCCGCCTCAGCCTCCCAAAGTGCTGGGATTACAGACGAGCCACTGCGCCCGGCCCTAAACTACGTTTTTAAAACCCTAGCCCACAAATTCTCAAGGAGATTGATTTAAGTAACAACTCTGTCTCCCATTTGGCATGGTTGACCTCGCATCAATGAAACTCTTTCTTTACTGCAATGAAATTGTCTCATGTGTATTAGCCCATTTTCACACCACTATAAAGAACTGCCTGAGACTGGGTCATTTATAAAGGAAAGAGATTTAATTGACTCACAGTTCTGCATGGCTGTGAAGGCCTCAGAATACTTACATTCATGGTGGAAGGCACAGGGGAAGTAGGCACCTTCTTCACAAGGCAGCAGGAGAGAGAAGAGAGTGAGCAAGAGCAGGGAAAACTGGCTTATAAAATCAGCTTTCATATGAACTCACTCACTATCACAAGGACAGCATGAGAGACAATGCCCCCATAATCCAATTACCTCCTTTCCCTCAATACATGGGGATTATAATTCAAGATGAGATTTGGGTGGGGGCACAGAATCAAATCATATCACTGTGAATTGATCTTGTTTGTGCAGTGGGCAGGAAGAACACGATGGGTGGTTACAAACCCAGCCATTTCCCATTGCATCCAGCCTGATACAGCTTGTCCAGCTTTCTAATAAGGAAACTCAATGCCAATTCCACTCATATTTTTTTAGGACCATATCCTTGACTCTTCCTGAAACCCCTCCTCAGTGGCATCCTCACACTCTGGAAGAGGACACACATATTTTATTGGCCGTCTCTGCTTTCTCTGTTTATAAGTACCTGAGGATTTGCACTGCCTGTAGAATACGTGGAAAACTTTTTAACATGCCATGCCAGACCCTGCACAAACTGGTTCAGTTTATCTTTCGGCCTCCACTCCATTCTCTCTCTGATCTTCCATGCTATTCACAGCAGACAGCTTGTTTCTTCTCAGACATTTCCAGGCTTTTGTTCATATTCTTCATGTCTGGAGAATCTTTCTCTCCTAATCTGACCTAAAAATAGCTACTTGTCTTCCTGATATTGAAAAAGCACTCCTTCTCTTAAGTTTTCAATGAATCATACTCAGGCAGAATTCCACCATATTTCATGTTCCCTCTGTATGTTACAAGTGGCACTACTGCAGTATTTATATACTGTGTCATGGTCATTTGCTTGTGAATCTGCCTTCTCCATCACTGCATGAGCCACCGCAGGAAACGGCCACTACTCTCTCAACATTTAAGAAGTCTCTTAAACCCCCTACCATCATCAACATGGTGACTCTGAGTGCTCCTGAAGGGAATTCGGCTCTTTAGAGGAGAGAGTACGCACTACCCACATAAGACTGGGAGAAAGAAATGGCTTTGCAAAGAAATAAAAAATGGTATTCACCAGAGAATCAGCACACCACTTACCCTTTTCAGGATTTATGACTTTCTGAATATAAAAATGTCTAGGATATATCATGGAGAATGGCACCATCCAAGGCTGGGACCTGGTCCCTGAAATTCCTGACAGGCAGTTCTGCTAATTACAACTTCAAATGATTCCTTCTTCAATTTAGCTATGTGGAAGTAAAAATTGACCTTTCATCTGCCTGACAGGGTTGATGTCAAGATCAACACAGCTTGTGAAATTTAGCTCTTGATATTAGTGTGAGAAGTCGCCCTAAGATTTCTGGAGCAGCAGAACTGTCTCAAGAAGGGGAGTCTTGGGGATGGCTCATTTGTTTGAGGGAAAGTCTCTGAACACACCCTTTTGGTTCCTAAGATGTAAAGCTAATGCCTGCCCACTGTTCTAAAGGAAAACTATGAAACTCCCTGATGCCAATTCAGGTTATATGATTAGTCTGAACTGTGTCTTTGTTGACTCTTTATAGGAGGCTGTGGAAGATGAGGAGCAGAAAGAAATGGCTCCTGATTTAGTGTGATTTTAGAAAGAACTATTGCTTATTGAAGATAAATGTCAGCGTTTCACAGTAACTCACTAGATCCTCCAACTTGAGACCTGGAATATCAAGAAAGATGCCAAGACATGGATTGTCCCCTAATGCTAGAGTTTGGACTACAAAAGGAAATAAGCTTGGCATGGGAAAACAAAAACTGCACTGGGTGGTTCACATGTGCACTGGTGTGATGGGTGTGGACTAGTCCTGGCCCTTAGAGCACATCCTAATGTTGAACTAGCCTCTTCTGATGTGGTCACTCTGAGAGCCCCTGGGGTGAGAGGTAAGCACTTTCCCCTGAAATGAGTGTGTCTTTATGAAATCCATACCCCTGGGAAGAGGGAGATATGAGAACAAGGAATACAGACTCCAGAGGTAAACCCTGAAATTATATAGTGGGGAGCCATTGTCTTCTCTCTGATCTTATAGTGGTTGAATTTCAAATGGTAAGGGAGTGACTGCCAGGTCTCATAACTGACCTCACAACAGTTGAAAACTATTCTCGGAATTGTACTTCCCTTTTGTTATCCACAGACCTTTGGTAGAAATTTTACCAACTCTGAGCCTGATTTTAGTCATGCTATGAGCTCTCAGTGGAAAGGTCTGTGTGATTTTGGGGATAGAGAGGCAAAGGGGGTCAGTAATGTCCCTCCCACATGGCCCAAGTAGTGGCCCTTAAGCCTTCCCAAAAGAGAGAGACTGGATCCACCATAGAAGATGCCACATGAGAGGAGCAGGGGATGTGGGGGGTGCCAGGAGGATGATGCTGGAGCCAAAGATGTGAGGGAGTGAAGCACACAGAGCTCAAATCCCCAGAAATCCCTCAAATACCCAAGGATCCATTGGAGGGGAACAGGCACCTGCAGGGGGACGTTTGAAGTCACGTCACTTTGCAAATTAAAGAAAATACAATTTCTATTTGTACCTGCGAGCTGATGAGGGCTGGACACCCCAGTTACCAGTTCAAACCAGTTATTTCCCATGCAGATGCTTGATTGCATTTTTCCACTCACTTAAGGTACACTCCAGCAACCAGGCCATAGAGGACCATACTCATCCTTTCTGAGTTTCACGTCTCCTGGTTGTGAAATCCATGGCTTATTCTTAGGAGGAGAATCTGGGGAGCGTGGCACATGTGAACAAGTGCCCATTGCAGAAACAGTAACTTTTCTGTAGACTCTCCCTCACCTTGCCCATTTATGAATCTCAAGTAAGAAACGTGTGGGTGTGTGTGTGTTTACAGTTTATATTGGAAGGTATTATAGGATAAAATGTTCTGTTGGAGAGCTATAACCTTTTGCGGCTCACACAACCAATGAAAATTTACGTAAAATTTTAAAGCTTTCAATGTAATTGACAAAAATTAATGAACAAGTAGAAGAGCAGCATAAACACTTGGAATTATTAGCAAGAACATACCTTCCTTATCTATTTGTGCAGGAAGACCAGCTCCCATAGGACAACTCCTTAAAGCTGAACACTGGACTTTTAGCCCAGAATTACTTCTGGAAGGCCAATTCCAAAGGTCACTGACTAATTGGGCTAATTGGAAGAGAAAAATTGCACAAAATGTCCCTTCAATATACACATTAATTTGCTTTTGTTTTATTTTCAGCTAATGCTTTTGTATCTAATTGTATTGATTTGTACTTCCAACAAATGAAAAATCCTGAGGGAGAAAACATTTATAAAGGGCAATTCTAAATGAAAATAGAGACAAAGAAGAAGGAAAAGAAGGTCACACGTGCTATAAAATCTAAAATATTATTCTTTGACAACTTGTTTTAAGATACTACAATCACTTAAAACTCAGTAAAAAATACCATCTTGAACACTCTCAGGAACGGAGAACTGCACGTCCCAAATAATTGTCAACATGACATAGAGCTTTTGTTTTACGGGAAGGCAGTTCCCAACTGACAAATGGGTTGTGCTCAAAAAGTTCTCTTGAAGTGAATTGTTCAGAACTTGGACCAGCTCACAAAAGGAAGTTAACCCTAAGTGCTCCTTGTTCTAGTTTGCTAGGGCTGTCCTCACAAAATACCACAGACTAGGGCTGCAACAACACAAATGTACTGTCTCACAGCTCTGGAGGCCAGAGGTTTGAGATCAAGATCTCAGTGGAACTGGATCCTGTTGGGGGCTGTGAGGAAAATCTCCGCCCTATGCCTCTCTCTCTTCTTCTGGTGGGTTTCTGGTAGTCTTTGGCATTTGATCTCCGTCTTCATCTTTACCTGGTGTTCTCCCTGGGTTTATGTCTGTTTGTGTTCAAATTTCCATTTTTTCAGAGGGACACAGTCACACTACACTAGGAGCTCACACTACTCCAGTATTACCTAATTTAAACCCAACTAATTACATCTACAACAATCTTGTCTTCAAATAAAGTCACAGCTTGAGATACCGGGAGTAAGGACTTCAATATGTGATCTCTGGGGAGGGGGAACACAAACCAACTACTAGCATGCCTAAACGTTTTGCTAATACACTCCTTCAGCAGCATCACTGAGAACTTCTCTCAGACAGCCATTCTGAGCTGGGTAGCTCTCAGAGATAATGGGGCTTTCGCACCAGGAGTAGGGGTAAGAAGAGGGCAAGACCGAGTCTTTGGAGCCCGTGAATTGTGAACTCCATATCTGCATAAGCCAAGGCAGAGCACCGAACAACAGTACTGCAGACCAGAGTTCAAGTCTCCCAGCAAAGGCATCTGCCTCCTACAGCAGAGGTTCCAAGACTTGGGACGCATCAGAATCACCTGGAGGGTGCGTTGAAATGCAGGTGGCAGGTCCACAGCCCCTGTTCCTGACTTGGTACATCTAGAATGGGACCCAGGAATTTGCATTTCTAACAAGTTCCCAGGTGAAGCTGATGCAGCTGGTGCTGGAGCATGCTTCGAGAACCATGCCCTAAAGGATGCATGAATGAAAAGATTTGGTTTCTGATTAGAAGAAAATACTTACAAAGGAGAAAAAATCTGTCTTCCCAGGAAACACGTTTGAAGGAAGAGGAGGTATAATAGATTGAATAGCGGTTTCCCCAAAACACAAAATAGGAACAAGTAAATCTGACTTTATTTGGAAAAATGTTTTGCAGATGTCATTAAGTTAAGGATGTTGAGGTGAGATCATCCTGGATTAACCATGTGGGCCCTAAATCCAATACTGCATGTCCTCCTTGTCAAAGCAAGAAGAGGAGAATACACTGACCCTGAGAAGGCCCAGTGAAGGCAGAGATTGGAGAGATGCAGCCACAGGTCAAGGAATGCCAGGAGTCACCAGAAGCTGAAAGTGGAAAGAAGAATCACCCCATAATTACCCTAGAGGGACTGTGGCTCAGCCAGCACCTTAATTTTTGACTCTGGCTTCTCAGACAATAGGAAAATTAATTTCTATTGTTTTAAGCCACCCAGGTTGTGGTGCTTTACCACAGCAGCCCTAAGAAATTAATGCAAGGGAAAATCTATACAAAGAGACAAAGGAGGTCACCATATAATGATGAAAGGGTCAATTCAGAAAAAAAAAAAAAGGAACAATTTTAAACATATATGCACCTAACATGGGAGCACCCAGCTATATAAAGAAAATATTATTAGAGCTAAAGAGAGAGATAGGCCCAAATACAAAAATAGCTGAATTCAACATCCCACTTTCAGCACTGGACAGATCTTCCAGACAGACAGAAAATCAAAAAAGAACCATCAGACTTAATCTGTAAATGGATCTGTTACACAGATCCATTATTACCCTGATACCAAAACCAGACGACACATGAAAAGAAAAGAAAAGAAAACTACAGGTTGATATATGTAATGAAATACTGATGCAAACATCCTCAACAGAATGCTAGCAAATAGATCTATTATAGACCAAATGAATCTATTAATAATAGGTACTTACAGAATATTTTATCTGAGAATTGAGGAATACACATTCTTTTTCTTAGCATATGGATCATTCTCAAGGATGGATCATTTGTTTGGTCACAAAATAAGTCTTAAAACATTAAAACAAATTGAAATAATATCAAGCATCTCCTCTCACCACAATGACAAAAAACTACACCACAATGACAAAAAAATAGAAATTAATAAAAAGAGTTTTGGGAAGTATATAAACACATGGAAATTAAACAATTTGCTCCCCAATGACCAGTGGGTCAATGAAGAAATTAAAGGGGAAATTGAAAATTTTCCTTTTTTTGAAAAATTTCTTTAAAAAAATTACAAACAAGAACCTATGGGATACAGCAAAAGCAGTATTCAGAGGGAAACATACAGGTATAAGCACCTACATCAAAAAAGAGGAAAAACTTCAAATAAATAACTGAATGATACATCTTAAAAATTAGAAAAACAAGAGAAAACCAAACCCAAAATTAGTAGAAGAAAATAAATCACAAAGTTCAGAGCAGAAATAAATGAAACTGAAATTTAAAAAATACAGAAGGTCAATTAAACAAAAAGTTGTTTTTTTGAAAAGTTAAATATAATTGATAAGCCTTTAACCAGACTAAGAAGAAAAGAGAGAAGATACAATTAAATAAAGTCGGAAATGAAAAAGGAGACATTACAACAGATATTGCAGAAATATCTGTTCTACAATATCATTAGTGGCTACTATGAGCAACTATATGCCAATAATTTGGAAAATCTAGAAGAAATGGACAAATTCCTAGATATATACAACCTATTAAGACTGAGCTAGGAAGAAATCCAAAACCTGAACAGATCAATTACAAGTGAGGAGATCATAGTAAAAAGTCTTCCAGTAAAGAAAAGCCCAGAACCTGATGGCTTCACTGATGAATTCTACAAAACATTAAAAAGAACTAATACTAATCTTACTCAAACTATTTCAAAAAATAGAGGAGAAACTCATTTCTCCTCATTCAATAAGGCCAGTATTATTACCCTGATACTAAAACCAAAGACACATCAAAAAAAAAAAAGAAAAGAAAACTGCAGGCCAATATCTCTGATGAATATTGATGGAAACATCCTCAACAGAATGCTAGCAAACCCAATTCAACAATGCATTAGAAAGATCATTCATCATGACCAAGTGAAATTTATACCTGGGAAACAAGGATGGTTCAACATATGTAAATCAATCAACATGATACATCATATCAAAAAAATGAAGGATAAAAACCATATGACCATTTCAACCGATGCTGAAAAAGCATTTGATAAAATTTGGTGTCTGTTATGATTTTTTAAAACCCTCAAAAAACTGGAAAAAGAACATACCTCAACATAATAAAAGGCATATATACAACAGACCCACAGCTAATATCATACCGAATGGGGAAAACCGAAAGCCTTTCCTCTAAGATCTGGAACACAATAAGAATGCCCATTTACACCACTGTTATTCAACATAGTACCGGAAGTCCTAGCTAGGACACTCAGACAAGAGAAAGATATAAAGGGCATCCAAATTGGAAAGGGGGAAGTCAAATTGCCCTTGTTTGCTGATATGATCTTATATTTGAAATAACCTAAAGACTCCACAAGAAAACTAGAACTGATAACAAATTCAATAAAGTTGCAGGATATAAAATCAACATACAAAAATCAGCAGCATTTCTAAATGCCAACAGTAAACAATCTGAAAAAGAAATAAAACTAATAATCTCATTTACAATAGCCACACATAAAATTAAATATCCAGCAATTAACCAAAAAAGTGAAAGATATCTACAATGAAAACTATAAAGCACTTCTGAAGGAAATTGAAGAGGACACCAAAATATAGGAAGATATTCTGTGTACATGAATTAAAAGAACAATATTGTTAAAATGTCTATACTACACAAAGCCATCTACAGAGTCAATGCAATCCCTATCAAAATACCAATGGCATTCTAAACAGAAATAGAAAACACAATTGCAAAATTTATGGAACCACAAAAAGACCCAGAGTAGCCAAAGCTGTTCTAAGCAAACAGAATAAAACTGGAAGAATCACATTACCTAGCTTCAAATTGTGCTACAGAGCTATAGTAATCAAAACAGTATGGTACTGGCATAAAAGTAAACATATAAATCCATGGAACCAAATAGAAACCCAGAAACAAATCTACACACCTACAATGAGTTCATTTTTTACAAAAGTAACAAGAACATCCACTGGGGAAATGACAGTCTCTTCGATAAATGGTGCTTGGAAAACTAGATATCCATACACAAAAGAAGGAAACTAGACCCCAATCTTTCACTATATACAAAAAATCAAATCAAAATGCATTGAAGACTTAAATCTAAGACCTCAACTATGAAACTATTACAAGAAAACATTGAGGAAAATCTCCCAGACACTGGTCTCAGCAAAAATATCTTAAGCAATAGCCTACAAGCACAGGCAGCCAAAGTAGAAATGGACAAATTTTATCACATCAATTAAAGGATACAATCAACAAAGTGAAGAGACAATGCACAGAATGGGAGAAAATATTTGCCAACTACCCCTCTAACAAGGGTAGTAACCAAAATATACAGAGCTCAAACAACTCTATAGGAAAAAATGTAATAGTCTGATCAAAAGATGAGTGAAAGATTTGAATCGACATTTTTTAAAAGAAGACATGCAAATGGCAAACAGGCATATGAAAAGATGCTCAATATCATTGATCAGAGAAATGCAAATCAAAACTACAATGAGATATCATTTCAGCCCAGTTAAAATGGCTTATATCCAAAAGACACACAGTAACAAATGCTGGCAAGGATGTAGGAAAAAGGGAATTCTCATGTTCTGTTGATGGGAATGTAAATTAGTACAACCACTAAGGAGAACGGTATGGAGGTTCTTCCAAAAACTAAAAATTGAGCTACTGTATGATCCAGCAATCTCACTGCTGGGTATGTACCCAAAAGAAAGAAAATCAGTACATCAAAGAGATATCTGTACTCCTATGTTTATTGTAGCACTGTTCACAGTAGCTAAGATTTGGAAGCAACATAAGTGTCCATCAACAGATGAATAAAGAAAATTTGTTACATATACAAAATGGAGTAGTATTCAGCCCTGTAAAAGGATGAAATCCAGTCATTTTCAACAACATGGATGGAACTAGAGATAATTATGTTAAGTGAAATAAGCCAGGCACAGAAAGACAAACATCCCATGTTCTCACTTACTTTTGGGATCTAAAAATTAAAGCAATTGAACTCATGGACACAGACTAGAAGAATGGTTACCAGAGGCAAACTCCTTGAACACCAAGAGCAAGGAGGTTGCAGCAGCTGCAGTAAACAGGTGGGCTTGAGAGCCCCGCTCCTGCCTCTGGGTGGTTGTGCCTGATCCCACAGTTCGCTCCCAGCAGAGGATGACTGCAGGAACCCACAGATGAGAGAAGAAAAGAGCCAAGGGAATAAAACCTTCTCCCTGAACCAGGGCCACATTTGCCTTTGTAATAGAATATTCAGAGGCAATCCATACCCAAACCCGTTATGGTTATTTTTTAGAAAGTCAGGGATATAGACATCTCAAAGTTTATCAAGAATAAGACATATACAACAGGATAGGTCCTATGTTAGTAACATGACTTATTCTGGAAAATTGAGCTTATCTCCAGGGAATATTTGAGGGTAGCACCAAATTCAACACAGAAGATGAAGCACTGTAATCCCAGCACTTTGGGAGGCTGAGGTAGGCGGATCACCTGAGATCAGGAGTTCAAGACCAGCCTGGCCAACATGGCAAAACCCCATCCCTAATAAAAAATACAAAAGTTAGCCAGGCATGGTGGCGAGTGCCTGTAATCCCAGTTACTCAGGAGGCTGAAGCAGGGAGAATTGCTCAAACTCGGGAGGTGAAGGTTGCAGTGAGCCAAGATCGGGCCACTGCACTCCAGCCTGGGCAACAGAGCAAGACTCTATCTCAAAAAAAAAAAAAAAATAGATGAAGCAGAGGTGAGTTTAAATTAACAAGTGCAAGCATAAGAGGCCAGCATTTCTGGGTCCAGCATCCTCAGGGGCTGGTTCCAAACATTCTAGGTACTTTGCAGGCACAGGGAAGAAAAGCAAAAAAAGAAAGCAGAGTTTCTGGAGAAAATCTAATACTAAAGACTATTCTTAATGATGAATCACATAAGCAGAGACTGTAAAGCTCTGCAATTAGTCAAGAGGGCCTTAAGAACACACAGGGAGCAGATCTCAGCCCAGAGGATGTGGAGCACAGAGGAGGGTGAGCAGAACCTGGGCCAAGTGCAATCCAGTGTGGGTCACACCCACGGCCAGGCCTGAGGAGGAAGGGAACCGGACAGCACACCCAGTTGCATTGTGTATCTCAATAAATAAGTGCATGCAATCTTATACCTCATGTGTAACATAGGTGTATCAATAGAGATGTATATGATACAGATATATAGATGTATACGGTATAGATGTATTAATATTACATCATATTATATATTGTATTAATGCAATGTATAACATCAATCTGTATGCATAATACGTATTACATATATACATAACTGTTATCTGTATACATATTAATATATTACACATCATATTATTACATTAGACTGCCTCATGAATTATTTATATGTTTGGATCTAAATATCTATAGATCTCACTCCAGAATTCAGATCTAGTTGACTTCAACACATCCCTTTGGGCACCTTTCCAAAGTGTTGGATGGAGACCCTGTTTGACCAGCACAGAATGAAATCATGAGTGAGCCTGGCATAGGCCACGTGGCAGGGCTTCTGTCGGCCTGTGTCTGTGAGGTGATCCCCTGCTCTGTAGGTGGAAACAGGGGAAAGCCTTCAAGGCTTCACTGGCCATTTGAGTTTGAAGCACCTAGTTTCCCTTCAGCAGCATCCACAGCAGTCAGTTTGCGGTCTGTAGAGTCCTGCCCACTTTGTGCACTTTGCAGGTGGGTTTCTCCAACCCTTCATTACACTAGACTTTTCTCTCTCATTCCATTGAAGGCAAGCCCCAGAAGTCAGATGAGATAGTGACGCCCTGACAAGACATTGTCTTCCTGATGTTTCTGCTTACAGATGGCATGGCACACACCGGATAAAGCCACGCTGAGGTGGAGATGGTCACAGCAACTAAACTGCTGCCTGCTTTCACCCCAAGGGACATCTGACTTCCTCCTGCTGACCCCAGCTCACACCAACCAGACCTTGTAAGCCCCTTGCGGCTACTGGGTCAAAACCAATCTCCAATGAGTCTAAACTCCCATGCAATGACATGGGGAGAACGAGATGAAAGATCACTGTGGCAATACAAACTGTATCTAGTTCAAAGCTCTAAGTGAAGAATTAAAAATATAGAAATTTCAAGAGAGTGATTTTCCCCTATATCTTTACAATTTTCTCCTAGTTGTTTTCCTGGAGCACAATTTTTCCACATAATTAAAAATGATGGCACAGCATATAGCCTGTAATCTCAGTAATGGAAAGGGTGTTGTGTGTCTCTTGTTTAATAAATGCTATCAGATTTTTCTGGCACTGAAGAAACTCATTTTACTAAAACCGGCAGAAACCGCTTATATGATAAAGCTACTGGAACAGTTTCCCTTGGAAACATTTGTAATCTGCTCTATCAGGGATGAAGAGTTCCTATTAAAAATATATCAACACCCTCATAAAGACCATTTTCCCTGTGCAATTTATTCTGAGAAATAACATCCAAAACACAAATTTGTTGACAATCAATTTTTGCTTCTCCGTGCAATACAGTAGAAGAGTATCTGTTTCTTAATAGAACGTTTCACATACAAAATAACATTCAATTACCAGGTGCCATGACACTGCAAACCCTCCAGTGCCTCCTCTTGTGTGGTGACATATCTATATATCAGTCATTAGCCCTAAACCCTGGCCACAACAAGGACAGATTGTCCTGTGCACATTAGAATTCCTGGATAGATTTCATTGACTTCAGGCATGAATACTATAAATATTGAACCTCAACTACATTGTGAAAAATGTCTCCTGTGTCTAGATGTGTAAAAGAGTCCCTTAGAAGCTAATGAGGGACACCCTTTTGATGTTTTTCATCAGAGAAAATAATGAAAGGCATGCATTAGGTAAGTCTAGCAGATGGCATACACAAACTCAATGATTCAGATACCTGAGGCTGTCTTGCTTTCAGTTCTGTAAGACTGCTGAGGTGGACAACTGTAATTATAGTTTTATCTTCCCACACTTTCCCTTTCCCCCATTACTTCCTGTAACGGAATCCCTTATAGGAAACATCTTCCAATGGATGTGTTTAAGGCTGACCTCTTCCCAAGCCCTAGGGGAGGGGACATGACTCAGGTTTGATCAATCTGAGCAACACATACCCATGGTCAGAGTGATTACTTCAGGGACAGACACCCACCTGAGCCATGGAAAGAACTTCCCTTCCCCCACAGGGACTTGGCTGAAGTCAACAGAAAGGAGACAGTGTCCAATGGAGTTAGCAATCCTTTGGGAAGCTTCATCACTGGGAAGATGAGAGCCTAGGTGAGCTGGCAGCCATCTTTGCCACCCTGTGGAGAGCCTGCCTGCAAAGGAGGCAAGTCCTCATGCACCCCCAGGACCCAGGCTCACCAAAGGCACCCCGGGCTTTGCTGAAACAGGAGGCTTACATTAAATAAATTCCAGCTGAGTTTCTGTCACTTGTAGCCAAAAATGTCCTAATACAGACAGAGAGGGGAAGAAAGAGCATAACCTGTGTCGAGGCAAACCTTATGTTTTTAAAAAATAAAGGATGATGCCCTTTAGTGCTTGGGATGGTAGCTAACTTTGAACGTGTGTGATAAGACTTTTTATTATTTTGGGTGGGGGTGTGGGGGGGTGTGTGTGTGTGTGTATGTGTGTGTCTGTGTGTGTGTTTGATTTTGGTTTACTTCGTAGTGTTCTAGGCATGTTGAGATACACTAGGACAAGAAACAATGGGCACCAATTCTCTTAAAAGGCATTTCTTTAACCAAAGGGTAAGAAGGCAGAAGTTCCCAGCCATGGCGTTGGTTTAGTTTCCTGCCTAGACGTTTCTGTCCACACAATGGCCCTCATCACATGAAGGCCCAAAATCCGTGGAGTCATGCAGCTGTTAGGTCACCAGCAGAATGTGACCTGCTCAGGATGGCCTTGCGGCAGAAAAGCCAGTCCTGACACATGAACCGTGGCTCCCGGGTTATCTGGGGGCTGGTATCTCACAACGCTGCTATTAATCAGATCATTGCCACATTTTCCTCTGGGGCATAAATAATTTATGTATGGCAACTCATCCTGGAATCTC
The DNA here is from genome assembly GCF_024542745.1 of Macaca thibetana thibetana. Lineage (NCBI taxonomy): Eukaryota > Metazoa > Chordata > Mammalia > Primates > Cercopithecidae > Macaca > Macaca thibetana. Next base: position 166,747,906 of record NC_065583.1, on the reverse strand, counting down.
ATTTTAAAAACAGAACAACTCATTCCCTTTCGTTTTAAGAAAGTTTTTGGTTTGTGTTATTAGAAGCAGCCTGAAATAAACGAAGGGGACTCAAATGTAAGAGGTCAATTCAACAAATGTGCATTCAGTGTCTCTTTCAAGAAAAATGTTATGCTGGGGTAGTGTGGAGGGGTGGAGGGAACAGAGAAAACTGTGCCCTTCCCCAGAGAGCTTACAGTCTAGTTGGACAGAGAGGACAAAGATAAAGCCAGGGGAATACGACAACACACACATCTCAAAAAAGTTCAGCAAAAAAAAGACAAAACATTTCATGAACCTTTAGAAAAAGGGTGTATTCGGGTCCTTCAGAGATACAGAACCAATTCAATAGATACAGATGGAGAGAAAGAAATGTCTTATGGGAATCGGCTCACATGATTATGGAGGCTGAGCAGGCTCACAATCTGCCATCTGCAAGCTGGAGGCTGAAGAAAGCCAGTGGAGTAATTCAGTCCAAAGCCTGAAGGCCTGAGAACCAGGAGAGGCCACGGCATAAGTTCCAGCATGAGTCAGAAGGCCCCAGAAGCAGGAGCACTGATGTATGGGAGCGGGAGAAGCACGCCCAGCACAAACAGAGCAAATGTGCCCTTCCTTCTTTTTGCTCTATTCAGTCTCTCAATGGTGACAGCAGATAATCTGTGCTCAGTCTACCTATTTAAATGCTAGGCTCTTCTGGACACCCCCTCACAGACACACCCAGAAATAATGCATCCATTAGGTCAAATTGACACATAAAATTAACCATCATAAGGGATTACACATTCAACTAAAATTCCAGATGTATTTAAAATTTGACATGGGCCATAAATAGTGGAGGGTGGATATCTTCAAATTTCCATTTTTGAAAAAGGATTATACTACTCAGTCATAAAAAGGGATTAATGGCATTTGCAGTGACCTAGATGAGATTGGAGACTATTATTCTAAGTGAAGTAACTCAGGAATGAAAAACTAAATATCATATGTTCTCACTTATAAGTGGGAGCTAAGCTATGAGGATGCAAAGGCATAAGAATGACACAATGGACTTTGGGGACTCAGGGGGAAAGGGTGGGAAGGGGGTGAGGGATAAAAGACTACCAATAGGGTGCAGTGTATACCGCCCAGGTGATGGGTATAAAAAATCTCACAAATCACCACAAAAGAACTTACTCATGTAACCAAACACCACCTGTTCCCCAAACTATGGAAATACAATTTTTAAAAGGATTATAGACACATGTGTTCATACATGTATATTTGTCTATATCTTTTACATGCTCACAATGATCATTAATACACACTTTCAGACTCATGTGGTTTTTGAAAAGTTATTGTCAAGATAACTCATTCTCATTGTGAATGATCAAGCTTCCACTACAAACAGAAGAGAAAAGTGGGTAGAATGGAAAGGAGAAACCGGAAAGGATCAAATGGGAGAGGACAAAATTATTAGCTCCCTGGACGGGGTAGATTTTGAGAAGTGGAGGAAGACCAGCATCAGCATGATTCATGAGGTTTTTAGCAGTGTGATGACCTCAGTAGCATCTCCACCCATGGATATGCCTCAAACCCAGTCTGTGTCTTTGGGCCATACCCCGTGCTCATGGGCATCCTCCAGGAAGAATCACAGCTCTACATAAATGGAAAGGAAACAATTAAACTATCATCTCCAAATGAATGCATGGAGGTCTACTGCTTAGGAATTGATTTCCCAGGCCTGGCACAAAATTTCAGCTCAGGTAAATATTAAGATGAACTTTTACCATGAGCACCTGTAGGGCAGAGTCTCTCCCCAGCTTTCACAACATGCAGCAGTGTTTGCATACTGCACTTAATAACGGCTGTTATTATAAGAATCAAGATTTTGACAGAGTCTCTATAATTTTCAATAGAGTCTCTATAATTAAATAATCTGATGTTTTGCCCAATCCTCCTCACTTTTATACCATTTAAAGTGGGCATACGCTCTTTTTTCCACATGCTTCTTTTTTCTCTTCTCAATCTCTCACCTTTCTGGGTGGCTTCAGATCCCATGTTTGAGATTCATTCTTCTCCTCTCCAATTAAACTTCATTCCTGGCTCTCTATGGAATTCATAGAGAATAAATAGAACATGTGACAGATACAAGTTAACTTTCTTTGGGCAATTTTAATTGACAATCAGATGGAACTAATACCCGATTGATCAATTAAAGTGATAAACAGGAAAAAAGCAAGAACACAGACTGAAGGCCATGCCAGGAAGAAATCTAAAACTATTGACAAAACAGATAAAAAATTGTAAAACATTTTAATCATTATCAACTTTGGTATATGAATAAATGTTTGACATCTTATCAGTTGCAATCCTGCATTGAACTGCCATAAGATGTCATCAGAAACATATGAGAGGAAATTAGGAGGAAAAGCCTAAATCAAAAAATATCATCATTTTTATGGCATTTGTGCTGGAATTATTTCTAGAATAATGCAGTTTCACAGCTATAATTCAAACTAGGTTTTAGTCTATTGGTTTAACTGCAGCATATCTGAAGTTAAGAAGTTTTTACAGTGCTCAATCCCACAGAATGATCGTTAAAAACCTTAGAGAAAATGCAATCATAATAGACGGCAATTTTCTTCTTTCCTTTTTCCTTTTTCTTAAAAATGGACTTCATCTGGAGACCTGCTAAATAAATAGCTGCTTTCTAACTCCCAACTGTATTAATCTGTTCTCATGTTGCTATGAAGAAATACCCGAGACTGAGTAATCTATAATGGAAAGAGGTTTAATTGACTCACAGCTCCAGGTGGCTGGGGTGGCCTCAGGAAACTTACAATCATGGCAGAAGGCACCTCTTCACAGGGCAGCAGGAGAGAGAATGAGTGCCCAACAAAGGGGGCAACTCCTTAAAAAAAAAACATCAGATCTTGTGATAACTCACTCACTATCATGAGAATAGGATGTGAGAAACTGCCCCCATGATTCAATTATCTCTACCTGGTCCCTCCCCTCGACACCATGGGGCTGGGAACTATAATTCAAGATGAGATTTGGGTGAGGGAGCAGCCAAACCATATCACCAACCCAGTGTCTGTCACAATGGATTGGATTACTACTCCAGAAATGCTACAGAGGAACACATAGGTTATTAAATATAGTATGAGAGTGTTTTAAAAAATAATTCCTTAATAATTCTTATTCAGGTAAAATAGATCCTAATACAGTTTTAAATATATCACGTGATAAAGTCATTACACAAATTTCTACAAATACATGTGGCATCAATAAGAATTCAGAAAAGGCCCAATCATGCTGAGGACTGGAAGTCTCACCTTTTATCTTAAGGCAACGAAGAAACAGAACTGAAAGATGCCCTAGGCTTGTGGGATACTGGTGTTCTGGCTGCCAAGGACAGCTCCATGCCCAGGAGGTGTGCTGATGGCCCCTGCTATCCTATAGGCGGTGATGAGGGCAACTGGCTAAAGAGGTGGCTAGGCACCTCTTGTCTTCCTTTCCACATACCCCTCTTAATTAGGGCCATTTTTAAAAGCTATTTGGAAATGGGCCGAGTAGGAAGTGAGTACCAGGTAAAGTTTTGAGGAAAGGATTTCAGAATTATTTAGGGTTCATTCTTACAGATTATTTAACCCAAATATCTCTGTTTGATCCAAGAACATGAAGTCCAAGAAATTAAGTAGCTCACCCAAAACCAAACAGCTAATTCATGGCAGAGCCATTGGAACCCAGCCTCTAGATCACCGTCTCCAGCAGCTTCCCCTACATCAGAGCTCAGAAAAGCTCTTCTCTCCCGAGATAAACATCCTCTAATCAGAACCTTCTCTCCTCCAGGCTGTGGAGGTCTTGGGCTGGCTGAAGCACCTGGCCAGCTTATCTGAAGGGTGACAATGGGCTCTCAGGCTGAGTTTGTACTCAAATGAAGAATAGAACTTTATTGGTAGGACTCAGCTGAGAAGCAAGTTCAAGTGAGTCACGTTTATTAATGTCTATCTTGAAGTCTCCACGTGCAGTGCTTTATTAGTATATATGCATTACACATCATGATTTACTTGCAGTCTGGGGCACAGAGAAGAACCAACGGCTCCAGCAGCCTGGCAGTAGTTTCAGTCTTTGTGAGTTCCCACACCTTGCAGCAAAGACCTGCAGCCTTTAACTATGGTCTAGTCATTCCTACAGTGAGATAGTATTAAATAGATTATTTCAAAATCAAATATTTAAGAAAGGATACAGCAAATATGAAATATACAATAGATTTGTTTACCTCATGAACAAAGCCAACTTTCTCCCTTGGAGTTACCATTGTAGGGGGCGGGATTTGCACATTTAAGCAAATTAGCACCATGCCAAGAGCTATAATTTATTTCAAAACTATGAAGACTCCATTACTCTTAGTGAATTTTAGCAATTTCCTTTAAGGGGATCATTTGTTTGCTATTATACTGCATGACGCCTTGTTGTGTGTGTGTGTGTGTGTGTGTGTGTGTGTGTGTGTATTTAGTCTTATAGTTTCTCATCCTATTTTTTAGCATATTTTCATATGTATTAAAAGAGATTTGCAAAGTGAGTCAAATCCATTTTTTATCTTTTTAGGATGTTTTTCAGAATTAAATATGTATTCTTAATGAATTTTTTAAACATACACACATATAACTAGATATTGTATTAACAATTTAAAGGGAAGAGTAATTATAAGAGAAGTTCATTTGGATTCCATTAAAATCATGTGTGTGAGATATGCTACATCCCACCAACTCTTCATACAAGAATGCTATGGAATAAAGTAGTAGGGAAAGCCTACCTGTGGTCCAGTGAGATTTCTACTGGATTTCTTATAATCTCAGAATAGTGCTAGCATCCTTGCAAATTTTGAGAGTGGCCAGGTGTATCAAGGATGGTCCTGGCTGCCACTAGAAGCGGGTCCAGTTGATATTCCAGTTGCTGTCACTCACAGCTACAGAGCTTGTACCATGCTTGCTTTAATTCCAGATAGCATTCTTTCTCCTTGGTCAGGCAGTTTTGCCTGTGTTGGGTCAGTATCTCAACCACATGGCTCTGATGAGGGTAGATGAGCTTTCTAGTCCCTTGGTTCTGCATGTCAGCCCTCCTCTTTTTATATCCATGGTTAGCATGGACTCCTAGTTACCGGAATCAGGAGGCAGAGAAGTGTATCAAATTGCTGATGCTACAAAATGTATGGGAGTCTGGCAATTGTAAACACTCAATAACTAGCCCATTAGGCTAGACATCCTAGGAGTATAGAATTCCATAAGGACAGTATTAGGCACCAGGCTTTGTCTTTTGTTTTTGACTCCTAATCAGAGAAGGCCAAAACTTTGCTGCTGGACACAGTGAACATTGAACTGGTTAATGACTTAAGCTACACGGCTTTATTAAGAATTTGCTAGGTGTTTTGCCTTTTCTGGAAATCCAACATAAAATGGTTAAGAATAGTACAAACCACTGTGAAAACAGCACTGATGTCTGCTAAATATTTAATTTATGACTGAGATATTCTGGATAAGATCTGTACCCTTCATGATGAAAGCCCATCTGTGCCTTTAGGAGCATTTTGTAGTAAAAACACTTTCTCATCCTTAAGTGCCTGCAGCCTGCCCATCCCCCTCTTTCATCTTCCCTGCCAGAGGTTTTAGGAGAAGAGGACCACTTCTACATCCTTGATAAAAACAGTTCTGAGAATCAGTTAACTGAGACAGGTTGTAATTTCATACCATGGCCAAGTTGCTAAGTAAATATTGCAAAGCAAACAGAAAAGACAGAAGAGTTCATTTCTCTTCTAACAAAGAAAAACAAAAAGGTAGTTTCTTGGATATGAGAAACAAAGGGAAAAGGGGAAATCATTCTATGTTTGCTTTTTTAACATAGGCTTTGAGTCTCATATGCCTTTTTTATTATTTCGTTCCAGTTTTATTTTGGTTTGGTTTCAGATTAAAAAAAAAAAACAAAACTGGAGGCCTGATATTATGCTAAGTGAAATATTACATAATCTCATTCTTATGTGGAACACTCTTTTAAAAGGTCAAATATAGACAGAACGGTACCAGTAGTTACCAGAATTGGGGCTAGCGGGGGTGGAGGGCATGAGAAATGGGGAAATATAGGTCAAAGGATACAAATTAGCAAATACGTGTGTGAGATGTGCTATATCCCAGCAACTCTTCATACAAGAATGCTATGGAATAAAGAAGTAGGGAAAACCTACCTGTGGTCCAGTGAGAAATGGGGAAATATAGGTCAAAGGATACAGAGTAGTAAATATGTACCATAAACAAGTCCAAAGATCTAACTACAACATAAGGACTACAGTTAATAAAAGTATATTGTATTCGGAATGTTTGCTAAATGTGTATATTACAGCTGCTCTTACAGTGGGGTATGGGTAACTATTTGAGATGAGGGATTTGTTAATTTGGTCCACTATAGTAACATTTTGCCGTCTCTATGTATTTCATAATATCATATTGTATACCTTAAATATATACAATAACATTTAGTTATAAAGAAAAAGAAAAGTTACGGAGCACACTAAGTCCCTGTTTTTCCCTGATAGCTCTTGAGGGAAGAGGTGGAGGTTCGCACTGAAGTGGGAAGGAAGCCAGGATGACTTGATCCTAATGCAAAGTTAGAGTGAAAAACTCACCCAGGCTTCACACAAAAGCAGCACAAAGAAGTCAGGTTTATCTCTGAGTAAAAGTAAATGTAAAAGAGCTTTCACGTGTTATTGACCTCATACATGTGCTATGAAAGATACAGAGAAGTAAGAAATCTGAACCTAAATTCAAGTCTCTCATAGTCTACTGTGGTACATACACAAGTCATTCCCTATGGGAAAGCTAGGTAATGGCAAAGGTGGAACACACCGAGTATGCAATGAGTGGTTCTTAAAGCAAGTAGAATGGGACGATTTTTCCCTCTCATGTCCTTGGCTCCAAGTATCATCATCAAGATGAGCTTTCCTACATTGGTATCCCCGCTTTTGATCTCTCCATTGAACTCCTGATCTATGTATTCAACCTGTTGAAACTTGGGTATCAACAGGATTCTCAGATGTTTTCCCCTAGATTTACTTCTCCACTGGTCTTCCCCATCTCAGCAATGATTCTTCCCCTGACTCAGCTTCTCTAGTCAAAAGCCTGGCAGTCATTTTTAATGTTTTGCTTTCCCTGACAAGACACATCCAATTAATCCTTAAGTCTTACTGGCTCTACCTCCCCAGCTTAACCTGAATCCACACGTGTCCTGCCATGGCCACCACCACCGCCATCTCTGGCCTCCACTACTGCAATGACCTCCTTCCTTCACTCCTCTCCCTCTATGGTCTGTTCTCCATAATTTAGGGAGAGGTCATTTTTCCAGCCACCACAGGGCCTTTGCAGGTGTGCTTCCCAGCCAAGAATGCACTTCTACAAGAGCCATTCTCATCCTTCCACTATCAGCTCAGATGCTCTCTACTCCCCGCCCATCCAGATCAGCTAATCGGAAGGAGCAGTGGGTCACTCTCTGTCGCTCCATCCAATCTTAGTTCAGAACTTTATTACAACCTGCTATGTTATTATTTAATAGCTTACACGCTGGCTGCCTGCCTTCTCATTTAGGATGCACGTTCCAGAGAGCAAAGACTGAATCCTACTGGCTTGTCACCATGTATCGAGTACCTGGAATAAAGCCTGGAATACAGTAGGCACTTAATAAATGTTGGTTAAGTAAGTAACTAGATGAATGATTGTTCCTCTCCACACTGAAATCAACCAACACATCAACATTAAAAAAAAAAAAAAATGGAAGCACCCACTGGTTTTTGTAGGAAGGCCCTCTTTGCCTTTACATGTTCATGTCCAACTCACTGCTCCCTGGTCCCAGGCTCCCTTTCTCAGTGTGATCCTGCTCCTGCCTTTGGATCCTGCTCAGGCTCCACCACCTTCTGCCTCTCTACTTGTTCTCAAGTTCCTGAGGAATACTCCCACAGGGCAGGTCAAGAGGTATCCTGCAGCAGGTGAGCTGCTCTGGAGCCCAAAACCACCCACAGCCCTGGTGCATCACCTGGAGGGCTCCCCTGACCTCCATTCAAGGGTTTCAGACAGGGTCAGAAGACATCACCACAGATTAAGAAAGGAGACTTCCTAGAGAAGCCTAATGGTAACTGAGCCTTGCAAGCTGGTGAATACAATGACCTCCCTTAATGTATATTAATGTTTCTCAACCTTGTTTTCATCATCGCCCCTCCCCAGCATGGAGCCTTTTCAGTCTTTTCACCCCCTTCCCACAAAATCTGAATGGCACAGATATGCTCTATATCTGTTTACATACTACAGTCTTTCAGAGAGCCACAAGCCTTTATAATAGCTAAGATTTTTTTCCACGACTTTCCCCCAAAAATCAATTTTCCCTTTTGGGGAGAAATATCACCTCTGTTGAAAATGCAGGCCATATGTGTATTTCTCTTGTGTGAACAGTGATGTCTTTCTGTTATCCTATGGATGGTAGGCAAATTTCCCCTTTAAGAAAACTATTTTCCAGTATTGGTTATTTGAGAATGTTTGGATCCCTTTAGGGAAAAAAAAATTGAACCCCTAAAAGAGGGGCCTCCAGTTGTCAGAAGAAGAGACACTTCATCCCTCTCATGACTTTGCTCTTTATCTCCAGACTTTAAGGAGTCCAGATGTCTTTGAAGGATGAGAGGTGGCCCCTGAATCACAGAGAAAGCTGGGCATTGGGAATGGTGACTTTCCCAGAGCAGACATTACCTAAAGATGAGAAACCATGTTTGGTGGGCTAGACATTATTTCATGTTACTCTATATACTTTCACTACCTCTATGAATTCATGAGTCAGCAAGGGTAGGAAAGAGAGGTGAGGAAGACAGAAGAGCGAGCATGCAGTGTGTCTTCAGCGGGATCACTGAGGACAGCCGACTCCTTCTTCTGAGGGAAGGGCAGCATCACAAAGGGGATAGAAATGGAATTTGGCCTGTGTCTCAATTTTGTATAGATCTGGCACATGCTTACAGCCTTGATTTTAACTGAACCAATCTAGCTATCCTTCCTTCTCTCACTCCTTTCAATAAATATTGAGGGTCAAGTATTTGTGAGTCCTAGGAAATGCAAGGTCAAGAAGATGAACTTTGTTTCCCAAAGAGTCTGCTGCAAACAGGGAAAGCACATAGATGATTATATTAGGAGAACTGGTGAGTAGAAGCACAAAGTTCTCCCAGAGCATTTGCACCAGCCCTCCATACTGTTGAAACAGGCAATGTTTCTTATTCTTCAAGAATGAATGCATCTTTTGGGAACTTTTCTGTACTTCCAAGTTTGTACTTCCAAATTCATTGTTTTTGAGGAACATAATCAAGTAGCATAATGTCAAGCTGCTACCTAAATTAAGATCTCTTCCTTCATTTCACTCTCACCACAAAATCAGTGATTACAATCAAAGAAACAATTACCTTTGTTTGGTAAAATCTGCTTTTAATTAACCTATGTTTGTTTCTCGTTGAAAATGCCTCCATGAAGAGTGCACCTAGTGAGTCCTGCTCCAGTACCTTGAAGAACAGACAGGTGATAAGCAAATGGCCTAGTGGCACCACAGCTCCTCCATTCTCAAGACTGTAAATCTCAAAAAAATCAGGTCTGCACATGCAGAACCCGAAACCAGAGCTTGCCGCAGGCTGCTTCTGAGGACACAGAGTTGTCTGGAGAATGGGAGAAAGAGAAGACTGGCTGTGAAGGATGGAAGAGGCTCTATAAGAAGAACCAAGACTTTTATCTGCCTGGTTATAAAGGTATTCTGTCAGCTTCATAAGGTGTTACAATGACGTTTTGCCTAATCTCTTGACATTTTCACATCATTAGAAGCAATAAATCTCTTCCTGATGAGTTGCACACTGTCCAAAAGCAATGGTCACTTTGAAATTTCAACCAAAGGAGGAAATTTTATCAACAACAATACAAACCGCCCAGACTTGAACAGACATTTATCCAAAGAAAATAGACAAATGGTCAAAAGCACATGAAAAGATTCTCAACATCAATAATCATTAGAAAGAGCAAATCAAAACCACAAAGAAATAACAACTCACCACCCATCAGGATGGTTGTCATCAAAAATACAGAAATTAACCAATGTTGGTGAGGAAAAATCGGAGCCCTTGTGTGCTGTTGGTAGGAATCTAAAATGATTTGGCCACTATGGAAAATAGTATGATGGCTTTTCAAAATGCTAAAAATAGAACTACCATATGATCCCACAATTCCACTTCTAAGTATAAAACCAAAACAACTGAAAGCAGAGTCTTGGAGAGAGATTTGCACATCCATGTTCGTAGCAGCACTATTCACGATCGTCAAAAGGTAGAAGCAACCCAAGTGTCCACTGACAGATGAATAAACAAAATGTGTCATAAACAGACAATGGAATATTATTCAGACTTCAAAAAGAAGAGGCCAGGCACAGTGGCTCATGCCTGTAATCCCAGCACTTTGGGAGGCCAAGGCGGGTGGATCACCTGAGGTGAAGAGTTAAAGACCAGCCTGGTCAACATGGCGAAACTCTACTGAAAATACAAAAATTAGCTGGGCATGATGGTGGGCACCTGTAATCCCAGCTACTCCAGAGGCTGAGGCAGGATAATCACTGGAACCGGGGAGGTGGAGTGTGCAGTGAGCTGAGATTGTGCCATTGCACTCCAGCAAGAGTGAAACTCCATTTCAGAAAAAAGAAAGAAGGAAAAAAAAAAAACAGAAGAAAGAAGAAGGAGAAGAAGAAAATTTGAACATGTACTACAATATGGACGAACCTGGAAGACATTATGGCCAAGTGAAATAAGCTAGTTACAAAAGGGTAAGTACTGTGAGATTCCACTTCTGTGAGGTACTACAGAACTGGACAGTTAAACATGATTAAGATGTTAAATTTTATGTTATGTGTACTTTTACCACAATTTTTAAAAATCAACAAATCAAAGAATAAAAACATAAAAAGAGAAAGTGTGCTGGCATTAACTACTAAATACCACATGTTTAACTACCAAGGATTCTTTTGCTCCATGCATCTCCAACCCAGCCTCTCCTCCCCTTCATGCCACTATGACCTGGCTGTTATGTGGGACAATGAGAAGATATGGAGATGGAGATAGAGATGGAGAGAGACAGTGAGACCCAGACACAGAGAGAGAGAAATATCTGTATCCCTCTTTTCTATGTGGATAATAGAACTTGAACGGGATTAAATCCTTATCCAAAGGAGCCTGAGACTTTTACCAACCAGATTAATATGAAAATCACTAGACTTGGGTTAACTTGCCATACATGACAGATATTTTATGAGCTGGAAACATCATGATTCCCCTCACCCCATGTCTGGAGAAAAAGATTGAAAGAAGCAAGTTGATGGCAGTTTTAGAAAACACCAAAGCACTTCCATACCTGCATTTTACTGAATGAAGACTATACAACTATGAGTCTAGGTTTATGCCCGGCATATGAATGATCTTTGGGATTTAGTCTGCAATTAGGAAAATCTGCTGGCGCTTGGTGGTAATAGTTGGTGACATCCATGTGGGCTAAAGAGATGGCAGACTCCATATAGCAGGAGTTTTCAATCAGGAATGACTTTACCACCTACAAGATGTCTGATATCTAGATGGTGACATTTCTAGTTGTCACGGGTTGGGGGTTGCTCCTGGCATCTGGTGAGTGAGCCAGTGATATTACTAAACCTCCTACAACACACAGGACAGCTGCCCACAACCAAAAATGATCTCACCCAAAATGTCAGTAGTGCTGGTGTAGAGAAACCCTGCTGTAGATTCACCAGAAACAGGGACAACTGCACTTTCCCACTTTGGTTTCTGTATTAAAATAGCTAAGTGAATATGAAAAATAAAATGGTCACACAAATCAGCTACGTAGAGAAGGATCGTCCTCTGCTAGGGAGGTTGAGGGGCAGCAGCTTCTCTATAAAGACCACCCTCACTGCCGCCAGCTTTCCCAGCCAGACTCAGTCAAGCAGCTTTCATGCAGGAGCAGGCTACCCTTGCTTGTTCTATTTAGGAGTGGCAGAGGCCAGCAGAGCAGCTAGCCTGCTAAATGATTCCTCAAGGAACCTGATTCTGAAAGCCCTTTTCTCACCCTACCTGAGCTTCCCTGCTGGGCACTCCCACACAGTCAACTCCTCCCTCCAGGAGGCAAGATGCTCCCTGAGTTCAACAGCTTGTCCTAAAGCTCACATTTATGGCTGCCTCTTGCAACCCTGGGGCTGAATCTAAATGGCCATTAAGAAGGCATAATCCTCTCCTGCAGAATTCCTGTAAGAATTATCAGCAGAACAGCAGAAGTGTGTAGGGCAGGGATACATTTAGCTGCAAGCATATTTCAATATTACGGTCTCAGGTTTAAGATCTCTGTGTTTATACAGTGTAAGCAAATTTCTGGGTACAAATTAGTAATTTGAAGTTTAACAATTAACTGTCCTTTATCCTTAATTGATCTAATACTGGAGATCAGATTGATCTCCAAGCTTGAAGAGAACATGACTTTTGAACATCCTGAATTCTTGCCTGCACCTACCAATCATTTCTGTAATAATTTTATGTCTATTACAACATAGGATCAGCAGAAGCGACTAAATAGGACCCAGATTCCTGAAAATCTGGGGATTAATGCAAAGACCTGTGAGCTTCTATCTGCATATATTCTGTATTTTTTTTTCAATTTTGTGGGAGTTTTCACTAAATTTCTTAGTATTCAAAAAGGATCCTTGAAGAAATTAGGAACCATTGCTTTAGAGTATATGCAATTACTTCGCTGGAAACGCCATTTCAAATTTATTCTCAGCAAATCTGAAGAAGCAACAGCACACTCAGCTCCTCTGTACTCAGACTATAGAATCTGATCTACAGCAGGGTTTCCCTACCTCAGCACTACTGACACTTTGGGTCAGGTCAGCTTCCAAGTTTGAGAAGTTGGGAACTTGGGAACTACTCTACGTCTTCAAAGTGTTTCTGGCAATCCACTCTCCATCTTCTGGCCACTCTCTGCTTTCTCCACTCAAATCACAAGCTAGCCGTTCCCATGGCAAACGAGACCACTCATTAAAAGAAATTCTTTATTCGCCCCTTTAGCATAGCAGTAGAATTCCATCAGACCTCTAAATTCCACCAGTTCAAAGAAGAAAAAATATGTATCTAGATATAAATGAATCACCCCACTAAAAAAATAAGATTTAGGTTGACTATTTCTCTCCAACAAATTCCCCCATCGTTTTCCATCTTCTGAAGATGAGCAAAAAGTTGTCATTGAATTTCTTCCCTTGTTTTATTTAATTTGAACTCGAATTTAAATGCAGTGGTTCCCCAAGAAACTGTTGCAGCCTGAGGTTTTCATAGCCAGTTTCAAGCTACAAACTCAAGCTTATCTACAAATGTACAATAATACTGAAATAGAATTACAAACTTTACAAAGAGGATTTATTAGTAAAGAAATAAAAAAAGTTGAGAAAGTAAAGTTTTGTGTATGAAAGTAAGTACACTGTTCCGGAAACGCCATCCCTCTGAACGTGTTAGGTAAGAAGCTGAGTAGATAGATGTTTCTTCAGATTTGCTGAGAATAAATTCGGAATCACATTTCCACCAAAGTAATTGCATATCCTCTAGAGCAATGGTTCCTAATTTGTTCAAAGATCCTTTTTGAATACCAGGAAATTTAGTGAAAACTTCCACAAAATTGAAAAAAAAATGCAGAATATATGCAAATAGAAGCTCACAGGTCTTTGCATTGATCCCCAGCCTCTCAAGAGTCTGGGTCCTACTTACTGGCTTCTACTGATCCTATATTGTGATAGACATAAAATTATTACAGAAATGATTGTCCCATGCAAACATCCTAGAACGTGCTCACTGCTCCCATTAAAACTTCACAGATAACTGTGCCTACATCGTATCTGCCTATGTTAGAAAATAAATGTCCTCTTCTTTTTCTTCAGTCTTCATACATAGTCTACTATTGATGTTTTATGCCCTATAAATTTACCTTTCTAATACTCTCTAATTAAATCTAAAAACGACTTGCCGCCTTCTTTTTTTTTTTTTTTTTTTTTTTTTTGAGACTGAGTCTGGCTCTGTCGCCCAGGCTGGAGTGCAGTGGCCGGATCTCAGCTCACTGCAAGCTCCGCCTCCTGGGTTTACGCCATTCTCCTGCCTCAGCCTCCGGAGTAGCTGGGACCACAGGCGCCCGCCACCTCGCCCGGCTAGTTTTTTGTATTTTTTAGTAGAGACGGGGTTTCACCGTGTTAGCCAGGATGGTCTCGATCTCCTGACCTTGTGATCCGCCCGTCTCAGCCTCCCAAAGTGCTGGGATTACAGGCTTGAGCCACCGTGCCCGGCTAACTTGCCTTCTTCTTAAGCATACGGTTGAGTTGTGAGAACCCACAGAATTCATGAAGGGCCTTTCTATATGCAAATAATAAATGTGAAAACTCATCATTCCCACCACTGGGATGATTATCTACATAAATCTTAACTGCACCATTGAAAGCCACATTAAATCATCCTGCTGGTCCATTGCATTGTGGGAGATAAGCCAGCACTTTCACGTCTTTAACCCCACTGCAGTATCCCAGGAAATTCACACCCTTGCCGTCAAGAATCTCCGAAAGAAATCCAGGCCAAAATTGAACCATGCCAATTCTCACCGATCTTGTGGGCATAAGAATGCAATGTTCTGCTGCTTCCCTAGTCCCTTATATCATGAAAGGTGCTTCCACAATAAATGTTTTGCACTTTTAAGAGGCATTTTCTAATTTCCACGTGCTCTAAGGGAAAAAAAAAAAAAAAAAAAAAAAACTTCCTACTGACAGATCAAGAAGACTGTGGGCCGTTTGGTCGTTCTTCTTTTCCTGCCTCTGGCATACCTCACACCACCTGTATATTTTCATGCATCTGGCTTTGGGACATAGAATCCTAGACATTATTTGGGTGGCATGCATTCATGAAGACCATAAACTTGGATAGGGGAAAAAAATGACATCTTTATTTTCACTAACCTCTAACTTAAATTTAGTATTTCCTTCAAATATGAATGCAGGCAGCAAACCTAGTCTCAGAGACTTTATGGCCAAGAGAAATCATAGATATTTTCATATCACATTAAGGTTGTGCAGGTATCTCAAAATATTTACTCTCATCACTATTTCAAAATTTCGGTCGCTGTTAGAGCTGCCACGAGAGCTTGCTGTTTAATGTGGTAATAAAGCCCATATATCCCAACCACTAAATCCCCAATTTGAGGTGTGTGTGTGTGTGTGTGTATTATATTTTAACCATTATATTATAATTAGTTTCTTTAGCAATTCTATGTATTTTATTTTATGCATCTAAAAACATTATTTGGAGAAAGAGTCCGCGGCCCTCATCTGATAGCCAGAGGTCCAGGGCACAAAGGTTTGCTTTCTTGCCTGAATCACCACAGCCACATCCTCCAGTACCCTGCATGGTTTTCAATACACTACTTTAAGGAGCCCTGGATGCGTCCTGTGCGCCCTGTGTTGTAGGGGCTCTTCCTGTTTGGCCTCTACAGATGAGATATTCTGAGCAGAAGGTCTGTCCAGGTGACCTCATCTTTTTTTTTTTTTTTTTTTAACTTTTGCAAATTTATTATAGAAAGCTTATAGTAGTTTAAAAAGCTTTCAGTTGTATAAGTTGACCTCAAAACAGTGTGAACATGTGTATGTGTGTTTTCTTTTCTTTAAATTTTTTTATAATTTCAACTTTTATTTTTAATTCAGGGGATATATGTGCAGGTTTGTTACATCAGTATATGGCTTGATGCTGAGGCTTGCGGTACCACTGATGCTGAACATAGTACCCTGTAGATTTTCAAACCTTGCCCTCCTCCTCCCCTCCCCCTCTAGTAGTTCCCAGTGGCTATTGTTCCCATCTTTATGTCCACGAGTCAGGTGGGCTTATCTTCATAGTCACCCCTTGTGACTTTTTTCCAACACCTTACTCACAGGGGAAATGGCATAGTTCTCCAAGGGCCTCCCAGTCATTCGCAGGAATGAATGAGGGCCCTTCGAGAACATTTCATCTGCCTCTTAGTTACAGACAAGTCAATAGAATTCCAGAGAGCAACAAAATGGCCTGCCTCAAATTCCCACAGATAGTGAATTGACTTGACTAGTTAATTAGAAAGCTCTTTTCTATATATTACACCTGGACAAATACAATGACTAGCATTTTGGTGTATTATTTATTTTTTTAATTGACACATAATAGTTGTATTATGTATCATGAGGTACAGTGTGTGATGTTTCAATACATATATACAATGTGTATTTAGCATATATACAAGGTATTTAGCATATCCATCACCTCAGACATCCATCACTTCTTTGTGGTGAGACCATTGAGAATCCTCTCTTCTGGCTACTTTGAAATATACACCATAGCATTGTTTACTATCATCACTTTACTATGCCACAGAACACCAGAACTCATTCCTATCTAACTGCAACCTTGCACCATTGACCAGTCTCACTCCATCATCCTTCCTCCCTAACCCCAAACCTCACATGACTAGTGTTTTTTCATGCTCGTTGTTTACTAGGTGTTGTTCTAAGTGTTTGACATGTTAATTCCTTTAATTATCACAATGGCCCCATTAGGTAAGTTCTATAATTATTCACATTTTAAAGATGGAGAGATAGAGGAAGAGAGTGGTTAAGAGACTTCCTAGTCTACATCGATCAATGATGAAGCCAGGATCCAGATCAGGCTGTCACTTCTCCCCCAGTCCCTTTACTGTCCTGCCTCCCAACCTACTACCACCACAGAGCATGTGGAAGCTGATTAAAAACAAACAAAACAAAACCACCTCAGCATCAAAATGAGCAGAGGTGATCCCCCCAAGATCTCTTTGGCTCACGAAAGTCAAACAGTTTCCTCATCTTGTAAAATAGGGATACAAAGGCCTACCTTGCAGGGGGGGTCTGAAAATTAAATAAAACACATGTATCAAGTGCTAAGTGTATTCAGTGCATAAGTTCCCCAAAACAGTAGTTATTACAATATTTACTATTATTTTTGTCAAGATGTACACAAAAGATAGTGGGGAAAGATGAGATGGATGTTGAATAACAAACCTTCAGGAGTATGGGGATGAGCATAAAATCACGGTAAAGTATAAGAGAGGTCACATAATCCAACCCACATGTATGCCAGTCTACTGGGCCCCTCCAGGCTCCTGAAGTTTAAAATTGACCTGTTTCCTCTGTCTTCCCCCAGATTTGTCCCTCCACGTGTTTGCCTTCCTTCGTGAAAGTTGCCATGTTGGCCTTCTTTCACCTGCTTTCTTATCTCCCTCCTCCAAGTTCCATCCACAAATCCCGTCAACCTGCCCCAGAAATATCTCAGACAGTTCAAAACATAATTCAAGCACTGAATGTAATTCCCTCTCAAAATTAGCACCAGGTGACCAAAGGAAATCCATATGGAAGCTGGAAATTTGGAAAGGTTGAAAATGACTTTTAAATGATATTCAAGGATTTTCCACATGGAAAGCAAGACCAGCCACAGAACAGGACTCTCAGGCCCACAACCGCCAAATGCAAGGGGAAACCCACATGGGAACAAGTAGCAGGGAGCCTCAGCTAACCCCCCAGCACTTCCTGGCTTGGGAAGTGTGAGGGATGTCGGTCTGTTTTGACTATCTCACCTCTTCACCTCCTTCTTTGAGGGAACTGTGCCTGTCCCACTGGTGTAATCGCACAATGGGCTCTTCTTGCCTGCTGCACAAATAAACCCATTCACTGAGACAACATGATTGCAGCAAAGAAAGAGTTTAACACAAGTCTGGCCAAGCAGAAGGACAGGAGTTTATTATTACTCAAATCAGCCTCCCTGAGAACTCACAGGCTATGGTTTATATGGATAATTTGTTGGGCAGGGGGCTAGGGAATGGGTGTTGCTGATTGGTTGGGGATGAAATCTTAGGGGTGTGATAAATGGTCTTTGTGTGCTGAATCTGTCTCTGGGTGGGGGCCACAGGAATGGTTGAGTGATGAGTCACAGGTCTGGGTGGGGTCAGTTACTTGCCAGAATGCAAAAGTCTAAAAAATATCTCAAAAGACCAATCTTAGGTTTCACAATAGTAATGTTATCTACAGGAACAACTGGAAATGTCACCAATTTTGTGACCTCTGGCCATGTGATTCCTGAGCAGCAAGAGATTACAGAAAGACAAGCAAGAGAATAACAGCTGGTTATTTTTTATCTACACCTACATCTTAGCAGAATCCAGGTCCCTCCCATAATCCTAATCATGTGGCCTTTCATTTGTATTACAAAGATAGTTTTAGTCCTCAAACAAAGAGGGGATCAGTTTTAGGGAGGGACCATTATCGTCCTTGCTTTAAAGTTAAATTATCAACTACATTTCTCCCATGGGTAGCTTGGCCTATACCCAGGTAGGAGCAAGGCCAGCCAGCTGTGAGACTGGAAGCAAGAGGAGGGTCATTCATGTTAGACCCATCTTGCTGTCATAATCTTTGCACAGGTGGTTTCAGAGGGGCTTCCAACCATACGATGTGCCATACCCTAACCACAAGAGTAGGTATGAGACTGAGGTAGCTCAAGCAGACTTTCCCTCCTGAGAATTCAACCTTCGTTGAGACACACAGGGACGAGAGAGGGTAGAGAGTTGAATCACTGTAATAACACCAAGGTCTCCAGAACTGCACCATGTCCAGCTCTCCCAAGGCCCATGGTCCATCTTTCCTTGATTTTATAAGATATCTCAGTG
Source organism: Macaca thibetana thibetana (assembly GCF_024542745.1). Taxonomy (NCBI): domain Eukaryota; kingdom Metazoa; phylum Chordata; class Mammalia; order Primates; family Cercopithecidae; genus Macaca; species Macaca thibetana. The sequence goes on along the minus strand of NC_065583.1, from coordinate 166,729,076 downwards.
CTCCCTGTGTTTATCTATTACGCTTCATAACACCTGTCTACACTACATACATCTTTCTATAACACATGAATCAATATTTCATAATCAACATTAAAGAATAAAACAGCCAAAACAAAAGATAATTTTAAAATATTTGCTCTCAGATAGTGGGATAGGACTCACTGCAGACTCGAATGAATGGAAAGAATTATGTGTTAATTCTGCTAAGGAAAATGGAAACTATTAAAATGACTTAAGAGAACTAAAGAAATGAAAAATCTAACCAGGTAAGAAAGGGAGTTAGTGGGATCTCAGTGAGGTTGAAGATTCCACTCCACTCACAGTTAACTAAAACATTGAACCCTATGGGCAAGGCGTGGTGGCTCAGCACTTTGGGAGGCCGAGGCGGGTGGGTCATGAGGTCAGGAGTTTGAGACCAGCCTGGCTAACATGGTGAAACCCCGTCTCTACTAAAAATACAAAAAAGTAACCGGGCATGGAGATGGGCACTTGTAATCTCAGCTACTCAGGAGGCTGAGGCAGGAAAATGGCTTGAACCCGGGAGGCGGAGGTTGCAGTGTGATGAGATTGTGCAACTGCACTCCAGCCTGGGCAATACAGCGAGACTCAGTCTCAAAAAAAAAAAAGAGAGAACCCTATGGACATGGGCTGCAAGACCACCTCACTGAAGGATGTAGTTTAGGAGCCCCAGTAGTTTCTTCATAGACAATCATTAAAAAGCCGGCATGTCTATTTCACACACAGGAAGACCCGAGAATCCAAGGCATGAATCCCACAACAAATTATCTTCAAGAGAAGCACCATCTTTCTGCCTAGGATGTGAGCCCAATGTACCTGGAATGATAAAACTTCTTTTTCAGTGAGTATCATTTTACCCTTGGAACCTTCCAAGGTTTCAATGATTTTAAGGTAGTATTTTAACACACAAGTATTTTAAGTATTTTAAGGCAGATTACCCACATCTTAACACCTACCCTAAAATACTTGAGCACACACAGTGTGATGCCATAACATGTTAGTTTAACTTATAACCTAGGCACAGCCAGTGGCCCGATGGAGACTTGCCAGCCAGTCAGCAGATCACCAGCAAGTCCACACACCAGAGAGGGCTACAGCAAGAGCGTCAGCCAAGCAAATATTCATCAACACCAAAGGCTTTTCTAATTGACCTAGTGAAGGTCGGTGATTTCTGTTGGTGGAATTAATGGTATTCAAGTTGTGTGGCAGAGTAAAATATTTCAGTAACAATCCCCACACTTCATGAACAGCACAAACATCCCAGGAAATGATGCCACTCAACAGCTAGTGTCTTAAGAGTCCCAGGTCCCTCACTGAGTCGGAAGCAGTCTGGACTACAGATACCATCATCTACCTTGGGCAAACCTGCCACACAATCGGTCAGACTACCCACAAGACAGAGAACACACAAAAAATTACCAGTATCGGAGATAACGCATATGTTAATTAGCTCAATTCAGCCACTACACAATGTATACATATTTTAAAACATCATGTTATACATGACAAATATGTACAACTTTGTCAATATTTTTAGTTACTTTTTTAAAGAAAACAGAATAGGGACTTCATTGAGCTCACAGGCTTGATAATAAGTGCTCATTAAACATCCAGATAGAGGGGAGAGTTTGGTCGGCCGCCTGCTTTGCCTATAACCTGGTTGTGCCATTGTCTTCCACCTAAAAGAACCCGAGAGTTTCTGACAATCAAACAGGAAAGCTCACCACAGAAAGTTAGAATATCAATGCCTGTATGTTACAATAAATAATAATCTACATATGTTTGGTATTTATAGTGTTTAGGGATAATTTTGTCTATAAAAACCAACAGATTCGCTTTATGATTCCATTAAAATGTACCCTTTATTTTCTACTTGAGATTTTAAGCTGAAAGATTTAAGAGTCTTGTCTGGGTTTGTAAACAGCATTGGATGCTTAAGATAACTTGAGATTTACTATATTCATAAGATTAATTTATTACATTACCTACAGAGGGGAAATCAAATATATTTATAAATGCAGTAAAAATGTTTAAAGGAATTTAATTAACCAAGTTGTAAACAGGGCTGATTATTTAAGGGAGTTTTGTCTGTTCAGCTGGAACACTAATAAAAGCGCCCTTGAACAGGATTGCTGAAATTCACTGGATTTATAAAAAGAACAAAAAGATTTGTAAGTGGGACTTATAAGGGCTTAAGGAAAACAAGACTTTTTAATTTATGATTTGAATAAATTGTATACTAATTCATAATAAAACTCCAAAATAAATGTAAGTCATTCCTTTTGGGGGGAAAATGACCTTAAAGACCAAAAAAACTCACAGCAACAAATCAGAACTGTGAATCATTATTAATTGAGATGTTGGCATTATTCTCTCGCAGAAAGAATCGCAGCATTCTATAATAGTTGCTGCCCAACTCTTTTGATTATGCACCCCTAATAGTAAAAGAAGTTTGAAAATGTATCTTTAAAATATGTATATTTATTGACACACTGTGGTGGGCACTGCTAGGCACTGCCCAGAGTCCCCAGCGAAGGACATGTTGTCCTGTGCTGTGGACAGAGAGCCCCCAGTGATCAGTCCTTCAGGGATGCTGCAACTGCAGAGGGCCACCTGGATGAATGCATGTCCTTCTCAAGACAGCCCATATGCAGTGACTTATCCGTGCAGGTATACAAAGGCCTGGCCACCTGGGTCCAGCTCTAGAGAGCTCTGAAGGGCCATTCTAGCTCCCATGCTCTGCATGGGGTTGGCTCAGGCTGTCACAGAGCCTGTGTCACTGATGAACTTCTCCCTCTGCTCCATCCTGATTCCTTCTGTCCCTCCTACAGATGTCAGTGCCCAGGATATACCCTAGCAAACATCCCAGACTCTCCATTTCTTCCCAGAGTCTGCTTCCCAGGAAACCCAACCTGTAACACAAACTACATAGGCAAACCTCTCAATTACTTCGTGAAACATTAGCAAAGCTTCATGTCTTTATGATTTGAATACCTCAGCCTTGGAAATGGTAGTGAGGAGACCAGAATGCTAATGAGCCATAAAGTATGGATAATTGAGAGATTACCCTTGTCACAGTCCATTATGGCTGCTATAGGAAAGTATCTCACATGAGGTAATTTATAAAAACAAATTTATTTCTCACACTTCTGAAGACTGAGAAGTCCGAGATAAAGGTCCACTGCCAGATCCAGTGTCTAGTGAGGGCTTGCTTTTTGCTTCAAAGATGGCACATTCTCAGTTTCCTCACATGGCAGAAAGGGGAAAAGAAACTCCCTCAAACACCCAGAGGGCAGGGCATGTGGCCCCACAAACCCCTACCACTGATAGCCAGGTGGGAAATGCCAGAGCTTCCAGCCCAGTGATCTTGCTTCTGTGTGAACTCAGTTAGAGGCCACAGCTTCCTGTTATCCCAGGAAAAACTCAATGGCAGAGCATGCTACCTCGCCCACTCCCTCCATGGGTAGCCAGGTGGGCGACACCTGCTAGAGCTTCTGACCCAGTGGTCCCACTTCTGTGTGAACTCAGCCAGCAGGTACAGCGTCCTATTGTACCAGGAAGCACCCAGACAGCAGGGCAGCTGCCTCCATCCACCTCTACCACAGGTAGTAGTCAGGTGAGCCATGCCTGCTAGAGCTTCCAGCCCAACAGTCCTACTTCTGCCTCAATTTGCCAAGGGGCACACCCTCCTATTGCCCTGGGAACACCAGGATGGCAGGATGGGCAACTCCCCCCACCCCTGCCTCCTATAGCAGAAGGGCCACACCCACTAGTGCTTCCAACCCAGTGGCCCTACTTCTGCCTGAGCTCTGCAGGAAGGTACACACCTGTTTCCCCAGGAAGCAAACAAATAGCAGATTAGGGCCAATCTAGCAAGGATAAGGCTTATTTGCCAACTGCGGCCCCTGATTGAGGGAGTCTCATGGACCAAAACACCCAACAAAAGAAATGTGGGCATGGAGACAGTAATTGGAGGGGGCTCCTCCAAAAGCCTGCAGCAGACTAGAATTGAAGCCAGTCAACCAAACCCACCTTACAGCATCATCAAACCCCCAAGGACATCAAAGAAGAAAAAAGCAAAAATAAATTAAAAAATAAAAAATAAATAAAAAATCTATCCAATCTATCTTTGAAGGATAGTAACTTCAAAGATTGAAGGAACACCAGGTCACACAATTAAGAAAGAACCAGAGCAAGAACTCTGGCAACTCAAAAAGCCAGAGCGGCTTCTTTCCTCCAATGACCACACTAGTTCCCCAGGGTATTAGTCCACTTACACACTGCAATAAAGAACTACCTGAGACTGGGTAATTTGTGAAGAAAAGAGGTTTAATTGAATCACAGTTCTGCAGTCTTAACAGGAAGCATGTCTGGAAGGCCTCAGGAAACTTATAATCATGGCAGAAGGGGAAGGGGAAACAAGCATATCTTTACTGTGGCAGAGCGAGAGCGAGAGAGAGAGAGAGAGAGAGAGAGAGAGGAGGGGGAAGTGACAAACACTTTTAAACATCATTTCTCATGAGAACTCACTCACTATCACTAGAACACCTCCCACCAGGCCCCTCTTCCAATTCAACATGAGATTTGGGTGGGGACACAAATCTAAACTATATCACCCACCAAGGGTTCCCAACCCAGCTGAAGCGGCTAAAATGACGGAAATAGAATTCAGAATGTGGATAAGAATGAAGATATTTGAGATTCAGGAGAATGTCAAGACTCAATCCAAGGAAGCTAAGAATCACAATAAAATAATACAGGAGCTGATAGACAAAATAACTATTATAAAAAAGATGCAAACTAATCTAATAGAGCTGAAAATATACTATAAGAATTGCATAATACAATCACATGTATTAACAACAGAACAGACTAAACTGGGGAAAGAATCTCAGAGTTTGAAGATTGGCTGTCTCAGATAACTCAATGAGACAAAAATAAAGAAAAAGGAATGAGCAACACCTTTGAGAAACACAGAATTATGTAAAGAAACCAAATTGATGATTCGTTGGCATCCTCAAAAGAGATGGGGAGAAGACAGGCAATTTGGAAAACATATTTCAGGATAGCATTTATTAAAACTTCACTAGAGAGGCCAACATTCAAATTCAAGCAATGCAGAGAACCCCTGTGAGGTTAACACAAGAAGAGTATTCCCAAGACATATAATCAGATTCTGCAAGGCTGAAATGAAAGAAGAATCATTAAAGGTAACTAGAGAGAAGGGGCAGATAACCTACAGAGGGAATCCCATCAAGTTAACAGTGGACATTTCAGCAGAAAGGCTGCAAGCCAGAAGAGACTGGGGGCCTATCTTCAGTATTCTTAAAGAAAATATGTTTAACCAAGAATTTCATGTCCAGTCAAACTAAGCTTCATAAGTGAAGGAGAAATAAGATTCTTTTCAGGCAAGAAAATGCTGAGGGAATTTGTTACCACCAGACCTGCCTTACAAGAAATCCTGAAAGGAGCAATAAATGTATAAAAGGAAAGACCATTACCAGCCCCTACAAAAACACACTTAAGTACATAGACTAGTGACACTAAAAAGCCACCACACAAACAATTCTGTATAATAACAAGCTAACACCACAATGACTTGATCAAATCCACACAAATCAATACTAATCTTGAATGTAAATAGGCTAAATGCCCCAACCAAAAGGCACAGAGTGGCCAGCTGGATAAAAAAGCAGGGCCTAATGGTGTACTGTCTTCAAGAGACCCATCTCACATGCAATGACATCCATAGCCTCAAAATAAAGGGATGGAGAAAACATATCAGGAAAAAAGAAAACAGAAGAAAGCAGGGGTTGCAATCCTAATTTCAGACAAAACAGACTTTAAACCAACAAAGATCAAAAAAGATAAAAAGGGGATTATATAGTGGTAATGTGTTCAATTCAACAAGAAGATCTATTTTAAATATACACACAACCAATACAGGAACACCCAGATTCATAAAGCAAGCTTTTAGAAATCTATGAAGAGATTTATATTACACACAATAATAGTAGGCAACTTCAACACCCCACTGACAGTGTAAGATGGATCATTGAGACAGGAAGTTAACAACAAATTATTCGAGTATTTGGGACCTGAACTCAACGCTTGACCAAAAGGACCTAACAGACATCTATAGAACTTTCCACCAAAAAACAACAGAATATACATTCTTCTCAACACCACATGGCACACACTCCAAACTCGACCACACCATCACACATAAAACAATACTCAGTAATTAGAAAATGAAATCTTACCCAACCACACTCTCAGACCACAGCACAAAAATAGAAATCAATAGTAAGAAAATTACTCCAAAGCATACAATGATATGGGAATTTAACAACCTGCCCCTGAATGACTTTTAAGTAAATAATAAAATTAAGGAAGAAATCAAGAAATTCTTTGAAACTAATGAGGACAAAGATAAAACATACCAGAATCTCTGGGACATAACTAAAGCAGTGTCAAGACGAAAGTTTATAGCACTAAATGCCCACATCAAAAAGTTAGAAAGATCTCAAATTAACAATCTAACATCAGAACTAGGAGAACTAGAGATGCAAGAGCAAACTCACCCCCAAAACTAACAGAAAACAAGAAATAACAAAAATCAGAGCTGAATTGAAGGAGATCAAGATGCAAAAAAAAAGTATTAAAGAGAGATTAATGAATTTAAGAGTAGGTTCTTTGAAAAAAATAAGAGAGACCACAAGCTAGACTAAAAAATTTTAAAAAGATTCAAATAAATGCAATTAGAAATGACAATGGGGACATTACCACTGACCTCACAGAAATTAAAAAAAAAAAAAATCAGAGACTACTATGAATACCTCTATGCAGACAAACTAGAAAATCTAGAAGAAACAGATAAATTCCTGGACACATACAACTTCCCAAGGCTGACCCAGGAAAAAATTGAATCCCTGAACAGACCAATAACGAGTTCTGAAATTGAATCAGTAATAAAAGCCTACTAACCAAGAAAGCCCAGAACCAGTTGGATTCACAGTAGACTTCTACTAGATGTATAAGGAAGAGCTAGTACCTTTCCTACTGAAACTATTCAAAAAAAATTGAGGAGGGAGAACTCCTCCATAACTCATTCTATGAGGCCAGAATGGCAGAAACACAACAAAAAAAGAAAGCTTCAGGCCAATTTCCTTGATGAACATAGATGCAAAAATCTTCAACAAAATACCAGCAAACGAAATCCAGTGGCACATCAAAAAGGTAATCAACAATGATCAAGTAGCCTTCTTCCCTGGGATACATGGTTGATTCAACATATGCAAATCAATAAATGTGATTCATCACATAAACACAACTAAAAATAAAAACTGTAATTATCTCAGCAAAGACTTTCAGTAAAATTTAACATCCATTCATGTTATAAGCCCTTAATAAACTAGGCATCGAAAGAACACACTTCAATATAAGAAGAGTCATCTATGAGTAAGCCACAGCCAACATACTGAATGGGCAGGAAACATTCTCCTTGACAACCAGAACAAGACAAGGATACCCTCTCATACCACTCCTATTCCATATAGTATTGGAAGTGCTGGCCAGGGCAATCAGGCAAGAGAAAGAAAAAAAGGCATCCAGAGAGAAAGAGAGTATGTCAAAGTATCCCTGTTTGCAGAAAACATGATTCTATCTCTAGAAAATCTCACAGTTTCAGTCCATAATCTCCTTAATCTGATAAACAACTTCAGCAAAGTTTCAGGACACAAACTTAATGTATAAAAATCAGTAGCATTCCTATACACCAAGATCCAAACAAACAGCCAAATCACAAATGCAACTGAATTCACTATTGCCACAAAAAATAAAATATCGAGGAATACACCTAACCAGGCAGGTGTAATTCTCTACAACAAGAATTACAAGACACTGCTCAAAGAAATCAGCAATAACACAAGCAAATGGAAAAACATTACATACTTATGGACAGGAAGAATCAGTATCACTAAAATGGCCATTGTGCCCAAAGCAATTTACAGATTCAATGCTATTTTTACCAAATGATGAATGACATTCTTCACCGAACTAGAAAAAACTATTAATATTTTAAAATTCATATAGAACATAAAAAGAGCCCAAATAGCAAAGGTGATCCTAAGCAAAAAGAAGAAAGTTGGAGGTATGTTACCCAACTTCAAAGTATACTACAGGATACTGGTAACCAAACAGCATGGTACTTGTACAAAAATAGACACATAGACCAAAGGAAGGGAACAGAGAACACAGAAATAATGCTGCACACTTATGACCATCTGATCTTCGACAAACCTGACAAAAACAAGCAGCGGAGAAAGAATTTCCCATTTAATAAATGGTACTGGGATAAATGGCTAGGCATATGCAGAAGATTGAAACTGGACCTCTTTTGCATCCAAAAATAACAAATGTATACTTTAATTTCTAAAACAGATATGTGTCTTGACATGTGTACAAGTGTGTTTTCCTAGTGCAAACTTTCCCATGGATTAATATTATAATTTTTAAAAATTATGCTTTAAGTCCTAGGGTACATGTGCACAATGTGCAAGTTACATAGGTATATGTGCCATGTTGGTTTACTGCACCCATCAACTCGTCATTTACATTAGGTATTTCTCCTAATGCTATCCCGCCCCCAGCCCCACACACCCCAACAGGCTGCAGTGTGTGATGCTCCCCGCCCTGTGTCCAGGTTCTCGTTGTTCAACTCCCACTTATTAACGAGAACATGCTGTGTTTGGTTTTCTGTACTTGTGATAGTTTGCTGAGAATGATGGTTTCTAGCCTCATCCATGTCCCTGCAAAGGACATGAACTCATTCTTCTTTATGGCTGCATAGTATTCCATGGTGTACATGTGCCACATTTTCTTTATCCAGTCTGTCATTAATCGGCATTTGGGTTGGTTCCAAGTCTTTGCTATTGTGAATAGTGATGCAATAAACATACATGTGCATGTGTTGATTTATAATCCTTTGGGTATATACCCAGTAATGGGATCGCTGGGTCAAATGGTATCTCTAGTTCTAGATCCTTGAGGAATCGCCACTCTGTCTTCCACATTGGTTGAACTAATTTACACTCCCACAACAGTGTAAAACTATTCCTATTTCTCCACATCCTCTCCAGCATCTGTTGTTTCCTGGTTTTTTAATGATCACCATTCTAACTGACGTGAGATAGTATCTCATTGTGGTTTTGATTTGCATTTCTCTGATGAGCAGAGATGATGAGCATTTTTTCGTATGTCCATTGGCTACATAAATGTCTTCTTTTGAGAAATGTCTATTCATATCCTTTGCCCATTTTTTGATGGGGTTGTTTTTTCTTGTAAATTTGTTTGAGTTCTTTGTAGATTCTGGACATTAGCCCTTTGTCAGATGGGTAGATTGCAAAAATTTCTCCCATTCTGTAGGTTGCCTGTTCACTCTGACGGTAATTTCTTTTGCTGTGCAGAAGCTGTTTAATTAGATCCCATTTGTCAATTTTGGCTTTTGTTGCCCTTGCTTTTGGTGTTTTAGTCATGAAGTCTTTGCCCATGCCTATGTCCTGTATGGTGTTGCCTAGGTTTTCTTCTAGGGTTTTTATGGTTTTAAGTCTTACATTTAAGTCTTTAATCCATCTTGATGTAATTTTCATATAAGGTGTAAGGAAGGGATCCAGTTTCTGCTTTCTACATATGGCTAGCCAGTTTTCCCAGCACCATTTATTAAATAGGGAATCCTTTCCCCATTGCTTGTTTTTGCCAGGTGTGTCAAAGATCAGATGGTTGTAGATGTGTGGTGTTATTTCTGAGGCCTCTGTTGTGTTCCATTGGTCTATATCTCTGTTTTGGTACCAGTACCATTGCTGTTTTGGTTACTGTAGCCTCGTAGTATAGTTTGAAGTCAGGTAGCATGATGCCCCCAGCTTTGTTCTTTTTGCATAGGATTGTCTTGGCTATGTGGGCTCTTTTTTGGTTCCATATGAACTTTAAAGTAGTTTTTTCCAATTCTGTGAAGAAAGTCATTGGTAGCTTGATGGGGATGGCATTGAATCTATAAATTACTGTGGGCACTATGGCCATTTTCATGATATTGATTCTTCTTATCCGTGAGCATGGAATGTTCTTCCATTTGTTTGTGTCCTCTTTTATTTCATTGAGCAGTGGTTAGTAGTTCTCCTTCAAAAGGTCCTTCGCATCCCTTGTAAGTTGGATTCCTAGGTATTTTATTCTCTTTGTAGTAATTGTGAATGGGAGTTCACTAGTGATTTGGCTGTTTGTCTGTTATTGGCTTATAGGAATGCTTGTGATTTCTGCACATTTATTTTATATCCTGAGACTTTGCTGAAGTTGCTTATTAGCTTAAGGGGATTTTGGGCTGAGATGATGGGGTTTTCTAAATATGCAATCATGTTATCTGCAAACAGGGACAATTTGGCTTCCTCTTTTCGTAATTGAATACCCTTTATTTCTTTCTCTTGCCTGATTGCCCTGGCCAGAACTTCCAACACTATGTTGAATAGGAGTGATGAGAGATGGCATCCTTGTCTTGTGCTGGTTTTCAAAGGGAATGCTTCCAGTTTTTGCCCATTCAGTGTGATAATGGCTGTGTGTTTGTCATAAATAGCTCTTATTATTTTGAGATATGTTCCATCAATACCTACTTTATTGAGAGTTTTTAGTATGAAGCGATGTTGAATTTTGTAGAAGGCCTTTTCTGCATCTATTGAGATAATCATGTGGTTTTCGTCTTTAGTTCTGCTTACGTGATGGATTACATTTATTGATTTGTGTATGTTGAACCAGCCTTGCATCCCAGGGATGAAGCCAACTTGATCGTGGTGGATAAGTTTTTTGATGTGCTGCTGGATTCAGTTTGCCAGTATTTTATTGAGGATTTTTGCATCGATGTTCATCAGGGATATTGGTCTAAAGTCCTTTTTTGTTGTGTCTCTGCCAGGCTTTGGTATCAGGATGATGTTGGCTTCATAAAATGAGTTAGGCAGGATTCTCTCTTTTTCTATTGATTGGAATAATTTCAGAAGGAATGATACCAGCTCCTCTTTGTACCTCTGGTAGAATTTGGCTGTGAATCCGTCTGGTCCTGGACTTTTTTGGTTGGTAGGCTATTAATTATTGCCTCAATTTCAGAGCCTGTTATTAGTCTATTCAGGGATTCAACTTCTTCCTGGTTTAGTCTTGGGAGAGTGTATGCATCCAGGAATTTATCCATTTCTTCTAGATTTTCTAGTTTATCTGCATAGAGGTGTTTATAGTATTCTCTGATGGCAGTTTGTATTTCTGTGGGATCAGTGGTGATATCCCCTTTATCATTTTTATTGAATCTATTTGATTCTTCTCTTATTTCTTGTTAGTCTTGCTAGAGGCCTATTTTGTTGATTTTTTGAAAAAACAAACTCCTGGATTCATTGATTTTTGAAGGGTTTTTGGTGTCTCTATCTCCTTCAGTTCTGCTCTGATCTTAGTTATTTCTTTCCTTCTGCTAGCTTTTGAATGTGTTTGCTCTTGCTTCTCTAGTTCTTTTAATTGTGATGTTAGGGTGTCAAATTTTAGATCTTTCCTGCTTCCTCTTGTGGGCATTTAGTGCTATAAATTTCCCTCTACACACTGCTTTAAATGTGTCCCAGAGATTCTGGTACATTGTGTCTTTGTTCTCACTGGTTTCAAAGAACATCTTTATTTCTGCCTTCATTTTGTTATGTACCCAGTAGTCATTCAAGAGCAGGTTGTTCAGTTTTCATGTAGTTGTGTGGTTTTGAGTGACTTTCTTAATCCTGAATTCTAATTTGATTGCACTGTGGTCTGAGAGACCGTTGTGATTTCTGTTCTTTTACATTTGCTGAGGAGTGTTTTACTTCCAACTACGTGGTCAATTTTAGAATAAGTGTAATGTGATGCTGAGGAGAATGTATATTCTGTTGATTTGGGGTGGAGAGTTCTGTAGATGTCTTCTTAGGTTGGCTTGGTCCAGAGCTGAGTTCAAGTCCTGGATATCCTTGTTAACCTTCTGTCTTTTTGACCTGTCTAATATTGACAGGGGGGTGTTAAAGTCTCCCATTATTATTGTGTGGAAGTCTAAATCTCTTGTAGGTCTCTAAGGAATTGCTTTATTATCTGGGTGCATATATATTTAGGATAGTTAGTTCCTGTTGTTGAATTGATCCCTTTACTATATGTAATGGCCTTCTTTGTCTCTTTTGATCTTTGTTAGTTTAAAGTCTGTTTTAGGCCGGGCGCGGTGGCTCAAGCCTGTAATCCCAGCACTTTGGGAGGCCGAGACGGGTGGATCACAAGGTCAGGAGATCGAGACCATCCTGGCTAACCTGGTGAAACCCCGTCTCTACTAAAAAATACAAAAAACTAGCCGGGCGAGGTGGCGGGTGCCTGTAATCCCAGCTACTCGGAGGCTGAGGCAGGAGAATGGCGTAAACCCGGGAGGCGGAGCTTGCAGTGAGCTGAGATCCGGCCACTGCACTCCAGCCTGGGCGACACAGCGAGACTCTGTCTCAAAAAAAATAAAATAAAATAAAATAAAGTCTGTTTTATCAGAGACAAGGATTGCAACTCCTGCTTTATTTGCTTTCCATTTGCTTGGTAGATCTTCCTCCATCCCTTTATTTTGAGCCTATGTGTGTCTCTGCACATGAGATGGGTCTCCTGAATACAGCACACTGATGGGTCTTGACTCTATCTAATTTGCCAGTCTGTCTTTTAATTGGAGGCAATTAGCTCATTTACATTTAAGGTTAATATTGTTATTTGTGAATTTGATCTTGTCATTATAATGTTAGCTGGTTATTTTGCCCATTAACTGATGCGGTTTCTTCATAGTGTCAATGGTCTTTACAATTTGGTATGTTTTTGCAGTGGCTGGTACTGGTTGTTCCTTTCCATGTTTAGTGCTTCCTTCAGGAGCTCTTGTAAGGCAAGTCTGGTGCTCATGAAATCTCTCAGCATTTGCTTGTCTGTAAAGCATTTTATTTATCCTTCATTTATGAAGCTTAGTTGGATATGAAATTCTGGGTTGAAAATTCTTTCCTTTAAGAACGTTGAATATTGGCCCCCACTCTCTTCTGGCTTATGGGGTTTCTTCAGAGAGATCTGCTGTTAGTGTGATGGGCTTCCCTTTGTGGGTAACCTGACCTTTCTCTCTGGCTGCCCTTAACATTTTTTCCTTCATTTCAATCTTGGTGAATCTGACAATTATGTGCCTTGGGGTTGCTCTTCTTGAGCAGCATCTTTGTGGTGTTCTCTGTGTTTCCTAAATTTGAATGTTGGCCTTTCTTGCTTGGTTGGGGAAGTTCTCCTAAATAATACCCTGAAGAGTGTTTTCCAACTTGGATCCATTCTCCCCATCACTTTCAGGAAGACCAATCAAACGTAGATTTGGTCTTTTCACATAGTCCCATATTTCTTGGAGGCTTTGTTCATTTCTTTTCACTCTTTTTTCTCTAATCTTGTCTCCTCACTTTATTTCATTAATCTGATCTTCAATCACTGATATCCTTTCTTCCACTTGATCAAGTCAGCTATTGAACTTTGTGCACGCATCACGAAGTTCTTATGCTGTGGTTTTCAGCTCCATCAGGTCATTTAAGGTCTTCTCTACATTGTTTATTCTAGTTAGCCATTCATCTAACCTTTTTTCAAGGTTTTTAGCTTCCTTGTGATAGGTTGGAATATGCTCCTTTAGCTTGGAGAAGTTTGTTATTATCAACCTTCTTAAGCCTATTTCTGTCAACTCATCAAACTCATTCTCCATCCAGTTTTGTTCCTTTGCTGACCAGTAGCTGTGATCCTTTGGAAGAGAAAAGGCACTCTGGTTTTTGGAATTTTCAGCTTTTCTGCTGTTTTCTCCCCATCTTTGTGGTTTTATCTACCTTTGGTCTTTGATGTTGGTGATCTACAGATGTGGTTTTGGTGTGGATGTGCTTTTTGTTGATGCTGATGCTATTCCTTTCTGTTTGTTAGTTTTCCTTCTAATAGTCGAGCCCCTCAGCTGCAGGTCTGTTGGAGTTTTCTGGATGTCCACTCCAGACCCTATTTGCCTGGGTATCTCCAGCAGAGGCTACAGAACAGCAAATATTTCTGCCTGATCCTTCCTCTGGAAACTTCATCCCAGAGGGGCACCACCCTCCTGAATGAGGTGTCTGTCAGCCCCTACTGGGAGGTGTCTCCCAGTCAGGCTACATGGGGGTCAGGGACCCACTTGAGGGGGCAGTCTGTCCATTCTCAGAGCTCGAATGCCATGCTGGGAGAACCACAGCTCTCTTCAGAGCTATCAGACAGGGATGTTTAGGTCTGCCAAAGCTGTCTGCTGCCTTTTGTTCTGATATGCCCTGGCCACAGAGATGGAGTCTACAGCAAGGCAGTAGGTCTTGCTGAGCTGCAGTGGGCTCCGCCCAGTTCGAGCTTCCTGGCCTTTGTTTACCCTGTGAGCACGAAACTGCCTACTCAAGACTCAGCAATGGTGGATGCCCCTCCCCGCCACCAAGCTGTAGCATTGCAGGCTGATGTCAGACAGCTGTGCTAGCAGTGAGCAAGGCTCCGTGGGCGTAGGACCCGCTGAGCCAGGCACGGGAGGGAATTTCCTGGTCTGCTGGTTGTGAAAACTGTGGGAAAAGCATAGTATTTGGGCAGGAGTGTACCATTCCTCCAGGTACAGACTGTCACAGCTTCTGTTGGCTAGGAAAGGGTAATACCCCGATCCCTTGCACTTCCTGGGTGAGGCGACACCCTGTCCTGCTTCAGTTCACCCTCTGTGGGCTGCACCCCCTGTCCAATCAGTCCCAATGAGATGAACCAGGTACCTCAGTTGGAAATTCAGAAATCACCCTTCTTCTGTGTTGATTTTGCTGGGAGCTGCAAACCAGAGCTGTTGCTATATGGCCATCTTGGAACTCTGAAACTGGACCTCTTTCTTACACCACATACAAAAATAAACTCAAGATGGATTAAAGACTTGAATGTAAAACCTAAAACTACAAAAACCCAGGAAGATAACCTAGGAAATACCATTCTGAATACAGGACTTGGCAAAGATTTCACAACAAAGATGCTGAAAGAAATTATAACAAAAACAAAAATTGACAAATGGGTTCTCATTAACCTAAAGAGCTTCTGCACTGCAAAAGAAACTATGAACGGAGTAAAGAAACAACCTATATAGAATGGGAGAAAATGTTTGCAAACTATGCAAACAGGTGATGGCATCTTAGACTCAATAAAATACCCAAGCATGTGTAAATCCATTTTAATCCACAACCTGGGGGTAGGGAGTTAATATTGTACATGCCTCAATCAAGAATCTACCCTCTTGGAGCAATTCTTTAGTATTTGAAAGATCCTTTCAGAAGCCGACAACCTAGAACTATTCAACCAAGAGCTATTCAACTATTGCACTCTGAATCAGAGAGTTTGTTTTGCTAGAAATAATTTTTTGTTAGCAAAATGAATGGTGTTCCAGTTGTTTGAATTGGCTAGAAATATTTTCCAGGCACCTGTGCTCAGGCATGGCCAGGGCAGAAAAGTCTCGCCAGCAGTCTAACACCAGGTCTATGATAACATTAAGTCTTTGGATTCTGCAAAATTGCTAAGAATTCTGCTGTGTGTTCTAATTTTCAAAGAGGCTAAGGACAGAGAGTGGAAACTTCCCCTGGGTTCCCAAGGCAGGTTTGTTGCTTGCTTGTTAAACAAAGCTTTTCGGCGAAGAGGTGGGCAGAATTCATTCTGAGACTTGCTTTCGTTGTCAACACTTGGTAATAAGGTGATGGAGGATGAGAACGAAAGCCCTCACCCACCTCTGCTCTTGGGAGGCAATCTATACCTCCCAAAATCACTGGACAAGTGTGAAGGCCAAACTGACCCATCTGCAGCTGGGAGCCTGCCCAGTTCCGTACCTCCAGTCACCATTGTCACCAAAGTCACTTCTATTAACCACCCAGGGTACAACTGATTCAAGAACTGTAACTCAAGTCATGAACTTTTGCAATCATGAAAACCTCTCTTCTTGGCACAAATATATGCATCAAATGATATTGGCACAGGTTCAGCTTGTAGAAATTCATTTAATGTTGCCTCAGGTAATTAGTTTATTTGTTCTGTCAAAGTGACCCAAAACTTATCCATTTGGAGTCTCTGTTATGAACTGACATATAGTGGTTGCTAAGCAACATCATGTATTGTTGTTTCCTCATCCAATTTAAAATTTTCAATTCACAGTAAAGGTCTTCAGAGAAAAGTTATTGTGCAGGGTGGGCCAAATACCATTTTTCACTGTAGCCCATTCAATTTAGAAAAGAAATTACAGCGTACCGTTTAATCAACATAAAATGATTTGTACAGAGCATTTAACATCTTCTTGAAATGTAGCTGTCTTCTTTTACTAATCAGATCTACTTAATTTATTTTAAACTTTCCCAAGGAGATTTTCTTTCTCCTTCAATCCTTGACCCTTCTTCCATTCCCTCAACTTTCAAGCCAATTTGCAGATACCCGTCAGCATGGGAACTGGGAGACAGGGGAAGGAAGATTTAGAAATATAAGATATACTCTTCTTATCTTGTAATTTAGTCATGGGAAAGGAGTCTCAAGTAGTTGAGTCATTCTAATGAGTCACTTACATGAAATTCCAACTTTATTATAAAGAAAACTTATTTAACATAGTAGTTTTCTGGCCAGGCATCATGGCTCCTGCCTGTAATCTCAGCACTTTGGGAGGCCAACTGGAGGACTGCTTGAGCCCAGGAGTTCAAGACCAGCCTGGGCAACATAGGAAGACCCTGTCTCTACAAATATACATTTTTTTAATTAGCTGGGCATGGTGGTAGGCTCTAGTGGTCCCAGCTACTTGGGAGGCTGAGATGGGAGGATTGCCTTACTCCAGGAGTTCAAAGCTGCAGTGACCTATGATTGCACCACGGCACTCCAGCTTGGGCAATAGAGCGAGATTCCATCTCAAAAAAAATAAACAAAAATGCTAGTTTTCTGATATGAATGCTGCAAAATTAATCAATTGTTTGCTCTAATAACACCTGGTATTGCTTCAAGTATCTTGAAAAAGTGTCACTGAGGTTCCCTCCCAAAGGATAGAATGTCACATTTTTTTCATTTCCCCAATAATATTTCTTGGTATTAAGATTAACTTCTTTGCAAAAGTCATTGGCAAGGAAATACGTTTTCACAAAATACACAAAGATATTTCTGCACAGTGACCCTCTCATTGTGTGTTGAGTAAATGAGATTGAAAGTAAATGTATTGAAACATCAAGTAAATCAAAATGGATTAAAATACACTCTTGATTATCACAATTTCTTGGAATCTGGAACAATCTAGAATTGAAACCTTGCAAATTTAGGCTGATGGAAGAAAAGAACTATGAGCATGAATAAATGGACAAAATAAGTGGAATATTTTAAAGGAAATATAATTTTGTTACCATAACAATATGGAGAAAATCTGATTCTCTCAGCAGTACAATAGCTCCTAGGACAAAATTGATTTTTATTGCCTTAAAACATTAAGTTTCTTGGCTTGTGTGTATATGATGGGAGGATATTCCCCAGGTAATATGTTTAAATTACAATAGAACAGGGAACCAATACGTTACTGGGGGTTGGGGGGAGGTCAGTTTATTCTTGACTTTAGGATTTGTTTTCATGGTAGATAGAGGCTTTCATTTTAGGAGATAAGAGTGTAGGAGCAGATAGACACTTCAGAAAAGAAACTGTAGAGAAACAGTCCAGAGATTTAACTGAGGGGGTTTACTAAAGTTTGCTGTAGGTATGGCCCCACACTCTCCTCCCTAGTGAGGCAGCTGAGCATGCTGTTTAAGGAACCAAAAATACCTGGGTTCAAATTTCAGCTGTGCTGTCATAACCCTATGATCTTGGACTAATCACATATACATTTCTGTACCTCAACATTTCCATTTGTAAAACAGGAATGAGGATGATAATACCTCAAAATGTAGTAATGCAGATTAATGGGTTAATCCACAACAGAGCCGGCTTCCTGGGTTGACGATCTCTGCAGTCCCACAGGGCCTCATGCTTAATATGGTCTCCTGCTTGGTTTAATGCTCTGCTGTTATCTTGAAATTCTTAATCAGTTTAGAACAAGAGAGAAAATTTTGACCTGGGCCCCACAAATTCTGTAGCATGCCCCTAGATACATAAAATATTTAGAACAAAGCCTGGCCCATCATCAGGGCCAGATGTTGTCTTTATTCCCCTTCTCCCACCACAATTTTTGTTTTACTTCCCAGTACTCAGACCTAATAGTGATGCTAAGATTTGGGGGGTAAAAGGAGAGCAGGAGGTTGACAGAGGAGCCAGTCTGCTGCACAAAGTACTCACTTCTGCAGTATCCCACCAATGAGACAGGATTAAAAACAGGGGCTATCCAAGGGGATCCAGAAAATCTGGGTTATTTTACTTGCAAGTTTGGATAGAAACTATATAGGCTGGTAAAACACGCATTGATGGAGAAGTCTTCATGAATCAAATTTAATGAGTAGCTAGTAGTATGTCAGCTATTATCTAAATCAATTATTTACATGTAAACAGGTACTTTAAAAGTACAAGACAACTTCTGGTTCCACAATGGCAGCACAGAAACAAGCTGGCTTCACTTCTCCACACCCCCGACAGAAAACCAAAAAACAAATACATAGCACCAGGATTATCACCAATAATATTCCAGAACTCAAATGCAAGGAGACAGTTCCTGGGGTCACAGAGAAGTGAATAAACTCCAAGTTGACAGTAAGAGAATCAGACTTTCATGTCCAAGATGTTTCTCACCGCAGTTTATCCAGCACCAAATGTGTGGAATAATTCCCCACAACTCAGTTTCTACACTGGAAAAAGTGAAATCAAGGTAGAAAACCACCCTGCCCACCGTCTTGGGTTCCCTGGCAGGAGACTTGTCCCTGCCCCAACCCACAGAAGCACTGGGAGTATCCGAAAGGAGAAATGTCCCTGAGGACAGCCAGAGACAAAGCAGGGAGCCCTGAAAACTCTGCTCTGTAGATTGGCCAAATCAGAATGGCTGTTGCGCAGCACCACAATAGATTTGTTCTATGAGTACCTCGGGCATGAACCGCTACCCAGCCTTCCCATGCTGCCAGAATATCTGAGACCTCCCACATTCAAGATGGGTGGAACCGTGTTTCTTTTCCAGGACTGAGGCAAACCTGGGCTTAACCACCATCTAGTGTTGAAAACGAGGCAGTAACATTGTGGGGGTGGTGGGAGAAAGAAAATCTGCGGGAAAATTAAAGAAAAACTCTAAGTAAACACATCCAACAAAAACCAGTATAAGCCAGACAAAGAAGATTAGAATGAATAACTATTCAACACAAAGACACAGATGTACATCCAAAAGGAACAACAGCAAACAGAGAACCATGACTTCCCCAAAAGGACAAAGCAAAGAACAAGTGACTGACCCTAACAAGACAATGAAACATCAGCTTTCTGACCAAAAATTCAAAATAGCACTTTTAAAGAAATTCGGTGATCTCCAAGATAACACAGAAAGGCAATTCAGAAGTTTATCAGAGAAGTTTAACAATGATATTAAAATAATTTTTAAAAAATCAAACAGAAATCTTGGAACTGAGAGATACACTGACTGAAATGAACAATTCATTAAGGTCTCTCAACAACAGAATTACTCAAGGAGAAGAAAGAATCAGTGAGCTTAAAGATAGGCTATTTGAAAATATATATAGAAGAAAATTTTTTTAAAAAGAATGAAAAGAAACAAAGATCACCTACAAAATATAGAACATTACCTCAAAAGCCCAAATCTAAAAATTATTGGTATTCGAGAGAAAGTTGAGCAGGAGCCAAAGGTAGAAAGTTTACTCAAAGAAATAAAAACAAGAAACTTTCCAAAACTTGAAAAAGAGATAAATATGAGGTACAGAAAGGTCAGAGAACATCAAACGGATATGACCCAAGTAAAACTACCCTAAGGCATATAATAAACAAACTCCAAAGGTCAAGGACAAATAGAAGATCTCAAAAACAGCAAGATAAAAAGAAGCAAATAACATAAAGAAACTCCAATGCATCTAGCAACCAGCTTCACAACAGAAACCAAACAGGCCACGAGGGACTTGGATGACATTTTCAAAGTAATATAAACATACAAACAAACAAAAACACTGTCATCTGAGAATAGCGTATCCAGCAAAGCTATACTTCAAATATGAAGGTGATGGAAAGTCTTTTCCAGACAAACAAAAGCTGAGATAATTCATTACCACCAGACCCATTTTACAAGAAATACCAAAGGGATTTCTGCAATTGGAGAGAGAAAAACCCCACTAACATGCAAAAAGAAAACATTTGAATGCATAAAACCCACTGGTATAAGTACATGGACAAACCCAGACTAATGCAATACTGTAATTGTGGTATGTAACCCAGTCATATTCTAGTATGAAGACAAAAAGACAAACCTATCAAAAATGGCAATAGCAACAGCAATGTGTTAAGAGACAGGTAATATAAAAATATGTAAATTAAGTTAAAATATAGGGGTGGGATGGAGTTAAAGTGTAGTTTATTTTTCTCACTGTTTATTTCTATTATTTTCTTTGTGATCTAAGTAAAGTTATCATCTTTTTTAAATAACTTGTTTTATCTATGTTTTTGTAAGCCTCATGGTAACCACAATGCAAAATCCTATGGTAGATTCACTAAAAATGAAAAGCAATGAATTAAAACATACTTCCAGAGAATAATCACATAACCACAAATGAAGACAGTAAGAAAGGAAGAGAGGAGTTACAAAACAACGAGAAAACAAGCAATAAAATTGCATTACTAAGTCTTATCAATAATAACACTAAATATTAATGGACTCAATTCTCCAATTAAAAGACACAAAGTAGTGGAATGGATAAAGAAACAAGACCCAACTACATGTTACCTACAATAAACACATTTTACCTATTAAGACACAAATACTGAAAGGGAAAGGATGGAAAACATATTCCATGTAAATGGAAACCAAAAAATAGCAGGAGCAGCTATACTTAGATAAAATAGACTACAAATCAAACGTGTAAAGAGACAAAGTCACTATATAATGAACGAGGTCAATTCAGTAAGAGGATATAACAGCTGCAAATATTTCTGCATCCAAAACGAAAGCACTCAAGTATGTAAAGCACATATTAATATCCAAATGGAGAGAGAAACTGCAATACAATAATAGTAGGGGATGTTAACATCCCACTCTCAGTAATGGGCAGATCATTTACACACAGAAAGTGAACAAAGAAATATTGGAGTTAAACCACACACTAAACCAAATAGGCCTAACTGACATTTACAGAACATTTTACCCACCTACAGCAGAATACACATACTTTTCATCAGCACATGAAACATTCTTCAAAATAGACCATATCTTAGGCCATACAACAAGCCTCAACAAATTCAAGCATGGGAAGACAGGTGGGGGATGAGGGATGAGAAATTACTTAAAGGATGCAATGTGTAATATTTGGGCGACAGCTATTCTAAAAGCCCAGACTTCATCACTATGCAATATGCCCATGTCACAAAATGACCCTTGCCCCCTAATTTTATAGAAAGAAAATGTTTTGAAAAAAAAATCAAGAAAGTAGAACTCACAATAAGTATCTTTTCTGGGAACAATGGAATAAAACTAGAAATCAATAACAAGAGGAACATTGGAAATGACACAAATGCATAGAAACACATAGAAATTCAACAACATGATCATGAACAACAAATAGGTAAATGAAGAAATTAAGAAGGAAATTTTAAAATTTGTGTGAAAAAATGCAAATACATTTGTGGTGAAACAAATGCAAATGGAAATACCACATACCAAATTCTACGGGATACAGAAAAAGTGGTACTAAGAGGGAGGTTTATAGCAGTAAACACCTATATCAAAAGGCAGACAGACTTCAAATGGATAATGTAATGATGTACCTCAAGGAACTTGGAAAACAAAAAGCAAACAAAATCCAAAATTAGAAAAAAGCGAAACAACAAGAATCAGAGCAAAAATAAATGAAATTAGGACTAAAAAAATACAGGTCAACAAAATGAAAAGTTGATTTTTTAAAAGATAAATGAAATTAACAAAACTTTTGCTAGACTAAGAAAAAGAAAGAAAACTCAAATAAAATCAGAAACGAAAAAGACATAACAAATGAGACCACAGAAATACAAAGAATCATCAGAAACTATTATGAAAATCTATACACCAAAAAAAACTGAAAAACCTAGAAGAAATGGACACATTTTTGAACACATACAAGCAACAAGATAGAACCATGAAGAAACAGAAAACAATTAGATTATTTACTATAGTCACCCTGTTGTGCTATCAAATAGTAGGTCTTATTCATTCTTTCCAACTTTTTTTTATACATCCCACCTCACCTCACCCCCATTCCCCAGCTAACCTTCCCAGCCTCTTGCAAACATCCTTGTACTCTCTATGTCCATGAGTTTAATTGCTTTGATTTTTAGATCCCACAAATAATTGAGAACATGTGATGTTTGTCTTTCTGTGTCTGGCTTATTTCACTTAACATAATGATCTCGTTACGTAGGTATACATGTGCCATGTTGGTTTGCTGAACCCATTTACTCGTCATTTACATTCGGTATTTCTCCTAATGCTTTCCTTCCCCCATCCCCCCCACCCCACGACAGTTCCCAGTGTGTGATGTTCCTCACCCTGTGTCCAAGTGATCTCATTGTCTTCAATTTCCACCTATGAGTGAGAACATGAGGTGTTTAGTTTTCTGTCCTTGCTATAGTTTGCTCAGAATGATGGTTTCCAGCTTCATCCATGTCTCTACAAAGGACATGAACTCATCCTTTTTATGGTTGCATAGTGCACATGTACCCTAGAACTTAAAGTATAATAAAAAAAATTTAAATAAAAAGCATAAAAAAAAAACATAATGATCTCTGGTTCCATCCATGTTGTTGCAAATGACTGAATCTCATTCTTTTTTATGGCTGAATAGTACTCCATTGTGTATATGTAACAAATTTTCCTTATTCATTCATCTGTTGATGGACACTTATGTTGCTTCCAAATCTTAGCTATTGTGAATAGTGCTGCAATAAACATAGGAGTGCAGATGTATCTTTGATATACTGATTTCCTTTCCTTTGGATATAAACCCAGCAGTGGGACTGCTGGATCATATGGTAGCTTTATTTTAGTTTTTTGAGGAACCTCCAAACTGTTCTCTATAATAGTTGTACTAATTAATATTCCCACCAGGCCGGGCGCGGTGGCTCAAGCCTGTAATCCCAGCACTTTGGGAGGCCGAGACGGGTGGATCACTAGGTCAGAAGATCGAGACCATCCTGGCTAACACGGTGAAACCCCGTCTCTACTAAAAAATACAAAAAACTAGCCGGGCGAGGTGGCGGGCGCCTGTAGTCCCAGCTACTCAGGAGGCTGAGGCAGGAGAATGGCCTGAACCCGGGAGACAGAGCTTGCAGTGAGCTGAGATCCGGCCACTGCACTCCAGCCTGCGCGACAGAGCGAGACTCCGTCTCAAAAAAATAAAAAATAAAAAATATTCCCACCAACAGTGTACAAGGATTCCCTTTTTCTACATCCTCATCAATATTTATTGTCTTTTGAACATAAGCCATTTTAACTGGGGTGAGATGATGTCTCACTGTAACTTTGGCTTGCATTTCTCTGATAATCAGTGATGTTGACCACCTTGTCATATGCCCGTTTTCCATTTGTATGTCTTATTTTGAAAAATGTATATTCAAATCTTTTGCCCATTTTTTGACTGGATTGTTAGATTTTTTTTCTTACAGAGTTGTTTGAGCGCCATATATATTCTGGTTATTAATACTTTGTCAGAAGTGGAGGTAGTTTGCAAATATTTTTTCCATTCTCTGGGTTTTCTCTTCACTGTGTTGATTGTTTATTTTGCTGTGCAGAAGCTTTAACTTGATGTGATCCCATTTGTCCATGTTTGCTTTAGTTGCCTGTGTTTGTAGGGTATTACTCAAGAAATTTTTACCCAGAGTGGTGTCCTGGAGATTTTCCCCAGTGTTTTTTTGTAGTAGTTTTATAGGTTGATGTCTTAGATTTAAGTTTTTAATCCACTTTGATTTTTGTATATGGCAAGAGATGGAGTCTAGTTTCATTCTTCTGTATGTGGATATCTAGTTTTCCCAGCACCATTTATTAAAGAGACTGTCTTTCTCCAGTGTATGTTCTTGGAACAGTTGTTGACAATGAGTTCACTGTACATGTGTGGATTTATTTCTGGGTTCTCTGCTCTGTTCCACTGGTCTGTGTGTCTGTGTTTATGCCAACGCCATACTGTTTTGGCTACTATAGCTCTGCAGTATGATGTGAGGTCAGATAATGTGATTCTTCCAGTTTTGTTTTTTGCTTAGGATAGCTTTGGTGATTCTGGGTCTTTTATGGTTCCATATAAATTTTAGAATTTTTTTTACTTGTGTGAATAATGTCATTGTTATTTTGATAGGGATTGTATTAAATCTGTAAATTGCTTTGGTTAGTATGGATATTTTAACAATATTGATTTTTCCAATCCACGAACATGGAATTTTTTTTTTTTTTTTTTTGGTGTCCTCTTCAATTTCTTTCAGCAGTATTTTATAGTTTTTATTACAGAGATTTTTTTACTTGTTTGGTTAATTCCTAGGTATTTAATTATGTTTGTGGCTATTGTAAATGAGATTACTTTTTTGTTTCTTTTTCAGATTATTCACCGTTGGCATACAGAAATGCTACTGAGTTGTTGTTTTTTTTTTTTTTTTTTTTTTGGTATGTTGATTTTGTATCCTGCAACTTTGCTGAATTTATCAGTTCCAATAGTTTTTAGGTGGAGTCTTTCGTTTTTTCCAAATATAAAATTATATCACCTGCAAACAAGGATAATTTGACTTCTTTCTTTTCAATTTAGATGCCCTCTATTTCTTTCTCTTGTCTGACTGCTCTAGCTAGGACTTCTAGTACTATGTTGAATAACACTGGTGAAAATGGGCTTCCTTGTTATGTACCAGATCTCAGAGGAAAGGCTTTCAGTTTTTCCTCATTCAGTATGATACTAGCTGTGGGGCTGTTGTATATGGCCTTTGGTTATGTTGAGGTACGTTCCTCTTATACCCAGGTTTCTGAGGGTTTTTTGACATGAAGAGATGTTGAATTTTACCAGATGCTTTTTCAGCATTAATTAAAATGATCATTTGTTTTTTGTCCTACATTCTATTGATACAATGTATCCTGTTGATTGATTTCCATATGTTGAACCATCCTTGCAACCCAGGAACAAATCCTACTTCATCATGATGAATGATCTTTTTAATGTGTTGTTGAATTTGGTTTGCTAGCATTTTGTTGAGGATTTTTGCATCAAAATTTATTAGAGATATTGACCTGTACTTTTCTTTTCTTGATTTGTTTGTCTTGTTTGAGCATCCGGGTAATACTGGCCTTGTAGAATTAGTTTGAAAGTATTCCCTCCTCCTCTATTTTTTGGAATACTTTGAGTAGGATTGGTATTAGTTCTTTATGTTTGGTAGAATTAAGCAGGGAAGCCCTGGGGTCCTGGGCTTTGCTTTACTGGGAGACATTTTATTCTGACTGCAGTCTTATGATTTGTTATTGATCTGTTCAGGTTTTGGATTTCTTCCTGGTTCAATCTTGGCAGATTGTATATATCTAGGAATTTGTCCATTTCTTCTAGATTTTCAAATTTATTGGCATACAGCTGCTCATAGTAGCCACAATGATCCTTTGAATTTCTGTGGTGTCAGTCATAATGTCTCCTTTTTCATCACCGATTTATTTCAATCTTTGTCAGTTTTGCTTAACTTTTCAAAAATCCAACTTTTTGTTTCATTGATGTTTTATATTGTTTTCATTTAAAATTACTTTATTTCTGCTCTGATCTTTATTATTTCTTCTACTAATTGTGGGTTTGGTTTCCTCTTGCTTTTCTAGTTCTTTCAGATGCATCCCTAGGTTATTTATCTGAAGTTTTTCTTCTTTTTTGATGTAGGCACTTACTCTATGAACTTTCCTCTTATTACCACTTTTGCTATATCCCACATGTTCTGTTAGTCATTGGATGAAATGTTCTGTAAATATTAATTAGATCCATTTGATCTATAATACAGAGTAAGTCTGATGTTTCCTTATTGATTTTCTGTCTGGAAGATTTGTCAAATGCTGAAACTGTGGTGTTGTTGTCTCCCGCTATTATTGCATTGGGGCCCTTCTCTTTCTTTAGCTCTAATAATATTTTCTTTAAATATCTGGGTTCTCCCACTTCAGGTGCATACCTGTTTAAAATTGTCATATCCTCTTGCTGAGTTGACCCCTTTATCATCCTATAAGTGACCCTCTGTCTTTTCTTACAGTTTTTGTCTTGAAACTTATTTTTTATAAGTATAGGTACTCCTGCTTTTTCATTTCCATTGACACTGAATATCTTTATCTATCCCTTTATTTTTAGTCTCTTTTGTCTTTATACGTGAAGCGCATTTCTTGTAGGCAACAAATCAAACAGGCTTGTTTTATCCATTTGGCCTCTGTATGTCTTTCAGTTGGAGAGATTAGTTCATTTACATTCAGTGTAATTATTGATAAGTAAGGAGTTACTCTTGTTATTTTGTTATTTGTCTTCTGGTTGTTTTGTGGACTTCTCTTCCTTTTTTTTCTTTCCATCTTCCT
Source organism: Macaca thibetana thibetana (assembly GCF_024542745.1). Lineage (NCBI taxonomy): Eukaryota > Metazoa > Chordata > Mammalia > Primates > Cercopithecidae > Macaca > Macaca thibetana. The sequence goes on along the minus strand of NC_065583.1, from coordinate 166,702,294 downwards.
TTTAGTGAAAGTGATTTTCTCTGATGATATGGTTTAGTTTCTTGCTTTTTATTTTTTGTGTATCCATTTTTTTGCTGTTTTGTTTTGTTTTTTTGGTTTGTGATTACCATGAGGCTTGCAAATTCTATCTAAAAACCCATTGTTTTAAGCTGATAACAACACTGTTGGCATAAACAAACAATCAAAAAGAAAACCAATAAAAGTTCTACCCCTTAACTTTCTCCCCCTGCTTTTTAATTTTCTGTTGTTCCTATTTACGTCTTATTGTATTGTCTATGTCTTGAAAAGTTGTTGTAGTTATTTTTGGTTGGTTCATCATTTAGTCTTTCTACTTGAGATAAGAGTAGTTTACACATCACAGTTACAGTGTTATAACATTCTGTGTCTTTCTGTGTATTTACGATTATCAGTGAGTTGTGTGCCTTCATTCAGGTGATTACTTACTGCTCATTAACATCCTCCTTTTCTTGCTAACTGAAGTACTCCCCTTAGCACTTCTTGTAGGACAGGTCTGATGTTGATGAAATCCCTCAGCTTTTGCATGGAAAAGTATTTCTTTCTCCTTCATGTTTGAAGGATATTTTCACTGGACATACTATTCTAGGGTAAAAGGTTTTTTCCTTCTTCAGCACTTTAAATATTTCCGTCACTCTCTATTGGCCTGTAAAAAGTCAGATGTTGGATGTATTGGACCTCCATTGTATGCTATTTATTTCTTTTCTAATGCTGCTTTTAGGATTGTTTCTTTATCCTTGATCTTTGAGAATTTGATTATTAAATGCCTTGAAGTAGTCTTCTTTGGGTTAAGTCTGCTTAGTGTTGTATGACACCAAACCTTAGGTATCTAAGTTTGGGAAGTTCTCTGTTATTATTTGTGTTGAATACACTTTCTACCCCTATCTCTTTCTCTACTCCCTCTTTAGGAGCAATAACTCTTAGATTTGCCCTTTTGAGGCTATTTTCTAGATCCTATAGGTGTGCTTTATATTTTTTCCTTTTGTTTCCTCTGTGTATTTTCAAATAGCTCACTATTTGCAAATAATAGATTATTCTTCTACTGATTCTTTCTTCTGCTTGATCAATTCTGCTGTTAAAGGACTCTGATATATTCTTCAATATGCCAATTGCATTTTTCAGCTCCAGAATTTCTGCCTGATTCTTTTTAATTATTTCAATCTCTTTGGTAAATGTATCTGATAATTTCTAAATTTCTTCTGTTATCTTGAATTTGAGTTTCCTCAAAACAGCTATTTTGAGTTCTCTGTCTGAAAGGTCACATATCTTTGTTTCTCCAGGATTGTTCCACGGTGATTCATTTAGTTTATTTGGTGAGGTCATGTTTTTCTGGGTTGCCTTGATACTTGTAGATGTTCATCTGTGTCTTGGCATTGAAGAGTTAGGTATTAATTGTAATCTTCACAGTCTGGGCTTGTTTTACCCTGTCCTTCTTGGGAAGACTTTTCAGATATTCTAAAGGACTTGGGTGTTATGATCTAAGCTGTATCTGCTTTAGGGGGCACCTCAAGCCCAGTAACCCTGTGGTTCTTGCAGACCCATTGAGGTATCACCTTCATGGTCTTGAACAAAATCCAGTAGAATTTTCCGGATTACCAGGCAGAGACTTGTTCTTTTCCCTTAGTTTCTCCCAAAACAAAAACAAAACAAAACAAAGAAACAAAAAAAAACAAAAAAAAACAGAGGCTGTCTCTCTGTTCTGAGCCATGTGAAGCTTGGAATAGAGTGACACTAGCACCCCAGTGGCCATCACCATTAGGACTGCACTGAGTTTTGCCCAAGATCTATAACCACTCCCTGGCCACTGCCTGGGTTCTGTCAAGGCCCTGGGGCTCCGCAATCAGCAGGTGCCAAAGTCACCCAGGCCTGTGTCCTTCCCTTCAGGATGGCGAGTTCCCCCCAAGCTCTAGACAGGTCCAGAGGGGCTATCCAGGAGCCAGGGACCAGAGTCAAAAACCTTAGAAATCTACCAAGTGTTCTGTTGCACTGCAGCTGAGCTCAAACCACAAGATGCAGTCCTTCCTACTCTTTCCTCCTCTTTCCAAAGACAGAGGAGCCTTGCCCCACTGTGGTGGCCACTGCCACCCCTGGCAACAAGGAGTACTGCCAGACTATTGCCCACGTTCCCTTAAGGCCCCAAGCCTCTTCAGTCAGCTCATGGTGAATGCTGCCTGGCCTGGGACTCACTTTTCAGGGCACTGGGCTTCCCTCTGACCCAGAGCAGGTCCAGAAATGCCATCCAATAGTCAAGTCCTGGAATCAGGGAGTCAGAGCCTGCTTGCTTCTCTAAGCACCTGTGGCTGAGCTGGTACTTAAGGTGCAAGAAAAAGTCCCCTTTACTTTTCCCTCTGCTTTTCTCAAGCAGGAGGAGTCTCACCCTATAGCCCCCACAACTGGTAATGTACTGAGTCTCACCTGAAGCCAGCAAGTCTAAGGCTCACCCAAGCCCCTCAACATAGTACCTGGGTATGGCTGTCGGTTATCCAGGGCCCAAAGGTTCTTCAGTTAGCAGGTGATGAATACTGAAAGGACTAAGTTCTTCTCTTCAAGACAGTGGGTTCCCTTCTGGCCCAGAATGTGTCTAGAAATGTTGTCCAGTAGCTAGGGCCTGGAAAAGGGGCCTCATGACTCTGACTGGTGCCCTATTCTGCTCTAGCTGAGCTGGTATCTAAGATGCAAGAAAAGTCCTCCGCACTCTTCCCTCTCCTCCCCTCAAGCAAAGGAAAGGGTCTCTTTTGGAGTGGGTGAGCTGTGCAGCCTGGGGTTAGGGGAGGGGTGATGCCAGCACCTCCTTAGCCACCCCAGCTGTTGTCTTAGTAGCTTACGTGTCCACCCAGGCCACTGGCTCTGGGCCCGGGACTCACCTAGTAGTTGCAGTCCCTGTGGCCTAGACTGACTTTCAAACTTACTTGGGGCCCCAGAGCACTTTAGCTCATGGTGGTGAGGTTTGCAAGAACCCAAGTTCTGACTGCTGGGATCGGTGATTCCTCTCTGGCTAGGGCTGGTTTAAATGTTCCATCAGTGGGCAGATGTCAGCTGAGTTTGCTCTGGTCTTCCTCTTTGCTATAACAGGACAGCACTAAGTCCAATGCCTCACAATTGCTGTACCCTCCCTCCCTCAGTGCACAGAAATGCTCTCCACACCTCACCTCACTGCTAGAGAGTGGAGGATGGGGGATGTCAGCAATTCAAGATCGTTTTTTTCTCTCTTCAGTGCCTCTTTCGGCAATATGAAGTTAAAACAAGGTACTGTGAGTGCTCACCTGATTTTTGGTTCTTATGAGGTATTGTGTGTGTGTGTGTGCGCGCATAGATACTTGTTAAATTGTTGTCCTTGTGGGAGTGAATGATCCATGAAGTCTTCTATTCTGCTAGCTTATTCTACCCCTCTCCCCATTATGTAATTTGAATATCAGGTGTATCCTATCATTCACAGGGCAAGAAAACCATGGAGGCCCACGTGCTTTTATGTCTAAATAGGTACAAGTTATTCATGAATCAGGCAAACTCCTAAATAATCTTTTCTTGTACGGCTTTGGCAAATACACCTTCAAATGACTTAGAAGGCCAACTTCAAGTTTAAAAATTCTTGAAGCTCTCAAAATTGCTCATGTGCCCACCTATGTGTGAACAATCCTGCCCTCTCATCTAAGCTTCAGTCACTGCTCATATCTGTAAACAGCCAAACTTCAGCCACCCTTAGGGCCGGGGCACACATGCACCAGAGGTATAGGTACCCTCCATAGGACAAATCTGAGAAACACATCTATACAGGGCTTGGAAGGAAGCCTGTGTGGACAGGGAATACCAGGGCCTTGGACACCTAGAATGAGTCAAGAAAGTGAGGTAGGCGGTAAAGGTGTACACTGCCTTTTTGTTCACAGACTGCTCACCTGGTGCAGAGGAGCATGGTTGGAATGGGGTTACAATCATCCTCTAAGTACAGGATGAGCATCATCCCTGAAATCTTGGTTACCCTTTAAGTCTGTATTCTGAAGGGTCAACTTAAATTAAATTGAGCTTCATCTACATATTACTATACAGTTATAAATTCCAAATTATAGCTGGCTTTGTGTATACAGGCATCTAAATTTTCTAGACTCAAATTTATATCCCCAACTGTGCTCCCAATTATCCCCTTCAACTCCCACCCAGCCAGCCTCCAATTCTATCCAACTATTCCCAGCCAGCAATCTTCAATGCCACTCCTAACATGCTCGACTGCACTGTCTCCCTCAAACCCCTCAGCAAACATTTCAGATGAGCTGTTCATTTACTCTCTTCTCAGTGATGAGATCATGGCACATTCTCCAGGAGCAAATGGGTTAATTTATATTGCTGTGCTACTACCTAAAATGAAAATATTAGAAACCTATCTGTTATAAATATGAAGGTCGCTACAAAAAAGAGAGAGAGGGATGTCATCATAGCAAAGGGAGCTCATGAGTATTCTAAATATAGCCTTAGCCAGGGCTTGTACTAAGAATCTAGGGACCTTTTAGAAAATCATTTTTCTCATGTTGCTGCCCTTTGTATCTGACAAATATTGATTTCAGTTATGTTTTGAATAATAACGAAAACAGTGCCTTAAATAGAACTTTAGTCATAAACTGACACCTTAGAAAGTTGAAAGAACTCTGGACTTACAGTTCTGAGGCTGGGTAGTATCCTTTTAGCAGCTGGATGTGCCTCAGGCAAGCTCCTCAATCTGTTTCCTACATTGTAGAGAGTCATAGAATTTTGGAGTGGGAAGACACCTTTCAGATAATCGAGTCCAATAAGCCAATTTTACACTTGAGAAAACTGAGGCTTGAAGTTATTACATAACAGTCTAATGTCACATAGGTCATTGGAGACAGGTTGCAAGTTTCCACTAAAAATGGTTTGGGCCAGGTGCGGTGGCTCATGCCTGTAATCCCGGCACTTTGGGAGGCGGAGGCGGGCGGATCATGAGGTCAGGAGATCATGACCATCCTGGCTAATAAGGTGAAACCCCGTCTCTACTAAAAATACAAAAAAAAAAAAAAAATTAGCCGGGCGTGGTGGTGGGCGTCTGTAGTCCCAGCTACTCAGGAGGCTGAGGCAGGAGAATGGCGTGAACCCGGAAGGCGGAGCTTGCAGTGAGCCAAGATTGCGCCACTGCACTCCAGCAACAGAGCAAGACTCCGTTTCAAAAAAAAAAAAATGGTTTAGATGCAGTCACCGACGGGACTCTTTGAGGTCTAAAAGTCATTGTTTTTTAATATCAAATCATTTCAGTAACATTTCTCAATTAGCACAAGTATAGTTCTCACTAAATAGACTTTCTGTTAAAAAAAATTGTTTTGTAAAAAAATCAAGTTTTTTTCATTAATTAGGAAATCAAGAGAATAACAGAAAGAATTAAGAGATAAACCAAAGAGGGAGCCTGAAGAATTGAGTTCTGGGTCTTGTTCTTGAACATTCCATCATGGACCTTGGATAGGTATTGTCAACTGACCTCAGTAATTTGTCATTATACTTGAATGGGACCAGCAATGACAAAAGTCCTTGAGTGGCTGAGACGAAGACAATAAAAATCTTCCCTTGGAAAGAATCCTAGCATTTTTGTCAGAAGGAACAGAATAGAATGAGGTGGGTGTATATTTTGATGGAAAATAATTTGATCAATCATACACAGAAGGACCATAAACATGTGACACTATCTTAGTACACATTTCCAGGACACACACACCGACGGAGAGTGCCCGTAACTGGTGTGCTGACATTTTAAAATAAGAAAACAGCTTTAATTAACACTCTCTGCTAAGCCCTTCTAAAAAGCCAGACTTTCCAAAAGAAATCTTTAGTAACACACCATTAATAGTTTTTAAAATTTCTGAGTGTTAAAATTTCAAAAGCCTTTATAAGAAGAGGTATGGCCATCAGGTACCTTCTGGAGAATACATTTAATTAAGAATGGTTAATAATGTTAAGGCCATGACTGAGCTGTCTGTAACACCAGGCATCAGGGTGAAAACTGATCCTTGTTATGTTAGCATGAAATGCAGGTAATAGAGCAAGAAATGTCTATAATCAGACTGTCAGCCACAGAGCCCAAGATGGTCATGGTTAACTGGCCTGTCTCGAGCACTGTCTTTCTGCTGGAAGCACTCGGTATCCTGCCTTTAGCCTGGCCCTGGCTGACACATTCATCGCCATGGACCCACTAAAAGCCTGCCTTTGCTGGGCAACATGCCAAGACTGCATCCTTTTACTAGCTCCTTCTCACACTGGCCTGTAGTGGCCTGTTTGCTTGTGTGCATTTCCCATTTGACGGAGGCAGGCCCTCCCACGGCACGGGCTGTGTCTTGTTTACCATTTTATCCCCAGGTTGCAGCCGAGGACTCCCTATAGCAAGAGGTCAAGAAACATTTGTTGGATGAGGACATGGTATGATGACAATCCTGGTTGTAAGAATGAGGATGGATTCCCCTCTTTTTTCCTACAAAAGGAGTAGACCCTCACTTTAGCTAGCTTATTCAAGAGTTTTTATAAGGAGAAGGTTCCACCGGATTCTTCAGAAATGACATTCTTCTAGAAAATGACCAAGAGCTGGGAGAGCTTTGTCTTCCTCTCTTCTTTATCCCCCTTTCTCCCCTTGCATGCTTCATTCTCCTGCTCCTCACCACACAGCAGCTTTCTTACTCTTTTCATCACAGTGCACCTGGCTGCCTCAAGCTCAATTCCACACGACCTTCAATTCTGTTGCTTAAAAGCACTGATGTAAAGCATGAAGATGTATCAAGTCCACCAGGCTTAAAATCCAATGTACTCACTGTAGAAAGTAGGTAAAAGCCTACCACAGTCAAACATTAGTGTGCTCCCATCAAGGGGGAACTGCCAAAACCCTTTGCCTCACATTTGCCTCCAGTCGCCTTCTAGACCAAGATGGCAGACACCAAGACTCAGTTCCCTCTCTCACCTCAGCCCTGACCCCACCTGCAAAGAGCCACAGCCAGATCTGTGCCTCTGTTCCATGTATCCTCCCCACACCCTCACAGAAGAGAAGGATACAACACTATGGCATTATTTGGATTTACCTGATAGAGCAAAAAGAAGTCATCAAGCATGAGGAATATTTTAGTGGTCAGGTCACTAGTCTCTGATGCTGTGACATGTGTCCAGAAAGTGGTACTAATAGGGGACTCAGTCTCCTCATTCAAGCTTTCTGATTTGCGGTGTTAAGAACCAGAACTTTAGAACCACCCACTAGCTTCCCTCTGCAAATGGCCACCATGGCCCAGGAACAAGTCAAACCTGGAAGGATTGTGAGTCTCATTTCTTGCATTTTGAGGCTACAATGTCTGAAAGGTTCTCAGGCTTAGGGACCATGACGACTCACCACTGTAGGGGGCCATTGTGATAGGCACTCCACAACACCTGGAGACTCCCTCTAGCAGGTTTTGAAACCCATAGTCTAATGACAGCCTGTCATTCAATTACATTTATGAGAAAATAAAAGGCTATCTAGATACAACTTCCGTGGAGGGAAGCTTCCAGAGAAGGTAGCATGGGCTTATTGACACTCCAAACATGTCTGTCAAATATATACTTACATATCTAAAAGTAGATAGTTCCCCTGGGCAAGAAGATCCTCTGGCAGACCACTGACATTGTGAGAGGTAGTACTTAGGGAAAGTTACCCTAAACACAGGCACCCAGGGAGACTTCACTAAACACTAGTACTGAAATGTTCACTTCACCGATGTTCTCTGCACCGGTTCCTGGTAGAAGTAACTAACCATTACCAATATCTCATTCATCTCTCATTCTGGCTAATGGAAGACTGCACAACTCAGCCCCTTGCATTTGGGGGCTGGAGGGCCATCAGACTAGTTTCTGGCCAATGGATTGATCTGAGGTAGCAAACAGCTCCAGTCTCTCTCCCGCTGCTGTGGCCAACTAGAAGTCCATGTGTTCCAGGTGGTGCAATTAAACGATGGTGAAGACGCCATCAACCATCAACCTGGGCCACAGATGACTGTCACTGGCACTATCATTCACCCAAATCCCATTGAATATGCAGTATATTGAGAATAAACTCTTACGTTAAGCCATTGAGATGTTGGGGTTTTTTTAGTGCATAAAACCAAGCCTATACCCATTAAAACACTCAATCGTCTCAATTAAGTTGCAGATGAATCAAGCCTAGTCCTTAAGCCAACAAAAAAAGGTTTGCAGAAGGCCTTTGACCTTTGAGCCACCTTTCAGAATTAATAGGACTTCTGGTTCTTCCAGAATTGGGAGAGAGAGAGTACTATGAACTATAAGATTATGAAACATAATTCTAAAGGAGCTTAATATACAACAGCACTTGAGACTCTGCCAATTAATTTGGGACTGGAGAAACCAACCATGGCTAATCAACCCAGAGCATGCCAGACCACCGCCACGAATGCTCATTAAGAACTATCTTCACATTCAGATCAGTGGGTCATGCAACTCCATAATTTCTTTAAGACAATGACACAAAATTGCCTCCCCACTTTTCTGCCTTAAACTGAACACTGCTCTGACCTAATTTCCTACAATTTTGTTTCCAGTCATTTTTTTACCCTCAAACAACCTTATAATTGCGATAATGAGGCACATTAGAGCCTACAGAAGTTTTTAAGGGGAAATTAGATCAGTTTAGGGTACTGCCCTACCAAATTAAGGTAATTATCTTGAAATTCAAATGCCACAACCAGAATTCAGAGCATCCTACTTACATCCGTGTCACTCCTCATCATAACCACTGTGTTATTAATAATTGTCATTCCAGAAACAAGTATGCCATCAGCCAAGGCAGAGGAAATCACAGAGTTCTCTTTAATTCAAGTCCACGCAAACATGGCAGCTCAGACACCTTAGGATCCAGCAACCATCTTGGTCTCACTTGTCCCTAGGGACTGCACTAAACACTCTCCAGGGAACACTCTATTGCCTTTTCCTCTCAATAGGACTGACTCATGGCCCTCCTCCTACCACTATGACCACTCCTTCTTAGTCTCCTTAATGGAGACCTCCCGTTACCTCCCCTTAGTTATTGACGTTCCTCAACGGCCCATTCTCAGTCCATTGCTTTTCCTGTGTTCTCCCTGAATAATCTTACCTACTCTCATCTACCAAATACAATGATGCCCAAACTCCCCTCCTGAGATCTCATCTCATATACCTTTGCACCTCTCCACTCAGATATTACATAGACACTTCAGAGCTACATGCTTGAAATAAACTCATCACTCTCTCCCAATCTCTTTCCTCATTGGTGTTCTCTATTCTGTTCAGAGGGTGTACTGATGGAATGTGTACCCCAAAAGACATGTCCACATGGAAACTCAGAATGTAAACTTATTGGAAATAAGCTTTACAGATGTAATTAAGTTTAGGATCTCAAGATAAGATTATCCTAAAGTTGGGGTAAGCCCTAATCTAATGACTGATGCCCTTAGAAGAGGAAGACAGAGGAATATTTGAGACATACAAAGGAAACGGTCACATGAAAACAGAGGCAGAAATTGGAGGAGTGCATCTGTAAGCCAAGCACACCAAGGATTTCTGGAGCCACCAGCAGTGGAGCAAGAAAGAGGTATTGGTTCGTGAACACAAAAATACAGTTAGAGAGAAGGAGTAAGATAAGATCTAGTGTTCTGTAGCACAACAGAGTGACTAGAATTAACAATAATGTATTGTATATTTCAAAATAACTAGAAGGATGGAATTGGAATGTTCCTAACATGAATAAATGATAAATGCTTGAGATGACAAATATCCCAATTAGCCTGGTTTTATCATTACATATTGCATGCGTCTATCAAAATTTCACATGTACCCCATAAATATGTATAACTTATGTATCCATAAAATTAAAAATATAGAAAAAAAATTTTTAAAGAAGGGGAGCAGGACAGAGATATGGAGTGGATTCTCCCTCAGAGCCACCACAAGGAACCAATCCTGTGGATTTTATTTTTTGGACTTCTAGCCTCTGGAACTGTGAGACAATAAATTTCTGTTATGTTACACCCCCAGGTCATGGTAATTACTTACCATAGCACAGGGACCCTAACACAGATGCCTGCCTCCGGCCATCTAAAACCTGGCAGATGCCTTCCTCACTCCCTTCCCATTCCCAAGCAATCGCCAAACCTTGCTGGCTCTTTCTCCAACACATTCCCCACACCTGCCCTCCTACCCCACCAGTCTCCACCATCCTATTGAAATCCTCACCATCCTTGCCTGGAGTCCCATCAGAGCCTCCACCCTGGTTTCCTGGCCTCAATCTCTCTCTCTCAAGTCCAGCCTTTACACAGACATCAGAAATAACTTCTTAAACACAAAGAAGAGGCCCTAAAGCAGTGCTTACAGCCCTTCCTTGCCTCGCCCCATGCACTCCTCCAGCTTCATCTCATTCCACTACTCACTTCCCATGATCCCCTGGATAGCACCTCAAACTCCTCCAGTATCTGAATTCCTGAGGTTCTCACCCCCTTGCATTTGCTCAAGCTTTCCCTTGGATTGGACCACCTGTCTTTCCTTGGATCGGGATCACCTGTCTTTACCCCAAACCCTTTACATCCTTTTTACCTAAATAACTCCTCACTACTCATTTTTGATATTCCAGCACGTATCACCTCCCCTTAAAAATCATCCTCCCCTGGCTGGGACCCAAACACGTCCAAGAGTGTTGGCCATAATACTTACCATTTAGGCACCAATCAAGCACTGCTAATGCTGGCCACAGCACTGAGCCAGGGTCCTGAGGCAACCTCATCCCCTGCAGCCTCACCAGGTTTAATCCTATCATTACTGATTCTAGTGGTGGAGCAACTGGAGCAGCCATACCAATGCATACTCTCCAAATATCAGCTGTCTCCATTTATAGTGTTAGACCTACCAAACTGCATTATAATTACTTCTGTGTCTATCACCCACTAGGCTAGAAACTACTAGGGCAAGTGTGGAGGTCTCAATTCATCTTTGTATCCCTAACAGCCAGCAAGCACAATATCTGTCAAAAGTAGACATTCTATGAGACTTAGCTAGGTGCACAGATCTGAGTGAATTGATGAGTGAATGAACACATGAATGCACTAAATATAACAAGAAACTATTAGCTCCCATTAAATTAGAATAGAGGAGTTGTAGCAGAAAGATTTTGTGTTGATTCGAGGAAACGTTCTGGCAACATAGGACATGCCCTGAAAGTCAGGCAGGCTGAGTGCTCCCAAATGGAGGGTTCGCTCCTGAGGTCCTAACTGGGTGGCTGACCTCTGCCCAGCTGGTTCCGAGGAGCATAGAGGCAGTGCGCTCCCCAAGAAGGAAGTGTCAGGTGACCTATTAGTGGGAGCAGAAGTACAGTGCTCACTGCCTTGCTTCTTGGATTGGGCAGTGATCCACGCGTGAGGGCAGGAGAAGGATGGTTAACACAATAGGGGTTTTGCCAAACTTGGCTGCTTGACAGTGGAGGCTCACTTTTTTACCTTCCTGAGTAGCACATCAACTATGACCCATGTTTAGATGCTTATAACTTGGCCTCCTACCCTAATATATCATAAGAAGAAACTCCTAGGGAATTTTAAGGAGTGAGAAAATGCTGAGGTCCCATCCAGAGGCACTAGAAGATCCCCTGAGACTGTCATGAGGCCTAAATTGTCCGTGAAAGTTTAGCCACAATTACAGGACTTAGAAAATTTCATCTATACATATTTGCACAATAATACTTGCAATTACCTAGTAAAAGAGATACGCTAAATGCCTCAGAATGGAAGCTTGGAGCTCAGTGAACAGTAGAACAAGGCATACCTGACCAGGTGGCAACATGGAGATGAGGTTATCTGTGAGACTAAGGAGGCACTGGAGCCAGCTGACCACCTAGCACGTCAGAGGGTGATATGGCCTACATGAAAACCTAGTTTAAAACAACCTTGATATAAACTATGTGATGTGGTTGCACAAATGTATAATCTCAACACAAACTCAGCGAAACAAGGAGATGAACCAATACACACAGGGCATGCTGAGGGGCGAGGAGCCAATGGCAGACACTCAACTACCCAGCTCTAGCTTTGCTGCAGAAGCATGTGAGCTGCCAGTCAAAACCCACCCAGAAAGCAGAGGACTGCAGAGGGGTCCTGGGAGAGAAAGGCGAAGAACAACGTGGACAAGAGTTATCCAATGTGAATTTAATTCCATTTCTGCTGTGCGGCCAGTGATGTGAATTTCTTTGCCATCTCTTCAGAAAATCTAAGGCCAAGTATCCGCTTCTCATTAACGCAAGGTCACATCAGATCTGCTTGGGGGATACTTGGAAATACCCAGTCCCGTTTCAAGATGGCCTTGGGCGAAAACACAATTGCCTCACAGGCTCTTATGTCACCAAAGGAAGACAACTTACAGACACAGTTGTTCCTCAGTATCTGCAGGGGAGTGGTTCCAGGACCCCCAGAAATACCAAAATCTGCAGATGCTCAAGTACCTGACATAAAATGAGGTAGTATTTGCATATAACCTGCATCCACCTGTGTACTTTAAACCATCTCTAGATTGTTTATAATGCCCAATTTTATGGTAGAGGCACCCGACAGCAATAACTTGACTTGAGCATATCCAGAGAATGACTGCGTATGGCGGATGCACCTGAGCATGGGTTCAGCGTTCTGAGCTAAGGATTCTGGGAGTGGACAACCCAGAGATCAATTGGTTCCCTATGAGAAACATCTGAGCCCCCGACCCGACCCATAGTATTATATATAAACTGCATGTGCTCTGTAAGTAGTTGTGGTTCTCCTGCCCAGCCCGCCACCACTGGACTCTCTCGTGGTGTGTAAGCCCTCCAATAAAACCCCATGACTCATTTGCTGCCTCTGAGTCTCTCCTTCAGACTCTGGAACCTGGTGCTATCCCCACTGGAGTCAATAAAGGTTCAGCACAACACCAATACGATGTAAATGCTATGTAAATAGTTATACTGTATTGTTTTTGTTAGGTTCAAGTTCAGTTCCAGCCCATGCTGAGGTCTGAAGGGAGTGAATGGATGAGTGGCAAACAGTAGAAAGAACACTGGTTGGGGGCATAGGTAGAGTGAAATACGGCTTTATTCAGCAGCTTTCTCACACTGTCCGCTCTGTATCAGCTGCTTGAGCTGGCTGCTCCCACACACAGCTGCGCAGCCGGCTCTTCCTTGCCTTCAGGGTCAGCAGCTGAACTCTTTCTCTGGGCACAGGTGCACCTGTGCAGCGTCAGCAGAGCAATTAAACCTTTTACAGACAATGGTGGCTTAGAGCCACGTGATGGTCTTCCATCATTATGGCTACATAGCTGTGATAACAAGTGGAGTTATACACCTGTGCTCTAAACTCGCTGAGTCATGCAGGATATTTACCTCAGCCCATGCCCACCTGGCCGCAGCGCAGCCATGTACCTTACAGCTTTTAATTTGTATTTTGTATTGTTGTATTGTTTAATATCTTCAATCCATGATTGGTTGAATTCGTGGATGCAGAATTTGCAGATACAGAAAACCAACTATACAAGGAAGTCAAATAAGCATAGGGTATGAAAAGGGACCTCACTCCCCTTTTTATTCTCCTTTTGGGCTTAGATTCTGTTTATTTCTTAAGGGACCTTCAGCACTGTTTTGTCTAAGCTGCCGTAGCCCTATGGTCCTGTGTTGTAATTAGTTTTAGCCATCAGCAGAAAGCACCTTTGTTTCATATCTTGAAAGTCAAAACCAATCAATACACCCTACACTTTATTCCTCCCCTGGTCAATCAGAAGGTCAACTGGAAAGAAACGCTCCACCCTGGGGATGGTGGAAATCCCTAGGACCACAAAGAAAGCAAAACGCACACTGCCTTCTTCCACTTTCCCCTGAGAAGCTGTCAGAGGTGAACCAAAGGGCACTGCCGATGATGGCAATAATGAATGTTACAAGTGAACCTCAAAAAGCGGGTGCTGGGACCCAGACGAAGCTCAAACACACGTTTCCGCGTTGGTGCCTTTTCATAGCCTGGGGCCCCACTATTAAAAATGAATATATTAACTGGATCACAGCCAGCCCTTTTAACTAAGATTCCGATTTGCAATTTAATAAACTGCTGCCACAGTGACTAGTTAATGAAAACTAGAGCATTAAGACCCCCCTCAAACACCTCCTTGCGGGTCTTATAGAGCTGGTTATCGATAGCACCCATTTTAAACACCGAGCCTCATTTCAGAAAGCCTCAAGATCGCATATGGTTTGCCATGCAAGAATTCTACAAAATGATTTTAAGTCTGCTTATAAGGTACAACGCTGCTTAAATCCAAAATGGAACACTGTTTTTATATTACTCCTTCTGGAGAACAGTCATATCCCCCAGGTATTTACCATCAAATAAAATGATGGCCAAGCACAGGCCAAGAGCAGAGACAGCCATTGGGTGGCTGTCAGGCAGCTTGGGAAGAAACTACTTCTGCCATTTTTGTGCAATCCCAAGGAAAGGAAAAGTACGTTCGATAAGAGAAGCAGGAGGTCACGCCTTGGCATTAATAACTTCAGTGAATCAAGCACAGGCTGTGGTCTCGGTTCAGTTGCCACTCACCTCTGGGTTGGAGGAGAAAACATCAAGGTCCAAAATTAATAGAAGCCACAGGCCTTCCCAAGCAAGTCCTAAAGGGGTGGAGCTGATCGGTGGAACAAGAGTGCCTGTGGGGCCGCTGTCCCATAGTACCTGGGTGGCATTGGATTCATCCTCAACTTCACTCCAGAGATGCAGCTAGACAAGCAAGGCAGATACAGCTCCCCAAAGAGTGAGCTCAGAACTCAACTAGATTTAGGTCTACAGACTCAGCCCGCGGGAATCTGTGCTAACACTTTTCAGGTGACTGACTAAGGTAAGGCTGATCCCACTTAACAGTGCTGATGAGTTATTGCCTTCCGCTGTGTCAAAATAGCCTCCACCTGACTTTCAAGGCTCTGCATGGCCTGGCCTAGGCCTACCTGACCAGCTTGATTTCTCATAAGCACCGATCTTCCCACTGTCCTGCAGATTTCTTGTTTTTTTCCTGCTCTCCTTTTCCAGGGACCATCCCTCATGGTCCATGAGATAAAACCATCACATATTCTCTGAGCCTGAGGTTCTGAGTTGTCAGACCCCAGGGCGCCACAGGAATGCCAGCCTGAGGCCTGGGGAAGCCGCATTTTTACAAGGCCTTCATCAGGAGACATTGCTCGAGGTCCAAATCCAGATCCCTCCTCAACGTCGCTCCCTCATGATCCACCCAGGGTTTCCCAAGCTGCAGGATGTGGCCCCCTAGTGACATCAACTGGGGGACTTGAGAGGGAGGTGAGCATCTCTAATGGATTGCAATCAAATTGGAAGTGTCAGGAATTAGTGCAGAATCCCTCAGAAATATCTTGTCCTCAGAATGGTCTCCCTGTTGGTGCACAGTCACCCACTCACAAGATAACGGTGTGACAGGTAGGACCCAAGGTGGGTTGTTGCTACAGGAAATTGGAAAATGATGATCTCAACCCATAAGCTCCAACTGTTTTTTGTCTCACACTCCATGTTTAAAATGTTTGAATATAAACTCCCGATATATGTATCAACTGTAGTATACCAATTATATTATTTATTAACTTTATACATGTGTACTACTCTATGAGATGTACCTTATAAACATGTCCAGAAGTAGAAATTAAACGTTACATAGAAAAATAAATAGAAACATAACTTCCAATGTTTGCTGCTGTGTCCATGCCAGAACCTGCCCTTTGGAGATGATGACTCCCTCACTTCTCTGAGTTCCACCTTTTCTCCACCATCACAAAATTCAGCATTTAGAATTTATGATCCCTGCCCACAAGTTTCTCAAAATCTTGTAAAGTGTCTGGTGCAGTGGCTCACACCTATAATCCTAGCACTTTAAAGAGGCTGAGGCGGCCAGATTGCTTGAGCCCAGGAATTCAAGACCAGCCTGGGAAATATGACGAAACCCCATCTCTACAAAAAATACAAAACTTAACTGGGCACGGTGGCATGCACCTGTAGTTCCAGCTACTCAGGAGGCTGAGGTGTGAGGATCGCAACCGAGACCGAGATCATGCCACTGCACTCTAGGCTCAGTGACAGTGTGAGACCCTGTCTCAAAAAAAAAAAAAAAAAAAAAAAAAACTGGTGAGGAAACTGATACACAAATATGTCAATATGATATAAGACAGAAAGTGGCAGGATGCAAATGTGAACAAAACGTTGTGCATTACAGAAGCGGCAGCTCTCGGTCTTCCCGAGAGAGGCAAGGAAGACTTCATCAAGATGGAGATGAGTGAGCTGGATCTTGAAGGCTGGATGGGTACATGCCAGGCCACAAACGAGGTGGGCTCTCCAGAGAAAAAGAACCAATGGTGTTCAGCTGTTCGTGCCCTTCAGAATCACATGGGCACTTTTAAAAAAATACTCTGAACTCCTCCTCTCAGAATCTGACTCAGGAGGCCTGCACAGGGAGGGCCCAGCATTTGCATAACACTCCCATCCCCTTCCTTCCTCACCCCTGCAACAAGATGGCAACAAGTCATGGAGGAGCTTCCTCTGGGGCTGCAACAGTAGCTAAAACTTGATTTAAAAATCAAAGCTTCTCAGTGTGTGGGAGTACCATAAACATAGAAGCAAGCAGGTCACTCATGCAAAGCAAAGCAATTTTTTCTTAGATTGATACAGTTCAGCCTCGAACCATGTATTAGTCAGCTCAGGATAGTATAAAAAATACCACAACTCAGTGGCCTAAACAATAGACATTTATTTTTCACAGCTCTAGAAGCAGGGAAGCTCAGGATCAAGGTTTAGCAAAGTTTAGCTCTCTTCCTGGCTTACAGGTAGTCACCTTCTTACTGTGACCTCATAGGGCAGAGAGAGTGCTCATGACTTCATCTACACCTAATTACCTCTCAAAGGTCTCCACCACATTGGAAGTCAGAATTTTAAAGTATAAATGTACAGGGGTGGGGAAAAGGCACAAACATTCGGTCCATAACACGCCACTTACACTAAAGTGGCAAAAGGTTTAATACCCCCAAATGCTGTTTGGCTATATATCCTTTGTAGAAAATGTTGTTAATCATTTCTCCAGCTACCAGTCATTCCTCTTCATTCTTTTTTTTGGTAAACTTCTTCTCATACTTTCTGGGATTCTCACCTTGGCTCCAAAAGTAATCACTGTAGCTCCTAAGTGATTAATTTTGGGATAGAAATCCACACAGGAAATCCAAACCTAGGAGGGACAGAGACTTTGGAGACTTTGGCTGGGACTGCTAATGGAGAGACTAGTATCTTGTGTTATATTGACATATTTCCTTTCCCATTCCTACCTGAATGATGAGCTGGATAATGGTAGACAGCCTGTGGCAGTCATCTTGCCGTTGTGGGATGGGGAAGGGGCCTTTCTGCAAAATAATTCATGTAGGAAGTAGAGCTCATAACTGGAAAGGAAGCAACCAGGGTATGGTAACAATGCCAGAGCCCTGGAGTCTGGTCCACCTTTTCCGTTATGTAAACAAAAATTTTTCTACTTTTCTTTAGGCCAGTTGGAGTTGCATTTTCTATTACTTACAAATGCGAGGGTACTAATGATACATCTTCCATGTCCCAGACACACCGTGAGCTAACTGGAAACTCCTAGCTCCTCTAACGTCTATGAGCATGGTAGGAACTTGGTAATTTTTTACTGATTAAGTGAACAAGCAATTCTTTTCCAAAGCAGAAACATACAAGTTACAATGGAAATTTTTATCTTTCCAAAGAACGATTTTAGACACAATTATCATTGTTTACATGATCATATGTTTAAATCCACTTTCTTTAGCGTTTAAAAAAGAAACCATAAAATGTAAATGGCCAAAATGTATTTGTTCTGTATACACAATATATGTGATAAACTGAAGTTATGAGAGGTTCCTCTGATCTTCACTAATCCGATTCTATAATTTTCTAAGATTCCCTTCCAAAACCCAAATGTAAAATTAAGATTAAGGGGTCATTATGATTAAGTTCAGTTAAACATTCATCCATTCCACAGTAAGTCAACCAATAGGGACAGTGTGATTTTAAGTACCAAAGCCCATACCAAGCATTAGATTCATGGACCAAATGTAGATGTCTTATAAACTATGATGAAACTAGACTTGATAAGCAAAGGAGAAGAATGAATTATACCACATTGTTCCAGGCATTTTGTAGAAAAGAATTCTGTCCTATCTGCAAAATTAGCCTTCAAGCCCTCTAAGATCCCTTCCAACCTAAATTTTAATTACTATTTTCAATGTTTCCACTTCCTATTTTGTAAGTTTTATAAAACTGGGAAAAAATATAATAAAAAAGATTAAAAGATAGTAATTCCTGGGTTGTCTAGGGGCAAACATACTATATTAGGATTCTTTGGTTGTAATTGACAGAAACTCAATTAGAATAGTTTGGGCAAAAGAAGGAAGCCCATTGGCTCACATTAAACACATTGTCCTTGCTAAAGGTGGGGAGAAACTAGAGACTCAAATGTTTTGGGAACTCTGTTTTCACCTTGTTCTCAGCAAGTATACTCTATTATTTCAGAGTAGCTGAGTCCTGAGGTCAGATGCAGAGCTGCCAGCTTCCCTAAACTTAATTTTCATAGCTTTTGACCAGAAGAAGAAAGACTCCATTTCCAGTCTAAATCTCCCAGGAAGAACTCTAACTGGCCAGGTTAGGTTCAATGGAGGGCAACCAAACATCCCACTTTGCCTGGGACTGAGGAGGTTCCTGAGACATGGGACTTTCAATTTTGGAACTGGAAAAGTCCAAGCAAACCAGAACAAGTTTAACCCTAGTTTAAAGCCACCTCCTAACCAATTACTGTGGCTAGCTGTTGCCAGGGAGTTGGAATTTACAGGGCCCGTTCAGACCTCACAGTGGGATGAGGGGAAAGAATGATTTCCATCATGAAGGTTAGACATGACCACTAAAATGTGATTACTGTCAGTCAGGCAGCTGCTCCAATTTGTTTCTATCATATATACCTACTAATTTGGCAAGTATTCCTGAAACCATTCCAATCAAATAAACTTATCATGGAATTTTAATTTCTTAAACTCACCACAATGAATCATTTCCATTACTGCTTCAATGTAATAAACACTACCCTAATGAACCGAAATAGTTAATACACAGCTTAAATCACCTCCATATCTAAGAAGCCCAACTCATTTCTTAGAAACTATCCCACTAAGTACTACATTAATCATTTGTCATGTCTTCAAAACTACTATACTCTGTCAAAACACATCTTATAGTTTGATATTAAACAGTCTGAAGCATTTGTAACAATATAACACATGCATACTGTCAAATTGCATATTTCACCTTCTAGCAATTTTCTTTTCTTGAGAACTTAGTTTCTCCTCCAAGCGCTTTAGAATTGCTTGAATTCTTTAGCTCATTCTTTCAGGAAATAGAATTAATATTTAAAGGCAGTAACAGGGTAATTTCAAGAATGTCTTAGTAATAAGCAGAGTTCTCATAACATAAATTACCCTAACCTTTTAGTAGTCTTATTCCCTTTTCCAAGTCACACAATCAAGATAAGCTGGGAAAGGGGAATTTCAATTATATTAAATCTCCCAGGAACACTTAGGTTTGCTGAACAAAAATGCAAAGTCAACAAATGCAGAGACACATGGACATATCTCAGTTGTTGTAGGTAGCCTGTGCTTTTAAGAAAATAGATTCAGTACCACGTGAGCAAAGTAGTATAAGAAAATATCCTGGGTCATGAAGGCACAAAAAGTCACAACTGCCTACAGCTCTCCCACTCTCAGAATTTCAGCTGACCACTTTTGTTCCAGTTGTACAAATTGTTAGAGTACTCACTCTGGGGACCACTTATTGTCTCCACTGATGTCTCTGGCATGAAGGATCTTTTTCTCCTTTGATTCAACAGATTCAAGTTAGATATTTCTCCAAAGAATATTTAGTAGAAAAATAAAGGCAAATAAGCAGAAGAATATAAAAAAGGACAGATAAGGATATATTTACAGAGTAAAAGTGCTTTGTTCTGAGGTTGCTGAAATAAGAAAGGTCTTGGGTGGGCATTGTTGTTCGTGCCATTAATCCCAGCACTTTGGAAAACTGAGGCAGAAGGATCACTTGAGGCCAGGAATTTGAGATCAGCCTGAGCAACATAGAGAGATTCCATCTCTACACAAAATTTTTTTTTAAAAAATTAGCCAGGCATGGTGGTGGCGCACCTATAATTCCAGTTACCTGTAGGCTGAGGCAGGAGATTGCTTGATCCCAGGAGTTCAAGGCAGCAGTAAGCCATGATCATACCACTTCACTCCAGCTTCGGTGACAGAGAGAGAACAAAAAGAAAGAAGAAAGAAAAGAAAGAAGGGAAGGGAAGGGAAGGGAGGGGAAGGGAGGGGAAGGGAGGGGAGGGGAGGGGAGGGGAGGGGAGGGGAGGGGAAGGGAAGGGAAGGGAAGGGAAGGGAAGGGAAGGGAAGGGAAGGGAGGGGAGGGGAGGGGGAGGGGAGGGGAGGGGAGGGGAGGGGGAAGGGAAGGGAAGGGAAGGGAAGGGAAGGGAAGGGAAGGGAGGGGAGGGGAGGGGAGGGGAGGGGAGGGGAGGGGAGGGGAAGGGAAGGGAAGGGAAGGGAAGGGAAGGGAAGGGAAGGGAAGGGAAGGGAAGGGAAGGGAAGGGAGGGGAGTCTCTTAAAATAGACTCCAAAGACAAAGCAAAAATGACAGAACAATGGGAGAAAAATTCAAATCAACAATCATATGGGAAGTTTTCTCATACCTCGTTTAGCAATTGATAGATAAAATAGACAAAAATATGTATGTATATGTATGTATATGTATTATTAAAGCTGGAACAGATTTGAACACTATAATCAATAAGATTTATTTAAGGGGCCTGCAAAGAACATTACAGCCAGAAAATTGGGAGATACAAACACTTCTCAAGTGTACATGAAATATTTATAAAAATCAACAACATATTGGGCCATAAAGCAAATTTGAACATATCTTAAAGATTTGGGTTGTACAGACCACAGTGCATTTGTTAGAAATCAAATAAAGAGATAAGAAAAAAATATTTTATTTGTATAACCATAGAGTTCAGACTGCAATAAATCTAGTTATAGTCTGGCGGGACAAGCTGGCCATACAGAATCGTCTTTAGGGTTCTAGTAAATGAGTATCCGTGAACGGCCACCAATCATCCAGGACAAAATTAATGTTTCAGTCTGTGCACAAAGGGTTGATTTGGACTTCACAGGATTATTTTTTCTTTGAAACGTGGGAAACCGTCTGTTCCTATGCAATTCATAAGGCTATCTGGTTCAACCCATGCTTTCCCAAGTCAGAATGTTCTTTCTCACAGCCCAGCAAGATAAAGTACTCAGGACAGCTGGATTTTAAGAACACCCTTGTGATTTGTGTCTTTATTGGGATAATCAGAGAAAATCACTACATTTAGGTCTTCTTTCATATTTTATGTACTTAGGATACAGCTCTAAGTACTAGCACCAGAAAATACAAATTGGGTGCAGAAAACCCGGGTGCATGAACATTGCATGTTTAAACCAAGCTAAAAAGAGAATTTGTAGCCAAACTACAATGGAACTTATTGACAATGGCTACAGAATTGCTATGTGGTAATTTTATGTTTGACATGATATGTCGTTCTCTCTACTTTTATTTGGAAAATATTCTGGACCTTGGAAAAGATGAGTGTAAATTTAACTATGTGAGGTTAGAAGTACCCCTGGGAGCCCTGTGGTCAGCAGACTCTTCAGGTTGTAACTAGAACCATGAATCACCATTCTGGACACATTGAGGGTTTTTAGGTCTGTTTCTATTGATTTACACAACACTCTAGGAGAAATCACGGACTCAGAGATAATACCCTTTACCTTGAACCGTTTCATCTCCAGGTGCAAACAGAACCCCAGGAAATTGTTAAAGGATGTTATTGTAGGATATTGAGAAAAAGGGTCATGTGCATCGAACAAGAGGTGACAAGATGACAGAAAAGGAATGGAAGAGGATAGTGAGTTTCAAAGTGAGTTTGAGAGTAACCGTGTACATTTGGCTCTTGGCTAGAACCAGACTACAAGTTACTCAGTGGGTAACTAAGACTGAAAGAATCTTGTTATTGCTTGCCCTATCTGAGCTACTTTGTTCACAAGCGGGAACAACAGTGGGGCCGGCCTTAGTGCAGTGCTTCCCGAGCTTCTTCACGCCATGGACTCAGAGAAGGATGATTCCTGTTCAGTGCACTGTGGGAGGCTGCCAGCCACCTGGACCAGCCTAGGCCCACTCTCCAGCCCAGGTCCTGCCCTGCACACACCCCAGGCTGGAAGAGATCAATATTGAGTCCAGTATTGAGAAGCTGATGTTAGGACCCCCAAATGAAGAGCTGTCTTACAGGTATCTCAAACTTGGCATCCAAAGCCCAACGCATGGGCTTCCCCCCATCGTCTACTTCTCCCACAGAGTTCCCACCGCAGCAGGCGGCAACTCCATTCTCCCAGTTGGCCAGACAAGAGCTCTGAGGTTGAATCCTGACTCAGCTCCTCTCCTTACACCCTGTTATGGGCTGAATTTGGTTTCTCAAAAAAGATATGTTGAAGTCCTAGCCCCTAGTACCTCCAGATATGGTCTTATTTAGATGAGAGGCATTACAGAGGTCATTAGCGAAGTTTAGATAAGGCCATACAGAGAAAGGTGGATTTCTCATCCAGTAGGACTGGTGTCCTTATAAAGGGTGGAAATCTGAACACAGACAGGCACATAGGGGAATGCCACGTGAAGATGAGGCAGCGATCAGGGTGACGCTTGGAAAAAACCAGCAAAGACTGCCCACAGCCCACCAGAGCCTGGAACAGACCTCACAGCCCTCAGAAGGAACCTGCCCTGCCAACACGTTGATTTTGGACTTCTGGTCTCCAGAGCTGTGTAACAATCAATTTCTATTGTTTAAGCTGCCCAGTGTGTAGTATTCTGTTCCAGCTGTTCTAGCAAAGTAAAACACACTCCTCATTCAGTCCAACAGCAAGTCCTCTGAGCACTGCCAGGCTCCGAGTATGGTCATTCCATCCTGCTCCTGGGGAGGCTCCCACGATCTGGCCCCTCAGTACCACTTCCAGCTCACAGCCTCACTCCCCTGTCTTCCTTGGTCATCCCTCGCTCGCCTCCCACTCAGAGCATTGGCATGGTGCCTGCTGTTCCTCCACCTGGCACATACTTTTTGCAGGGATCCATGGGCCTGGCTCCCTCATCTCCCCCAGCTCTCATCTTCCCAGTGGGTCCTTCCTGGATCACTCCACAAAGCCACAGTGCCCCTCCCCAACCCTCAGCACTGACCCTCTACCCTCTTTTCACATACTGTGCATTTTGATTCCTCTTCACTGTGCAGCTCACCACATCAAGTGGTGACATTTATGAAGCTGGGGAATCTTATCTGCTCTTTTCACTGCTGTAGTCCTAACACATAGACAGTCCCTTAATTTATAATTATGGAATGATTAAAGGAATGAATGCTTCTCAACATCCACGACCTCCTACTCAGACCCAAGGGAACAACTCTCTACTTGTACCATGGTGCTTCTATAAAGCCTGGCCCTGGTGGGTGGGGGCTGCAAACCTTGGCAGCAGAAGAGAAGGGTTGCCTGCAGCATTCTAATCTGCTAAAAGGCCATGCAAGTGTGGTTTTAATAGGAAGCATTGAAAGGTTCTTTAAGATGGCCAACTAAGAAGAAAAAGGAAAAAGGGAATGGCTCATGAAACTACCTGCAACAAAGAAAGAGAAAAACAAGATCACAGAAGAAACCCCACATGCCAAATGGTAGGTTTGCATAGCATGGGGTTGACAGAGGTACACCAGGCTCATACAACATGTTTTGGACCTGGTGTGAGAACAAAGAAAAGAACTATGGCAACATTGTTAAAACTTCCAAAAGCAACTATGATTTATTTATCATTCATATTATTATTTCATTATACTAAGGAAGCAAGGAAACTTGCAAAACACATTAAGAGGCAATTCAAAAAAGAAACCACCAAAAGGCAATAAACGTATGAAAAAAAGGGTTTAACCTCACAAGTAATCCAAGAAACACACATTACAACAATAACAAAACATTTTCCTATACACTCGAAAAGATTAAATAATAATATCTAATGAATTCCAGAATAAGTATAGCAATATAAAATTGGCATAATCTTTCTAAAGGAAAAGTTGGCATTATATATCAGAAGACTTTTCAAATTTATATTTCATTATTCAACAGTGCTTATAATTTACTCCGATTTGCCCATAAAGTTTTTTTTGTGTAAAAGATAATGGCACCCTCCAGTCAGCCCATTGCCATGGATTTTACAAGCTGGAATTGGAATCAAAGTGTGTCAACTCCAAAAATCATAGACTTACCAAGCTCTCAGCACCCCACAAGAGGGAGAGTGGGCCTTCAGAACTTAAAAAAGACTTTAGATTCAGAACTACTTTCAATCTACTGGCAAATGGGATGTAAAATGCTTTCACTCTATCTAGTAAAAGCCATGATTTGACCTGCAGAATGCCTGAACCTAGATAATTCTGAGCCAAATGAGACAGTACATGGAGCATTTAAAAACCCAAGTACAGAGGACTTCCGACTATAGGAACACATTACCAATTCACATCACAATGATATACTTAGAAAGGTTATCTTAACAAGAAATTTTCTGACATTCACATGAATAAATGCATGTACACATCTGAATAGATTTAAGATGCATGCCTGCTAGAACTCTGCTAAAAAGAGCTTTAACTTGAGACACCAAACACCAGTTACCTTGCAGTCTCAAGCTTAAGCAATTTAGCATTATTTTGAAAGCCTTTGTCATAAAAGCAAACAAAAGACAAGCAGGGCTTTGCAGTGTCTCAGCCTCCCCCTCCCATCAGCCCATTGCCACAGGATTTTACAAGGTTAGTTGCAAACGTGGACAAGACAACTGTGGTGGCGAGCTGTTCTCTCGGAATTAATACATTTCAAAGTCGAGAGCCAGGCAAGTGGCGGTGCTAATCAAGCTAGTGACAGCATTAATCTCCTTCGGCTCAGCTCAAAATAGGATATGCCACAGGTGACCCCAAGTCCTTCCCTCCCCTTCTCAAGCCATTAGCTGAACATCATATTTCTTTTTGCTGCCAAGGCCGGCGCCAGCAGCAGCACAATTCGAATAGGGGGAAGAGCACACGTGACGAGAACAGCTTATTAACTCTGTCTGCGAATTTCTGCACTTACCTATGGCTGGTTCTAAGGTATTCTCTCAATTTACCAAAAGTAATGAGAGGACAGCCCTTTGCCAGTTACCCTACACACCTCACAGAAAGATGAACAGCTAAAAGTATTAGGATTCAAATTTAAGTTGTGTGTTACAACAACCAACGAAAGGTTTTTGCCAAGGGAAATTTCAAGAAGTGATTTAAATAGAAATGAATTGTCAGAAAAACCTAGGTGTTGCTGTTCTATTGCACTATCTCAACCATGACAAGGTGCCACAAATGATGTGAAATGAAGGTCTGACAAGGTATCAGATCTGTTTAAATCCAGCCAAGCTCTACTCTGAAGGAATGGCTTAGACAACAAACCTGATATGAATGTATAAATCATTCTCCATAAACAAGGGTTCTATGGAGAACCTAGAAAAACCCAATCCTAAGTTCTGAAATCACCTGTGTAAGTGGGGAAATGCCCCTTAATGCTAATTTCCATTCCTTAAAATTCTAAATGCCCCATAATTTAAAGGCCAACAGGGTGGAAATCTCCCTTTTAAAAGTTCTTTCCGGTTACATGTGGATGCCCATGTGCCCTTCTATCCAGCTTATAAGAGTCCAGGATTCTTTCCCAGGGTTCTCTGTTTTGATCACCTTGCAGAGACTAGAATGGTGCTGCAGAATTCAGATTTGCTTCTGTTGGCAGCTTCCCACTCTTGTCAAGCAGAGTCTAAGTCATTCCTGCTCATTTCCAGATCTGAAGCACATCATTATTTCTCTTCCGCCTCCTGGAATATGTGGTCTTCAGGAGGTCGGCATGTTCTCCCCTTCTGAATTACAAGTTCTAGCAAAAGTCTCTGAATCTATTCCTTTGGAGAAGAAAGTAAGGGAAGAAATTACCGCAAAAGCACATTCCACCTACTATTCCACCATGAACGCCTTGGATCAGACTGCAGCCAGGTTGACCCAATGGGGCCCCGGATTCTGCAGTGAAGAAGCCATGTTTAGGGACCCCTGAGCCCACATTCAGCCACAGCTTGTTGTGAACTCCTGACCCAAGGGCCACCAAACAGTGGGCTGGCAAGTGACTTGAAGCAGAATCTCAGCAGCAGGTGACGGGGAATATGTACACCTCAGAAAAAGGAGAGTAAGATGCAATGTAGAGTTGGAAATGTATGACTGGAGAAAATCACACCTGCTGTTTTCACAATACACACTATAGAAAGGAGTGTTTGATGACTTTCTGGGCCTGTGGAGATGCACAGGAGATAGTGATGTGAGATTTCAAGGTTGGAACACCACCAAAAAAGAGGGTGAGAACAAGATAATGGTGGCAGGGGTGTGGCCTTCCCCAGGCTTCTGTGTACGCGCACCCTACAGGAAAACCCTAAATACCTAAAGTAATACAAGTGAGTCACGCCTCCTTAAAACCAAAGAGTCTATGGAGGACATTTTAAATGGCATTTAAATTAATAAAGGAGAAAAAGTGATGTTAAAATTAATTTACCACTGAATTATCATTATAAAATCATTTGTATTTAACTTAAAACCATTTTCCCTAAAAATACTGCATTTCTAAGAATGACAATAATTTTGTGTGTGTGTGTGTGTGTGTGTGTGTGTATCTGATATGGTTTGGCTATGTCCCCACCCAAATCTCATCTTGAATTGTAGCTCCCATAATCCCCACATGTCATGGGAGGGATCTGGTGGGAGGTAATTGAATCATGGGGGCAGTTTCCCCCATGCTATTCTTGTGATAGCAAGTTCTCAAGAGATCTGATGGTTTCATATGAACAGATGCCCAAGTGCCCTTCTATCCAGCTTATGTGACTCCAGGATTCTTTCCCAGGGTTCTCTCTTTCCCCCTTCACTAGGTTCTCATTCTTGTCTTTCCTGACACCATGGAAAGAAGGACATGTTTGCTTCCTTTTCTGCCATTATTGTAAGTTTCCAGAGGCCTCCCCAGCCCGGTGGAACTGTGAGTCAATGAAACGTCTTCCCTTTATAAATTACCCAGTCTCAGGTATTTCTTCATAGCAGCATGAGAATGGACTAAAACAATATCCCTTTAACAATATGCAATCCCAGGGAAAGGACTAATACCACTATTAAAAAGTAACAAGCAGCCAGACATGTTGGCTCATGCCTGTAATCCCCACACTTTGGGAGGCCAAGGCGGGCCAATCACAATGTCAGGAGTTCAAGACCAGCCTGACCAACATGGTGAAACCTCGTCTCCACTAAAAATACAAAAATTAGCTGGGTGTGGTGGTAGGCGCCTGTAATCCCAGATACTCAGGAGGCCAAGGCAGGAGAACTGCTTGAACTCGGGAGGTGGAGGTTGCAGTGAGCCAAGATCGCACCACCGCACCCCAGCCTGGGTGACAGAGCGAGACTCCTTCTCAAAAAAAAAAACAAAAAACAAAAAACAAAAAGTAAGCAGCTTATGTACCATATGTAAATTTCTGTGGATTGTATCTCACTCAAAAATGGTCTGGTGAAAAAAAGGATAATAGAGTTCAACACGTCATTAATAAAGTTACTTGAAACAACCAGTGCTAATGGTTTCTTTTGGGAGACTGAATATATAAGCAGACAATTGCCAGAACATACATAAAAATAAAACTGTGCCCCACAACCTGCAGCAACCAGCCCAGGAAACCAACTTATTATCCATAGCAACCAGCCCAGGAAGCCAGCCTGCTTTCTGTAAGTTAGACTTGTAGAAAGTCAGACCACTCTCCCTCCCTTGTAACAATTCAGGAAGCCAAAAAATAATGCCTATAATAATTGGCCCCAAATGGCTGGGACTTGATTCATAATCACAATATTCCTAATTTTTACCCTACTCCCCATTTAGGACCAACCAGAGAAAGGCAAATATGCTCCCCCAACCAATTACACTGGATGCCCTGCTCCTGGTGAGCCGCCTCCAGCTTCCCTAGGTCAGCAGCCTCCAATCAGAGCACACGCAGAGCCTCCCCTTCTTATAACGTGATGCTTTCCCCCTCCTCTGTCTGCCTCTGTGTCTCTGAGAAACACAATGATAGTGGCCAACTTCCTTGCTGTAGCAAGGTCAGAACAAACGGCTTTGACTTGTTCTCATTTGGTTGGTCTTCATCTATTTCCACGCATTAATGGACATTTCTAAAAAGAATCCTTATAAACACAAGCAAGGCAGTAAAGCAAGGACAGAAAAGGAGTGGGGATATGTCACTGGGGCACCTGGATGTGAGAATTTCAAGCCTTGTCTTTTATACCATCTTGCCTGAAAGAATGTTTTGAGTTCTTATTCATATGACACATGGAAAAAATTGTGAGCCCATTTCTGTAAAGCATGGTTTCCATATGTATAGATTTCATAATCAAAACAAGAATGCTTTTCCAACCTAATGCAATGACACTTCCAAATGAAACAATGAAAAGAAGATGATATCAGGGGAACCCGCCCCCAGTATTTCAAAGTAGGTTCTTTCTATTTTCCCTAAGTGTCAGCCAGTCTGAGAAACAAAGAGAAAGAGTACAAACAGAAGAATTTTACAGCTGGGCCTCCGGGGATGACATCACATATTGGTAGGTCCATGATGCCCTACTGAGCCACAAAATCAGCAGGTTTTTATTAAGGACTTCAAAACGGGAGGGGGTGTACGAACAGGGAGTAGGTCACAAAGGTCACATGTTTCAAAGGGCAATAAATATCACAAGGCAAAGGGTAAAGCAAAGATCACAAGGCAAAGGGCGAAATGAAAAACTCCTGACAAGGGTCTATGTTCAGCTGTGCATATATTGTCTTGATAAACATCTTAAAAAGCAGAAAACTTCGAGAGCAGAGAACCGCTCTGACCTCAAATTCACCAGGGTGGAGTTTCTTCCCCACCCTAATAAGCCTGAGGGTACTGCAGGAGACCAGGGCGTATTTCAGTCCTTATCTCAACCACATAAGACCGACACTCCCAGAGCGGCTGTTTATAGACCTCCCCCTGGGAATGCATTCCTTACCCAGGGTCTTAATTATTAATATTCCTTGCTAGGAAAAGAATTCAGCAATATCTTCCCTACTTGCACATCTGTTTATAGGTTCTCTGCAAGAAGAAAAATATGACTCTTTTTGCCTGGCCCTGCAGAGAGTCAGACTTTATGGTTGTCTTCCCATGTTCCCTAAAATCGCTGTTATTCTGTTCATTTTCAAGGTGCACTGATTTCATATTGTTCAAACACACGTTTTACAATCAGATTTCATATTGTTCAAACACACATGTTTTATAATCAATTTGTACAGTTAACGCAATCATCACAGGGTCCTGAGGTGATGTACATCCTCAACTTACAAAGATAACAGGATTAAGAGATCTTATACCTAAAGTAAGATACATGTAAGAAATTATAAGAGTATTAATAGGGAAGTGATAAATGTCCATGAAATCTTCACAATTTATGTTCCTCTGCCACAGCTCCAGCTGGTCGCTCTGTTTGGGGTCCCTGACTTCCTGCAACAAGATGATAAAAGAAAGCTGGGCCAGCTGGGTGCAGTGGCCCACAGCTGTAATCCCAGCACTTTGGGAGGCTGAGGTGCAAGGATTACCTGAGCTCAGGAGTTCAAGATCAGCCTGGGCAATGTGGTGAAACCCCATCTCCACTAAAATCCAAAAAAAAAGAAAGCTAGACCACCACAGAGTTCCCCAAGCCATCCCAAAAATTAGAAATGGAAGAGTAGGGAAGTCATTGTTACTCTATTGATCTTATCAATCCCCTTTAAAGAGCCTATTGAGAAAAAGGAAACTAATAATCTGGTGAAAGAGGTAAAAAGAAAAAACAGACATTGGGTGTCCACAAGTTACCCTTGCTCACTGAGCCTCAAGCCACAGGTCTTAAGGCCCCCACTGTAAGGGTTGAAAGTTCTCAGCCCAGTAGATGCCCTGAGCACCCCCAGGAACAGGAGAACAGGGAAGGATGTTCTAAAGTAACAGAAGTAAAATGACTTTCGTTCCTGCAACCATTTCCCACAGAACACTAGCCTTCCAGTACACAGACTCTCAGACTCAGAAATTAGCAAAACAAACAAAAATCCCCCCAAAAAAGAAATTACAGAGAAGCAAGGGCCCCGCAGATCCTTGTGCCATGATAAATTAGTTATCTAAGGAACACGAGCAGTTAAAAGTCAGGCACGCATCCTGTCAGTATTCTGCAGGGATCTAGTTTTGCTGAAAAACTTGCTTTTCACAATATACCTCAAACCTGTCAGCAATAATTACCTGAGAATCAGAAAGGTGACATTTTAAATTTTAGTGACACATTAATGAACAAGATAATCCTCTTGACAGATACAGAGCAAGATTCACCACAGGAAGCAAAGCAAGGGCTCCTGAGATCAAAATGTAAGCCATATAACTGGCCTTGGCAGGCCCAGCGCGCAACAAAGTTGCATTTCAGATCATCGCAGCCCTTTCAGACCCCTCGCAGCCACTGACATGTTTGCTACTTTTATTTTCCCTGGAAGATGTTTGGCAGACTCCTCATCTCAGAAGATTCGTGCCTTTGTCTCAGAGTCAAGGGTTAATAGGACCCTTAATTGTGGTCTCAGTTATAATAAGGTCCTGCCTTTTTAAAAAGAAATGCCTTCTACAAGCTTAATAATTGGTCTTCCCATTTGAGATTATATAATCTCCAAGTCAAAGTTAGAACATGAAGGGAAATGGACAGGACCCTGTACCCAGACACTGTCTGTGGCATCTGTGGCTGGTCCCAAAGCCAGTGAGAGGGAGGTGGGTGCTGGGATCAGTGCTCCCAGGTGGCTGTCCCCAGACCCCTTCAGGGTCCTCCTGGTGGCCAGGGCCCCTGCAGACAGCTTGAGCAGTAACTAAGCTCAGGGGTGCTGGTAAGAGCTGAATTTTATCCCTGAAAAACTCGTATGTTGAGGTTTTATCCCCTAGCACCTCAGAATGTGACCTCATTTGGAAATAGGGTGATTATAGATGTAATTAGTTGAGATGAGGTCATTAGGTGGGCCTGAATCCAGTACATCTGGTGTCCTTCCAAAAAGGGACAATTTGGACACAGAGACACACACATCAGGGAGAATGCCGTGTGAAGGCAGCAGAGGTCAGGCTGCTGTGTCTGCAAGCCACAGAATACCAAAGACAGCCAGAGAAACACCAGAAGCTGCGGAGGCCTGGGACAGTCTCCCTCCAGTCCTCAGAAGGAAGACAACCTTCTGACACCCTGACCTTGAACCTCCAGCCTCCAGAATCATGAAACAATAATTTTCTGTGGTTTAAGCCCCCAGCGTGTGTTGCTTTGTAAACATGATGTAAATTCCCAATAACCAGCCAGGTCGCCATCAGTACTAACCTTCAGCCTCACGTGAACGAGACTCTTCTTAAACTTACAGCACATTCTTTTTCTTTAGTCTACTCTGCCAACCCATCTGCTCTTCTAATATTCTGAATCTTCTCATTTCATTTTCTACAACATTAATTTATATTTCAGCTAAGGTACTATGGTGCCTGAATGCCAAATAAAAAGAAAAATGAGTGATCCTGAAATATAACATTTTCTTGACTTGAGGTCATAGGTTTATAAAGCATTCTGATTCTAGAGAATCAAAAGGAAAAACTACAGAAAACAAGGAAGTGAGGGAAAATGTAAGGATATTATAAACGAGTGGCTTCTTCACTGACTGATCCTCATTAAAAGGGAATATTGAGCTGCCATCGATTGATGGTTCTGTTAAAATTCAAAACAGTGGTTCTCAAAATACAGCCCCCAGACCTATGTGGTCTGGGAGAGGTTCTCAAAATGTGGTCCCCAAAGTCCTGTGGCTTTGTCATCTGCACTTGCACATCCATCTTTCCCCAACCATGCTCTCCAGAAAGCCATTTCCATCAATGGCCAATTCTCAGGCTCCTCCCCAATCCTACTAAATCAGCACAGTGGGATCCTGTACCTGTGTTAGGACTAGTCTTCTGGGTATTTGCACTAAATGAGAGAAACACTCCTCTTCTCAAAGCAAGGAGGCAACGTGATTCCACCTGACGGCAAATTCAGCCAACAGTCACTGCCCAGGGTACTATGTTCAAAAGGATTCTGAAGCAGATTTTAAAACGAAGAATCTCTTGGGCAAGAAAGAGAAGGGAACTATGGCCGGCAAACCACCTATTGGTCATCTGGGAGTCTCAAGCTTAAAAACCAACACCAATTTTTTTTTCCTACTTATCAGTGGTTCCAAATAAATCAGTGCTTCCAAAGTGCTAGGTGCCATCTTAGCAAATAAAAACCTCCCAAATTTCTGAAGTGACTTGGACCCTAGGTATACTGACATAAAAGTGAAAAGAATAAAAAAGTTTGCTTTCAGTTCTAAGACAAAACTTGAAATAAAATAAGAACATGGTAGCACTGCTCTTTCTTCCACTAAACAGATATTGCTCCCTCTCCTCCCCTTACCTGACTCTCTTTCAGGATGGTGCTATTGTAGTGACGAGATACAGGAAATTGGGCTGGGTTTTGCCTAATTCAAGAAAACAAGCAACACACAAAACTTAAACTTAGAAGATAATTGAATTTGCAAGTTATTGTTTACATTACACTTAGATGATGAAGGTTTCTCTTCACTTTTAAAAGGATTTTAAGAGTTCTTTAAAAGACTATGCTCCCCTGAGACATTTCATACCTGACTTGATTTATTTAACTATTGCTTTCCACCTGAGCCCCTGGAAGCCAAGGACTGCAGCTGAGTCTGCCCACCCTCCAGCCCCTTCTTCCACCCAGCCCCCACCAGCTCTCCCTGCCGGATGATGTGGAACCTGTCAGCATATCCCTTTTTTTGTTTTTGAGGTTTTTTTTGTTTTTGTTTTTGTTTTTTGGCGTAATTGAAGTATACCAAATAAAAACTATATACATTGAAGAAGAACAACTTGACGTTTTGATGCACATACACATTGTGAAATAATCACCACAATCAACCATATCCATCAACTCACAGGGTTACCATTTTGAGGGGTATGTGTTTGTGTGTGTGAGAGTGTGTGTGCGAGTCGAGAACACTTAACAAGCTGTTCCGTGCTCAGTGCCCGCCTTCTTAGCAAATCTCAAGTATTTCAGCATTGTTAACTATAGTCATGCTGCTGTATCTTAGATCTCCAGAATTGATTCATCCCGCAGAAACGAAACTTTGTACCCTTTGAGCAACATCTCCCCATTTCCCCTAGTCCCAGCCCCCGCAACCACCTTTCCACTCTCAGCTTCTGTGAGTTTCACTATTTTAGCTCCCACACGTAAGTGAGATCATGCAGCATTTGTCTTTCTGTGCCTGCTTTATTGCACTTTCCCTAATGCCCTTCAGATTCATCCATGTTGTCATGGTAGTATTTCCCTTTTTCAAAAGACTGAATAATATTCTGTTGTGTATACATACTACATTTCTTTTTTTGAGACAAACTCTCACCCTGTCACCCAGGCTGGAGTGCAGTGGCGCGATCTCAGCACTGCAACCTCCGCCACCCGGGTTCAAGCGATATTCCTGCCTCAGCTTCCCAAGGAGCTAGGATTACAGGCATGCACCACCATGCCCAGCTAATTTTTGTATTTTTAGTAGAGACAGGGTTTCTCCATGTTGGCCAGGCCTGTCTCGAACTCCTGGCCTCCAGTGATCTGCCCACCTCAGCCTCCCAAAGTGCTGGGATTACAGGCCTGAGCCACCCCACCCAGTCATACTATATTTTCTGTATCCCTTCATCCATCGGTGGACATTTAGGTTGTTCTAACATTTGAAAGTGCTTTCCTTTGTCCCTGCCCCTGCTTCTGCTATTGCCACAGATATCTGACCTTCCTCCTCCATACCCAGGTGACATCTTCCCATCCTCTGTGCCCTGCTGTGTCCCTTCACCTTTCCAAATCCTTTCCAGTTCAATCCAGACTTGGATGGAGGGGCCTCTTCTCTGAACTTCCAGTAACTTTCTAGGGTCTGATGTCACTTGCCCTGAAGTCACATACTTTGCCCTATGGCTTTGCTATCTGCACCTACACATCCGTCTTTCCCCAACCACACTCTCCAGAAAGCCATTTCCATCATATGCCCCACAGCAGCAATGCAATGATTCAACAGATTCATCGCATGAATAGATTCATTCTCGGGGGATTGCAGTAAGTAAGTTCCTCTCATTTTCCTTTTGGGAGCTTTGCATACATACATCAGTCTCCAATTGAAATAAGTGAATTTCTTACCTTTTAAGGGTCATTGCTGGCCTCAGGGAAGCACTCAGAGTGATCAGGCTACCAGATAATCGACATGATTATTTGGAGAGGTTGTGTGACGTGCACAGACTAGAAAGCTAGAAAATCCAATTATGTCACTCTCCTGCCCCTAATGAATTGTGAGGTCTGGGGTATTGTGGTTCTTCTCTGGCCTGTGCTTTGACCACAGTTTCTCTCAATTCTTGGTAGTAAACCATATGAGGATCAGCTAAAACAGCTTAAAGCATCAGCAACGTCAGCATATTCTGAAGAGTATTATTAATCCTTTGCCCTGTCCTCCTAAAATATTCCTCTGATCCTTATATTTTCTAGTACAAATGACAGGAGGCATCTCTATCTTATTTATAGCTCTAAACAAATTGGTATGAGCATCAACCAAACATATTTATTTTATTTCCCAAGAAATATACCCCCAGAAAATGTCAAGGAAATGATCTTTGAAAAATGCACATCCAAATGCAATATGAAATATTTAAGGGAATCGCTGTGCTCTTGGCTTCCATTTTCTGTTAGATTATTCTACAGGCTCTTGTAAAAGTCAAGTCAGTGCTTTTAAAGGCAGAATGTGGCCGCGAGTTGAGAAAAGCCTTCAAAGCCCCTGGGTTCTTGATTTCGCTTTTACTTTCAGCATTTTGCCTTGAATGAACGACCTCAAATACCTTAGATATTCAAAAATTGATGAATGGTACTTAGCAAGGTAAAACTCACATAAAGATGATGATAACTAAGACAGCCACCGGTGGCCTGAAAATTCATGGCAACATTTGCTGCTTCTTGTGGAGGCATCTCTTCATGACACTTTCAGTGGGCTCTTCCCATCCATCCACCATCCCAAAATCCTCTGCAATTGAAGGAATATCTCCCACACTGGCCTGTGGTGTTAAACCAGCAAATCACATTGGGTCAGCAAAAAAGAACTCAAGAATAGAAGTTTATTCTTTAAATATCCCCCTAAATCCATTCAGTTGAGTTGGCTGGGGAGCAAATACTCACATAGATCAACGCATTTAATCCTCCAACAACTCTGTAAGCAAGAACTATCTTGCCCCCATTCCAACATAAATAAATGGAAGCAGAGAGAGTTGGAATAATTGGCTCAGCAGTCACATAGCCAGGAAGTGGCCAAGCCAGAGTGGGACTCAGCTGGTCCCAGGGCCTGGGTGTCCAGGCCCCATGCTACACTGTCCCTACCAATATGGTCACTCCACGTGTGCTGATACGAAAATTTTGGTGAACTGAAGGTTATCAAATTCACTAGTAAATTGCATTGGTACAAATGGCTATGGCCTAGAGAAGAAGGGTAAAGCCCGTAAGAAATGAAGACTTGCTCAGGATCTATAAAAGTGACCCAGGGGATGAGAGCCCCCAGGAAAACATGGCAAGGCCAAATCCTGTTGTCTAAGCAGGCAAGGGAGGCCTCTACAGACAAACCTGAAGAAAGATCCACTGCTCAGGCAGCACCCTGTCACAGCTCTGGGATGGTCAGTTGGGGGCTGCTATGAAGGACAAGCCCAGACAACAGTTTTGGACAGCTGTAGACAGTCTAAATCCAACATACATATAGCCACTTCGACAGACTGTCTCTGGTTAGCTGGGTCACTGAGGCTCCTATGCCAAGACCTTTCACACTGGCTTATCATTGGACCACTGAAGTCAATATCTCTGCACTCACTAGCTATCGACCTTGAGAAAATTTAGAGCTTCTTGGGGCCACAGTTTCCTTATCTGAAAGATGGGGCTAAGAAGACAGCTCCACTGGATTATTACGAGGAGTAGATGAGACAACCCAGAAAAGGGGTTTTATTAGCATAAGGTACTTGGAACAGTGATGTGCCCCACATAACAGCTGCTGCTGTTAGCCCTGAGGTCACCTACAGCAGCAAAGGGAGCTGCAGGCAGAGCCTCCACTCACCCTTTACCATCTTTTGTTAACTGCCTTGTCTAGACTTACTTTTAAATACTCCAGATATACAGTGTCATATGAAGTGTGCTGCAGGCGTCCTCACTGAGAATTCAGAGCCCGTGTAGACCCTGAAGTTCCAGTCAGGAGCCCAGACATGGGGCAGCTACTATGAGCACTCTTGTTATTTAAAAAGCTTTCTTGAATATCAAAAATGGTTTCATATCAGAAACATCAGAAATGAGCTATAATTGGTGACATTAAAGATATTCGAAGCATATGGTGTGTTAGTCCATTTTGGCTACCATAACAACATACCTTAGACTGGGTAATTTATAAACAACAGAAATTTATTGCTCACAGTTCTAGAGGCTGGGAAGTTCAAGATCAAGATGCTGGCAGATTCAGTGTCTGGTGAGGGCCTGTCTGGCATAATCGGTTGCTACAGAAAAGGTCAAATAGCTTCCTCAGGCCTCTTTTATAAGAGCATGCCTCCCATCCATGAGAGCTCCACCCTCAGGACCTCATCACTTCCCAAGGGCCCCACCTGTTGCTCCTACTGCATTTGAGATCAGGTTTCGACATGTTAATTCCGGGGAGAGGACATCAACAGTCAAACCGTAGCATAAGGATTCGTTAAAATATTCAAGAAATCTTCCCTACCCTTTGCAAGAAGAATCTAATGATGCCCAGACCCTTTTCCTTGGTGGAGATGTGTTATATAGCCTTCTAAAATAGCCTAATAGGCTACTATATAAGGACTTTAGGTCCTTAAACTTGGAGGATCTTGTATGCCTGATGCCAGCTCTAGGGGTGACAGGATCTGCTTTCACAGCCTTGGCACTGCCTTCTGGCTCCCTCTGTTCAGTGGAACTCTGAGCACCTAAGAGACAAGAAGCTGGACTTCATTAAGCTTACAGCACAGGTTGATGAGCACTTTGGGGCCTGCCAGCAAATTAATGCTCCTTTAATAAGTGTTTTTTTGTGGTTGAAGCTGCTTTGAGAGTTGCTGTCATAAAAATTGAGGAGCAAAGAGTCAAGGGACGAGCCAGCCTTCACCTGCTTCAAACTTCCTTAGCTGCTTCTTGAACCTACCAAAAAGAAACCAAGTTGTGTACGTGACCAAATTGGCTTGGGTACGTGACCAATTGACTTTTTCAGTGTGCCCATGCCTTAAGCTTTAGAAAGGAAGATGCAACACAAGTTTCCTCTGCTCCGTAGTAGCCTCTCAGGCTAAAGACAGCTGTAGCTACCCCCACAGAGTAGCAGGCAAAAGCCACCAAGGTCAGGAGATCACAGTCAAGGTCATACCATGAGGAGGTGGACAGGAAGAGAAAAGATTCAAGTAAGTAGTTGTTTCTCCCTGTTTGCCCTGAACATTAAGTGGCCAACATGAAATAAGTTCTTTTTCTCTCCCCACAGCAAATATAATCCAAAATCCCCATTAGAGGCAAATAGGAGTATCTGAATTCAGACTTCCAGGTCCCTGGTTTGGAGAAGGGCAGCATGGGTCTTCACCAAAATCCAGCTTCGGGATTTCCTGGACTTTAACCAAATCCCCTGGGTAGCCCCTTTATATTGAAGAACCTGTCTTTGACTCCATCCTGACCTGCTCTCCTTATACTGGGAAGTGTGTATATAAACGTACCATTTCATGAAAATAGCATGTGTCACCAAATGAGGGTTCCAGAGAGTCAGCATCGTGCATTCATCCAAGAACATTCGCCTGAGAAACCCTGGCCACCATCTGCCAGAAACCTGAGACCAAGAGCTCATGGAAAACAGAAACTGCTGCTCTGTTCAGCCTCTGCAAAGTGCTCAGTAATGCCAACTGTTCAACAGGCTCAGAAGACTATGACATGGGGTAGGGACACAGGTGAGGACATCTCTGTCATTTGAGCATTTTTCCAAATCCCAAATCCTGAGCAGAAGTGCAGAGCTGAACGTGCATAACGTGCATGTCAGTTGATCAGGAGGAAAATGCACTTCCTCTGTTTAGATTCTCTGAAAATAATCTCAAAAGACATGAGCTCAGTTAGAGCTCAGCGATGCTCATTGCCACAGCAAGAAAGCTCAGACTCAGTGCAGCAGCTGAACAGCAAGAAGCCTCTTTGTTCATGGAGTCTGGTGGGCCAGCGGTGCTCCTGCATCCTGCAGCCATAGGTACCATCTGGGGCAAGTGTCAGGTGAGGTTGCCACAGCCAGAGAAGAGAGGACG
Source organism: Macaca thibetana thibetana (assembly GCF_024542745.1). NCBI lineage: Eukaryota > Metazoa > Chordata > Mammalia > Primates > Cercopithecidae > Macaca > Macaca thibetana. The sequence continues at coordinate 166,663,637 of NC_065583.1, read as the reverse complement.
AGAGGGTCACTCGGGACGGTTTTAAGAGCTGGGCTTAATCACTTTTGCCCACACTTCTGGCGCGCCCCATCACTCATCCTGCCTGTAAGGAAGCCTGGGAAATGTGGGGGATCCCACAGGTAAGCGGGGAACCCACGGGTAAGCAGGAAGATGTTATAGTCTCTACCCCAAGAGGTAAGCTGCTCTGGATGTGATGTGTGTACAGGACCTGTCACAAAGCCCTGAGTGCCAAATCCTCCTCCCTGCTCACATCCTCGCCTGCCAGAGATTCCTTCTCTGTAGGATAAGAGACATTTGGGAATTCATGATACTCCTTCTGGACTAGACATGCCACCTGGAATGGACAAAACCTGTTTTCATAATTAATACCATTTCAAGATGCTGGCATGTGAGCAGGAATGATAAAACTCTAGAAATTCCTCATGGCCAATGTCAGAGTCCAGGAGGTACAGGTGAGTTATGAAAGTCAAGAAGAGGTAGACTGAGAGCAGAAAATGAGTATGAGCCCAAGTCAGGGTCAAGAAAAGGAATGAGCTGCTAAGCCCTCAGGGTGGCGGCAGGTGGTGGAGAGATGGCAAGAAGCTGTGGGAGGTGAGCAGAGGGCCGGGAGCAGGGAAGAAGCAACAGAAGGGAGAAGCAGCACAAGGTGGCCAGAGGCACAGGAAGAAGGGGCCACCTGCTGATCTGAGCAGAGGTCCTTGAGCATCATTACTGAGGACCCAATGGAGGACTCCGGAGGACCACGGGTGAATGGAAGGTGAGGGAGGCAGGGGATGGGGCTACTTGTACCTCCAACCAGAAACTGAGAGACCCCCAAGTATGTGGGCTCTACTCGAACTCCTCTGACCTCCCACAAGCTGAGCCCTGCCCACTGAGGCCAAAAAGCCAGTCCACACCCCACTGCCTTCCCTGGTCTCCATGAATTTGACCCTTTTTTTGCCCAAAAGAAAAATAATAATAACCTACCAGAATCCTCCTTCTTAGCTAGTTCCTGCGTTCCTGGTTCTGGCCTGGTCCACCCTCTGTTCTGGTATCATCCACAACCTGCCATGAGAGTGAGGTTTATTTTATTTATTTGTTTGTTTATTTATTTATTTATATTTGATTGCCTAGGGTACGGGTCTTAAGCCTGACCTTTCCAAAAACGTTCCTTTCCTCAGTCCGGGATCTTGAATTTTTCTTAAACCACTTCAAGAAAGTGGTCTGTTTCCTGTTCTGCCTATATTACTCTACATACTAAAGACAGTCCTGATTCTCAGCATGAGAACATTTATCTCTATAGGTCACCTTTTCACAAAGGTTAAAGCAATTGAAAGAAGCCTTTTCCTTGATATCAAAGCCATAGACTTAGATGATTTTTTAAGCCTAAGAAAGCCCATTCTAAAAAATAAAATAAAATAAAAATACAAAAGAAGCATTTCCTAAAAAGAAAAATACCTGCTGATTTTTCTTAGCCCAGAAAATTATTAGTTCACAAGGTGAATTTCCCCATGAATAAACTCAAACATGGATGGGGAAATAAATCATTTGACTATCTACACCTTTTTCTTTGTGACAGTCATCTTGTTGAAAAAGGCCATTATTTTTTGTGCTAACGGAAGTGCCTTGCTAGGTAAAATGTCTACACTATCTAAAATATATAGAAAGATTCATCTTTCCAGTGCATTTACTTCTGTTAGCTAATAAATTCCAGCAGAAGTGCTCCAAATTACATTACAGGTATAAATACCAGCATGTCAACGGTGTGACTATTAAGAAACATGACTTGAGTTCACCCTTCAATGACCTTGACATTATCTTGGTCCCTCCTGCCTGTATCTACTACGCCAAATGAACCACCACTTGGTAACCACATGTTCCAGAGTTTCTATCTTTTCTTTTTCCCTACACTATATGTTTTTAAAATTTTTTTAAAGCTGTCCCCTTTTATTTTGGAAATTGTGTCCATCAGAACTACAGCCAGGTCTGGTATCAGCTCTCCCTGCCTGCAGCCATCCCATCGGGCACGTGCCCATTGCTATAACAGCTGTTAAGTGACTTGAACAGACCTCCGGCTACAGCTGCTTTAGCACCCATTTCTGCCCTCTGCTCCCCTCTTCTCCTGGATCCCGTCCAGCCTGGCTTCCACATCCAATGCTCCATTTGGACGGCTCATTCAAGATCACCAGGGACCTTCATGTCCTCACAGGCATGGAAGGTTTGGAGTCATTATCCTGAACAACAGCCAGTGGCAGGACAGTGCATCTCACTCCCTCTTTCTCCAACTTACTCTTATTTTCTTGGATGCCACCTCCCTCTGGTTTGGCTTCTGCCACTCCAGCCCCTCCTCTGGAAGCTCCTCCCGCAAACCTGTCCTTGAACATTTTGTTTCTCAGAGCTCTTCTCTTCTGCCTCCCCTACACAGCCTTATCAACCGTGACTCTCAAACAATCATCTCTTGGGGTCAGTAAACAAATCTGAGTGAATGTCCCTCAGGAAGCTCAAACTCTGTGTCCAAAATGGTACTCAACATCATTCTGCAATATTATTCACATTCTTCCAGCTGCTACTGAAGAAGCCAGCACCCTGTCTAGTGCACCCTGGAAATGGTACCCAAAACGTTTGACTTGTCCAGGCAAAAATGTGAACATCTTCCTTGCCACCTCCCTCCTATTTCGCTTCAAGTAAGTGCCCTGCATTCTGCCTCTTCAGCATATGGGTTTGCTTTGGCCACTGCCATCCTCACCACGCTGCTCCGAAGGCCTCTCTTGCCCCTCCCAGCCCATCAGCCTCAATGACCTCCATGCCCTAGTTGGTTTTCCTCCAATCTCACCTCAACGCTGCAGCTGGACTGAACTTCCCAGAACTTAAATCTGATCTGTCACTCCACTGCTTTAAGACTTTTAAAGTCTTCAATATTTTTTAGGGTCTTTAGGATGAAATCTGAACTCTTAACTAACTCAGGCACTCCCAGTAGAGGGCCCTGTCTACTTCTGTAGCCTCATCTCTCTGCTCTCCTCCTGGCATCTCTGATGTTCAGGACCACACCCCACTACCCTCTCGCTCTCCTCCAAATTTTACACAAGCTGCTCCATCTGCCTCAAACAATGCTGCTCGCTCTGCACCCCGTCTCCTGACACACACTCATTCAGGTGCCCCCATGTGACCATCTCCCACTACCCCTCCCGTTGTGGTTGAAGAAATATTTCACTTTGGAAGAACCTTCCTGACCTCATGGCTGAGATGGGTCTTCCTGTGGTGGGTTCCCTGGGCACCTTTGCTCCCCCATCAACATAATCATCATACCTTAATTTTTTCCCGAACTGTATTTTTTTCACACTAAACCTAAGAACTACTTTGGCCACAGAGCTACTTTGATTCATTCCCTACTATATCTCCGGGACAAAACAGACACTGGCTAAGAGTAGGCACTAAATAAATATTGAACAAATAGAAGAAGGAATGAATGAAAAGGGAGATTAAATCTCACCTCCTCCATAAAGCCTGACACGTTAGTTCAGCCCACACGAGGGTCTCTCTAGCCTAGCACCATCGGTATTTTGAGCAGGACAATTGTTTGTTTTGGAAGCCTGTCCTGTGCATTGCAGGATGTTTAACAGCATCCTTCAATACCAGCAGCACAAGCCTCCCTGCAAGTTGTGACAATCAGAAGTATTTCCAGATGGTGAGCCATGAGATGTGAGAACCACTGGCCCTCACTGGCCCCCCTCCCTTCTCTGACCCTCTTCACTGCCCCTTGCAGTCATCACCATCCGTTATCACATGGTTTTTCTTTGCCGGAGCCATGTACAAGTAGTCTTGTCACCCCAAAAGAAGAAAATCCTCCTTGAAAACAGGGTTCTGTCCTCTTGGCATCCCCTGTAACACCTCATGCAGGACTGATTGTAGCCAACAGGATTGGCATGTGTGGCCCTCTGTTGAAAGGAGGGGACAACAAGATGGCCACGTTGTACGTGAAATTCTGACTCTCCAGCCTAAGTCTATCCTTTCTATCCAAATATCCTTCACATCTCAACACTGGAAAACAGCCTTATCAGCAAGCTGCTACCGAAGTCTTGATCGAATACAGTGCTGTTCTGCGTGCTTCGTAAAGAGGATTTAAAACATTGCAGAGTGAATAATCTCTTCATCTGGAATTCATTAAACTCTCATTTTCTAAAAATTCAACAAAGTCAGCTGAACCCTTAGCAAGCTGCCCACGCCTCAGTGGTCACTCACTTGAAATGCGGCTTCCTCCCGGTAACTCAGTTTCACCACCTGGCACATTCAGGACATAACCAAAGGAACTGAAGCCAATTTGCCCTTGACCCTGTAGCATGACCTCTGACTTCCCTTAAACTATCTTAGATGTCTCTCGTGCTCTTTAAATAAATTATGATGATAATTAATATCAGCCCAAAAAATCAATGGTTAAAAATGAATTATTTATATTAAATATTTAGCAAGTGTTCATGCACTAAAGACAATTTAGCATTGTAGTGGTCCTTAAAAAGAATCCAAACATGCCATTTCCTATCATTAGAAAAATACATTTGTATTTAGAAAATCTCTTGATAAATAAATGTGCACACAGTAAAAACAGAGAGGGAAAAAACACAGTTTACGCTTATCATGTGCATAGTCTCAAACCTACAATAAGTCAGTAAGTTCGACAAAGCCTTTTCCGTGAGTTCAGCCACGCAGAAAGAACCCTCCCAAAGTCGTGACTCTGCTCTGAGCCTGTTTCTGCCACAGTCACCCTGTGTGCTTGAGAACATTTTCCTGTACATCTCCCTGGCCCTCAGTTTACTCATGTTTAAAATGGGGAGAAAGGGCCAGGCACAATAGCTCACACCTGTAATCCCAGCACTGTGGGAGGCCAAGGCAGGAGGATCACTTGAGCCTAGGAGTTCAAGACCAGCCTGGGCAACATAGGGAGACTCCATCTCTACAAAAAAATAATAATTATTAAAAAATCAGCTGGACATGGTGGTGCATGCCTGGGGTCCCAGCCACTCAGGAGGTTGAGGCAGGAGGATCACGTGAGCCAAAGAGTTGAAGCTACAGTGATCCATGATGTGCCACCGCACTCCAGCCAGGTAACAGAGCAAGACCCTGTCTCTGAAAATAAATAAATAAAATAAAATAAATAAAGTGAAGAGAAAAATTCCACATGAAAACCAAAGTCCCTTTTGGAACTAAAATTTCATAGTTTTAAGCAAATCCCATGACATTCTTAATTTAACTCCAAAATGACTTTTCTGCTCCTTATTAATTGACAAGTGACAAACATAAAATTGGTAAAATCATATCTACACTGTCCTGGAATTAAATGGCACAAAAGAAAAAGCCATGATTTTGGCATAGGGACAATTTTCCTGGACTTAGAAGTTAGCAATGAGGGGCTTACACAGAAATATTTACATAGCAGAAAACTCCAGATCGGCAGACTTAAAAGAAAATATGCAGACATTCAGAAATAAAGGATGATAGAAAATAAGGTTTCAAGACAGAAGTAAGCAGTAACCGTGAAACTCAGAGAATACATCCCCAAGAAAGGACCTGGCACCATCTTTGTCCTTCTCTTTCATGTGGTCGTTCCAAATTCAGGAATTCACTTTGGTAAACCTTCTCTTGGAGGCTTTCCTCCCTTTCCCAACTCTCTCCAATGAGCATGGGAAATGACCACAGACAAACCTGAGCGCATGTATTATAGAAGCAAGAAGTAGAAAATGCACTAATGAGCCAACCGATGGATCAACTCCACATTTCTACAGTTATTAAAGCAGCGATATCAGTCGAGGCTCATATACAGGAAGCAGAAACCACTCTAGCTATTTTAAGCAGAACAAGACAACGCAGGGAACTAAGTACCTATAAAATTGTCAGAAGGGTTGGAAGAGTGAGCTGGGCCTCCAGGAATAACTCCCGGAACCAGGAGCCAAACTGACCCTCAGAGGCCAGTTAGAAATACAGGAGTTAAAAGTCCAGCCCTAGTACAACTCGCCACAGGGAATATTGGCTCCTCCTGCTCCAAGCTGGGGACAGAAATCACAATGCTGAGCTCCTCTGCCTTCAAACGAGCGATGCCCAAACACTGCACTGGCTGCCAACACTGCTGTGAAGTCTGCACCATCCAGCAGCTAAACCCTGTCATCTCCATGACCCTACTTGACAGCAGCAACAGCCAAAGCAGAAGAATGAGGGTCCCTCTGAACCTGCACTTCCAAATCTCAGCAAGCTGCCTCTGAAGGCTAGAACCCAATTCACATTCATAACCAGAATTGCAAGGGAGACTGGTAATGTGACATTTAGCCTCTAGACTCTGCGGTACAGGAAAGCTCATTATCTAATGGAAAGAAGCTGGAATACACGTTGAGTTCCAGTCCACCATATCCACTAGAGTTGAGATGGAAGACAGAAGTAAAGTCCCCCATAAGATCCTAAAAACAGTAACAAAGCTACTGCTCAACAAATCTCAACCGAGTTATAAGACTTCTCCAGGTCGATTTTTATCACTTTACCTCAATGAAGACATAACATTTTGAGATCAATATTTTATAGATTTGCATATGCTATAAAAGTCTTAGCTCTTATATACTCCCTGTACAATGTTTATTTTCCATAAGATGAAGAAGTGATAAAATAGAGGGAAGTCTGTGACTTTATTCACTCACTTACATATTTACCAGCCTGCTATTAATATTAGATTCCAGGTGCTGGACCAGCCATGGAGATGCCAAGGAGGAGGACTCATGGGTTAAGATCACTGGCTTTAGCAGGAATCACGTCCAGTGTAAGTCCCATTTCTGCCACTTACCAGCTATGTGATCTTGGGCAAGTTCTTCACCTGTTCTATGACTCAGTTTATCCACTTATCAAGTAAGAATAATGATACACTCTTTAGGAGGCTGTCACCTGAGGGTTAACTGAGATAATACGTATTGCTTTTAGTACAGTGATTTGACCATATATTAGTCAGGGTTCTGCAGAGAAACAGAACCAATAGACTATACGTACAAATATGTATACAGAGAGAGATTTATTTTAAGGAACTAGATGATACAATTGTGGGAGCTGGCTAGTCTAAAATCCGCAGGATAGGGTGGGAGGCTGGAGATCCAGGAAAGAGCTGATCTGGCAGCTTGAGTCTGAAGGCAGTCTGGTGACAGATTCCCTCTTCCTCTGGGAGGTCTGTCTTTTCTCAAGATCTTCAGCTGATTGGATGAAGCCCATCCACATTATGGAGGGCAATCTGCTTTAATCTAGGTCTACTGATTTAAATGTTAATCACATCTAAAAGACAGCTTTACAGCAACATCCAGACTTATTTGATCAAATATCCGGGTACCACGGCCCAGTCAAGTTGACACATAAAATTAACCTTCAGAGTCCATTAAGAGCATTCAGAAAATGATGCTGTTGTGATTAAGCTATAATCAAGGACTTGAAGGAGTTTGCGTCTGGTGCTGAAGATAGACAATCACAATGCCGTGTGATCAGTTCTATGAAACAGATGTTTGGGAGACCATGGGTATAGGCAACAGGGTGTATGTAGAAAGCAAAAATGCCAGGGAGGGTTCTGAGAGGTAGGAAAGAAGGCTTATGTTACAGGCTCTAGGATGGCCTCTGCTGATGCAGATGTCTCAAGAGTAAGAAGAAAACCCTACGTGGACACCAGAAAGACCAAAGATGTCTAGTTCCCCCTCACCAGGCCTGAGCACATTAGGGTTCAGTGAAACTATATTCCTTAAATCGGGAGAGTCCCCCCTGGTCTAGGTGGGGGTGAGTATTCAAGGTAGCCACAGGCAGCAGAGGTGGTGATGAACAGTCAGAGTCATGGTCAGGAGGCGGTGAGTTCATGGTCAGGAAAAAAACCAGGGCATTAAGCCCAAGGGAAAGAACAGACACAAGACCACAAGCTTCCAGTCAGGAGATGGGAGAGGCAGCATGGAAAATAAGGTGTGAGGACAGGAGAAGGGAAAGCTTAGAATTCAACTGCAAACGCAAGCTTGCGCAAAACACCGCCCCGCCCCCGCACTTCTCCACATTTCCAGCCATGGCATTTCTAGCCAGGTAGCACTAGAGCAGCAGTGGACTATAAAGGACCATGTGGAAATGGACAAGTGGACTCACAGGCCCCTGGTGCCAGCAAATGATTGACCATTGTTGGTACTAGAGTTTCACCACTGAAAAAATCCATTTTCCAGTGCACCATGGAAGCATAAAGTCCAGAAGCCAACAGCCTTGTCATGACTTTGCCAAGGAGCCATCCTTTCCTAGCCGCCTCGACCCACAACACCCAAGGGCCACAGATGTCCTTATCTCCAGTCACTTCCTCCAGCCTGGTCCCTCCCAATGAGGTTAAGGTTCACATTCAAGCCAAACTTTCCAAACGCATTTCTTATATCTTTGAGCCATAAAAATGGAATGCTTGGTCCAGGTTACGTCCTGGGTGCTCAGAATGTTTTGCTGCCAACTATTTGGCCCAAGTCCCCAAAGGCGTTCCTCCAGAGTGGAGATGCTAATAGGTTTTGAGCAAGTGAAAAACATTTGACAACAAACTGAAACTCGAACATATTGATATCTCCATTACTGACAGCAAGAGTCAGAGAGAGACAAGTGGGATTCATCTTGATTGGCATATGGCAACAATAGCCCAAAGCCTCCCAGTTCTCCCGCAGCCATGTGTGCCGCCAATTGCAAAAGGGAGAAGGATGACAAGCGGATGAAGTCCTTTGAGATTGTTTTCCAACATAAACTAATAAAAAGGCCCACTGGGCATTGATGTTAGAAAGACTCAAGATAGTGAAACCTAAAAAAAAGAGTCTAATGCAACCTCTTTTACCTAACGTCTCCTATATTTTTTACCCTTCTGCAAATTTTAGGTGGGTACGTGAATCATTTAAAGCCATTTCTGTCTTTTCTAAACTTCCAATTATACCACCCACAGCACCAAATGGAAGGGGAATTGTAATCAATTTTGTAACTAAATTCATGTAAAATAAATTTAGACCCAAAGGATCTGAGTAACAAAGCCATTTTATTCAACCAAGAAATCAGATTTTGACAGCCAAAGCTTTTTTTAAATTCGAATCTGTTTTCCAGAGAATTTATTCAAAATGCTTACCAGACATCACCAGGCACTGTAACAGAACTACAACTAACCCACTGTTCTCATATGGGTATAATTGTAATGGGAAATAACACATTAGATAGATGGTGACATGGGTTATTCTCCCAGCGTGGCCACCAAGGAACTGTACATCCTGAAAAAGTCACTTCGTCTCTAAGCTTTGCTTCTGTACTTGTGAAATAAGGTGCTAAAGTTGATGCAATGATGACCCCTTTCTTTACCCCTCTTGTATGCTCACCCTTTAACAAGTAACTTGGTAATGTCCCCTACTCTGACCCTAGGCTCAGCCACGTGATTTTGGTCAATAGAATACAACAGAAACAACGCCCCAGTTCCCAGCCTAGGCTGAGTCCTTGCAGGTTTCTGCTTGCTTTCTTGAGCCTCTGCCATTGCCATTGGAAAGACAACCCTGGGTCAGCTGCCTGAGCCCTGAGAAGGAAGAGAGACACGTAGAGCAAAGATGAGTCTCCCAGCTGAGACTCTCCAGCCAAATCCAGTCAACTCTCATTCCACACCAGCAAATGCAGCAGAGATCATTACAGCCACCCAGCGAAGCCATCCATGAAAATCAATAACTCAGGATGGATTGTTCTACAACAAAACCTAAGTGCACAGAACAATACCACCCACTCCAACTATCTTACTGGTGTGTTGGGAAGATCAACTGCAAATATGTACATAAAAGCACTTGAAAGACTGCAAATCTGCCTCTCAGCCATGAGGAAGACCACATGCTCTATAATCCATATGCCCTATTCCTGCATCTTGAGTGGTCTTTTCAGGTGGACACTCCACTCTAAAACTAACTTCCTTGGAGGCTCAATTTCTATATCATGCCTTATAAATATATTCTGCCTTTCTACTCAGTCCCTTTAGATTCTGGTAGACAGTATGATTAACTTATTCTTCTAACCCACCCCATCTCTTTCCCACCAAAAAAAAAAGAAATTGTTTAACATTTCCTTTGGCTTCATGTCCTGCAGAATCTAGGGCCACACAGTCTTCCTCCTCTTGGATCCACCTGCTTCCTGTACCCTCATTGGATGTTCTCCAGTCATGACTTAATCTAAGAGGGGACTCAAACATATGGTATATCATTATTACAAAAGTTCACAGCAAAATTAACTTTATGCCAGAGGAACTGTTTATGCTACTAATTGTCACTTAGATGGCTTATTGAATATTGGGTAGCTTAGTAAACAAACCTTTTCCCAAGGCTACTTAAACATATGCTTCTTCTTGCTTTGTGCTGGGATAAATGTAACCATAGTTAGCAGAGTAGAGCGTTGCTTTCCTTCAGAGTGGGCTAAGAACATGCTTGGAATGCTACCTTCCCTGGCACCCAATTTGGAGACAGGTAAGGGAAGGCTAATGGCTGTCCTGGGGTAAATTCTGTGCCCTTCATTGGTAAATTGTAGGAGTCCATGCCATGTCTAGCAAGAGTCACCTGAAGGAAAATTCGCAACCAAGGCACAGCCACCAGCGTAGAAACCACCAAGGTTGTTGTGGGAAGGAACAGCATATCCTACCACAGTTACAGACCACAGCCTGACCTGCTCCTAACTGAACCATGGGAGAAAGGGAATATCCAAGCAGCACTGGCGCAGCTTACCACCTCTCCTAACTCGGCCTGTCTCCAGGATACAGGGATGGAGCTGTGGTCAATGCACAGCTTGAAAGACAGATGATCTCTGTCCTAGCTCCTTGGCTACAGGGGCCAACTACTTATTACCCCAAGAGGTAATACTCAAGCCCACCTAAAATAAGCCAAGCAATACCTGTGAAAGTCCATTGGTACCTGTGGGTGTCATTAGATAATATGGAGACTAGGAACAGGAACCCTGAAGTAGCAAAAAAAAATCAAAAGGAACACTTGACAAAGGAACAAAGACCCAGGACCCACAAGAAAGGCAGAATTTCTTTCAGCAAAAGAAAATACTTTAAGTGCTTTTAAGACTTTTCAATTATCAGTTCACAGGCATCTGCTGAGTGCCTGTTACAGGCCCGTCACAAAGACTAGGAGGAATACAAAGAAAATCAAGATATACTATCTGCATCAGAAGATTATAAAACTGGTGTAAAATTTATTACTAAAACACAAGAAACAATAGCTAAGAATAACACAACGCAATATAATTATACCTCAGTTGTTCTCAATTTCCTGTGTAATTAAGAATCACTTAGGAGGCTTGAGATATATATATATACTGAAGCCCAAGTACACCAAACCTCACACAACAGGATCTTCAGGAGCCGGCTAGTGACCGCGGTGCACACCTGGTTAGGGGACCTGGGACACACACAGTGCTCTGAGAATTCAGAAGAGATGGCATCAGTGGAACATCCTGGACTACTTGGAAACAGCAGCTAGTCTAGACATCTAAACAGCGGCTAGTGCTCCCACAGGGAGAAGACTGACCCCCAAATCCAGCAAGCAAATGCTAGATCGTGGGCCTGGCACACTTAGTGTTACATTTTAAGATAATGTTAAAATTACTGAACTCCTGTTTTCCGAGGCTGGCCTTGAGACTTTCAGAAGATGATGTTCACGCAATTTGCCCATGGCTCAAACTAACAAGGTGTCAGATCACTAACAAGTGATCTGAAAGCTCCCGATCAGCTCAGAAAGAACGAGATTCCTAAAAAGCATTCAACTATTTCAAACTATTGCTTAAGGCTACCTGGCGGACTTTGTGCTGTCAAAGATCCCTTCCACCTCAAATAGAAAGCTCCCCAAAATACATTTCTATTCTGGTAAGTTATGATCAATAGGTGGGACCTGAGCAGTTTGATATCTTTCTGACCTTGTGTGAGTCACTGTGTGGAAGTACAGATTAAATTAAATGATGAAAGTTGTATCAGATGATAAATGGGACCTCAAATAAGTACTCAGACAATACAAATGTACAATGGAAAATCCATATTTTAATGTCCTAAAAGAGGCATGGCACTCTGCTTCAAATGTATTTTTAAAATATGCATTCACCAAACAAATGCTGAGTGCTCCCCTGCGCTTAGCACAGTATCGGGTGCAGAGGACACAGTGGAGAGCAACCAGACAAGGTCTCGCCCTGTGGTCCAGCGACCTGGTGATTGGGACCTCACCCAAGTACTGAATGAGGAGGGAGGAGTGCCACTGGAAAGATGATGTGAAAATCATCCCAGAAAGCTAGATCTTTCAAATCCATGACACCTCTATTATTTCACTGTCTATGCCATCTTCCTTTTTCCTCCCAAATTACTTTCCAGAATAGCTGCTCTCACCTGCACCTCTCGCCAGCAGGACACAAAGAGGTCCCCATGTTCAAGTCAATGCCGATGCTTTCCAACTTCAAAACGTCTGACAGTTTGTGGTTATCTTGACTTAATTGGCATGTCTCTGATGGCTAATGAGATTGAGCATCTCTCCATATCCTGACAAGCATTTGGCTTTCCCCCTGCAAGCTGCCTACCCATGTCCTTTGCCGGTGTTTCTACTGGTTTCCTGCCTTTTATATTCTAGAAACTAATCCTTCCTTGGTTGTGTGACTTACAAACACCTTCTCCCATGGTATTAGTGCTGGCTGTGGTGTCCAGGGTAGGTACTCACTGCCCCTACCGGAAGGATTATACACACACCTGACCCGTTGATGAGAAGCTTGACCACGTGACTTGCTTTGGTCAATAAAAGGCCAGCAGAAGTGACGTGATTTTTTTTTTTTAAGCGAAAGTGTTAAGGGCCATTTTCTAAAACCGCGGTGTAATTTAACTCAGAGAGAGGCTGCTCTTTCAGCCTGAATCCTGGAATGGAGACCCATGGAGCAGACTCAAGGCCAGCCCACAGCCACCTCAGCAGAACTCAGCCTTTATTACCATAAGCCACGGAAATTTTGGTGTTTCTTGTTACTACAGAAAAGCTGAACAATTGAAAGACATACTGGAAGTGAGGTGCCAACAATAATAAAACACAAAACACATGCATAGGCTTTAGGGCTGAGTGGCAGGTGGCAAGAAAATTGATATTAAAGGCTTTTTATGTAGTGGTGAAGCATATGAAGAAAACTATTGCCTGTGATAACTAGAAGGCAGAAAGTGTAACTAATAAACTTGTGGTTTCAGCAAAGAAATGGGAAAACAGAATGTGGATAACATTGGATATTTGCTAATGGCTGCATTTGACAAGGCGCAGTAAGAAAAAAATAAGCTCATAAAAGAAATGGCCATTTTGCAAAAGGAATTCAAAGAGAGTTCAGAGAGGCCATAAATTTCAGGACTTGCAGGGCTAGAAAATGGAACTGTTTCTCATCTCCAATTGGCAAAAGATAAAACTGAGAAGGCCTTGAGCTATAAAGTCCAATTAAGATTCATCCTTGGGGCAAAGATAGAGTCAAGTAGCCTTGTCAGCCCATTGTTAGAGCTCTAATTGGGCAGAAAGGGGGAGAGGGGATGAAGTATTGTAAGTGAACTAACTCTTTGCCCTTCAGAAAAAGTGGAAATATGTGATGTCTTAAAATTAGTAATTCCATAAATAGCAACATAAGCATAGTATTCAGAAATACTATGTACTGACTACTGAGGTGTAATTGTTTCCCACTGCTGTGTAACAAATACCACAAACTTAGCTGCTTAAAGCAACATGTGCTTACTGCCTCACAGTTTCCACGGTCAGGGACTCAGCATGGGTTAACTGGGTCTTCCACTCAGGATCACATCAGGCTAAATCAAGGTGTCAGCCAGGGCTGTGATCCCATCTGACACTTGGGGTCTTCTTCCAAATTCACTTGTTGTTGGCAGAATTTAGTCCTTTTACAGTTGTAGAACTGAGGCCCTCAGCTCCCAGAATCTACCCAACACTCCTTATCATGTGGCCCTCTCCACAAAATGGCATTTTGTTTTCTAAAGATCTCTGTTGCTTTGAATATCTCTGGCTTCCCCTCTCTCTTATCTCTAGATCTTCTTTTTTTTTTTTTTTTTGAGACAGTCTTACTCTGTTGCCCAGGCTGGAGTGCAGTGGCATGATCTTGGCTCACTGCAACCTCTGGCCCCCAAGTTCAAGTGGTTCTCATGCCTCAGCTCCCCAAGTAGCTGGGATTACAGGCGTGTGCCATCACATCCAGCTAATTTTTGTATTTTTAGTAGAGACAGGGTTTCGCCATGTTGGCCAGGCTAGTCTTGAACTTCTGGCCTGAAGCAATCTACCTGCCTTGGCCCCCCAAAGTGCTGGGATTCCAGGTGTGAGCCACCACACCAAATCTAGAGCCTCTAGACCCTGTTTGAAAGGGCTCATCTGATTAGCTCAGGCCTACTCAGGATAACCTCTTTCAATTAACTTAAAGTCAACTGATTGGGAACCTTAATTACCTCTGCAAAATCCCTTTACCTTTTCTATATAATGAAACTTCGTCACAAAAGTGATATCCCAATCACATTGGCAAGTCCTACCCACACTCAAAGAGAGGGGATTAGATAGGCATGTCCACCATGCAGAGGAAATCCTGGGGCCATCTTAGAATTCTGTCTACCATGGAGGCAGTCACAGAATAAAAAATTTAAAGTGTTTTCCTCTGAGGAGTGAAACTGGTAAAGGCAAAAGGCAGAAGAAGAGCATAATCTGCACGATTAAAACTACCTACATTTTATATTTTTAAAACCACCTACAAATATCATCTTGATAGAAATTTATCTTGATTTTAATAAGCTATTTTATATAGACCACAAAAAATAGCATGAGCAAAGAAATAAAAATGCACTCTACATTAGAAAGCAATCAAAACAAATTTTCCCCTACAAAACGGACTAGCCCCGTGAGGTAAGTAAAAACTTTTTTTAAATTTCTGATTCATATTCTCAAAAACAAGAAAAGACACATTCTTTAATCAAATGAAATGATTCTACATCAGAAGTATTGGTTTCAGATTTAAAATTACTTGCAATAAATTTAAAACGCAACAAAGTTAAGAACAGAAGATTAGACACTGTGATGAACCAAATACGTCATTTAGAAGATTCATGTGGGGAATTATAAAACTCAGGATATCAGATAAGGAGATAAGACTTACTTTAAATCTACATATAAAGGAATCTACTGAAGGAAAGAACAAAACAAAGTGAGAAATACAATATGTTATATCGCATGGCAAAGGTGAATTGGTGTTGTAGATGGAATTAAGGTTGCTACCCAGCTGACTTCAAAATAGAGAAATTAACCTGGATTATCCTGGTGGGCCAAATGTAATCACAAAAGTTCTTAAAAGCAGAAGAGGGAGGCAGAAGAGGAAAATCCAGAGAGAAGCATCAGAGAAACGGAGAGAGCAAGAGGAACTCAGCCTGACTTTTCTGGCTTTGAAGATAGAGGAAGGGGCCATGAAGCAGGGAATGTGAGCATCTAGAAGCTGGAAAAAGCAATGAGACAGCTCCTCTAGAGCCTCTGGAAAGGAATGCAGCCCTTCCAAGACCTTGACCTGAACCCAGGAAGATCTGTGTTGAGCTTTAATGGCCAGAACTGTAAAATAATACGTTTGCATTGTCTTAAGTCACTAAGCTTATGATAATTGATCACAGCAGCAATAGAAAATATAAGGGTTGAACATATTCAGGTGACTGACAGTTTTATATTCAAAGACAAAGTCTTACACCCATTTACTTGGGGAAAAAAATGATGCCTACAAATGAAAAGTGAAATCAGGCTGGCGTCAGATTTATCTCCCATAGCACTCATGGCAGAGGAAAATGAAATGTTATCCAGTTATGGGGAAGGAGGAGTGGATGGTGATCCAAAAACACTAAGTCCAAACAATTTGAAGTTAGAAACAACAAAAAGACACTCTCAGGCATGCAGGAAAAGTATAAAGATTACCTATATTTTCTCAGATTTAAACAAATACGCAGAGGGAATAATCCGGTCATCCAATAAGTAAATAAAAATGCATTCACATATTCAACAAATATTTATTGAGACTCTCTTTCTCAAAAAATAGTATTAAGGGATACAGCCGCTGAGATGTCAACTGTCTCAGTAAGATCACACAGGTAAAATCTCAGCTCTCAAGGAGTGCATATGCTAGGTGGGACAGACAATCTATTAACAAGCAAACGAATAAACAAATAATACAATATCAGTTTGTGATAACTGCTAAAAAAAAAAAAAAAAAAAAAAAAAGGAAAGCAAGGTAAGAGTGACAAGCCTGGAGGAAAAATATTTTTGATAGGAGTTTCTTAGAGTGTCTTTCAATGACATGATTCTTAAGCAGAGAACTTAAGTCACTGAGGAAATAAGCCATATAAAAAGTAGAATAAAAAAATTCCAGTGAAGCAACAAAATCTTTGAGGTTGAAACAAGCTTAGTATGTTTAATGGACAGCAAAATGTTCTATATGGCTACTTGGGCTTCCTCACTGTATGGTGGCTAGGTTCTAAGACCAAGCATCCCAAGAGAACCATGTGGACACTATAGTGCCTTTTATAGCCTAACCTTGAAATTACATAGTCTTACTTCTGTTGTTGTCATGAGTCCACCCACATTTAAGGGGGAGGGACCATACACCCAGTTCTTCATAGGAGAAGTGTCGAGGACCTACTGTAAAAAAAACCATGAGGAACAGGAGCTATTTTTTGGCCATTTGGGGAAAATACAGTTCTCCAAAGCATACTGAAACAAAATGACATATCAAGGCCAAAAAATAAAGCAATGAGCGAAGACATCACAGAAAACTCTAATCAAAAAAAAAAAAAAAATAGCAAAAGAGACAATATGGTTGAAATAGAATACATGGGAAATAATTATAATTGGACAAGGAGAGTCCATTTATATCAATGAAAGGCAAACCTTACAATAAAATTGTTGGTTTTTGCTGTGTAACCAACCATGCCAAAACTTAGCAGCTTAAACAATAGCCATTTATTTAGCTCAGTATTCTATGGGTTAGCAATTTGAGTTGAGCTCAACTGGGCAGACGTCATCATCTCAGCTGGGCTCGTTCTTCATGTGTGATCAGCTGCCATGGCTCTGCAACTGTGGTTGGATGACTGGGCCAACAGGGGCAGTAGTGGAAATGCGGCCACGTGGATCTCATCACCCAGCCTGCTGGCCAGTGCTTGCCTACCCAGCCGCTGCAATAGGAGTCCCAAGAGCAATGAAAGAACAAGCCCCGTGAGCAGGTGCTTTTCAAGCCTATGCTTCTATCATGTCTGCGCCCATGAATGTTTGTAAGTTAAGTAACTTAGCATCAAAATAAACCCCTAAAGCTAACAAAAGCACAAGAACAAACTGATAAAAATCACAACCATAACTTCATCTTTTTTTTTTTTTCTTTTTTTTTTTGAGGCAGGGTCTCGCTCTGTCACCCAGGCTGGAGTGCAGTGGCCAGATCTCAGCTCACTGCTAGCTCCGCCTCCCGGGCTTACACCATTCTCCTGCCTCAGCCTCCCCAGTAGCTGGGACTATAGACGCCCGCCACCTCGAGCGGCTAGTTTTTTGTATTTTTTAGTAGAGACGGGGTTTCACCGTGTTAGCCAGGATGGTCTCGATCTCCTGACCTCGTGATCTGCCCATCTCGGCCTCCCAAAGTGCTGGGATTACAGGCGTGAGCCACCGCACCCAGCCTCGATAACTTCATCTTGAGTTCTCAATCTTTAGACAATAAGCAAATAAAGAATTAAGGTTCAAACAAATAATGAGGTCAACAAATATCCATTTTTTTCCATTCAGAATATGCATCATTTTTCAACGTCCTTGGAACATTTACAAAAGTTGAGCATACCTTTAGGCCTTAAAGGAAAAATTTTAAAGGATGTTAGGGGGTTTAGAAAAAAAGAAAATCTTAATAAATCTTAAAAAATTGAAGTTACATAGGCCATATTCTGTCTAAATGCAATAAAACTAGAAATTAACAAAATTATAAGCAAGAAAATTCAAATCATTAGGAAATTAAAATGCCTTCCTAGATATATTTTGGGTCCTAATTATGGATGACTTAGAAAATAAAATAATCACCAAATTATATGTCAAAAATATGACATGCTTTATGTTAGAGACCAGCAAACTTTTCCAGTAGAGGAAGTACATATTTTAGACTTTGTGGACCATAAGAACTGTCACACTACCCAACACATACTGTGGTTATGCAGAAGTACACATACACAATACACGACACATAAAGAAATGGGTATATAGATGTGTTCCAATAAAACTTTATTTATCAAAACATGCAGCAGGCTGGATTTGACCCATAGCCTTGGTTTTCGAACCTCTACTTTATATAATATTAATCAAGTGTTAAGCACTTAGAAATTTCTAACTTTACATGTATTTATTACTAAAAAAGGAATAAAAATCAACGAAATAATAATGGACTCTAGAAGCTAGAAAAAAATCATCAGTAGCAAAACAGAGAAAGCAAGAATTAAAAATAATGAAGTAAAACATAAATTAATAATAGAGAAGATAAGAAACTAATGGCATTAATAAATAAATCCAATATTTGAAAATACCAATAAAATAAACAAACTCAAAACAAAGCAAACCAAGAAAAATGAAGGGAAAAGCACAAGTACATATCATTCAGTATTGGAAAGGAATGGCAATGACAGATGCAAAGAATTTTTTAAATCATAAGCTATCAACTAACACTACAAACAACTGTTTTGTAGTAAATGTTTAACTAGGCAAATGTTAATTGCCTAGACATGTCCTATTGACTAAAATTGCCTCCTAAAAAGGTAGCAAATGTGAACAAATCAAGCAAGCATAAGAAAATGGCTAGGGGGAGAACTCAGCACAAGATGGTCGAATAGGAACAGCTCCGGTCTGCAGCTCCCAGTGAGACCAATTCAGAAGGCGGGTGATTTCTGCATTTCCAACTGAGGTACCCAGTTCATCTCATTGGTACTGGTTAGACAGTGGGTGCCGCCCATGGAGGGGGAGCAGAAGCAGGGTGGGATGTCGCCTCACTCAGGAAGTACAAGGGGTTGGGGAACTCCCTACCCTAGCCAAGGGAAGCCATGAAGGACTGCGCAATGAGGGATGGTGCTATCTGGCCCAGATACTACGCTTTTCCCACAGTTTTTACAACCAGCAGACCAGAAGACTCCCTCAGGTGCCTACACCCCCAGGGCCCTGGGTTTCAAGCACAAAACTCAGCAGCCATTTGGGCAGACACCAAGCTAGTGGCAGGAGTTCTTTTTCACACCCCAGTGGCATCTGGAAGGCCAGCAAGACAGAACCATTCACTCCTGTGGAAAGGAAGGTGAAGCCAGGGAACCAAGTGGTCTTGCTCAGCAGGTCCCACCCCCACAGAGACCAGCAAGCTAAGATCCACTGGATTGTAACTCTCACTGCCAGCACAGCAGTCTAAAGTTGACCTAGGGCCGCCATTACTGAGGCTTGAGTAGGCGGTTTTCCCCTCACAGTGCAAATAAAGTCACGCGCCCAGAAGGACTTGAACTCAGCTCTGGACCCGGAGGACCTAATAGACACCTACAGAACTCTCCAACCCAAATCAACAGAATATACATTTTTCTCAGCACCACATAGCACTTATTCTAAAACTGACCACATAACTGGAAGTAAAACACTCCTCAGAAAAGGTAAAAGAACAGAAATCATAACAATCAGTGCAATCAAATTAGAACTCAGGATTAAGAAACTCACTAAAAACTGCACAACTATATGGAAATCGAATAACCTGCTCCTGAATGACTACTGGGTAAATAACAAAATTAAGGCAGAAAGAAATAAGTTTTTTGAAACCAATGAGATCAAAGACACAATGTACCAGAGTCTCTGGGACACAGCTAAAGCAGTGTTTACAGGGAAAATTATAGCACTAAATGCCCACATGAGAAAGCAGGAAAGATCTAAAACTGACACCCTAACATCACAATTAAAAGAACTAAAGAAGCAAAAGCAAACAAATTCAAAAGCTAGCAGAAGGCAAGAAATAACTACAATCGAGCAGAACTGAAGAGACATGAAAAACCCTTCAAAAAAAATCAATGAATCCAGTTTTTTGAAAAGATTAACAAAATAGATAGATCACTAGCCAGACTGATAAAGAAGAGAGAAGAATCAAATAGACACAATAAAAAATTGATAAAGACGACATCATCACTACCCCAGAGCAATACAAACTACCATCAGAGAATACTATAAACACCTCTATGCAAATAAACTAGAAAATCTAGAAGAAATGGATAAATTCCTGGACACCTACACCCTTCCAAGACTAAACTAGGAAGAAGTCAAATCCCTAAATAGACCAATAACAAGTTCTGAAAGTGAGGCAGTAATTAATAGCCTACCAACCAATAAAAGCCCAGGACTAGATGGACTCACAGTCAAATTATACCAGAGGTACAAAGAGGAGCTGGTACCATCCCTTCTGAAACTATGCCAAACAATAGAAAAAGAGGGACTCCTCCTTAACTCATTTTATGAGGCCAGCATCATCCTGATACCAAAACCTGGCAGAGACACAATAAAAAAGGAAAATATCAGGCCAATATCCCTGACGAACATCAATGTTAAAATCCTCAATAAAATACTGGCAAACTGAATCCAGCAGCACATCAAAAATCTTATCCATCACGATCCAGTTGGCTTCATCCCTGGGATGCAAGGCTCATTCAACATATGCACATTAATAAACATAATCCATCACATAAACAGAACCAACTACAAAAAGCACATGATTATCTCAATAGATGCAGAAAAGGCCTTCGATAAAATTCAACACCCCTTCATGTTAGAAAACACTCAATAAACCAGGTATTGATGGGACATATCTCAAAATAATAAAAGTATTTATGACAAACCCACAGTCAATATCATACTGAATGGGCAAAAGCTGGAAGCATTCCCTGTGAAAACCAGCAGAAGACAAAGATGCCCTTTCTCACCATTCCTATTCAACATGGTATTGGAAGTTCTGGCCAGGGCAATCAGGCAAGAGAAAGACATAAAGAGCATTCAAATAGTAAGAGAGGAAGTCAAATTATCTCTGTTTGCAGATGACATGATTATATATTTAGAAAACTCCATCGTCTCACACGAAAAACACCTTATGCTGATAAGCAACTTCAGCAAAGTCTCAGGATACAAAATCAATGTGTAAAAATCATGAGCATTCCTATACACCAATAATAGATAAATAGAGAGCCAAATTATGAATGAATTCCCATTCATAATTGTTACAAAGAGGATAAAATACCTAGGAATACAACTTACAAGGGATGTGAAGGAACTCTTCAAGGAAAACTACAAACCACTACTCAGGGAAATAAGAGAGGACACAAACAAATGGAAATACATTCCATGCTCATGGACAGGAAGAATCAATATCATGAAAATGGCCATATTGCCCAAAGTAATATATAGATTCAATGCTATCTCCATCAAGCTACCATTGACTTTCTTCACAGAGTTAGAAAAAACTACTTTAAATTTCACATGAAGCCAAAAAAGAGCCCATATAGCCAAGAAAACCCTAAGCAAAAAGAACAAAGCTGGACACATCACACTACCTGACCTCAAACTATACTACAAGGCTACAGTAACCAAAACAGCATGCTACTGGTACTAAAACAGATATATAGACCAATGGAACAGAACAGAGGCCTCAGAAATAACACCACACATGTACAACCACCTGACCTTTGACAAACCTGACAAAAACAAGCAATGGAGAAAGGATTCCCTATTTAATAAATAGTGTTGGGAAAACTGGCTAGCCATATGCAGAAAGCTGGAACTGGACCCCTTCCTTATACCTCATACAAAAATGAACTCAAGATGGATTAAAGACTTAAACATAAGACTTAAAACCATAAAAACCCTAGAAAGAAGAAAATCTAGGTAATAACATTCAGGACATAGGCATGGGCAAAGACTTCATGACTAAAACACCAAAAGCAATTGCAACAAAAGTCAAAACTGACAAATGGGATCTAATTAAACTAAACAGCTTCTGCACAGCAAAAGAAACTATCATCAGAGTGAACAGGCAACCTATAGAATGGGAGAAAAATTTTGCAATCTACCCATCTGATAAAGTGGTACTATCCAAAATCTACAAAGAACTTAAACAAATTTACAAGAAAAAAACAAACACCACCATCAAAAAGTGGGTGAAGGATATGAACAGACACTTCTCAAAAGAACGTATTTATGCGACCACCAAACATATGAAAAAAACTCATCATCACTGGTCATTTGAGAAATACAAATCAAAACCACAATGAGATACCATCTCACACCAGTTAGAACGGCAATCATGAAAAAGTCAGGAACCAACAGATGATGGAGAGGATGTGGAGAAATACGAACGCTTTTACACTGTTGGTGAGAGTGTAAATTAGTTCAAACATTGTGGAAGACAGCGTGGTGATTCCTCAAGGATCCAGAACCAGAAATACCATTTGATCCAGGAATCCAATTACTGGGTATATAACCAAAGGATTATAAATCATTCTACTATAAAGACATGTGCAATCTTATGTTTATTGCAGCACTGTTTACAATAGCAAAGACTTGAAACCAACTCAAATGCCTATCAATGATAGACTGGATAGAGAAAATATGACAAATATACACCATGGAATACTATGCAGCCATAAAAAAGAATGAGTTCATGTCCTTTACAGGGACATGGATGAAGCTGGAAACCATCATTCTCCACACCACATGTTCTCACTCATAAGTGGGAGTTAAACAATGAGAATACATGGACACAGGGAAGGAAACATCACACACTGGGGCCTGTCAGGGGGTGGGGGGCAAGGGTAGGGATAGCATTAGGAGAAATACCTAATGTACATGATGAGTTGTTGGGTGCAGCAAACCACCATGGCACATGTATAAACCTGTAACAAACCTGCACATTTTGTATATGTATCCCAGAACTTACAGTATAATTTTAAAAATACGAAAAAGAAAAAACAAAAAAGAAAAAAAGAGAATAACTAACATTTGTTCGGCGCTTGTGAGTATCAGGTATTCTCTGGCTAAGTGCTTTCTTGTATTGTCACAATTAATCTGTCCAACAACCTTATGCTGTAAGCCTATTATTATGCCTATTTGTTCAGATAAGAACACAGATGTTTGTAAAGATTAAACAGCTTCCTGTAATCTAGTAACCAGAGTTAGCACACTTTGACCCAGGCAGTCTAATGACTCTGGAACCTTTATGGCTTAACATTGCAGAAGAAATTGAACAGGGTATCAAAGAGCAATCCCCAAAAGAGATAGTGGGACAACATGATATCCCCAGTGAGCTCCCTCAAACTCTTGAGCAACTGATAATTCCTATGTAATTTAAATTATTTCAGGGAAAAAAAAAAAAGAGAAAAAGAAGAAAGTGTTCCATTTTATTTTAAGAAGCTTAAGCCATCTAAAATTAAAACTTGATAAAAATAACTTCAAACTTAACTCACAAATATAGATGCAAAAATCTTTATTATATCAAATCTAGAAATATATTAAAATAATAACATGCCCTGAACGTGCCAGTTTATAACAGGAATGTATAGATGGTTTATAGTGAGAATTAAATTCTGTGCATAATTCATTATATTAACAGATCAAGGGAGGAAAATGATTCTTCTCAATAAATGCTAAATTTAATCTCTTTTCTGATTTTTTTAAAAACTATAGAAAAATAAGAATAGACCAATAATTCTTTAACATGTTAGATATCTTTTTTTTAACCAACACTCAGCATAATGTTTACCATTAAAATACTGGAACAGTGTTTCCCAAACCATGTTTTGTTGACAATAAGCTGCAAAAGGTAGACATTCTTGTTCTATCTCTTGAAGGAATATAATATTCCCATAAATACAAAAAATACTACATATTGTATTCCCATCTTAGAAATTCAAAATATACCTCACTGGATTAAGTCTAGAAGAACAGCTAAAATAGCAAGTAAATTCTGAAAAAGAAGACAAGAAAAACATATTATAAACCCACAGTGTTAAAATACTGTGGTTGTAGTAACTGAAGGAACAGACATAATAAAACAGTCCAAAAACAGTAAATATAAGATTTTAAAATATGATAGTCCATTTCAAAACAAGGAACAGAATTCAGATTATTCCATAAAAGATAATAAGACAGCTAGAAAAATATATATATATGTATATATATCAGACCTCAAGTTCATATTTTACAAAAAAGGTAAAGTTCTCATGCCCCAAAGAGTTCTATATCAAAAACGAAATTATAAAGATTGTTTAAAAAAATATAGATGGACTTCAGGTATGAACATGGCTATGGAAGTCTACACATCTCTCTCCTTCCCCCAGAAATCATACAAGCAACAAAAAGCATTACCAAAAAATGAAGAAGCTTCATTCTCAGTGAAACTTGGAAAAAAGGATAATTGAAAGACTTTAAATCACACGTAGAGACTTACAAATGCAGCTGAAATAGAATAGAAACTGCATAGAAGGTAATAAAAAGAAAAGTGCAAAGAGTTAAGAAAAGCCATAATGCTATCAGGACTCAAAAAATGCTGCACAAATCCATCTCCTTAAGCGAGAGTCACACTTTAGTATAATAGGTATGTCCCTTGTCTACAACAGTGGTTGTAACAGATAGGAGATGGGCAGAGCCAGTGGTTAAAAAAAAAAAAAAAAAACAAAAAAAAAACCTCTTTGATCAAGTTTGGTTGAAAGAAGCAGAGAAAGGTCTACATGAAGAGATTGTTTTAAGCTCTATCCAATGGAAGCAGTCTGTCTCTCAAACCATTCCCAAAAAGGGACTTCCAAGCTGATGGAGGAAAATATGAGCATTCAACAATGACCAATGAAATCAATTAGCACAGCATTAATATAAGGAAGATCCAGTGAATAATGGGTAAAAGAGCAACAAAATTTATCAATAGGTAAGAACACTTACCAGAAAAATGTTGCCACAGAGCAGACAAAAATTTTAACTAAATTTTTTACCATGAATTTTAATTGATTAAATGAGGCCTTTATCTTTGTAAAGGAAGAACAGAAATACAGGAACCTAGAAAAGATGTGATTATTCAATAAAAGAGATAAAACATGAGCTAATTATATATACTCCAAGAAAGAATAAATGAATAAATAGTGGAAGAAGCAAAAATGAGTCTAGATACTCTGGAAACACATTAAGAAATCTAGAGAATATTAAGGACAACCATGAACACCATAAAAAAAAATTCAAGAAAGCATTTCTGTTAAAGAAAAAATGCAGATCTAGAACACAGGTAAAGGAGGTGCAATATATATATAATTGGAGCCCCTGAAGAAACCCAAACAATGCAATGAAGCAAATATTTATGACATCATTCATAAACTGTCAGTGCAATAAAATAGAATATAATCCGCATAATTGAAAGCATGTACTGTGTACCAGGATTTTTTTAAAATGACCTAGAACAGTTAACATGAAGACTCAATCATGGTAGAGTTTCCAGACTTTAAAGAAAAAAAATTCTGAACATAGAAATTGATCTAGCTCCAGATTTATCCACTGTTAAACACCAAAAGACAGTGACACAGCATCTAGAAGATTCTCCTGGAAAAGTATGCCGTGTCTTTCCAGTGTAAAGGCTCTAGTTATTTTTAACTGCAAGAAACCAGGGAATATTGGTATCATGATGCTTCTTAAGAAGCCACTATGGGATAAACTTCAGCCAACCAGAAGATAATTAGGAAAACCACAAGCTGAAAATGCAATGGTGAGCGCTGGATGGGTTTAATTGTGAAGTAAGAGCAAAACAAATGTGTGGACTCGATCACAGAGTAGAAGTAAATGTTATATGCCATGACATTGTAAAAATGATGTGAAAATAAAACTTAGGAAAGGAAGGGAATGAGAAGGTGAAGGGCAGAGTAAGTTTGCCAGTTACCTCACTTATAAGACAACAGGCGTCATTCACAGCTGACAAATCAAGTGGCAGAGGAATAAACACATCTCCCTTTGGAAGATCAACTGTAAGACCAATAGGCATTATTGACTAAAACTGGGTAGAGAGCCAGGGGAGACAGGAGCAAACGCACTAACTTCATCATTGTTTTATTAAGAGGAACAAACACAGGTTGTGTCAAAAATAGGGGACCAAGGGTATGTTTTTTCAAGATGGGGTCTCATTCTGTCACCCAGGTTGGAGTGCAGTGGCACGATCTTGGCTCACTGCAACCTTTGCCTCCCCAGGCTCAAGGGACCCTCCCACCTCAGCCTCTTGAGAAGCTAGGACCACAAGTGCAAGCCACCAAGCCTAGCTAGTTTTTTGTGTTTTTCGTAGAGACGGGATTTCGCCATGTTACCCAGGCTGGTCTCAAACTTCTGAGCTCAGGTGATTCACCCCTCTTGGCCTCTTAAAGTGGATATTTATTTACTTATTTAGAGATAGAGTCTCACTCTGTCACCCAGGCTGGAGTGCAATGGCACGATCTTGGCTCACTGCAATCTCCGCCTTCTGGGTTTAAGCGATTCTCCTGCCTCAGCCTCCCGAGTAGCTGGGACTACAGGCACGCACCGCCTCACCCGGCTAATTTTTGTATTTTTAGTAGAGACAGTGTTTTGCCATTTTAGCCAGGCTGGTGTCAAACTCCTGACCTCAAGTGATCCACCCTCCTTGGCCTCCCAAAGTGCTAAGATTACAGACGTGAGCCACCGTGCCTGGCCAGCATATTTATCTTAAATGAAATTATGAAAGTAACCATTACCATAAGAATACAAACCTTTCTAAACTAAAAGTTTCAAAGAAAACAGACCACCTGGTGCCTGACTTTATTTGAAGATATACAAATTTAAAATATCAAGTAAAATAATATGGAAAAAGTAAGATCAAAAGCATCTACCACTAATGAAGGTCAATGAGCTTCTTCAATTCCTTTCAACTCATGTCCGATGAATGAAAGGAAGGAAGAAAGGGAGGAAAGAAGGGCTGGTGGGAGGGAGGAGAGGGGAGACTAGATGACAAAGCAAAACCCAACTCCAGGCTGTGTGTGGCAGCCATTCCAAAAACAGAATAATTCACAAGGATTTGTAGAAGATTTCAAAGCTCAAACACAAAGAAAAAAGAGCAGAGGTTGTGATATTAACATCACTCAAGACAGACTGCAGATGACAAAGCACTGAAAAAAAAAATGCTCCTTTATTAGGTTAAATGGTGCAATTTCACAAGAAATATATAAAACTCTTAATATCGGTGGACCTCCCTCTGTCCTTGATATGTAAAATGGACAAAAAATAAACTACCGAATACCTAAATGGCCTAATTAATAAAGGAAGTCTGGTTTACAGAATCAGAAACACATACGTGCATACACTCACACACACACCCTGAAAATTAAAAAAACACCTTCAGCTCAAGTGCCAATGAAAGTGGATAAAAATTGGTCATGGTTAGGCCTGTCAGGCCTCTGAGCCCAAGCTAAGCCATCATATCCCCTGTGACCTGCACGAATACATCCAGATGGCCTGAAGCAAGTGAAGAATCACAAAAGAAGTGAAAATGGCCGATTCCTGCCTTCACTGATGACATTTCACCATTGTGATTTGTCCCGGCCCCACCTTAACTGAGCAATTAACCTTGTGAACTTCCTTCTCCTGGCTCAGAAGCTCCCCCACTGAGCACCTTGTGACCCCCGCCTCTGCCTGTAAGAGAAAAACCCCCTTTGACTGTAATTTTCCACTACCCACCCAAATCCTATAAAACGGCCCCATCCCATCTCACTTTGCTGACTCTCTTTTCGGACTCAGCCTGCCGGCACCCAGGTGAAATAAACAGCCCTGGTGCTCACACAAAGCCTGTTTGGTGGTCTCTTCACATGGACCCGTGTGACAAGGGCAAAAAGAAAACCTTGGGAAAGTAAAAACAGGGCAGAAAATTATCTGTGGTCACAATGCTACAAAACTAGAAACTGAAAATCAAATTGAAATACCAAAAGGCCCTTCCACCTGGGAGGGGAAAACACACACACACAGTTTTAAACAATCCTGACTCAAAGAGACTAAAGAGAACCGCAGAATGCCCAGAAAACAAGAATGAAGTGGTCACATGTAAGAATCTAGAGGAAAAAGCTAAGCAATACTCAGCATAAAACACTTAAATTCTATTATTACGAAGAGAAGAAAAACAAAGAATGAATTGAAACAAATGAATTAAGCGTACAACTCAAAAAAGCTAGGAAGAGAACAGCAGAGCAAACAAAAGAAAAGCTAAATGAAGAATTATTTTAAAAGCAGAAATGAATAAGTTAGAAGTCAGAAAAACAGTGGAAAATAAATCTGAAAGTTGGTTTCTTTTGGCTGAATAACTTTTTATGGTAGCATCTGGATTTAAATACCTGCAAAATGTCAAGCGGTCATGCAGTAGGGAGGAGAAGGAGAATTCTGAATAGAGAGAATTGACTATTTTAGGTGGAAGTTCCCGGGGCAGAACCAGCGGGGGCCAGGAGGACAAAGAGAGGACTGAATTGCTTTGTATAATAAAGTGAGAGGGCTCTGTGGGGAGTCTGAGACTGAGGGGTAAGGGTTCTAAAGAGGAAAGAAAGCAGGAAATATGATAAACAGAGAAAGAGAGAGAGAGAGTAACATAAAGGAAGGTTGAGGAAGATGAAGTGCCTGGGCAGGATCCACCCTCTCCTGCATTGGGTCCACTCTGTGGTTTACGTGCCTGTTACACTTGGAGAGCGTCCTTCAGTAACCCCCTATTACAGGAAAGTCAACCGTGTTCTTGCATGTCTGAAAATGTCTTTAAGTGTCCTGCAAACTTGGTGATATTTTAGGCAAAGAATTCTAGTGTAATTCTTTTTTTTTTTTTTTTTTTTTTTTTTTTTTGAGACAGAGTCTTATACTGTCGCCCAGGCTGGAGTGCAGTGGCGTGATCTTGGCTGACTGCAACCTCCACCTCCCGGGCTCAAGCGATTCTCCTGCCTCAGCCTCCCGAGTAACTGGGCTTACAGGCGCCGGCCACCGCACCTGGTTAATTTTTTGTATTTTTAGTAGAGACCAGGTTTCATTACGTTGGCCAAGCTAGTCTGAAACTCCTGACCTCATGATCTGCCCGCCTCGGCCTCCCAAAGTGTTGGGATTACAGGTGTGAGCCACCGCGCCTGGCCTCTAGTGTAATTCTAATGTGAAATCATTTTCCCTCCGGATTTTCAAGGTATGACTCCATGTGTCTTTACATCCCGCACTGAGCGGTTAAAAAGAAAACAGCAATCAATATGCACTAAAATGGATAGCTCTCCAAGGCACAATGTTGAATGAAAACTACAAGTCTTCAAGTAAATTATAAAGAGTGATACGTTTTATATCAAAGCAATCTGGAGGGGGACTCACCGGTGCTTCACTGGGGAGAGGGGAAGGGGCGCTGGAATTGGGGGGCCTGGTCAAGGTTGGCAACAGACCTATGGATTGATTATGTACTTTTCAGTTTATCTTATCAATGAAACTTCCACCTACCAGATGCTCAATAAGTACACAATTCTATGTTCTTATAGCTTACTATTTTTACCACCTTTATATTTAATTTTTAAATACAACTGGAATTTACTTATATAGTATTTAGTTATATAGCATGGTTTACAAGAATGTTTTTTCCTATTTCATTTTTCCTGTTCCCTATTTCCTTTCCTATTTCCTTACCATTTGTTCCTACACCATTTATTTAATATTTCTTCCCTTCCCTACTGATTTCAAGTGTCTCCTCGAGGCATGTATCAATTTGAAAAATATGTAGTATAGAACCCGGGTGTCCTAATTCCCAGCCTGGTGATCATTTCACTCCATCACTGAGTAGTTTTTTTAAATTATTTTTCTTTTAGACATTGTCTTTTTCTTAATTTTTAAAACATTTCAGATTTCGAACACTCTGTTTTGTTCTTGGATCTGACTCTCGTTGGATTTTTACCACCTGCTTTTGGTCTGTTTTTCTGGGGTTTGAGTAAGGGCTGGGAGGGACATGTGGGTTTGTTCCTTCGTTCATTCAGCAAGCGTGGCTTTAGTACCAACTATGTTCCATGTACCGTTCTGTTCCCAGCACTGGGGATATTAGGACATGAGGGCAAGGGGTTGCCTCGTATGTTTTTCTTGTGCCTTTTATTTTATTTCAAGCTATGTAGCTATTTCCCCAAGTCTTTTCAGTTTAATTCTTCACTTCATCTGCCCTATGGCCACAGTTCCATGGACTGGTAGCAAGTGACTACCTGCCCTTTGGGATCATCTGTAGCTTTGACAACTATTGCCTTTTTTTGGCCACCCCATATCCCTAGCAAGCTACTTTTCCCAGGACTTACAAAGACCAAACCTCCTCCGCTCCTGTGACACCAATGCATTTCACTTCGTAAACGTGGGGGTTCAAAATGCTCGCATCTTGACTGCGAACCCTTTTCTACCTCCACCTCTGCTAAAAAACAAAAGGACTAGATCGTAAGATCTGCTGTGCACTTTCCAGAGGAAAAAAAAAAAATGTTCTTTGTAGCATAGAACCACCCAGGAAGCATTGTGAGACCTTTTCCAGTTAGTCCTGATTTATTATACAAACTGCAGGCCTCCAAGAGCACCAGGTTTCATGGAACTCTCTGCGGTATTTTGAATCTATAAGCCAATGAATAGATATTATATCTAAACCACAGGAATCATCTACTCATCTGTGGTAAGCGTTGCAATGTCCTTCGTTTAATAAACCACTTAGAGACACTGTGTGACTGAAGTGAGGAGACTCTGTATTGGAGCTTAACTTGCTCAGGTGAACTAAACTCAGGGGAAATTAAAGAGAGATTGCATTTTGTGTTTGGATCCATGACAAATCTGAAAAAAACTAAAATAAAAGTAGTATATAGTCATGACAGTTCAGTGAGCAGCAGGCAACCATCTTTACTACTTTGACTGCATGCATCACTGTCATATGAATCATGTTTGATTCTAAAGTGCAGATACTCTGCATAAAAAGAGTGATTTTGGGCCGGGTGCGGTGGCTCACGCCTCTAATCCCAGCACTTTGGGAGGCCGAGGCAGGCAGATCACGAGGTCAGGAGATCGAGACCATCCCGGCGAACATAGTGAAACCCTGTCTCTACTAAAAATACAAAAAATTAGCCAGGCATGGTGGCGGGCGCCTGTAGTCCCAGCTACTCAGGAGGCTGAGGCAGGAGAATGGCGTGAACCTGGGAGGCAGAGCTTGCAGTGAGCCGAGATCGCGCGACTGCACTCCAGCCTGGGCGACAGAGCAAGACTCCGTCTCAAAAAAAAAAAAAAGAGTGATTTTGAACCTGAAACAGCCCTCAAGAAGACAGTTTCCCAAGTGGGATGCCACAGCACAGTGGAGTTTGTCAAACGAGTTAACCCCCTCCGCCCTCATAACATCAGAGCCAAGACCTCTCACCTATCACCACGGACGCCCTCCTCTCAGTACAAATGCTGCCATTTCCTGACAATGCCATGATGCAGAAAAAAAGAAAAAGAAAAAGCCATAAAGCATTGCTATAGTATAACTTAAGCCAAGGACATTATGGTATCAATTTTATAGAAAAAACATTTAGCAAATTGTCAAAGTTGTGGACATTCCCAATATGCAACTGATTTTCCTATTTTCCTTGCAGTAGGTATGCTGAGAAGAAAACTCTCCGGAAAAGAAATGCTTAAAAGTGAGCACCTGGTACACCATTAGTGAGACTGTTAAATAGTACAGCTGCTGTGGAAAAAGTTTGGCATTTCCTCAGAAAGTGAAATATAAAATTACCATAGGACCCATCAATTCCACTCCTAAGTATATACCCCAAAAAGTGAAAACTAGTACTCAGCTATAGATAGATAGATAGACAGATAGATAGATAGATAGATAGATAGATAGATAGATATAGATACAGATATATAGATATCTATATAGATAGATAAATAGATAGATATACACATATATATATGCACATTCAAAGCAATGCAATTCACAATAGCCAAAAAGTGGAAATAGCCCAAATGTCCACCAGCAGATTAACAGATAAATAAATTGTGGTATATTCATATAGTGGAATACTATTCAGTCATAAAAAAGGAATAAAGTTTGGATATATGCTACAATGTGGCTGAACCTCAAAATGTTATGCTAAGTGAAAAAAACCTAATACAAAATGTCTCATATTGTAGGATTCCATTTATATGAATGTCCAGAATACGTAAATGCATAGAGAAAAACATGCAGATTGGTGGTTGCCAGGGCCTGGAGGAAGCAGGCGAAGCAACTGCTTCAGGGGTACAGGCCTCCCTTTTTGGGTGATGAGAATGTTTTGGAACTAGGTAGAAATGGTGATTACACAATGTTGCAAATGTACTCATTACAACTGAAACTGTTCACTTTAAAATGGCTAATTTTTTTGTTACGTGGTGACACATTAAACAATTTTCAAAACGGACGAGAAAAGAACTGTAAGCAAACACATGAAGTAAAATACCTAGGGCACCAGACCCTAAGCATAACATCAATTAAATGATAAGAACTTACAGTCTGCTCTTTCACACTTTAGTGCCTTCTCTTTTTTGCGGAAGCTTTGCAGAGTTTGATTTTTGCAAAATGCCACACCTTACCTGCATGCCACAATGCTATACTCCTCATTGTTTGTGAGTCACTGACAGATGAGGAAATCTGTCCTCAGAGAGACAGCTGGAAAGGAGAGGCAGAGGGGAAAATAAACCTTACATCCTTATGCCTGCATAGAGGACACCGTGCTCACGTTTAACAAAAAACAGACAGCGATACCTACTTGCTGTCAAACGTTCAGAGAAAGGCCAGTGGAAAGCAAAGAGTATGAAGAGAAGTTTTGGAGCATGAAGATACTCCGGGCTGGTGTGATCGTGGGAACACTGTCATTTCTGGAGACCTGACACTTCCAACCGACAACCATTTAAAATCATGTACACGCCATTTGCAAGTGAACATGCTAGTGGGTAATTCGTTATTTTGAGATGGAAAACAAAGGCACACAGAGGTTCTCATGACTTGCTGAAACAAGAGACCAAGAATTAGAACCCAGTGCCCCGAGTGACGAGTGCTGGGCCCTGTTTGCCTCTAGCAGGGGCTGTCTTGTTGGTGACGTTTTCTAGAGCTGGTGGAGTTTGGCCTCAGCACAGAACCTGGGTGAAGAAGCTGTCCGAATGCGTTTCTCCTTTCCCTACCTGCAGGGCTTACCCTTCATATGACCCATCCTGTAAACTGATAATAAGACAGCAATTCTTAAATGCCTTTTCCAGTGTGTCAGGTACCTACCAGGACTTCCCAGATCCTACCCTACTCCATCACCGCGTCCTCTGTCCCGGCTACTCATAGCCAATATCACTTCTCCTACCCCGGTCATCTACCCTCTGTTTGCTCAGTCCATGGGGAATGGCCGCCCACATCTCATCCTAGACTCTGGCTCTGCAGCCTTCCCACACCTCTACCCATCCAAACCCTCTTCCTCCCCACGGCACGAAACACAGGGCTAAGAACTCCAGTAAATACTTGAGTGAGCTGCTTGTCTCTTAGGATTGAGAAACCATTGGCATGTCAACTTCTACGAGCCCACACCTCCTCTGAAATAGCCCTGAAAGCTCACAGCTTCAAATCCAAAAGCAACCTGTTTTCAGCCACGCTGTTCACCACCTTGGGAGTGCCAAACAAGACCTCCCAGGCCACCCGAGAAGAATGAGAAGAACAAGAAGCTTCTCCTCTTGTAAGTTGCCCCTACATAGCGACTCCTCTTTTAAGAGGGTGAATTAGTTCCCAGGGCTGCTGTAACAAATGACCACAAACTGAGTGGCTTAAAACAACAGAAGTGTTCCCTCTCACAGTTCTGGGAACCAGAAGTCCAAACTGAAGGGGTCAGCGGGGCCGTGCTCCCTCTAAAGACCCCGGGGAGACTTCCTGCCTGCCCCCCCGTGGCTCCGGTGGGTACCTGCAGTCCAAGCCTTCTGTGGCTCATAGCTGCAGCTCTCCAATTTCCACATCCATCGTCACGTGGCCTTCTTTCCATCGCCATGTCTCTGTTCTCCCTTCTTAGGAGAACACCAGCCACTGGATCAGGGCCCACCTTCATCTTAACTGTTAGGTTGGTGCAAAAGTAATGGCAGTTTTTGCCATTATTTGCAATGGCAAAAGCTGCCATTACTTTTGCACCAACCTAACACTTATATCTGCATGACTCTATTTCCAAATAAGGTCACCTTCAGAGGCTCCAAATGGACCTGGATTCTAGGGGGACGCTATCCAACCCAGTACCAGAGGGAAGGTGGGGAGTGGGAAAGATTTGGAATCAGGATTGTTAGGAGGATCATTCCAGTTTCTGTGACTCCATCTCCTCAGCTCCCCGAAGGACTCAAGTGCCAACTCAGCCTTTGCCATCTTGTCGCTCCCTCTCTCAGCCATCCCCAGTCCCAGATGGGCTGGCTGTCTACAGGCACCAGCTGCCTTTCCTTAAGGAAATCCTGAAGGAATTCCTTAGCCCCGGCCTGCCTCACCTGAGTGTAAAGTTTGCAGAGACAGATATTAAAGCAGATTTTCACCTGGTTCATTACATTCTGATGATTTTGAACTACTGGGATTTTCAATCTGAAAGAAAATATTTTGATACGGCAATGCCCACAGGACAGCTCTAGGCTGAGCTGTGTTAAAGGACATTTAGTACGTCCTGGGAAGCAGCAGAGTGTGAGGCTATGTACAGACGCGCCACTTAAAACCCACCAGTCGACTCGCTAGACGGCCCAAAGGGAGATGTAGTTATGTGGAAGAGCTTTAATCAGAATTTAGGCATAAAATGAAAAGCTCCAAAGGAAAGCAGGTCTTTTAGCCTCTGCATGGCATGCCACGGATTCAGCCCAGCTCCTTTTAATGCAAAGTTTACCAAGTCAAGAAGGAACAGGCAGCCCAGAGACGCTGAGGGCAAATCATGGCTTTGCCAACCTGGTTCCTGGCATGAACTTTGACTGGGCTGGACCACGCTGTTTCAGAGAACCTAGCTCTTTCTTTTTATTTATTTTTCTTAATAGGAAGGGCTACTTGCATCCCTCAGTCTATGAACTGTTCTGGAACTCGGACTCGCCATTGCCAATGCGAGGCATCTGCACGCTCATCTCTTCCCGAGCCTGCAGTCAGCCTTGCGTCAGAGGAGTCCTGGGTCTGACTTCTCTTTGTCTCTTAGAGCCCCTGGCAGAGTTCCCCACACAGTGCCTTGCTCTCCCGGGGGTTCAGTAAGTTGGGTGCAATGAGCAGAAGCAATGTGATGTGTTCACAGGATTGGATTTGCATACATAAGACAATATACAGCACACATTGCATTCACATATAGTGATGAGTAATGCCTACTGGGCAGCAGAAGGGGAAGCTGAGGAAAAGGGAGCGTGTCCTCTGAGACCCAGGCTTCATCTCCTGACACTGGCAAACCAGCTGTGCTGTGCAGCCTTCAGCTCTTTCTCAGCCTCCCAGACATCTCAATCAGAGGTTCCGAGGGGCATCTACCAGATGCGGATGCCTGGTAAGAGCCAGAAGAAAAAGCCCCAGGCCAGTTTGCCACTGTGAGCCAAGTTGGATGGAAAGGGGGCTAAAATATGAAGCCACATGAGACGGGAGCCCAGAAGGCCCAAAGCAGAAGCCAGGTGAGTCGGACCCCTACTGTGCCCACATGTCCCCCGCCCCTTCTTCCCCCACTCATATGCCAAAGTCCTAACCCTAGTACCTCAAAAGTGCCCTTATTTGGGGATAAGCTCTTCACAGAGTTAATCAAGTTAAGGTGAGGCCATCAGGGAGGGCCTCATCCAGG
Source organism: Macaca thibetana thibetana (assembly GCF_024542745.1). Taxonomy (NCBI): domain Eukaryota; kingdom Metazoa; phylum Chordata; class Mammalia; order Primates; family Cercopithecidae; genus Macaca; species Macaca thibetana. The sequence continues at coordinate 166,627,777 of NC_065583.1, read as the reverse complement.
ATAACCTGTGTCTTTATAAAAGGGGGAAATTTTGACACAGAGACAGACACAAATAGAGAGAGAACCGTGTGAAGATTCAGGGAGAAAATGGTCATCAACACACTAAGGGCAGAGGCCTGGAACGGAGCCTTCCCTCCCTCACAGCCTCAGAAGGAACCAACCCTGCCGGCAGGGTTTTAGGTTCTAGTATTAGGCATGTAGAAACCCAGGGAATTCTATAGACCTGAGCCCATTTCCTTTATTGTCAAATGTCCCCTGGTTAGAGGTGGTATTATGCAGGATACCAGGGTGCTGGTTCAGGGATTGAAGCATCTGTAACTCCACCACTGGTGAGTCTGATAGAAGTGCTGGGGGCCGGGAAAAGACATTCTGGGTCAACAGGGTTACTTTTTGGGTTATACAGTTAAAGCAGCATTTTCAAATGTGGTTCTGAGAGTCAATCTCAGACTTTTAGTTTCCAGAACTGTGAGACGAAACACTTCTGTTTAATCCACACTGACAGTTGAGCTGTAACCTTGTTACAGCAACTGTAGCAAATGAATATGCCTGCAGTGACCGGTCCTGTATTCCTGCCCTGCCTTACAGGCACATGGGGGCATTGAAAATGGAATCCATGCCCAAACCAGCCTCAACCAGGCCCCTTTGGTCAGGTTGTGGTGCTGTCAGCTTTCATCAGTGATGCTAACTTCCATTACATTCTAGCTTAACAGATATAGTGTACCAGAAAGCTGCCCAGCAATTTCACAATACCAACCAAATTATTTTAACATGGCTATCTTTTGATTCAGCAATTTTGTGTCCAAGGATGCAGAGAATTTCCCCCAAGAAATACAGACAAGTCCTCAGAGATGCATATAAGGATGTCTGCAACATTTTTCTGTTTCTTGTTTTTCTCACCTTTTGTTTGAAAATAATTCAAATTTATAAAAAGTTGCAAGAATAAAAATAGTAAATGCTTGTATGCCACTGACCCAGAGTTTCTCATTGTCCACATTTTGCTTCATTTATCACCTTCATTTATCACCCTCACTCTCTCTCTCAACCATTTGAACAAAGATTGCTTACCTTTCAGCCCTTTAATTCTAACTATTTCAGTGTGCATTTCCTAGGAATGAAGATATCATCTTACATCACCAACTTCAGTAAATTTCTCAGTAAACCAGGATATCCCCTCATCAAAACAATGTTTTTATTCAATCTGCCTTCCATAATCCAATTTTATCAACTGACCCAAAAACGTCCTTTTTTTCCTCCACCACAAAATCCAGTCCAGGCTCAGGCATTTCATTCAGATGTCATGATTCTTTCGTTTCCTTTAGTCTACAACATTTCCACAGCCTTTCCTTGTCTTTTATGACATTGACACTATTGAAGAACACAATTTATTTTTAACAGAGTAGTCCTCATTTGAGGTTTGTTCCATGTCTGCTCGTGGCTGGGTTCAGGTTACTCCAGTTCAAGGTAGAAAACCCCACAAGTGATGCTCTGTCCTTCCCAGGGTGTCCCACCTGGAGGTCCAGGATAGCCTCTTACTCCTCAGTGATGATGTTAATTTTTATCGCTCAGTCAAGTATTGTGTGAGCTCCAGACAATACTTTATCAGCTCCATTGTATAATTGCTATTTTTCACCTTGTAAATAACAAGCCGTATGTAGGGAGACTCTGTAAGACCCCGCAAATATCTTGCTCCTCTTCAAAGTTTCCCCTAGGTTTAGCACACGTTGATGACTTTGGCTGAGCCAGTCTTGACTCTAATGCCTATGAAACGATAATTTTCCAGCTCCAGCATACCCTTAATAGTGATTGCCGCACTCAGCATCCTACTACAAACCTCAGTACTCACACGTGTGCCAGAGGACAGAGACACATCCTGCATGGCTTCCTAAGCCTGGCCTGGTAAGGAAGTTTCCAGAGCTTTTGCAGTCACAACATCTCCTCTACACTGAGAGACAAGTTCCTGCCCTTGCATTACTTGCCACGAAAAAAAGACACAATCTTTGCAGGCTGCTTTGAATTTTAGAGGCAAGACGAACCACCTTTGAAAATGCTGCTTTAACTGTATAACCCAACAAGTAACCCTGTTGACCCAGAATGTCTTTTCCCGGCCCCCAGCACTTCTATCAGACTCACCAGTAGTGGAGTTACAGAAACCTCAATCCCTGAACCAGCACCCTGGTATCCTGCATAATACCATCTCCAACCAGGGGACATTTGACAATAAAGGAAATGATCCCGTGGGCTCAGGCCTGTAGAATTCCCTGGGTTTGCTACACGCCTAATACCAGAAGCCACTGGCCGGACAGAATGATGAATGGTCTGCTGAAATCGTGGTTATAGTACCAGCGGGAAGAAAACATTCATTCATTCTATGAAGTAACAGGGCACAATGCCTGCCTTAAAGTTTAGGGATTAAACCAATGGTCAACCAAGTGTCATCATCCCTCATAGTCAGGAGCATAGGCCAGGGAAACAAGGAGTGGAGGGGGAAGCACCCTTCTCACTATTACATGTGGTAACACACTGGCAAAGTTTGCTTCCCATGCCTAGAACATTGGCTTTGGTGGATGTGGAGGTTGCCTTAGTCCATTCACACTGCTAAAACAAAATAGCATAAACTGATAGCTTACAAACATCAGAAATTCATTTCCCAGTAGTTCTGGCAGCTGGGAAGTCCAAGATTACAGCAGATTCCGTGTCTGGTGAGGTCTCATGTTCTGGTTCATAGATGGTACCTTCTCACTGTGTCTGCACATGGTGGAAGGAGCGGGGAGCCCCCTAGGGCCTCTTGTATAAGGACACCAATCCCATTCACAAGAGCTCTGCCCTCACGACCGAATCACCTCCCAAAGGCCCCACCTCCTAATACCATGGCCTTGGGGGTTAGAATTTCAACATATGAATGGGGAAGAAAGAACATAGACCTTCAAACAATAGCAGAGGCCCATGTCCAAAGCAGGAAAACAGGCATGGTTCTGAGCAACTGGAAGTCGAGATCCCCCTATAAGGTTTTTTGGCTTCCTTGTGTCAATGAACCAAGGACCAGAGAGGGGAGTCCAGCAGAAATGTTGGGGAAGGTACCAAGAAGGACTATGTTTGAAACCTAGAGAATCGATGAAGTTCCTGCTTTGTTCTCCCTTGCCTCATGTTCCTGGTCAACAGAAAACTGCAGAAAGGTCACCATGCTCTCATGTGCTGCAGGAATGCAGCCATGGGTCACCTCACCAGGTAAAGAATCCATCCAGCTAGGGTTGGCAAAAGGCAAGGGAACTAGGGAAAGGAACGGCTGGCAGAAAGGAGCGCTGAGCCTCTTCGGGCCTCCTGACCGGCTGTCAAGCAGGATCATAGCAGCTGGGTGTATGTATCCACTTGATTATCACTGCCTCAGTCCTATTGTGAAGGACATAGGCTTGGCTGACCTTTCAGGTTTCAAGTGGAAATACAAGTAAATTAACATCACTTTGCAATAAGAGTAGTTGATGAGCTTTTTATCCAAAAGAACAGAATAGATGCTGGGGCCAAAGGGGTGGGCTGGGCCAGATGCCTTCTGTTTGCTCTTCCAGGTTTGTCTCCGCCTGCTGCACCTTGGCCTCGGCCCCAGGAGGCTGGATTGCTCATACTCTATGACAGGCCCCCAGAAAGCCTGTCCTCTAGTTGGGTTTGTTCAGTGGGAGCCCTAGCAGCAGAGGAAACAGCGTGAAGTCAGGGTATTTCTTCTCTGGTTCCTCCCTGAGGTCACCTCAGGCTGGTATGTGCTTCCACAAATGTCACTGTTCCTCCCTAAGTGGCTTACTCCAACCACTCTTTCTTCCGGGTTTCAGTGACCTCTCCTGTCCTTCAGCCTAGGTAGGAATGGCTTCACTGTCACAAGCCTAACTCCTGCACTGGGCTATGGTTTCCTTATACCTGCCACATCTTTCTGATTATTTTCTTTATCAATAAAACCTCCTTGATTTATCCTAAGAGAGCACACCATCTGTTATCCCTTGGCCCCCGAACCAAGACACAGAGTTTCAATAGTGTGCCCAGGGTCCTGCAACTGTGAAGCAGTAGGGACAGCAATGACTTGAGACCAGGCTCCCAGCCCTGATGCTTGTTCCTGCCCCAGCCCCTCAGCCCACCCAGGAGATTCCTGCACCTTGATGGACAATCCACCCATGCTCACAGCTGCTAGCTCCCAGCACCCACATCCTGTGCATGGGGCAGGCAGAAGGGCTACATACAGAAGGCCCCACATAACCCCTCTACCCACAGGTAGGGGACAGTTGATAAATGCCCAGTGTCCACAGAGCCCCAGCAGGCTCCCGCTCCAGCTGAAAGGACACAAAGACACAAAAATGCGTACCCACTCCCCCACCACACCCTATTGCTAAACCCTTTGTTCTGCTCTCTAATCTCTGCACGTACCAGAGATTTCGTAAGTTCTGTAAGTACCTGTTTTTCTTTCTGAGGCCGGGTCACAAGATGTGTTTAAGTAAGATACACTCATGCTGCCATAAACCGGTTGTGCAACCTGATGCAATATAATTAACTGCCTTTGTGTAAAACTGCTCTCCCGCCTCAAGGATTGAACCGAAATATCAGAAATGGCGGGAACCAATCATAGTTAGCCAAATCGCCTTGTTCAAACACTAGCCAATCATACATATGATTTGTATAATAATTCTATGCCCACTTTTCTTAGACTATATAACACTGTTCGGAGCCCAGTGGGGGAGCTCTCCTGCCCGTCTCGTTTCACGAGCGAGTGAGAGTTCCAGGTTCGAACCTGTAATAAAGGTCCTTGCTGCTTAGCTTTGACTCTGGACTCTGGTGGTCTTCTTCGGGGAATAAACCGTCTGGGCATAACACAGCCGCCCATGAGGGTGACCAGCTCACCAGCAGGCCCTCCACTGGTCACCCCCATTTCCCAACTCTTTTCCTCCCCTCTTGGTGTCTCCTGGGAACACCTCCCCACACACTACTCACACCCAAACCTTTGGTTCAGCAATTGAAGACACCCAAACTGACATAGCACCCAGCCTGCCCCAGCCTGCACTCCCTCCCTCTGTGCAAGCTGCCGCCCTGAGCTGCTGAGCGCTCAAAGGCAAGCGTGTAGCCTTCAGAGACAGAGAGGAAATCATTTTCACATTAGAATGGCAGAGCCAGCCAAACGATCAACGGAGGGAAATAGCAAAATGGTACATCTTCTGAGACACACAGAACGTGGTTGACAGGACTGGGCGAGGTAGCTCACACCTGTAATCCCAGAGCTTTGGAATGCCGAGGCTGGCGGATCATTTGAGGTCAAGAGTTGCACACCAGCCTGGCCAATATGGTGAAACCCTGTCTTTAATTTTAAATTTTTTTAAAAAAAATCCAAATCTTAGCCCAGCATGGTGGCACATGCCTGTAATCCCAGATGCTTGGGAGGCTGATGCAGGGGAATCGCCTGAACCTTAGAGGTGGAGCTTAAAGTGAGCCGAGATTGTGCACTGCACTCCTGCCTGGGCAACAGAGAGAGACTCCATCTCAAAAAAAAAAAAAGAAAAAAAAAGGATATGGTTTACAGGATAGCAGCTCCCAAAGACGTCTATGCTCAGGAACTGTGAATATGCACCCTACGTGGCCAAAGGGGCTTTGCTGCTTTGGTTAGGGTTACAGGAGCCCTTAAAAGCACAGGACTTCCATGGGCTGGAGGACAGACAGGCTGGACATGTAGAGAGGAACTCGACCGCCGTTGCTGGCCTTGAAGACCAAAGAAGAGGGTCAGGAGCAGGGAATGTGGGTGGCTTCTGAATGCTAAGAACACCCCCCTACCCCAGCCAACAGCCAGCAGGGACACAGGGACATCAGTCCCACTCCTGCATGGAAAGAAATTCAGAACTTTAAAGTAAGAAATGGATATTGTTGTTCTCACTCTTAGGTGAGAGCTAAACAAAGGTACGCATGGACATACAGAGTGGAATAATAGACACCAGAGACTCCAAAAGGTGGGAGGGGGCTGAAGGATGAAAAATGACCTGCTGGGTACAATGTACACTATTCAGGTGCTGGCTACACTAAAAGCTCAGACTTCGCCACTACACAATATATCCATGTAACAAAACTGCACTTCTACCCCAAAATCTATTTTTTTAGAAACGGGAAAAGTTTGTGATGCATCTTTAAAATGAATAAATAGATACTGTTTTAAGCTCCTAAGTTTGTGGTAAACGGTTATAGTAAAAAGAAAACAAATACACAGAATGACAAAAATTTATTTCCATACACCATGTCTTAGAAAACTGCCTGAGGATGCACTCTAGCAAAAAGAGGGAGTAAACAAAGAAAGGGGGTGATGCAGGGCTAGAAAATAGTGTCCTCCACTGAGGACAGTGGAGACCAAACACAGATCCCACAGGGGCGGGAGCTCTCCAGGGCAGACTGGGGAAGTAGGGCTAAGCCCCCCAAGGGTGCAGGGAGTGATCGGCCCTCAGTCTCCAGCAGGGCCAAGCCAGTCTGGAGAGGGGAACCCATAGAAGAGCAGCTGCCTTAGTCAGTGACCCCAAAATACTAAGGTGGGAAGAAAGCCCCAGCTGCCTGCCCATGATAACGGGCAGCCAGTGGTGCCTCCATCATCATGCTCAGTGGAAGGACGGCGACTTGGCCCAGGCCTTAGTGGAGGGCTTGTACCTTAACTGTTTTCATCTTTTCTTTGGGTCCAGATAATGAAACATCTGTGGCAAGAGAGAGAAGAGAAAGAGAAAAGGAGGGAGAGAGAAGATATGTGTCTCTTGTGTCGATGAAACACAAGAATTATATGTTTAAATATATTGTTTAGAGTTACACAGCGAAAGAAAAGTGGAACTAAGTAAGTGATGTCGTTATAGGACGGGGAGAAGCAGGGGTGGGGTGAATCCTCCTCTATTTCAGCAGGAAGCTAGTAGATGGTGTTTACAGTTGATAAATCAAGAGAGAGCCGCATAAGTGCATTGTTTACAGACATGGAGGTAACCACCAGATTTAAAATGAGACAGTTAAAAGCAGTTTGTTTAGAGAACTGAACTGAGGAGGAAGAATAGAGCAAAAGCCTGTTATTTTTCACTATATGCCCCTCTGTACTATTTGGTTTTCTAATCCCATGCATGAAATCCTTTTATATATATATTGTTTTTACAAAAGAAGAAAGAGAGAAGAAGGGAGGGAGGAAGGGACACCTGCCTGAACATGCCTCACCAAAGCCAGAGCCAGCAGGAGGTTGCACCAAGCTGGAACTGCTCCGGCTGTGCCCAGGGAGCCCCCAGCATTGCTGCCCTCTTGCTGGTGTGGGGTGCATTTCTCCAGAGATCAGGGTGGGGTCAGTTGGCAGCACGGGAGACAGGCTCAAGGATGGGAAACAGCCTGGGTCAGGAGATTGTGATGGTGTTGAAGCTCCTGAGGCCCCAGGGGGTCAAGGCAGGTGTAGCAAGTCTTCCAGTCCCTCCAGCCTTTGGCCTGAGCCTGGACATCTGTGTTTGCTAAGAAGACTCCATCATTTGGGGGACAACTTGAACAGATCACTCAAGGAATGAAAACTGGGCATATGACCAGCCTACTCCTCCTCCTCCTCTTCCCAATGTCCTAAGAGAAGTAAAATAAAACCCAGACTCTCCAGCAGAGTACAAGGTACTTGTTGGAGGAAACGAAGAGAAGGCTGCTCTTTGGATGACTTGACCGTAGCAAGGCCAGCTGGGGCCACCTGGGAGAGACCTTGGTCCAATCAAGAACGAGGTGTCAGCTAGAGCTTGGGGTCATATTGACTCCACACAAGGGTCATACACAGAATTTGAGGGTTCACAAAACACGTTGCATGCGTTACCTGATCTCGTGCTCATAAGCACCCTGCAAATATAGAAGGCCAATATAACTTCCTACTGACAAGCAGGGAAAGCTCAAACTCACAGAGAGTAAGTAGCAAAGCCAAAGTCAACTGTCCTGAGTAGCCAGGGACTCAGCTCCCTGCGTCCCTGCTGGCTGTTGGCTGGGGGGATTGTTCTTTGCGTTCCGAAGCCTCACACATTCCCTGCTCCCGTGCCCCTTCAAGGCCAGCAGCAGTGATCGAATCCTTCTCTATGCTTCCAGTCTCTGAGCTCCCTTCTGCCCGTGAAATTCTGCTGCTTTTAAGGGTTCCTGTAACCAAACTGAGCTCACATGGAAAATCCAGGATTATCTTCCACCTCAGGTTTTATAACCCTAACTACAACAGCAAAGTCCCTTTGGCCACATAAAGTGCATATTTACAGCTTCCAAGAATCAGAGCGTGGATGTCTTTGGGGGCTGCTATCATGTCAACCACATTCTGCATGTCTCAGAATATCTATCATTTTGCCTTTTCCCTTAGGGAAAAAAGAAGGAAATGGAAGATTTGCTGGGCCCGCCTTGGCCACCTGGGACCGCTGTTTTCTAAACACCAGCTCCATGACAGGTTTCGTCCACAGACATGAACAAACAGGCTCTAGGGACAGCAGCCCTGCATCTGACAAGATGCCGATGCTGACTGTGACCCCCTAGACATGCTCAGCAGCAAATGATTTGGACACGAGAGCCGGTTCTGCCATGGATGAAATGTAAGTACTGGTGGGCTAGGGACCATGGTCAGCCTGCCCCTGGGCTCACCCTTTCCTTTCTATGCAGAGAGAATAGTTTAAGCCCCCATAATGCAAAAGTGGGGACCTCCCGCATCTCTCAGGCTTCTCGGGGTCCCCACAGGTCTTCCAGTACCTCTTTTTTCTCTTTCCTCCTTCATGAGTCTCATCATCTTTCACACAGATACCCCTGGGCTTGCACTTCTTGCTTTCCCTGCCATAAACACCCACAATGTGCAGAGCCTTCCCCTTCCTTTCTCCAAAAGACAGCTCCTCCCAAGTAGTAAAATTGTACTGTACACTCAGAGTCATAGTGAGCGGTTACCTCACAGAAGATAAATTAAATATTAGACATTTCCAGTTTTAGAAAGAAGAGTCATTCTCATTTGAGGAAATAAATTACAAGCCAAAGTTTTTCCAAATCCCTCAGGCCCTGCATTGTATTTCTCAAGAGGGCTTGAGACCTATTCTGGTCACTGTTTCTTTCTTTTTTTTTTTTTTTTTTTTTTTTTGATACAGAGTTTTGCTCTTGTTGTCCAGGCTGGAGTGCAGTGACACCATCTTAGCTCACTGCAACCTCTGCCTCCCGGGTTCAAGCGATTCTCCTGCCTCAGCCTCCTGAGTAGCTGGGATTACAGGCATGCGTCACTAAGTCCAGCTAATTTTGTATTTTTAGTAGAGACGGGGTTTCTCCATGTTGGTCAGGCTGGTCTCGAACTCCCTACCTCTGGTGATCCGCCCACCTCAGCCTTCCAAAGTGCTGGGATTACAGGTGTGAGCCATCACGCCTGGCCACTGGTCACTGTTTCTATGTCACAAACCAACCTAAACTAAGTGGTAAAAAAACAACATTTTATTATGCTCACGGATGTGGGGGATCAGGAAATCTGACAGGGTAGAGTGGGGCCAACTTCCTTCTTGAAGTCCTCTTCTAGGAGGACTTCAAGGCTCGATGTGATTTAATAGCTGGAGGTAAAGTTATCATGAGGCGTCTTCACTCATATGCCTGGTGGTCTTGGCTGATTATTGCCTGAGATTGTTGGTCATAGCACCTTCCCATGTAGTCTCTCTACCTGGGCTTCCCCACAGCATGGCTGCGGGGTTCTAAGGGCAAGTGTCCAGAGAGAACTTGACAGAAGTGCCTGGCATTTTTATGACTTAGCCTTGGGAGTCATACAAAGGCACTCCCGCTATGCTGCACTGATTGAGGCAATCACGGAGGTCCATCCAGGGTCCAGGGGAAGAGGACCCAGACTCCACCTCTTCACAGAAGAGCCAGTGGGATGGGAGATATGACTGGGACTCATCTTTGGAAAATACAATATGCCTCACGACCACTTCACATTTCCAACCTCCTCTCCTCCGTCCTTACCAGGTGCTCGGAAACCCCAAAAGCTTGCCTACTTGATGTTGCAAGGCAATCCATTGCTCCCTTTGTCCCTCTTGGCCATGCCAGGTGATACGGTTTGGATCTGTGTCCCCACAAAACCTCCTGTGGCATTGTAATCCCCAACGTTGGAGGTGGGGCCTGGTTGGAAGTGATTGTATTATGGGGGTGGTTTCTAATGGTTTAGCACCATTCCCCAAGTGCTGTTCTGCTGACAGAGTTCCAACAAGATCTGTTTGTTTAAAAGCGTATAGTCCCTCCCATCTCTCTTCCTCCTTCTCCTGCCACGTGAGACATCTCGCTCCCTCTTTGCCTTCTGCTATGATTGCGAGTTTCCTGTGGCCTCCCTCAAAGCCTCACAGATGCCAGAATCATGTTTCCTGTACAGCCTACAGGACCGTGAAACAATTAAACCTCTTTTTATTATAAATGACCCAAGCTCAGGCATTTCTTTGTAGCAATGCAAGAACAAACTAATATACCTGGGAAGCTATCCCTTCCATACCAGAGCATTTCCCCAAATAGCACTATTTAACAGCATGCAGATGCTCAAATCTGGGTATTATTAAGAAATACCTAGCCAAAAGAGTATCTTCCCTAAGATCGATTATGTGTTACTCAGGCATACAGAATTTGTTTCACCATGATTTATTGAAGCCATGTCTGCAAAGCTATATTAATACTTTACCCATATTGCGGGCGAAGGCGGGGGGGGGGCAAAAATATTTAGAGTGAATGGATAAATAAATGAATGAATCAAATATGGATCATCAGCCAAGATATGGAAATAACCCCATTACTTGAAATTGAATGTTTTAATGTTATTCATTAAAGTAGATTTTGTCTGTATTTGTGATATATGTGTGCTTAAAATTCATGGAGAAAATGAGCATTTTAATTACAAAATGCTGAAATCATTAATAATTTAAAGATCATCATTCAGCATCCCTTTCTAAGTAACCTAGTCTTTGCTAAACCCTCACAGACACATCAGACAAGTCAAGGGCACAGTCAAAGGGCAGGTCCAAGGGGAAGGGGTGGGGCCAATTTCTCCTTTACTCGTGCACACAGAAGAATTTAAGCCCAACCTACCAGAATGTATGTGGCCTAGGATGTTGTAGGAGAAGGGGAAGAACTAGAGATCACATAGATGGTGTGACCATCTGGGTGATCTCAATCTCTCTGCTAAAGGCTACAGCCACCACCCACTCCTTCTCTCACCCAGGAACCCACACGAGGCAAGGCAGCCTCCCCTGGCTTCAAAGCAGCCTGCCTCCTTTTCACCTTGCTTCCTTCATCTGCTTGCGTGAACCCCCAGGAAGGCACCTCTCCTCAAGTCCCATCCACTAAAGCAAATCCACCAGTTAAGACCTCATCAAATGCCACATCCTCCAAGAAGCAAGAGGGCCCCCAGCACCCAGCCCAGTCTTCATTTCACCTCCTCTGTGCTCTCCTGTTCTCAGCACTGTCTCTGTGACTGTACTTACCATGTGCTCTTGTCTCTAAAGAATAACAAAGGCCCAACATTCAGGATGCATCTACCATATGGTCTCATGGCCAGCTCACACCTCCTCCACTCAGCCACCCTCAAGGCAGGGAGAGTATCCTCACTTTACAGAGGGAGCCGAGGCCAAAGGGTAAGTGACTTGCCCACCGTCCCACAAGCAATGTTGGAAATACAGATGAACGCTGATACACCCATTCTGTCCAGGGGGCCACCAATCACATGGTCACCTGAGTACAGGATACCCCTGAAGGCTGAGCAAGGCCACGCTAAGGAGGATATGGTTCCCCCACTATTATCCTCTCCCATGTTGGGGTTCATTTTCAGGGTCTGATGGTGAATTGTGAGTTACATCTGCCCCGTTTGGGAGATGTACATGTTATATGCCTGATAAGGTTGGGCTGTGTCACCACCCAAATCTCATCTTGAATTGTAGCTCCCATAATTCCCATGTGTTGTGGGAGGGAACTGGTGGGAGGTAATTGAATCATGGGGATGGTTTCCTTCAGAGTGTCCTCACGGTAACGAATAAGTCTCATCAGATCTGATGGTTGTTTGTTTGTTTTTGAGATGGAGTCCAAGTTGGAGTGCAATAGCATAATCTCTGCTCACTGCAACCTCTATCTCCTGGGTTCAAGAGATTCTCCTGCCTCAGCCTCCCAAGTAGCTGGGATTAGAGGCGCACACCACCACACCTGGCTAAGTTTTTGTATTTTTAGTAGAAACGGGGTTTCACCATGTTAGCCAGGCTGGTCTCGAACTCCTGACCTCAGGAGTTCTGCCCGCCTCAGCCTCCCAAAGTGCTGGGATTAGAGGTGTGAGCCACTGTGTCTGGCCAAGATCTGATGGTTTTATAAGGGGTTTCCCCTTGGCTTGGTTCTTATTCTCTCTTGCCTGCTGCCATATAAGATGTGGCTTTCGCCTTCCGTCATGATTGTGAGGTCTCCCCAGCCATGTGAAACTGTGAGTTCATTAAACCTCTTTTTCTTTATAAATTACTCCTTCTCAGGTCTGTCTTTATCAGCAGTGTGAGAGCAGACTAATGCAATGCCTTTAAATAACAGTGTGTAATGAAATAGGGAACCACAGATACCTTCTGTTACTGCACAAAAATTTGCCAGTAAGGGCAAGGTACTTGTAACAGTGGTCAAACATAAAGAGTTTAGTTACACTTTATTTGCACTCAAAACACAAGTTTTCCAAATTGGCTTGATTTTTGTTATTTTTAAGACAAGAAGTAAGTACTCAGCTAACGTACAAATATTTTTGAAAAATAAACACAGTCCATCTGTCCCTTCAAAATGAAAATAACATTTTAATTAGTGCATGAAAGACAGTAATGCTATGCAGAGTTTCTGAAAACAGATACCTGGGAATGTTTTCATTATTATATGACTTTGCTGCCCAAAACAATATGTAACCTATTAAAAGACTCTCATATCTGCACACTTAAAACTGAATTTTCTAATCCATTTAAAAGACTTCCAAATGTATTTTTGAGTGGATTTTTATTCCATATGTTTAAAATTGCATAACTGGTGGATGAGATTTTTAAAAGGAATTTCATGGTTTAGTAAGCACACCCTTGTGGATCTACATATATCTCTGAGGTGTTATATCTCTGAGGTGTCACTCCCAGCTAAGACAGCATTTAAACCATGTCAAAATGAGCTGATCTTAGAACCAAGCTTCAGATCACTGTATCACAATATATAAAACAAGATTTTTTTTAATAAAGCATATTTGATCATATTGCTATTATTAACATTTTCAATGTATTTTAATAAGAAAAAAAGGGGTACCAAAAATTTCGGTACCATTAATAAGTAAGTGGAAATACAGGTCTGGCACAGTGCCTCACGCCTGTAATCCCAGCACTTTGGGAGGCCGAGGCAGGCAGATGGCCGGAGATCAGGAGTTCGAGACTAGCTTGGCCAACATGGTGAAACCCTGTCTCTATTGAAAAAATACAAAAATTAGCCAGGCATGGTGGTGGGCACCTGTAATCACAGCTACTCGGGAGGCTGAGGCAGGAGAATGGCTTGAACCCAGGAGACAGAGGTTGCAGTGAGCCAAGATGGTACAACTGCACTCCAGCCTGGGAGACAGAGCAAGACTCTGTCTCAAAAATAAATAAATAATAAATGGAAATACATTACTTTGTAAATATTGTACATTTTATCTTTAGTTCATTTGTAGTTTCTATTTTTATATACTTTGTGTATGTGTATTGTCGATGCCTTTTAGCCAAAGACCACCAGGAAAACTCACAGCGAGGGTCTCAGCCACAACTACAAAGCGGTAAAGGAGTGAATCCTAGTCAGAATGATCACAGTGAGAAGCAGCACAATCCTGGCCTTGTGGCTACCATTTTAACACTCGAAAAGCACCATTCTAATGCTAGAACACCCACCTGCAATCTCTGCCTAACTCCTGCAAACTAGATGGTGATGCCCCCTCTCTCAGGAAGCCTTCCTGGACTGATTGTCTACTCTGGGCAGAGTCTACTCATCATCCCCTCTGTTCTGCTTCTCACACTGTGTTTTAATGATCTGTAAACTCAAATGGCTTCTTGTTAAGGCTGAAGGCCTTAGACGCTAAGGGCTATGTTTTATCCACCACCACACTGCCAACCCCTGTCTCACTGAAGAGTCCATAGTGTTTGGTGAAGAGTGTATGTTCTGCGAAGTATATCCCTGGAGTGGCATAGCCCTGGCGCCCACTCCTCCTCTGTACTCAAGGAAGGGCAGTGCAGCTCCCCCACTCCGCTCTGCAGAAACGCAGGCCTGGTTGAACTGGATTCTGCAATCCAATGAGCTCCACTGGCAACCAGCACGCAGGGCTGGCACCAACTCTCAGCACCTGATTTTTGGTCACATAAAGTATATTTTAAGTATACAGGCTTTGCTGTGATTACAGCTTCTTAGTGATAGGCCCACTGGGAACTGCTGCCTCGTGGCTTTCCGCAGCATGAGGGAGGCCAAGGCTCTTCCAGAATTTTCCCTCCGGGGGCTTGCTTGCCTCTCTCCACCAACTTTCCCGTCTTCCTGTCCTGCGACAAGGGTCACCTTCCCCACCCCTAAATCTCCCACCACATCCACACCTGATGGCTACATTTGGTTTGAGTGTTTTTAAATGAAACTTTTAGATCTCTGTGGGATGAACTGACAATTTCCTTTGGAACCAAATCCATTATACATCATGAGCCGGGCTCTCATAGTTCATAAACAATGGGCATTTTTCACCATTACCAAATAATGACCAAACCTTCCCTCACTTTTGTATGCCATGATCAGTGATAGGATCTTTCAGCATCAGCGATGAGACTGACAGTTGCTTTCCTTTATTTCAGCCTTAACCTGGAGCTTGTCCCTTGGGCAGATTGCCGTAAACCTCCTGGCACTGCAATACAGCACAGCACCATTGTTCAATCAACAACAATCCCATGGAGAGCATCCAAAGTACCAAGCCTGGTGCCAGCAGCTGGGCTGGAGAAGAGAGTGGGGCACACAGTTCCCCAAGGCCAACAACCCGGCAGTGAACAAGCTGCAGCTGTGACTGCAGAGCCTCGTGATGCTGGCTGCAAAGACTCGACACAGATGCATCGAAAATCAAAGAAGTCATTTGTGATATGAACAAACCACACTGTGTTGAGCTGAATTGAGTCTCCCCAAAAAAAGATATATTCAAGTCCTAATACCCAGTACCTCTGAATGTGACCTTATTTGGAAACAAGGTCTTTGCAAATGATTAAGTTAAGATGAGGTCATGAAATCCAATGTGACTGTGTCTTTATCAAAAGGGGAAATTTGGGCCAGGCACAGGGGCTCACACCTGTCATCCCAGAACTCTGGGAGGCCAAGGCGGGCAGATCACCTGAGGTCAGGAGTTCAAGACCAGCCTGGCCAACATGGTGAGACCCCATCTCTACAAAGATACAAAAATTAGCCGGGCCTGGTGGCAGGTGCCTGTAATTCCAGCTACTTGGGAGTCTGAGGCAGGAGAATCACTTGAACCGGGGAGGCAGAGGTTGCTGTGAGCCAAGATGTTAACTTTGCACTCTAGTCTGGGCAACAGAGCGATACTCCGTCTCAAAAAAAAAATATGGGGAAGGTGGAAATTTGGACACAGTGGGAAGATGAGTGAAGAAGGCCCTGTGATGACAGAGGCGGAGACTGGAGTGGTGCAGCTGCAGGCCGAGGAACACAGAGGATTGCTGGCCCCCACCAGAAGTTGGGAGTGAAGTGAGGAGGGATTCTTCCCAAAAGCCTCAGAGGAGTGAGGCCCGGCCAGCACCTGGACTTCTAACCTTCAGAACTGCAGACAACACACTTCTGTTGTTTTAAGCCACCCAGTTTGTGGTACTTTGTTGACAGCCCTAGCAAACTAATACACCTACCACAAAGTGGAGGGTGGCAGCCATCCAGTTATCCAGTGAGTAATTGCTTGGCACTCTCTAGACATTGAGGAGACTTTTCTAAACATAAAGGAGTGCATAGGAGAAGGATAACGGACAAAGAAATATCTAAGACAATGTCAAGGACGAGTGCCACTCAGAGAACTGTCATGGCGAGGGCCCAGTGGCTCCTGTGGACTGGACGGTCAGGAACAGTGTCTCTGAGGAGGGACACTTAGGCTGAGAGATGGAGGAAGAGAAGGGGCTGTTCCTGGCAGAGGGAATGCATAAAACAAAAGTCCTGAGGCTGCAGCTGGGCGTGGAGGCTCATACCTGTCAGCCCAGCATTTTGGAAGGCTGAGGCAGGAGGCCCTCTTGAGGCCAAAAATTCGAGAACAGCCTGGGGCATATAGCAAGACCCTGCCTCAACCAAAATTTAAAAGAACAAAACCCAAAAAAGCCCTGTGGTGGGAAACAGGTGGCATACTTGAGGAACGGGAAGCAAGGCTCTCCTGGAACAGAGGGGAGGAGATGCAATCAGAGATGGTTACAGAGGGGAGGAGATGCAATCAGAGATGGGTACAGAGGGGAGGAGATGCAATCAGAGATGAGTACAGAGGGGAGGAGATGCAATCAGAGATGGGTAGGACTCGAACGATGTGCTCCAGGGCGCTCAGATCCTACAATCCCCATAGGCAGGGCATTTCCAGACACCACCTGTGTGAGTTTCCTGGGGCTGCTGTGAGAAATGACTCCAAACTGGGTGCCTTAAAACAATGGAAATCTATTATCTCATAGATGAGGAGGCCAGACGTCTAAAACCCAGGTGTCTGCAGCGGGAGCTCTGAGAGAGGGCCTGTTCCATGCCTGTCTTCTGCTCCATGGCTGCGGCCATCCCTGGCACTGCTCAGCTCACAGACGCTCATTCTCACTCCACCTCCACGTGGTCCTCTCCTTTCCTTCCTGTAAGGACCTCTGTCATTGGATTAAGGCCCACCCTAATCCAGCATGGCCTCATCTCAACGCGGCTGCATCTGCCCAGGTCCCCCCTCTATTTCCACATCCACAGGGAGCAGGGGTTAGGATTCCAACACACCTTTCCCAGGACATGGTTCAACGCACAACACTACCCAAGGCCTATTTTCTCCTCCGGGCCCCACTGGCGCTAGCAGGGGATAGGGAAGGCTGGGTGCCCTCCCATATGGCCAAGGGAGGCCCAGATGCAGCCCACACACAGCACTGCCATGGCCCAGACAGCCCATGGAGGGGGCAGCCCCGCCTACCACAGCTGGCCACTGACAGCCAGGCCTCCACGGTGCCAGGGAAGAAGATGGCAAGGGCTGACAATTCTTCCCCCACCAACCCAGTCACAGGCTCAGCACTGCACGCCACGCAGCCCCAGACAAAGAGAAGAAGACCACAAACCAACTGGATTCACACATCAGGCACCTAGCAGAGCAGGGCCCAGAAAGACAACAGAGCTACAGGCCAATCGCGATGGCCCCTGCCCTGCACCCCTGTGTATGGTGGGGTTCCGCCCTCCTAGCGAATCTGCCGCAGCCACAGCCCTGCTGGTAGTCAGGTGTGTACGGCACAAGGTTGGGCCCCGTGTGGGACCCATCTTCTGGGACCAGAGTGACACAAGCTTAGTGGCACCACCTGGTGTGCCCTCCTCCACCCCAATTGGTCCTGTTCCCAGAAACCCCAGGCATGAGGAAGGGGATTCGGGGAGGAGGTGAAGGACTGGACTCTTATTCAGACCCACAGAGACACTGGGGCAGGAGAACAACAGCACGAAGGGGGTGCAGGGAGAGGGGCTTTCTCCCAGCTCCGGGCTTCAGGGAGCACAAAACCCTGGGCACCCCGAGGGCTCCAGCATTTCCGTGGAGCAGTAGAGGGCCCCGAGGCAGCATGCCGGGGGATGGCAGTGCCTGAGAGGTGGTGGCGCTGGGGAAGTGGGGCTCACCTGGGAAACCTCCACACAGTGCAGGAGGCTGCCAGCTCCAGGGGCTGCTGCAGAAGAAGGGAACAGACTACGGGGAAAAGGGTGGGACTGGTTCATGAGAACCAAGGAAAAGCCCCCAGACTCCCAGCTCTGTGAGGACTTCACAGCACAGCCTGGGGAGCCCAGAATAAGCTCGCATTCCCACTGCAGAGCCGCCCAACTGAGCTCATCCGTTTCAGGCCCAACATGGTGAAGGAGCCAGTTTCCAAAATGCCACCTACATATTCTATGGTTCAATCAACATCATGGCAAACTAAACAGTATGCAGCCACCTGGCTGTCATTCTGCCCTGTTGTGTATGACAATGAGGTCTGTTGTTATGAACTGAAGTTTGTGTCTCCCCAGAATCTACACGTTGAAGCTCTAACACACAGTGTGGCTGTATTTGGAGAGGGGGCCTCTAAGGAAGTAATCAGATGAGGTCATCAGGGTGGGATTCTGATTCTATAGGATTAGTCCTTATGAGAAGAGACAGCGCAGAGCCCACTCACTCTCTCTGCCTGCACCCAGGAAACGTGACGACACACACGGGTCGTCCACAAGCCAGGAAGAGAGCCCTTGCCAGGACTCAAAGTGGCCGGAACCTTGATCTCGAACTTCAGCCTCCAGAACTGTGAGAAAATAAATGTCTATGTCTTAAACCACCCAGTCTGTGGTATTTTGTTACAGCAGCATGAGAGGACTGATAACATCTGTCCATGCAAAACCTCCCCACGCCGGTCCCTGGAGGGGCTCCAGAGCAGCAGCTTTAGCATTGTTGAGAAGAAGAAATGATATCCTTGGCCAACCGCACCCAGAATCTCAGGCAGTTATGGGGAGGGAGGCTCAAATGCAGATTCCCCTTGAGGCCAAGAGATCCTGATTCTGGGGTCTGGATGGGAGCGGGGTCTGTGCACTGTTAGCCAGGCCTCACTGTCTGCCACAGTGACTCTGATGCAGCGGTCCCCCCAACACACTTCAGCCAATGGCTGGAGTGCGGAAAGGGAGCCCCAATGCGGTTGGTGAGGTGTGAGTGTTAGGTTCCTAATAGGATCAGGGATAGAAAGAGCTGAACTTCCAGAAAAGGAATCAGACCAGGTGAAGACAAACCTCAAGAGCACTCTCACTTCCTGTTTCTCCTTCCTGAAATTAACCTTACACAAAGAAATGATAAATATTTGAGGTGATAGATACAATGATTTAATCTTTACATATTGTATTCATGTCCTAAAAGATCACATCTACCCCATAAATATGTGCAAATTTTTTTTTTGTTTGTTACAGAGTCTTGCTCTGTCGTCCAGGCTGGAGTGCAGTGGCGCAATCTCAGCTCACTGCAGCCTCTGCCTCCCGGGTCCACGCCATTCTCCTGCCTCAGCCTCCCAAGTAGCTGGGACTACAGGCACCCACCACCATGCCCGGCTAATTTTTTGTATTTTTAGTAGAGACGGGGTTTTACCGTGTTCGCCAGGATGGTCTCGATCTCCTGACTTTGTGATCCACCCACCTCGGCCTCCCAAAGTGCTGGGATTACAGGCGTGAGCCACTGCACCCGGCCTATGTATCCATTTTTAAAATGAAAAAAATAATTTTTAATGACAAAGTAATATATGATATAATATATGACATTAGTTTGGTTGAAAATTGACATTATGATAACATTAATATCTTTTCCTTTTTCCAAAGGAAATGGCTATTAGAAATTGGGGCTACGCATAGTGGCTCACGCCTATAATCCCAGCACTTTGGGAGGCAGAGGCAGGTGGATTGTTTGAGCCCAGGAGTTTGAGACCAGCCTGGGCAATATGACAAAACATCGTATCTACAAAAAATACAAACATTAGCCAGGTGTGATAGTGCACACCTGCAGACTGAGGTGGGAGGATCACCTCAGCCTGGGAGGTCGAGACTGAAGTGGGCCGTGATTAAGCCACTGCACTCCAGCCTGGGTGACAGAGCAAGACTCTGTCTCAAAAAAAAAAAAAGAAAGAAAAAGAAAGAAATCAGTGCATAAACTTTCAGACCTGTTACATACCTTTACATACATACAAATTCCCATATGAAATATACAAAATTAATCAGTGTGTGTTTTTGATATAAAATATATCCTACTTTACGTATTATTCTCTAACTTGCTTTTTTTATGCAACGGTACTTCCTGAAACTCTAACAACGTCAGCATATTAAATTCTGTTGATATCTTTAACTGCTGTATAATAGTTCAACGTATAAATAAAATGCATTATATATTTGACTATTGGTGGGCGGTTATCAGTTCCAGTTCTTCTCTATTACAGTCTAAGATTCAATGACCATTATTCTACATGTTTCATTGTTCACAGTATAACTGCTTTCTTTTTTTTCTTTTCTTTTCTTTTTTTTTTGAGACGGAGTCCCACTCTGTCATCCAGGCTGGAATGCAGTGGTGTGATCTTGGCTCATTTCAACCTCCGGCTCCCAGGTTCAAGTGATTCTCCTGTCTCAGCCTCCCGAGTAGCTGGGACTATAGGCGCCTGCCACCATGCCCAGCTAATTTTTTATATTTTTAGTAGAGACAGGGTTTCACTATATTGGCCAGGCTAGTCTCAAACTCCTGACCTCATGATCCACCCGCCTCAGCCTCCCGAAGTGCTGAGATGACAGGCATGAGCCACCAAACACAGCCCCCAGTCTGCACATTTAACCGTCACTTTGTCCTCTCACTGTAACTGACATTAGAAAGCTTTTCATCATTTGATGATCTGATGAGTAAAAGAGACTTCACTGTAGTTTTAATTTTCTTTTACTAGATTAAAAATGAGATTGAGCATTTTCCCATATGTTTAATAGCCATTTGTATTCACTCTCCTATAAATTTCTTTTCATATCTTTTGGCCATTCTTCTATTGGATAGTTTTCTTTTTCTTACTAATTTATGGAAGTTCATTGAATATTCAGCATATTATGGCTTTATCTGTTGCATATATTTTTCCTCAGGCTGTCAATTGCCTTTTAACTCTGTTTACAGTATATTCGTTATGATACCATAGTTTTAATTTTTATCTAACCAAGTTTATTCATCCTTTCCTTTATAATGTGTGCTTTAAGGCCTCTTCTACTTGGGGAAAACAGATCATGGCTCCTGCAGATGTGTCTGTGTCCTAGTCTGGATCTTATAAACATTACCTTATCTAGAGAAAGGGTCTTTGCAGATGGCATTAAGTGAGTGATCTTGAGACAAGATGACCCTGGATTATCCAGGTGGCCCTAAATACCATCACAAGTGTCCTTATAAGGGAGGCAGAGGGAAGTCGGACTCACACAGAGGAAGAGGTCATGTGAAGACACAGGCAGAGACTGGAGTGCTGTGACCTCAAGCCCAGAGACTCCTGAAGCCCTGGGCATTCCAGAAGCTGCAAGAGGCCAGGAACGACTCTCCCTAGAGCCTCCAGAGGGAGCATGGCCTTGCGGACATCAGGATTACACACTTCCTGCCTTCAGACTGAGACAATAAATGGATGTTGCTGGTTTTAAGCCACCAAGTAGCTCTAGTTTATTGTACAATTTGTTGCAGTGGTGATATAAGACACTAAAGTACTACCCAAGGTTTGGGGCGGAGGGGGGAAGCCTGTATTTTCTTCAAGTGGTTTTAAAGTTTTACTCCTGCATTTAAGTCTTTAATCCCCATGAAATTTATTTCTTTGGGGAATTAAATTCAAGTTTTTTTTTGTTTTTGCTTTTGTTTTTTTTTCCTGCAGATAACCAATGGTTCCCATAGCACTTATTGAATATCTGTGTTAGTCTAGGTCCTCTGAGAAGCAGGAGCCAGGATGGGATGAAATGAGCAGGGGTGGCTGGGCGCGGTGGCTGACACTTGTAATCCCAGCACTTTGGGAGGCCAAGACGGGCGGATCACCTGAGGTCATGAGTTCGAGACCAGCCGACCATCATGGCAAAACCCCATCTCTACTAAAAAATACAAAAAAATTAGCCAGGTATGGTGGCGCACACCTGTAATCCCAGCTACTCGGGAGGCTGAGACAGGAGAATCACTTGAACCCAGGAGGCAGAGGTTGGGGTGAGTCAAGATCATGCCATTGCACTCCAGCCTAGGTAACAAGAGCAAAATTCCATCTTAAAAAAAAATTAAAAAGAAAAAAAGAAATGAGCAGGGGAACTACTGGGTATTACTGGGTATCTACCCAGAGGAAAAGAAGGCATTATTCAAAAAAGATACTTGCCCACGGATGTTTACAGCAGCACAATTCATAATTGCAAAATTGTAGAACCAACCCAAATGCCCATCAATCAACAAACGGATAAAGAAAATGTGGTATGTATACACATACATATATATATGACGGAATACTACACAGCCATAAGAAGGAATGAATTAACAGCATTTGCGGTGACCTGGACGAGATCGGAGACTATTATTCTAAGTGAAGTAACTCAGAAATGGAAAACCAAACATCGTATGTTCTCACTGATATGTGAGAGCTAAGCTACGGGGACACAAAAGCGTAAGAATGATACAATGGACTTGGGGGACTTGACGAGAAGAGTGGGAGGTGGCCAAGGGATAAAAGACAATAACAGGGTGCAGTGTGCACTGCTTAGAAGATGGGTGCACCAACATCTCACAATTCACCTCTAAAGAACTTACTCATGTAACCAAATACAACCTGTACCCCAATAACTTATGGAAACATAAAATTTAAAAATAAAAATTTTTTTTAAATGAGCAGGAGTTTATTAGGGGAATCACCGTTGAGAGATCGGGGGTAAGAACTGAGGAGGCTGGTGGAGGATGGGGAGGAGGCATTCTAGATGCCCCACAGTCTAAGGGGGGAGCCCCTCGTCAAAGGCACCCATCAGAAGAGGCCTGTGTCTCCCAGGAAGAGCTGGTCCTAGCTCCCCTGCTCGCAGGCAGGAGCTGGTGCAATGGACTTCCCAGAGCGGGGCCTTTGCTCATTACCCTGTGTAGCTGAAGCTCTGTAAGGTGCACTCCCGTGGCCACCAGCCCACTTTTTCCCATTGACTTGACAGCCACCTCTGTCACCAAATCCGCTCATGCACAGTCAATCACTTCCTCACCCTCGCCAGTGTCCCACTGCTTTCGCAGCTGCGGCTTTAGGGTCTGTCCAGGTCCTGGGAAGAAAAGCACCCTGCCCTTCTCCTTCCCCTGGGACCTGGTAGCCTTGGCTCTTCTTCCATGTGTACTCTTTCGTATGAAATATAGAATGAATTTGTCAACTTCCTGGAAAACTCTTGTAGAGATTTTGATTGGCAACTCATTGAATTTATAAGCTCGTTTGAGAAAACGTGACCTCCTTACCACATGAAACCTTCCCATTTTTTAACATAATTCATCTCTTCTTTTATTTAGGATTTCTCCATTTACATCTCACATTTTTTAAGAAAGACTTCTTTTTTTTTTAAGAGCAGTTTTAGGTTCAAATCAAAATTGGGAGGAAGGTACACAGACTTCTCATATCCCCTCTGTCCCTACACATGCACAGCCCCTCCGACACAGCTGGACAGCTGGCATCTCACACCAGAGTGTATGTTTCTTACACTGCATCCACCCACACTGATATGTCAGTATCACCCAAAATCCATGGTTTACATTACGGTTCCTCCTTGGTGCTCTTCATTCTATGTGTTTGAACACGTGTATAATGACATGTATCCACCATTATAATATCACACAGAGAATTTTCACTGCCCTAAAAATGTTCTGTGTTCCACCCATCCATCCATCCCCCCAACCCTAGGCAACCACTGGTCTTTCTACTGTCCCCACAGTTTTGCCTTTTCCAGAACGTCATATATTTGGAAGCAGATGTATGTAGCATTTTCAGGTTGGTTTATTTCACTCAGCAATATGCATTTCAGGTTCTTCCATGTCTTTTTATGACTTGATAGCTCATTTTTTAACAATGAATAGTATTCCATTGTCTGGATGTACCACAGTTTGTTTATCCATTCACCTACTGCAGGACCTCTTGGTTGCTTCCAGGTTTGGGTAATTATGAATAAAAGCTGCTATAAACATCCATATGCAGGTTTTGTGTGGACAGAAGTTTTAAACTCATTTGAGTGAATACCAAGGAAAGCGACTGCGGGATCCTATGGTAAGAGTATGTTTTCTTTTATAGGAAACTGCCAAACTGTCCTCCAAATGGGCCACACCATTCTGCATTTCTACCAGCAATGAATGGGAGTTCCTGCTGCTCTACATTCTCACCAGCATTCAGTGTTGTCAGCTTCCTGGATGTGGGCCACTCTAATAGCTATGTAGTGACATCTCATTGTCATTTGGTTTTAACACTTTTTTGTTAGATTTTGCATCTGGGCTGTGTTCACTTGTGAGTTAGGGGAAATCTAAACACCAGTGGCTGTAACCAGTAAGGTCCTCTACCTCTTTGTCTCTCCCTCCCAACCTCGCCCTTCACCAAGAAGCCCAAGGTAAGGCAGCCCAGGCCAGTGATTTGCTCCAAGAGATCATCAAGGAACTGAGCATCTTCTTTCTTTTCCTCCACCATCTTCAGCAGAAAGTGGTCACAATGTGATCCCAAGAAGGCTGCTGTACCTTCTGGTATCTTGTCTGTATTCCAGGCAGGAAGAAGGTGGAAGAGCCAACAGCAGCTTCTTACCAAGTGCTGTCTTCTTACCAAGTGCTGTCTTCTTAACCCCCTCCCACAGGAATTCTGCTTACATATCATTGAGCAGACCTTCATCACACGGCTAATGCCACCTGCAAGTGATGCTGAGAGATCATATATCTCTGGTGAATATATTGCCAAGCCAAGAAAAGCTTAAGGGATTTTTTAGAAAAAAAAAAAGTTCAAAAAAAAAAAAAAATGGAGAATGGCTAGGCCTTTGGCATGGTTGCCAAAGGTGTAGTCTCCAATACCTAAAAGATTTTGTTAATAGTATGTATTGTCAGTATTATGCATTTGTTAGTATTAATGGGGTCATTTTTCCTATTGCAATTTCTAATTGGTTTTTGCTGAAGGAAGAAAAATTGCTGATCTTTATATGTCCAGCTCACATTCAGCATTCCGACTAAACTAATTAATTGGTTTTAATCATTTGTCGGGTTATTCTTTGGATTTTCCAAATTAAGCAATTATGGCCTCTGAAAATCACAATACTTTTGTTTCTTCCTTTCCAATTTTTATTTCTTTTCTTGAATTTTGGCTAAGCTGTGATATAGGAGAAGTGATTTGACTTTAATTTTGTGGCACCACTCAGTATGGTGGTTCCTACAGTTTTCTCGTTTACATCTTTTAATAGTTCAGGGAGTTCTCCTTTATTCAGTTTTCTAGGTGTTTATATCATCAGTGAATGTTTATGGGGGCAGGACAGAGGGCAGGATCTACTGTGAGAATTATGGGAATTTTTTCCCCAAATTTATTAACGCATGGACAAATTGACAATTTGTCCAATTTTTTTGTTGTTGAACCAATCCTAGTGGCTCAAGATATATTATTAATAAATTATAGGATTCAATTTACTAATATTTTCTTTGTGGTTTTTACATGTAAGTATAATGATCCTTTCTGGTTTTTTCTTCTTACGCTTTCCTTATCTGGTTTTGATAACAGTGTTTTTACTAACTTCACAAAAGGAGTTGGTCAGCTGTCCATCTTCTTCTAAACTCTAGAATAGTTTCAGGGAACTTAGGTTATTTGTTCCTTAAATATTTTATAAAAATCATCTTTTAAACTCTATGGATTGGTTGCCTCTTTGGCTATTGATCTTTGTCTATCATTTCCATTTCTCTAATGATCATGTCTCTATCCAGGTTTTCTACTTGCCGTTGGGTTAATTTATTTATATATATAATCTTAGGAAGTTTTCAACGTCAGTCATTTTCTTAGTGTATTGGTATAAAAATATTCAATTATTTTATAATTTTTGAAGGTTGATAGTATCCACAGTTATGAATCCTTTTTTGTTTACTCATGATATTTATGTCTTCTCCCCTTTTTATTGATTATACCTGTCAAAAATTTGTCTATTGTATGAATTGTGTCAAAGAACTTGCTTTTGGTTATATTGATGACTGGAATCTCTGGCCTTCTGTTTCATTAATTCCTGCTTGTATATTAGTTTTTTTCTTCATTCTACTTTCTTTAGACTTTTCTTATTCCTTTTTTATAGTTTCTTAAGTTGAAAGCTTAGCTCATTTATTTTTAATCTTTCTTGTTTTCTAATAAATGCACTTCTGGATCTAAATTCCCCTCTGAGTACCACTTTGGCTTTATCCCATAACTTTTTATGTGTAGAACTTTTACAGTCACTTGGTTTTAAGTACCGTACTCCATTATGATTTCCTCTTTAAAACGTGAATTATTTAGAAGTTTTTTTTTTAACCTCCAGATGTTACATGGGGATATCCTGTATATCTTTATGTTGTTGGTTACTATTTTTACTCCCTTGCCCCCATTGGAATAAGGACTTGATGACTTTAGCCTTTGAAAATTGTGGATTTTTCTTTGTTGCTTAGTACATGGTTAATATTTTATAAATTTCCCCATGTACTTAAAAATAATGAGTCTATTCACTTGGATGTATAGTTAATTAAATTCTTCAAATCCTTTATTTTCTTATTAATTATTCTTCTACTTGCTATGGTAGTTTTTGAGAACTCATTTCTTGCGGCTGCTGTAACAAATTATCACAGACTTGGTGGTTTAATACAGCAGAAATTTATTCTGTCCAAGTTCTGGAGGCCAGAAATCCAAAATCAAGGTGCCATCAGGGTGGTGGTCCTCCTAGGGGCTCTGGGGGAGTCTGTCCCTGGCCACCTTGGCTTCTGGTGGCTGCCCACCTTCCTGGACACTCCGTGACTTGTGCCAACTTATTATAATGTCTGCCTTCCCCTTGCTATGGCCTCCCCCTCTGTGTCAACTCTCTGCCTCTCTCTTAAAAAGATACTTGCAATGACATTTAGGAACCACCTGGATAATCTAGAGCAATCTCATCTCAAGGTTCTTAAATTAATTACATCTGCAAAGACCCTTTTTACAAGTAAGGTGATATTTACAGATTCCAAGGATTCGGATGGGGACATGTCTTTGGAGCCACCATTCAGCCCACTACAGGAAAGATGTGTCAAAATCTCTCCAGGACTGTCAATTTCTCCTTGTAATTCAAGGGAACAGCTGTATTTCAAAGGTATGGTATTAGGTGCATACAATGTCAAAACTATTATATCTCCTTCGTGCATTTTCACTTGTATTAATAGGAAATGGCTGTCTCTGTCCTTCTTAATACTTTTCATCTTGAGATTAATTTATCTGTGTGAATATTGCTACATTCTTCTCTTTTATTAATTTTAAAACTTTCTGAGTCAGTTTGTTTCAGCCTGATTTTTATTTCATTTTTTGTGTTGTCACAACTGATAAGTTTGGGCTTATTTAGCCATTACAACATATTTTTTTCTCTTCCCCCTGATTTCTCTAGATTTCCTTTCCTCATGCCTTCCCTAAATCTGACTTCTAGTTACTCTACTGCACAGCTGAAGCCACAGCCTGGGGTATTTTCTGGTTCAGTCACAATTTCCAGGGTAGGACTGTATTATAAGAAGAATGCAGTCACTCTCCCCAAGCACACATTATCATACTTCTTTTAAGCATGAGATCTTAGGACTGTGTGAGTGGCCAGTCACATTTCCATTTTGCCAGAATGACCATTATTCCCACAGCCTCTGGAACAAAACCTCTTGCTTGAGAAGGTGCTTCAAATGAACTCACTATTTGAAAATGCATCTGGTTATGCTGTTTTGTTTTTTGTTTTGTTTTGTTTTGTTTTAGTTTTGGCTATAAATAACTAAGTTTTGAGGGATTCCGTAGATGCGCCAAAGAACACGTCTGGGGTAAAAGCTATGGAAGGTGCCCAGTTCTAAGGACAGCGAAGGAAAGCCAAGTGGACCCTGTCATCTGAAATTGTTTTGTCATCCACTGACTTTTAAAAATAAAACAAGCTGTGGCAGAGTAGGTTCTGAAAGGGACAGAGGGGACAGCGTGCTCTGAGAAAGTTGGGCTCACGAAGGTAAACAGACGGCGCTCCCAGCCTGCGGTGTTGCTTTGCCACCCACAGCAAGCACTCTTGGCTCATTTCAGCTGCAGCTGCTGAGCTAGTAAAATCTGAGAAAAGAAGGAACACAGTGAATAAAGAAGACAGAAGTGAAAGAAGAGAGTGCAGCCAAGAGAGGCTCCAGATAAGGCCACGACGCTGGGGAGAAAAGGAATTTATAACGTGGAGAATACATGACGCTGGGGCTTTCTCACATTTCTGCTATCACCGTTAAAATTATCCGGGTTCAAATAAAGAAATGCTCTGTCCTAGTCATTATTCATGTTTCTTTCCAAGGCACAAATTCCAGCATAGGCAATTTCGGCAGGAACTGAACTATTTATTCACTGGATTCTTGCTTACGACCAGGCAAGCAGAAAGCCCTCCAGCACACACAGAACCGGGGCTGGCTTCCTCTCTCCGCTGGCTCCGAGGGGGCTCTGCCTGACCCAAATGAGTGCGGGCTATAAAATCTCAGCAAGGCCAAGGGCAGAGGCAGTACCACTCAGCGAGGGAAGCCATAAACCAGACAGAAAGACCGCCTCTCTCCACACTCTCCTGGATCACATCCTCAGTTGGAGTTTAAATCACTCTGTGTCCCAGTTTCCACGTCTTGTGGGCAGGTGATCCGGCATCCACTAATTCAGAGCTGCTGGAAGAAAACCCTGTAAGGTGATTAGACACACTGGCCACAGGAGTGTTTGCTACAAACACCGCATTTCCTGCCCAGGGCTCGTCCAACCTCATATTCCATTTTGCTCTGAACGTGCCACAGTGATCCATCTTCCAGGTCCAATGGGACCTCTCTCCAGCTCCCCGCCCCTGACCTGAACCCTCCTCCTAGTTTTATTTGAAACTGCAAACTCATGACTGCCCCCACTCCCCCCAGGTCCTAGGCTGTGCCCTTTATGATTCAGCGCAAGTCCCTGGGCTGCTAGTGAGGAGGGCACCTTGCTTCCCGGCCCTCAGAGATGCCTCTCTCCCAGGCTTCAGGCTTTATGACACCTGGTTCTGACCTTTTCTCAAAAGGACCTGCAGATCTTGGCCTGCAACGGGGAGGAGCCCCTTGGGGAGGTGTAGAGGGAACTTCGGTGGAGAGCAGAGGGAGGAAGGAAGGGTCCCTGGGGAGCCAGATCAGCTGATTCTATGCAGGGAATTCCCAGGGGAGTGAGCAGTCACTCAGCTGTCCTACAAGCCAGCACGGCTCATCTTCTTCCCTCTAGAATTTATAACTCTTCAAAATTCTAGCCTTGGGCCAGAAGTGGTGGGCTCCCACCTGTAATCCCAACACTTTGGGAGGCCAAGGTGGGAGGATGGCTTAAGGTCAGTAGTTGGAGACCAGCCTGGGCAACATCGCGAGACCCCCATCTCTACAATAGATAGATAGATAGATAGATAGATAGATAGATAGATAGATAGATAGATAATAGTCTAGCCTTATTTAGGCCCTACTCTCTCAGAACATTTGCTTTGTTGAAGTGTCGGCATTCCCCAGTAAATTATGAAAGCTGGTTGGCTAAGCTAATTCCTCGAGACAGCTGCTATGGATGCAATGCTCGTGTCCCCTCAAAACTCACGTGTTGAAATCCTGGCCCCCAAGGTGATGGCATTTGGGGGTGGGCTGTGGGGAGGTGATTAGGTCACGCAGGTGGACTCCTCATGATTGAGATTAGTGTCCTTATAGAAGGGATCCCGGAAAGCTCTCTCAGTCTCCTTCTACCATGTGAAGACATAGTCAGAAAGCAGCGATCTGCAGCCAGGAAGAGGGCCCCACCCAGACCCCAGCCCTGTGGCACCCTGATCATGAACTTTCAGCCTGCAGAGCTGTGAGATAGATGTTTACTGTCTAGGCCCCTCAGTCAGAGACAGCAGCTCAAGCAGACGAAGACAGTGACCCTGGCACACAGCCTCCCCTGACCCCTGGCCCCACGGGAAGGTTACTCCACGCATCCCCGCACTCTCTGTCCAGTGAGCCCTGAGTCCCTGTCTTCTCTCTGAGGGGTACTTCCAGCCCCAAGCCAGTGCAGGACAAAGATGATGGGTGTGTGGTGCCCCCAGAGCCTGGTGGCCTCCCATGTGCACAGCAGCAGGTCTGCCCTGTGTGCCTCGGCCCTGGGGCCCAGTGTTCAGGGCATCTCAGAGGCCCCACCTTCCTGCCCGCCAGACTCCGTGCCCTACCCACCAGCAGAGGGAACATGATCTGAAAGGAAAAGATCCATGTGTCCAGTTGTTCCTCAGTAGGCATGTATTAAGAACCTGCTCTGAGCCAGGCACAGGCCCAGCCCCCAGGATGATCAGGCATGCAGTGTCCCTGAGCTGGGGAGCCGCTGACTGTGAAGGAGACTAGAACAAACAGCCGAAGCACAGGGCAGCACGGATTCCACAGAGCCTCCCACGGCCTCCTCCCATGTGTGCAGGGAAGACCTGGAAGGGGGCCAACAGTAGCTGGGCAAGGAGACCCAAGTCTCCCAAATACACCGCCAGGCCCCACCCTTCAGGTTCAAGGAGCCCTAGGCTGGTCAACAGTCAACCATCTGCCCTGCTTTGCATAGTGGATTCAGGTCAACAACACACTCCCTTGGTGTGCATGACCAGCGTCAGCCAGGCTCCTTGTACAGCGCCTCCATGTCCAGTCCAAACCAGGCCACCTCAAGCCCCCAGGCCAGAAGCACTGCTGAGAACATCCTTCTCACCTCCCAGGCTGCCCAGGGGGCTGGGTCCTGCCAGGCTCCCTGGTTTCTCGTGGTGCCCTGTGGGTAAGCAATACCTTCTTGCAAAGACAGAGAGTGTCCTGTACAGACCAAAGCTTCTCAAAGTGCCTGTGGGCAAAGACCAGGTTTTGCTTTCTAATCTACCACAGACTGACACTTGTATAAAATTTAAAATAATTTTTAGAATAGTGAAAGGCAAAAAGACATACAAAATATACGCCTAAACAGAGTAAAGAGACAACTTATTGAATGGGAGAAAATATTTGCAAACTATTTATCCAACAGGAGACTACTATCCAGAATACACAAGCAATTCAAACAACTCAACGACAAAACAAAACCCAAAAATCCCACTAATAGGTGGGCAAAGGACATGAATAGATGTTTCTCAGAAAAAAGATAAAAATGGCAACCGTTATATGAAAAAATGCCAAATATTGCTAATCACCAGGAAAGTACAAATCAAAACCACAACGAGATATCATCTTACCCCAGTTAGAATGGCTGTTATCAAAAAGACAAAATATGCAGAGAAAAGGGAACTCTGAAACACGGTTGGTGGGAGTGTCAATTAGTACTGCCATTGTGGAAAACAGCATGGAGGTTTCTCGAGAAACTAAAATATCCAGTGATGGATGCAGTGAAGCTCCCTGACTTGCCACAACGCAATATATTAATGTAGCAAAACTGCACTTGTACCCCATGAAAATATACACTTTTTTAAAAGAAAATATTTTTAAGAACTGAAAATAGAACTACTATACCATTCAGTAATCCCACTACTGGGGATTTATCCAAAGGAAAGGCAATCAGTATATCTAAAGGATAAGATACCTGACTCCCATGTTTACTGCAGCACTATTCACAATAGCCAAGATGTGGAATCAACCTACGTGTCCAGCAGCAAATGAATGGATAAAGAAAATGTGATGTATACACAATGAAATACTATTCAGCCATTTAAAAAAAATGAAATCCTGTCGTTTGTAGCAACATAGATGGAACTGAGGATCATTATGTTAAGTGAAATAAGCCAGGCACAGAAAGACAAATACCACATGTTCTCATTTATATGTATGATACGTGCGTGTCCCCAACCAAATATGGTCTTGAATTGTAATTCCTCTAGATGTTAAGGGAGGAACTTTATGGGAAGTGATTGAATTAGGGGACGCTTTCCCCCATGCTCTTCTTATGATAGTGAGTGAATTCTCACGAGATCTGATGGTTTTACGAATAGTAGTTTCTCCTGCATTCTCACACACGTCTCTCCTGCCACCATGTGAAGAAGGTCCTTGCTTCCCCTTCACCTTCCACCATGATTATAAGTTTCCTGAGGCCTCCCCAGCCATGTGGAACTGTGAGTCAACGAAACCTCTTTCTTTTATAAATTACCCAATCTCAGGAAGTTCTTCATAATAGTGTGCGAATGGACTAATACAATGTGGAAGCTTAAAAAAGTGGATCTTAGGGAGGCAGAGAGTAGAATGATAGTTACCAGAGGGTGGGGAAACACAGGGAGGAAGAGAGGTTGGTTAATGGATACAAACATACTGTGATGGTTAATACTGAGTGTCAACTTGATTGGATTGATCCTGGGTATATCTGTGAGGGTGTTGCCAAAAGAGATTAACATTTGAGTCAGTGGGCTGGGGAAGGGAGATCCACCCTTAATCTGGTGGGCACAATCTAATTAGCAGCCATCAAATATAAAGCAGGCAGAAAAACGTGGAAAGGAGAGACCGCCCTAGCCTCCCAGCCTACATTTTTCTCCTGTGCTGGACGCCTCCTGCCCTCAGACATCGAACTCCAAGTTCAGTTTTGAGACTCGGACTGGCTCTCCTATCTCCTTAAGCTTGCAGACAGCCTATTGTGGGACCTCGTGATCATGTAAGTTAAGACTTAATAAACTCATATATATGAGTTTATTAATATCTATACATATATCTCCTATTAGATCTGTCCCTCTAGAGAACCCTAATACACATGCAGTTCTAGTGTTCGATAGCACAGTAGGTTGACTATAGTTAACAATAATCTATTGTATATTTCAAAATAGCTAGAAGATTTGAAATGTTCCCAACACAGAGAAATGATACATGTTCAAGGTGATGAATATTCTAAATACCCCGATTTGATCATTACACATTGTGTGCATGTATCAAAAATATCACATGGGCACCATAATTATGTACAAATATCATAAAGTGTACATATGCATGTAAATGTTTTGTCCTTAGCTTCAACGGATATAAAATTACTCTATCAAGTGCTATAAAAGTTGCTAAACACTCTCCATTTCAGCACTGATCTCACCACAGAAAGTAACAAAGAGTTCTTGGACTGGCATAGCCCGTGAACTACCTGGAATTGTGCTGGCCGGGACTGAGGGTCAGCAAACTACTGCCCAAGGGCAGGCCAAATCCATCATCTTGTCATTTAAGTATTGTCTGAGGCTGCCTTTTTGCTTTCGTGCTACAAAAGCAGACTCGAGAGAACCACTTACTAAGTGGCCTTTTATTGAAAAATATTTGCCAACTCCTGCCCTAGTCTACTTCAAAAGACACTGCCCACCCATCTCAGTACCTTCAGTCTCCTCAAAGCCACAGCTGCTTACCTCCTCCAGTAACCATGAGAGAATTTCTTCAAAAATGACAAGAAGATAGTATTTACCAAGTGGATCAGCTTCCTAGGGCTGCTGTAACAATTACAGCAAACGGTGGCTTAAAAACAGAAATTTAGTTTCCCACAGTTCTCAAGGCCAGAAGTCCAAAATCGAGGTGTCGGGATGGCTGTACTTCCTCCAAAAGCTCTATGGGAAACTCCTTCTTTCCTTCTTCCAGTTTCTGGTAGCTCCTGGCATTTCTTGGCTTCTCCCTGCATCAATCACCCCAATCTCTGCCTCCACCTCCACATGGCCCTCTTGTCTATGTCTGGGTCTTCTCTTTTAAGTCCACCTGCCATTGGACTTAGGGCCTATCTGAATAATCCAGGATGATCTCATCTCGAGATCTTTAAATTGATTACATCTACGAAGACCTTCGTCCAAATTAAGTCACATTCGCAGGTTCCAAAAGTTGCAACATTGATACTATGGTTTGAACGTTTGCCCCCTCCAAAACTCGTGTTGAAACTTAATCCCCAACGTAATACTGTTAAAATGAGAGGCTTTAAGAAATAATTGGGTCATGAGGGCTCTGCTCCAATTCATTCACGGGTTAATGAATTAATGGGTGATCACTGGAGTGGATCTGTTAAAAAGCCAGTGTGGCTCTCAGGGAACCTCTCTTGCCCTGTGATGTCTTCACCGTGTTATGACACAGCCCGAGGCCCTCAACAGAAGCCAACCAGATGCAGCCACCTGATTTGGACTTCCCAGGCTCCATAACTGCAAGAAATAAACTTATTTTCTTTATAAACTACCCAGTCTCCATTACTCAGTTACAGTAACAGAAAACGGACTATGACGGTGGACATATCTTTTGGGGGGGCACTGTTCAAGCCACGACACTGAGTGTTTCCTCTGCACCAGATGGTGTTCTCATTCTCTGATCTCAACCTCACAGCACCTTTACGGGGAAGACATTGTTGTCCTCACTTTACAAATGAGTAAATCAAGTCTCCAAGAAGAATTCACATACAATTTTCCAAAGATTACACAGTGAGGCAGAGTTAGGATTCAGGCCCATACCCATAACCACTGTGCAGCCCACAGTCCTGAGGGTCTCGGGAGCATTCAGTGGGTGCTTTGCGTGTGTCAAGCAGTGGTCTCAGCACTCTGCACATGTCATGCCCCTTAATTCTCATAATAAATATGGGAGGTTGTCATTATTATTATTTGTACTTTATAGAGGAGAAAATAGAGATTTACTCTTAAAGACTAAGGTCATCAAGCTAATTAGTGGCAACATTAGGGCTTGAACCCAGGTCTATTGGAAAACAAAGCCAGACTCATATCTACTACACTAAACAAAACGTTGCATAACAGCAGGGCAATTCCCAAGCTCAAACTCCATCAGCCACAGAGAGTAAGCCCATGAAGTTATCATGAGCCACTGAGATTGTCACCTCCTATCCTTGTTGAGTGAGTCCTGACGGGCCACAGGGCCCCAGGCTCCCTTGGTCCTGTGGCTCAGACTTCATCAGGCCTTTCAGTCTTGTGAATCCAGCCAGCAGATGGGGAAGAGGGGAGGAAAGTGACACACTCACTTCCTAACTTGCCTTCTTGGAGGTGACAACGCACTCCTGTTCACATTCCATTGGCCAGAACGAGACACATGCAAGGGAGGCTGGGGCACTCCACACCATGGAAGGAGGTCCCTAAATTTTAAGTAGACAACTAGTCACCTCCCTATATAAAAAAGCTATTTTATAAAACCTTCAAAATTCTCAGGGTTTTGGCACATAGTAGTAATTTAGTAATTTTTTGAGTGAATGATTGAAGTGAACTGGGGAAAAAAAATAAAGCTGGCTCCCCAAGCTGGACAGCAGAGCTACTGGAGCAGTCAGTCCACAGTGGTCAGGTGGAGTCCAAAGCACTACTGGCCTCTACGGTCCTTTCCTACAAATTATTAAAAGGCACCTCTTCTTTAAGACTTCCATCTATTATAAAGTCATCACACTCTACTGACTTTTGTTAGAACAAGGCAATTTACTGCCATCTGCTGGAAACATAACATATACAAATGTCTGCAATGTCTGTGATGCGAGTGGTAGCTGCCAGCAAAGGGCACCATTGTGCAATGTACAACCTGCACAACTGTACAGAGCAGCTCTGAGTGCTGATGGTAAGACCAGAGGAGCAGCAGAGGAAAGTGAGGTCCTCACTGTGTGGTGAGGAGTCCTCTGCATGTGGGGAGACCTCAGGATGGACCCAATGGTGCTGATACTGGCTCCTTGTATTTTGCTTGCTGGTGGAGGAAAGATCTGGGGGCCAAGGCAGGGGCCCAGGCCTCCTCTATCATCAGGAGGGACAAACACGTCTTCTGTACAGGCCTGGGTCTCAGAGGCCAATTCAACAGAGTTCATAAGGAAGGCAGAAACTTTATGGTTCTCAGTCTTGCTGACAAGCCACAAATGTGAATTCCCTGAGAGCAGGGGCCACTTCCACGTCATGGGGTCAGTCAGATGCCCCAAGAAGTTCCCAGACTCACATCCCCGGAGTGGGCCTTGTCCTCAGCCAGGAAGGCAGCCTGGCCAGTGGATCACTCCCACCGGGTGGGACACATTGGTTTCAAGGGACTGTGCCATACTGGGCTCCCAGAATGGTGCTGATGTGCTGGCTTGGGGAGGACTGCTCACAGCAGACACAGGACAAGTTCAGGGCTCTGAGCCCCTGCAGGGCCCCTTTTGACTCTGGGACAAGAGTCGAGTGTGCAGGTCTGTGCATGGCACTCACCCATCTGTTCTAACTACAGGGCCACCTCTGGGCCACAGTGCCTGGGGAGCTCGGGTGGTGGAAAGCATCCTTGACCCTGGCAAGCAAGGAGGTTGCCCCAACTCCTTTGCAGGCTCGGTGCTGCACCCTGCTTCCAACACTTTCCAGACCAGCAGCCATGGGGCTTTGGGATTGATCTCTTCTCCCATTTCCAATCGATGTGGTGATACCACTCATCATACCTAGAACAATTTTTTTACGTTTTTTTCCCCTTTTAGATAAGCTTTATTTTTTATATCAGCTTTAGTTTACAACAAAATTGAGCAGATACTAAAGAGAGTTCCTATATGCCCCTACCCCACACAGGTACAGCCTCTCCTACTATCAACCGTGGCTCAGACTTCATCAGGCCTTTCAGTCAGTTTTTTATTTTGGGGAGTTTTGTTTTTATGAGACAGGATCTTGCTTTGTTGCCTAGGCTGAAGGGCAGTAGCATGATCACAGTTCACTGCAGCCTCAACTTACTGGGCTCAAGTGATCCCATCACCTCGGCCTCTTGACTAGCTGGGACCACAGGACCCAACAGCAACACCACACCTGGCTAACTTTTTTTTTTAAGCGATGGGGTCTCCCTGTGTCGCCGTGCTTGAACTCCTGGGCTCAAGTGATCCTCCTGAGGATCCCAAAGTTCTGAGATTGCAGGTGTAAGCCACCATGCCCAGCTAAGTTTTTAATTTTTTTGTTACATTTTTATAAAAGAAAAATAACATCAAGACACTTCATAAATGGGTACAGAAAATTATAACAACTAAACACTTATATTTAGTCCCATATACACATGTACAGTGGCTGGAACAGATGGAATGCCATTTTTACAAACTATCAGGTTCTTGGACAATCCAGGATTTCTCAAATTTCCCAGATCTCTGAGAATACCTAGTGAATTATCTCTAGGATAACTCAGGGAGGCAGTCTGCCAACCTTCAGATGGACTTTTTTTTTTTTCAACTTTTATTATAAGTTCAAGGGGTATTAGTGTGGGTTTGTTACGTAGGTAAACTTGTGTCATAGGGGTTTGTTGTACAGATTATTTCATCACCCAGGGATTAAGCCTTATTTTTCCTGATCCTCTCTCTCCTCTCGCCCTCCACTCTCCAAAAGCCCCCAGATGAACATTTTTATAGAAGTAACAGGAAATACAGTGGGAATCCTTGAGTTGTATTTTCTAGGGTCAGTCTGAAGCTCCACAGGATGAGGGGAGGATACCTCTCGCACCCACAGTCCACTCCCACTACACCCCTGGGCCCCTCGTGATTAACACTGAGCAAGATCACCTCCTAGGAAAGCAGCAATCAGTGTCTAAAAGAAAACGTGGCTGGGAGATGGGCTGCTCTACCTTTATGCTATAAAATCTGTACATTCAACATGGTCAGAAATGAATTCTCACTCATATTTACTTTCTCTGAGGAAGACTTGCATTTGTGGTCATCATCGACAAAGCGCAGTCATCATCTCGAAGAGTGTCTGGAAGCCAGGGTCAGGGTCCCCGGCCAGCACGAGGGATGGGGCGGTGTCACGAGTAATGGTGTCACCAGCCATAAGGAAATGGACTGGGGACATTCAGAGGCAAGACAAGCTCTGCCGTTTCAATGCAAACAGCTTGCAAAGAGCCATGGTGTTATAAGTGACAATGTTAACATAATAACCAGGTGAGATGTGGAATTGTTTTGGAATGTAGTCTTTGGCAATAAGGACTAGGAAGCTATGGTTTCTAGATCTGAACAGAAAGAGATGGTACCTGGGGAGGAGAAAGAACTTTCAC
Organism: Macaca thibetana thibetana; assembly: GCF_024542745.1. Classification (NCBI taxonomy): domain Eukaryota; kingdom Metazoa; phylum Chordata; class Mammalia; order Primates; family Cercopithecidae; genus Macaca; species Macaca thibetana. Next base: position 166,589,946 of record NC_065583.1, on the reverse strand, counting down.
GTGCCTCGATTGGAAAATATGTAAATACATAAGTATCTCTTTGCTACTTATTATTCTAAATCCTCATTGATAAATCACTATGCCTCACACGGGCCCATACATTTTGTCACACATTTATTAATCAAATAATTAATATAGACAGGGACCTCACAAAAGAATATTTTCCTGGGATCCCACACAACCTAGGGAAAGCCCAGGTGACTACCGCAATGAATACTGCTTGAAGGAGATTAGGAAAAGAAATGAATGGGCTCAAACAGGAAAGTTGGAAGAATTCAAGTATATACATCAGGAGGAAAGATGGGGGGAGGGAAATGAGTTAATAAAACAAATAAGAATTGATCATGTTTCACATTTAAGAATAGTTATAATTGACCCGGCGTCTCATATTTTGGATAGAAGAGAAGAAACTCAGCTCTATACCTTGTCAGAAAAACATAGCATTGAGATTCAGAAAATACGCACACAGCTGCGGCATTTCCCTTTCCAATAATGTGCCACTAGTAGAGTCGACATAACCAATAGAAACATTAATATAGGTTTAAACAAGTGTATCTCCTAGGCAGATCCTTAAATTCCTTTAATTTTACATTAGGATATAAAATCGCTCATTCTAATGGGTTAGTAAATGCATAGTCCTTCAGAAGCCTCATTGACGAAAACACAGCATAGGCAGAGGGAAATATACTGTTATTTCTGTTCTGGCTGTATTTCCATTCCTAATAACAGTAATGAACTTGAAGCATCATATTTGCATACAGATAGGTCTAGATTCCAGTTTGGCTGCAGCTATACAGTTAAGCATGTCGCTGATGTGCACTTCCCAGCCTCAAAACACAATTTAAAGATCACTTTATGAAGAGTCGAATTACAGCAATGCGCTTAAGCATTAGGGCTGTGGTTTATCTAAAAACTGTTGGCAACAGGGCCAAGTTCTATGGCTCATAAAAGTCGATCACAAAGTTCTGAGCTACTGCAGCTCATTGATTGTGGTTATTCTTTAAGTTTCTTAATGTTCCCACCCATGGTATACTGGCACCCATTCCATTTCTCAAGCTTTGACACTGTTCCTTCCTTCCTTCCCCTCCTCCTTGCTCACACGTTCACAAACGACCGTTCTGGGCCAGGCACAGGTAGAGTCATGCACAGGTCCTACCCTCCAGCAGCTCAGAATGTGCTCAGGCTGACTCGAAAACAAGTAAGTACAATGTGAATATTGATGCGTACCAGTCACCATGAAAACACAGAACGGGAAACACCCACTGCCGCCCACCTGAACTGAGCCTTCGTGAACAGGAGTTCAAACAGTGGGATGGGGGGCAAGAAATGGCATTTCCAGCAGATGTAAAGGAACACAGGTACGTTTAAAAACAAAGCAAATGTACCAATGCTCAATGTCCTTGGGGAATAGGGGCGGGATAAGCAGGTGGTGTGGCCAGATGGTAAAACAGGGGCAGGGCTGGAAAGTTAAGGCCGGATGCTGAGTGTCCTTTACTACTAAGCTCAAGAGTTCATACTACAGGCAGCTGGGGGCCACCAAGAGGTTTTCCTGGTCTGGTTGGTTGTTGTTGCTGTTCTTGTTGTTGCTTTGAGTAAGCAGAAGAGATGACAGCAGCGTGGAGGACGACTGTGACCGGGTAGAAACGTGGGGAGTGGAGGCCGGGAGAGCAGCTGAAAGTCTCTCCCAGCACTTAGGCACAAAACCCCGATTCTGAATGAAGCAACTGCAGGAGAAGAGGTAAGCAGTCGGCTTCAAGGGATCTGTAAGCAGGGCTTTACCCCGGGCTTGGTGTCCAGATGGATATAAAGAGCAAGAAGAGGGTGAAATAATGGCACAAATTTTCCACGCCAAGGAAATAGGCAGAAGCTGATGCCCGTTTTTAAAAACTCAGGAATATAAAAGGAAAAACTGTTTAGGAGATCAGAATTATTTTGACTTTGGACGTCACGTTTGTGTATCCGTAGGGAGAAGCCCAGAGGCCACACCAAGGCAGAAGAGACTGTGGATGTAGAATTTGTGAGGGTCCCAGGGAAAGAGGAGAGGAGGGCTCAACACCCGGGTAGTGGTCGTGTCCAAGGAAGCCGGAGCTGAGACTCCGGAAGGGGAAGCCTGAGTTCAAGTCAGCACGGAGCGCCGACAGACTAAGCCAAAAACCGATCACATGCTGTTGGCAAAGGGCTGGCCCAGAAGAAAACGTCACAGGTTATGGGCCTCAGCGCAACTGGGCCTTCCCAGAAAAGGGTGAAGAGCGAGGTCACAGGTGAAGAGAGAAAGTGCTGGCACCTGTCAGAGTGGAGGCGGAGGACCTGAGATCTGCCTTATCAGATGGGGTGGGATGAGACGAGCTCAACTGAAGATACACAAACCAGATAGGCACCGAGGCTGGGCATGGTGGCTCACACCTTAATCCCAACACTTTGGGAGGCCAAGGTGGGAGGATCGCTTGAGCCCTGGAGTTTGAGGCCAGCCTGGACAACGTGGTAAAACTTGGTCTCTACTAAACATTTTTTTTTTAATGGCGAGGGGTGGTGGTATGCACTTGTAGTCCCAGCTGCTCCAGAGGCTGAGATGGGAGGCTCACTTGAACCCAGGAGGATGAGGCTGGAGCAGGCTGTGATTGCAACCTGAACTCCAGCCTGGAAAACAGAGTAAGACTCCGTCTCAAAAAAGTAAATACATAAAAATAATTAAAATACAATGTTTAAGATGATGGGCACCTAAAGGGCAAATGGAAATATGAGTCTGGAATTCAGGAGAAAAGTCAGAGGAACAGGGACAACTACTCCAGTTCCCAGAGTAGTTTAAAGAAAAGGTGTGCTGGATGTATAATCAGGAAGAAAAGTTGCATTTTTCCACAAAATATTGACATCAAGCATTTAATTCTTTCTTCATATACAATAAAGATACCTATGAAATCTCTTTATGAATCTATATGATTTCAGTTTTAATTTTAAATAATATTTAGTAATAAAGTACTTAGATGATTATAAAATAATACTTTTCCAAAAAAAAAAAAAAAAAAAAATGTTCCAATTAATTTTATGTAGATATGGTTTATACTGAATGGGCTATCTTGGAATCACCAGGGAAGGCCAGCACAGACACCAGGAAAGCTATCATAGGTGGCATTTACCTTAGTGAATTCTCCATGGTCTGATGCTGGCCTCTGACTGGGCACCCCAGAAGCTTGATCTGTAGATCTGGGCACCCCAGAAGCTTGATCTGTAGGGTGTGACTCATGCTAACAAAGCAATGATGTCTAAACCTAGACCTGGACTTGCCAATTCACAGCAGAAACACAATCGTCAAATGGCCTAAACACCCTGTTTAGTGTGGCCACTGCATTCTTTCTCTGTGGGGAAACTGGGGAGGAAAATGATGAAAAGGTTACCTGGGGAACAAGGAGCCAGCTCCCACGAGCAACCTGGCCTCTACATGTGGCAGAAACAGGTTGGTAGAAATAGGGGTTTCAGTGGGTTTTTTGTTTGTTTGTTTGTTTTTTAGTCAGGGTCTCAGTCTGTAATGCAAAAGTGTGAACATAGCTCACTGCAACCTTGACCTCCTGAGCTTAAGTGATCCTCCTGCCTCAGCCTCCTGAGTAGCTGGGACTGTGGACATGCACTACCACGCATGGCTAATTTTCTTTTCTTTCTTTCTTTTTTTTTCCTTTTTTTTCAGAGATAGGGTTTTGCCATGTTGCCCAGGCTGGTCTTGAACTGGCTTCAAGTCATCCTCCTGACTCAGCCTCCCAAAGTGCTGTGATTACAGGCATGAGCTACTGCACCTGGCAGGCTGGGATCTAATGCACCCAAAACACCCAGGTCACCCACAACCTCCCCTCTGCCCTGGGCATATTTGTCTTGCTATCTCCTTTCTCTTTGTTCCACCCCTGACTAGATCTCTGTTTTCCTTCCACTGAATCGCTCCCTAAATCCTGTACTAGCACATTCATCTTCAAGAGTCTTCAGTGCTCTGTCAAGCCAGCAGAATAAAGCTCAGATGCTTCCACGAGGCTGAGAGCGGGCCACACCCCACCTTCCCAGACTCACCACCTCCCACATCAGTACACATGCCCCATTCACCAACCACAGGTGGCTGGTGCTTCTCCCACTCTGTAAGCTTTGAGTTCTCATTTCTGTGAACTCGTGTTGATGGTTCACATCAACGACGTACCTTCTTTGTGTAGGTGCTATGCTAGGGTATGAATACCTATTTGTGCATCCAGTCCCCAACCCTGGGAAGTCCGTACCATCATCACACCCATTTGATAGATGAAAACACAGAGGATTGGGGAATGAAGACACTTGCCATACAGCAGTCGAGGAGAGGGGCAAGCCTGGAGTCGGCATGCTCGAAGATTCCACCACACATAACTGCTTCCCAAGGCACTCACACGTGGTCTCCACTTCATAGTGTTTGTTTATCCATACACGAAGAGTTTATATTTGTACTGTGAAAAAACGTGGATCAGAATAAAGAAAACACACCTTAAAATAAAATACTTCATTATTTTAAAGAACAAACGTTTTTGGCCGGGCGCGGTGACTCGCGCCTGTAATCCCAGCACTTTGGGAGGCCGAGGCGGGCGGATCATGAGGTCAGGAGATCGAGACCGTCCTGGCCAACATGGTGAAACCTCATTTCTACTAAAAACACAAAAAAATTAGCTGGGTGTGGTGACGCACGCCTGTAATCCCAGCTACTTGGGAGGCTGAGGCAGGAGAATGGCTTGAACCCAGGAGGCGGAGATTGCAGTGAACCGAGATTGCGCCACCACACTCCAGCTTAGCGACAGAGCGAGACACCATCTCAAAAAAAAACAAACATTTTTGAACAAGTAGTAAATGAGATCAAGACTCTTGCCTAACTTTAAAACCCTAGTTGAGTTTATCTACTTCAGCATAAATGCCGGCTCTACCACAAAACAACTGGGTGACCTTGGGCAAATTGATTACCCTCTCTGACTCATGTTCTTCATCTATCAAATAGGAGTGATCATCATGGCCCATCCATTCTTCATTGGTGAAGTACCCAGATAACCTGGGTACCACGGGCACAAGCACTCAATAAATACCATCTATTATTATTCTACACTATGTCCTAAAGACATTGTTTATTTTGCTGAATTTTAAAGTGGGAAATCAGGCTCTCTTTGCTCAAGTCTATTTTTAAAACTCTTGGGGAAATTGTAAAATATAAAATTATTAAATGAAATTAAAATCATGAGCTTGCTTTGGTCGGGTGGCCAATCTTTTTGTTTTCTTCTTTGTGTCTCTGCAGGAAGAAGGGTGCCACCGTTTGCCTGGGCTGCCATCAGCAGCATTGACTCATGGCTAAAAGAGGGGAAAGCTTAGGACTCTAAATTCTGAATCCTTCAGACAGTCCCGCCATTTTCCAAACATTGCACCAACATCATGAAATACTTTAAAATGAATAAAAATGCATGTGGCAGCAGAAGGCAATTATTCATACATTATCTGAAAACAATAAAGTAAGATATACCTTCCATTCAATTTTCAGGATTATATATATTACAGGTGAGTATTTATTTTTAGTGGACGTTTTCCCCTTTCTCTCTTTTCGCTCCAGTTGTTGGTTTCATAGGGTCAGAGAGAGTTCAGTTGTATAGAGAAAGTACTAACTGCTGAATGGCTCTGTCAGGCTCCTGTATTTAAGGAGACGGAATTGCATATTACAAGAAAATGATTGTTCAGCTACCTTTTCATTAACAATTTGTCTACAAGGAGACAGGCTTAACTGCTTCTATTGAAGTTGGGAAGCAACAAATTGAATGTGTTCCATAAGGATTATGTCATACTTCAAACATATGGTGAGCTACAAACACCAAGATATCATGTTTGGAAATAGTGGTGGGTTCACTATTGTTTGGTGGCTGTTTAATTGAATAGTCATAAGTAATACTTTTTTAAAAAACTTGTCATTATTTGCACAATCTTCAGTGAAATACTGTAATAGTTTTCTTTTATATATGTGTTTGATCCTTGACACATTAAAGAAAAATGGCTTTGGGGAAACTATACTGAAGGTTATTAAGGAAACATCAGCTATAAAATGCATCCTAGGTCAGCTTCTTGTAATGGGGTTCCACTTTGGAGCACACAGAAGACATCCAAAGGTGTGGAAGGGAAAAATTCTAGCTGAGCCCAGGGTTGATGCGGGAGAGCTTTCCCTGAATGCACCCCGAGATTGAGGTCCTGGGGTAAATAGGCCAACCAGAATTCCTTCTGCCTCTGTCTACTGAACAGAAAATCTGTTCCTCCACCTCTCGCCCACAATGTTCCAAACTGAATGCTCAACCTTTTAACACATCAAGTGAAAACACTAACTTTAGACACTTTCAGAAAGCACCGTGTTGGTGCTGGGTTGTCATCATGTATATGGCCAGTAAGTCCACAAAACGTCAAAGCCCTGGAACCCCAGCCATGGTTTCAAGGGGTCCAGGTTTATTATGTCATGTCTGTGAAACATGTGTCCATCAGGAAACCCACTCTTGCTCAGTAATGGAATATTACTCATGAATGCTCACTGTATATAAAGTTCATATGCTTAATGCCAAAACAGTATTCTGTTCTCCTACTTAATAGAAAGAGATCATTAATTACTAGTGCAGAAGGAAAAATACCTAATTCCACACAGAACAAAGGATACCCATGGAGGCCATGCTGGGCAAGGCCGGCTCCAAGTGTTAGCTACAGACATAAATGCATTGATAGAGAGGAAGAAGGGGAAGGTTGTTTTCTAACAAGTTTTTGTTTTGTTTTGTTTTTCTGTCTGTTTTGTTTTTTTTTTTTTCTGTTTTTGAGACTGAGTCTCACTCTGTCGCCGAGGCTGGAGTGCAGTGGCACTGTGTCGGCTCACTGCAACCTCCATCTCCTGAGTTCAAGCAATTCTCCTGCCTCAGCCTCTCAAGTAGCTGGGATTACAGGCATCGACCACCATGCCCAGCTAGTTTTTATATTTTTAGTAGAGACAGGCTTTCCCCATGTTGGCCAGGCTGGTCTTGAACTCCTGACCTCAGGTGATCCGCCCACCTCGGCCTCCCAAAGTGCTGAGATTACAGGTGTGAGCCACCATGCCTGGCCTTCCAACAAGTTTTTAAAGGTTGACCTGACTGTTGTTAAGATTACGAAGAAAGACACTGGAACAGTCATTCTCAACCCTTTAAATTCAATGCCCTCTTTTTATAACATGATTTTGTACCTACCCCTTTACTGTCTTGAAATGTAATTCATATAAAATATAACCTAAGACAACACTCATTAGGATGGCTACTATTAAAAATACAGGAAATAACAAGTGTTGGTGAGGATGTTGAAAAATTGGAACCCTTGTACACTGTTGGTGGGAATGTAAAATGGTACAAACCTCCCTGGAAAACAGGAAGGTAGTCCTTAAAAAATTAAAAACAGAATTACCATGTGACACAGCATCCCACTTCTGGGTGTATATCCAAAAGAATTCAGAGCAGGGTCTTGAAGAGATATTTGCACACTCACGTCAATAGCAGCACTATTCACAATAGCCAAGAGGTAGAAGCAACCCAAATGTCCATTGATGAATGAAGGGATAAATAGAATGTGGTATATACACAGAATGCAATATTATTTAGTCTTTAAAAAATTCCGTTACACGCTACAATATGAATAAACCTTAAGGATAGTGTGCTAAGTGAAATAACTCAGTCACACAAGAGAAAAACTAATTCTATATCATTCCTCTTATAGGCAGTATCTCAAGTAGTCAAATTCATAGAAACAGAAAGTAGAGTGGTGGTTGCCAAAGGTTGGATGGGAGGGGTAACAGGGAGTTGTTTAATGAATATAAGGTTTCAGATATGCAAGATGAAAAGTCCTGGAGGTCTCTTTCACAATAATGTGAATATGATTGATACTACTGAACTGTATGCTAAAAAATGGTTAAGAAGTTTTAAATATAGATAGCTACAGATAGATACAGATATTAACCTGTTTTGTGTTGCTATAACAAAATACCATAGGTAATTAGTAAAGAAAAGAAATTTATTTCTCACAGTTCTGGTGGCTGGGAAGTCCAACATCAAGGTGCCAACATCTGGTGAGGGCATCACCCCATGGCAGAAGGTGGAAGTGCAAGACAGCATGTGACAGCAGGAGAGGGACAGGGGGTCAAACTTGCTTTTTTAATGAAGCCACTCTCTCAATAGCCACCCACTCCCAGGATAACAACATGAATCCATTCATAAGGGCAGAGCCCTCGTGACCTAATCACCTCCTATTACGTTCCAACCTCTAAACACATGTGCATTGGGGATTTCCAACACATCAGCTTTGGGGGACACATTAAAACCACAGCATTCTGCTCCTGGCTTCCAAAATTCATGTCCTTTTCGTAATGCAAAATACATGTATTTCATCCCAATAGCTCCAAAAGTCTTAACTTATTCCAGCACTAACTCAAAAGTTCAAAGCTCAGTCTTATCTGAATCAGATATGGGTAAGACTCAAGGCACAATTCATCCCCAGGAAAATTCCTCTGCAATCTGTAAGCCTGTAAAATTAATAAATTACGTGCTTCCAAAATACAGTGGTGAGACAGGCATAGGACAGACAATCCCATTCCAAAAGGGAGAAATAGGCAAGAAGACGTGACTGGTCCCAGGTAAATCCAAGATTCAACAGGGAAAACATCAAGTCTTAAAGCTACAGAATAATCCTCCCTGACTCCATGTCCCACATTCTGGGCACACTGGGACAGGGGCTGGACCTGCAAGGCCACAGGCAGCCCTACCCCAATGATTTTGCTGGGCTCAGCCCACCCAGCCACTTTCATGGGATGGAGTCTCATGCCTCCAACTTTCCCAAGCTGGAGTTGCATGTCGGTGGCCCCACAGTTCTGTGATCTCTGAGATGGTCTTACTCCCATAGGTCAACTAGGCAACGTGGCAGCTTGGACCCCATATTTCAGCTCAGCATTGCCCTAGTAGGGGCTGTCTGTGTTGTCTCCATCCCTGTGAAAAGTTTCAGCCTGGACCCTCAAGCTGTCAAATACATCCTTTGAAATGTACAGATCCCACAGTTTTTGCATTCTGTATACATGCAGAGTCAACACCACGTAGATGCCACCAAGGCTTACTGCTTGAGCCCTCTGGAGTGGTGGCACAAGCCATACCTGGGCCCATCTGAGCCGTGGCTGGGACAGCTGAGGAGTGCTGTGCCTGAATGCAGGGAGCAGAGTCCCAGGCATCTCTAAGCAATGAATGTTGAAGTCCCATGGGCACCTCTCTGGGAAACCTTCTCTGGAAGGCCCTGTTCTGGGCCTGTGATGGGAGGGGCAACCTGCTGAGCCCATCAAATGCCTTTGATGTCATTTCCCCATTGTCTTGATGAATGGCACCTGGCTCCCTTCTATCCATACTAATTCTTTAGCAAACAGTCTCTTGGCCACACTCTTAGTTTACTCTCCTAAACATGCCTTTTCACTCTTTACATGAGCAAGGCTGCTCATTTCCCATATCTTTTGTTCTGCTTCCCTTTTAACTATAAATGCCATCTTTACATCATTTCTCTTCATTCACATCTTATTATATGTGGTTAAAAGTAGCTATGTAGCTCCTCCAGTATTTTGCTTAGAAATTTCTTTCAACAGATGTCCAAGTTCATTGCTCTTAAATTCCACCTCCCATAAAGCCCCCAGTCGTGGACATGATTCAGCCATGAATTTATAACAGTTCTTTGTGAATTTATAACAAAGATGGCCTTTACTCCAGTTTCCATTACTTTGTTTCTCATTTCCATCTGAGATCTCATCAGAATGGCCTTTACCATATCAGAAATGTTCCTATTTCTACCAGTATTTTGATTAGGACCACTTAAGTAATCTCTAAGAAGCTTCAGACTTTCTCTACAGTTCTCTCCAGGATCATGCTTAATGCTCTGTTCACAGCAATATAGGCTTTTGCTTGCCTGCTCCTGCATGTTTTCCCAGCCTCCACTCATTACTCAGTTCCAAAGGGGCTTCCACATTTTCAGGTATTTATTATAGCTACAGATCCGCTTCTCAGTGCCAATTTTCTTTCTTGGCTCATTTTTTGTGGCTATAACAGAAAGATACAGACTGGGTAATTTACAACGAACAGAAATTTATTTGGCTCGTGGTTCTGCAGGCCAGGAGTCCAAGAGCATGGCACTGGCATCTGATGAGGACTTTTGTGCAGCATTATCCCAGGGCAGAGGTAAAAGGGAAAGAAATACTGAGAGCAAAAGATCAAGAGGGGGCCAAAGGTTTTGTAACAAAGTCACTCTTACAGTAACTAACCCACTCCTGGAATAACAACATTAATCCAGTCATGAAAGCAGAGACCTTGTGACTTAATCAACTCTTACGACACCCTGCCTCCCAAAACTGTTGCACTGGGGGTTGACAGCACATAAACTTTGAGGAATACTTTCAAACAATAGCAATATAAATGATAAATCCTAACACAAATATGATTTTAGAAATAACACAATACCCCAACTAAAATAAAAATGTAAAAAGAAATTTATAGTATAATGTGCATAGAAATGTACATTATACACATTTAGCACAGAAATGCTCAGAAAAACCAGCACTGGAGGTTGTAATGCAGGAGTCAGATGCTTGCTGCTGTCCTTAGAATCTTCGAGAACATGACAATCACAGAGGCAGATGGACAGGGCTGGGCTCCACTGGTAAGTTAACCACCACAGGTGACTTTCCAACTCCAGTGAAGTTCCAAGCAAAAGGATTTACACAATGGTTTCTTTCCTGGAAAATTTAGGGTACATCACAACTATTGGAATACAGGTTTTTTATCCACATGAAAGTCCCATGGTACACTTAAAAAATTATTCAATGGGCAATACTGCCACATGAATGCACAATATAGAGTGTTCCCAGGCCATGCCTACTAAATGCAAGCAGAGCCCCCAAGTCTTTGTCACAATCAAAACTGACCCTCCAAATTCCATAATGTAGCAACCCCAGGGAGAATCACCCCTAGAGAAAGCAGTGAGAATTGCCTCACTAAACTATGAGATCCAAAAAGAAAATCAAAGAATGAAGCCTTTTATTCAGGGCTCTGTCACCTGCCAATCAAACAGCTCAGGGCCTACCCCAGGCCACCGCCCAGGGGAGATTTCACCAGGTCTCAGAACACAAGCAAAGATTTGTCTTGGCAAATCCATCTCAGAACAGAACACATGGATACAGGGAGGGGCACATCACACACCAGGGCCTGTCGGGGGGTTGGGGGAAGGGGGGGGCATTAGGACAAATACCTAATGCATGTGGGGCTTAAAACCTAGATTATGGGTTGACAGGTACAGCAAACCACCATGGCACATGTTTACCTATGTAACAAACCTGCACATTCAGCACATGTATGCCAGAACTTAAAGTAAAATAAAAATTAAAAATCCATTTCAGAACAAAAGTTGGATTTTGGTTCTTAATTTTTTGACATTCATTTATCTCCTCCTACACATGTTCTCTGTCCTAAAGAATTGGAAATTTTAAAGTTAGCTTTCTGGAGTTTTATTTTACTTAAGACTCTTGAAAATTAAAAGTTTCAGGCTCAAAGCAGCAAAGCACTAATGGTGAAAACTGATGTCCTGTTAGACCTCTGAGAGAATCATCTCTGGTCTTTCTGATCCCAAGTAATCCCATGCCTGGAGCCACCCATTCTGCCAAAATCTTGGCACTGATCCCAGACTTAACACTAACATCCATATATTTTCACCTGGTGATCGGCAGCTCCCTTCTTGCTTTGTTGAATTACGCAGCTGCCTGGAAGCTCAATGGAGCCACCACTGCTACAATGGCACACCCAGCTTCTCTAGGTTCCTCTGGCCCACAGCACTTATTTAGTGTTAACAGAGACAAAGGCCTAAGGAGGAATGATGTTGTCAAAGGTGTTCAAACCAAAGCGACTCCACCTTGAATAGTGGCTGGGTAAGATAAGGCTGAGATCTACTGGACTGCATTCCCAGGAGGTTAAAGCATTCATAGTCACAGGATGAGACAGGAAGTCAGCACAAGATACAGGTCATGAAGACCTTGCTGATAAAACAGGCTTCGGTAAAGAAGTCGGCCAAATCCCACCAAAACCAAGATGGTAACAAAAGTGACCTCTGGTCGTCCTCACTGCTCATTACATGCTAATTACAATGCATTAGCATGCTAAAAGACACTCCCACCAGTGCCGTGACAGTTTACAGATGCCATGGCAACATCAGGAAGTTACTCCATATCCGTCATAAAAGGGGAGGAAACCTCAGTTCCAGGAACTACCCACCCCTATCCCTGTAAACTCATGAATAATCCTCCCCTTCTTTAGCATATTATCAAGAAATAACCATAAAAATGGGCAACCAGCAGCCCTGAGGGCATCGCCTATGGAGTATAGAGTAGCCATTCTTTTATTCCTCTACTTTCTTAAAAAACTTGCTTTCATTTTACTCTATGGACTCCCCACGAATTCTTTCTTGAGCGAGATTCAAGAACCCTCTCTTGGGGTCTGGATTAGGACCCCTTTCCAGTAACAATGTCACAAAGAAAATAACACTTAAAACACCAATCAGACACTCATTAACATATTAACTACATGTCTTGTACATAAGGAGAGGGGCAGAGGGCTCCCTCGCAGGAATAAGACTGCCTAAGAAGGGGGCTTTAGAGGTTCTTATGCCGGCCAGTTCTCCCTGTACTCATGTATTTAACCTACATTTACTGAGCACATACTGTGTGCTGGTACTTATTACAACAATAAGACCCAGTGCCCATGTCCACACAGTTCCAACTTGGGGTGCTGGCTGCCATAACAGAGCATCTGACTGCTGTAACATCATCTTCAAGAGCAGTGAGGGTAGGATAAAGATAGGAGATAGCTGTTGACAGTGAAAATGTCTCCAAAAATAAAATGTCTGAGATCCTGAGATAATAAGGGCAAAGGGGTTTTATGTGCCTGCACGACAAAGAACATTAAAAACTGTAAGCAAGTTTTTTGTCTAGACAGAGCCAAGTCGAGTCTAGGAACCATTATTTGATATGCAATTTTCTACTTAGCAGTGCAGGTATGCAGAATTCAATTTGGGAGTGATCTGTATTCTATTCAGTTTCCACAATAGCACTTCAGACGTAGTCAGGAACAGGGGAATTTATCTTCCTGCAAATTCACTCCCTAGGGGTCCTGTAGCTCACCAATGGGTTTCAGTGCTAGCGAGGTGGGCGGCAGAACAGACAACAGTGAGAAATTACAGCCACAAATCGCCCGCAGGAGCCTTGCTGCTGTAGCTGCTGGCTTCTGCCCGCTCCTGTAATTGCAGAGCTAAAACCACTGCCAGAAAAGGGATAACTAACCTCCAAAAAAAAGAAAAAAATCCTCGCCAGCTAACCAAGGAGGTGGCCTTGCTCTAGTCTAGAGCAGAAAATCTTTTCTAACATATTTCCTTGAGCTAAAAAACATTTTACCATTTCACCACATTTTATCATTTCTAACATTTGTAGTATGTTTTGCAGTCAAGTTGCATATATTAAGTGGTAGTATTTCTTTGTTTCCCCCCCAAAAAGAAATATTCTTATTAAATTGATAACGCATTTTACAATCAGTGTACTAGTTTAGAATCAAGGAAATTCAGTAATTACCATGATTTAAAATGCCTTTCCACAGAACAACTAGAAACAAAGCTAAGAGGCTAAGCATTGCTTCCCCCCACATCCATGTAATCAAATGTCTTTTGTTCACATCTCATCAGCAACCCAGTGGTTCAACTTTCGGAAACCCCAGGGAGATAAGTCTTCCCATTAGGCCTAATCCACACCAAAGCCCCAGCAAGGCACGTTGGCTCCCCACGCTTTCCCTAGGTAGGAGGCAGCCCACCTCTCATTAGTCTTAGGGCACACTCAAAGACTAAGCCAGGTGGAGTCAAAATGCCTGCACTCAGCCCCATATTCCAATTGTCAATTTTAAGAAAAGTGTGGCCCTGGCGCCCTGACTTCTGCCTTTCCACAGCCAGTGGGGACAGTGAGTTAGAGGTGCCAGGGCCAGTGTTTGTCCCAGCATCCCCCCAGTGCTATGAACAGCTCCGCAGCAGCCTCCTCATTCAGCAAACTTCATGAATACCCAGGAAAAATAACAACAATGATTCCGTTCTGGGAAGTCGCTAGTTCACTGGGAATCACTCACTGCATGACAGAGTTACCTTTAACCTCTCATGTACTGTTCACTGCTCCTTCGTGGCTTTCAAATTTGAGATCTACCATCTTGGGCCCCAAAGGGGCTCACTAAGAAAGAATCGATGATGATAAACTGTAGACATTTCCTTTCAAAGTCTTGACCCTAGAACGAGGGAGAATGCTTTTCTTTTCCTAACCACTCTAGGATCTTCATGATCAGCAGCTAAATGTGGAGCAAGCATAAGAAACATCACTAGCTCCGGCAGACAAGCCCGCAAAGGCCAGGGGTGACTTGAGAGCTGAGTCTTGGTAAATCCATTTAAGGAGCTGTTAATAGCTGGAGCAGTAACTCGAAGCTGCCAAGAAGCATCCATGCTTCATGGGATCCTGCTTAAGCCAGACATCTGTCACCACACCTACAGTAGCAACTGTCAACATGAGCAGTGAGCAGGGAGGAACGCAAAAAGCAGATCGTGTCAGGAAATGCAGTTTTACTGGGGTAAAAAAAAAAAAAAAAAAAAAAAAAAAGGCTAAAGGGAAAATAGAAGGACAATATTTGGGAGTCAAAAAAGTACCACTGGATGTTGCAAGGTATGCAATGGAAAAGGAGCCTGAGAACAAAAGCCACCAAGCAATTAGGAGCACCCCAACGGGGTTATCACATGACAGTAAATGTCTATGTATTAGGTGCTGAAATTCAGAGGTTTACTTGTCACAGCAACTACTGTGGCCCTAAATAAGATTTTGTATTGGCTTGGCATGGTGGCTCACACCTGTAATCTCAGCACTTTGGAAGGCTAAGGTGGGCAGGTCATGAGGTCAGGAGATAGAGACCATCCTGGCCAACATGGTAAAACCCTGTCTCTGCTAAATATATAAAAATTAGCTGGGTGTGGTGGTGCAAGCCTGTAATCCCAGCTACTCAGGAGGCTGAGGCAAAAGAATCACTTCAACCTGGGAGTAAGAGGTTGCAGTGAGCCGAAATCGCACCACTACACACCAGCCTGGCAACACAGCAAGACTCCGTCTCAAAAAAAAAAAAAAAAAAAAACAGAATGTGCATCAGGCCAGGCACAGTGGCTCATGCCTGTAATCCCAGCACTTTGGAAGGCTGAGATGGAAGGATCACTTGAGCCCAGGAGTTTGAGGCCAGCTTGTACAACATAGCGAGACCCCATTTCTACAAAATAAATTTTAAAAAATATTCAAGCATGGTGGTGTGCACCCATGGTCCCAGCTACATGAGAGGTGCTCCATCCAATGGAAACGTCTGCATCTAGTCACTCTCCAGTCCAAACTCATGCCTTTCCATTATTCCTGAACCTCATCTTTTTCTACAAATACACTATGCCATAGATGTGCTGCATGTGTGATTTAGAGCTTTTTACATTGCCTTGCTACACTATGATTGATGCATAATCATTTTTGTTGTTCTTAAGACAGGTCTCAATCTGTCACCCAGGGTGGAGTGCAGTGGCATAATCACAGCTCACTGCATCTCAACCTCCTGAGCTCAAGCCATCCTCCCATCTCAGCCTCCCATGTAGGTGGGACCACAGGAGCATACAACCACGCTTGGGTAATCTTTTTTTTTTTTTTTGTAGAGACAAGGTCTTACCATATTGCCCAGGCTGGTCTCAAACTCCTGGGCTCAAGCAATCTGCCCACTTGGCCTCTCAAAGTGCTGGGATTAAAGGTATGAGCCACCTTGCCCAGCCTAATACACAATCTTTTTTTAAAACTTTTTTTTAAATTCAGGTGTACACGTGCACGTTTGTTATGTAGGCAAACTTGTGTCATGGGGGTTTGTTGTACAGATTATTTTATCACCCAGGTATTAAGCCTAGTAGCCATTAGTTATTTGTCCTGATCCTCTCCTTCCTCCTACCCTCCACCCTATGAAAGGCCCCAGTGTGTGTTGTTCCTCTCTATGTGTCCACATGTTCTCATCATTTAGCTCCCACTTATAAGTAAGAACATGTGGTATTTGGTTTTCTGTTCCTGCATTACTTTGCTAAGGATGATGGCCTCCAGCTCTATCCATGTTCCCACAAAAGACATGACCTCATTCTTTTTTATGGCTGCATAGTATTCCATGGTGTATATGTATCACATTTTCTTTATCCAGTCTACCACTAATGGGCATTTAGGTTGATTCCATGTCTTCACTATTGTGAATAGCTGATGCACAATCTTAATGAAGGTCTCTAAGTTCTCTGAGCCTCAATGCCCTCATTCATAAAATGAAGATAATAATAGCTAATAGATAAAAATAAGAATGTTGACTTTACAAGTTTGTTGTGATCATTAATTGGGAAGGGAGGGTTTGGGAACATGAACCTGGAACATTATAATTCTTCTTTTGGATTTATTTTTGCCTTTTTCCAAAGAATAAAGGCTAAGAATGACCAGGAACTTCAAGAAGGTAAATAAAATTCAACATCACTAATAACAAGAAGTAGCTTACTAGAAACAGCTATGAGGGAAATAACACTTAAACACAGTTTTGTTCTGTGTAACAGGGGGCATTCCATCTTTGAGTTTTTTTCTTTTTGAAAACTGCTTAGGGTTGGGTCCAGTGGCAATTGTGAAGTGCAGGATATGAGGCAGAAAAACTATTGCTTAAAACCAGTTTCTCCTCTGCCTGTTGTTCACATGCTGGTCTTTTCCATTAAACCAGGCATATCCTCAGAAGACAGACAGGAACTTTCTGGAAGTAAGGAATGAGAGCAGAAGGGATGAGTACCACCTCCAGGTTGGGTTCCTGAAACCTTTCACCTAGCTCACCTCCAACATTCTTTCTCCCCTTCCTGCTGACTGGAGTGCCAATATCTAGGGTGACCTCAAAAGCAACAACTGCAGAGCCATTGTCATCCAAAGTCCCTGAGTGACCACATGGAGCAGAGCCACTCACGAACCTGAAGGGCTCTCCTGAGAACCATTACAAACCTCTGATTTATTATTATTCAGCTTCTCTGTTTTGAGCTTTCTTTGTTATAGCAACTGGTGCTACCCTAGCTAAAGCAAACTTACTCACCTTTGTATTCCAAGTGCCTACAATAGGGCATGGCTCTGTTCTTAAGGTGCTTAATGAATAGCTGTCTCATTGAATAACCCACATATAATATCTATACCTGGGAAGCAGCTCTATCCAGAATTTCTCCCAATTGTGGGGAGAAAAAAATAGATAAAACAAAACATATACCTCCCATTATGAAGAAAAAGAAAATCTCATTAAAAAAATAAGAATGCTGACATCTGCAAGTATCTGTTCCAGCCATCTGGAGGGTACATACAATGTAGACAGTATCAATGCCTCAAATAGGTATCTTCATTTCTTCCCCAGACAGTGTCTCCCTTCCTTTAAGGTGCAACATTCCAAAAGAATTTGAGGAAACCTCCCCTCCACCATTCACTGCATGGTTGAGTGAGACTGACTCCACCTACTCTGCCTCATTCAAGGTTTGTGTTGCATCTCCCTTGCCACAGAGATTGATCTGGGGATGGTTTGAGGAGTTTGGCTAGACCACAAAGTCTGGCCGAGGCATTAAAATCGAATCGAATCAAAGGTGTGAACTCAGTTTAAGATTGTTTTCACTTCTATATCCTACTGAGATAGCAAATAGTGCAAAAGATATTCCTAAGATAAAGTTACATGTACAAGCCAGGGGTTTCCTAGATACTCAAAGAGGCAGATCCAAAATTAGAAGTCAGTGCAGCCTTTGCAGAATGAACAATGCATCAGGTTAGAGAGTCTTGCAGCCTGGAATTCATCACCCAGAATTCATCATTTCATACTATGAGGTCGGAGGGCTGCATCAGCAGACAAGGGTCTGAGTACTACCACAGAAGGAAACTATAGCTGTAGTTCCCTGCTCCCTGCACCATGTTCTATGAGGCACTGGGCCTACAGTAGGCTTGGCCAGGACCCACCAGAGTCCACCCATTTGTGGGGATACAGATGGACGGCTCTCATACTCACCTTGTCTAATCACTCCCAGTGTCACAAACAACTGTTACTAGGATGCAGCATCACACAAAAATAATGATGATAACCCAAAACTAAATAGTATACGATACTAATTATAGAGTAAGCCCTTGCTCAGAAAAGGTAATCACACAAATCTACCAGTATTTCCATCTTGAGCCCGCTGGAATATGTGAACATCATTTATGAGGTTGCCATTATTTGCCTTTACCTGAGAGTACCTTGAGTTTTCCTTGTGAGGTTTCTCTCAGTAGAGTGCTCTTTCAAAAAAAAAGTGTGTTCTTGGGACCTTCAGCTGCTCACAGAGGTTGCTGCCCTTCTAAGATGATGATGTGATGGGATCAGCAGTCCTTGCTGGGAACCCTAGGCTCCAGGTCCCTTTGGCGAGCCCAGCCCCTCCATCCCAGCATCCTCTGTCATCTGAGGAAACAGCTAGAGGAAATCACTAGCTATACCCACTACAATAACCCCTACCAGGAGAACACTACTTCATGATCCTTGACCTCTCTCTGCCACTCAGTCTGTAGTGGGTTGAGTGGAGTGCTCCCAAAAATTCATGTCTATCCCAAAATTCACAATGTAACCTTATTTAGAAATAGGATCTTTGCAGATGCAGTTAGTTAAGGAACTTAAGACAAAATCATAATGGATTTTTAGGGTAATCCTTAAGTCCAATGGCTGGTGTCCTTACAAGAGGAGGAGACACACAGGGAAGAAGGCCATGTGAAGATGGAGGCGGAGACTGGAGTGATGCAGCCACAAGCCAAGGAATGCCTGGGGCCACCAGATGCTGGGAGGATCCTCCTCTGAAGCCTTCAGAGGAAGCATGGCCCTGCTGACACCTTGAGTCTAGACTCCTAGCTTCCAGAAGCGTGAGATAATAAATTCCTGTTATTTTAAGCCACCTAATTTGTGGTACATTATTATGGCAAACCTAGGAAGCTAATATGAAATCTGTCTTAGTCCATTCAGGCTGCTATAATAAAATACCTTAGACTGGGTAGCTTATAAACAACAGACATTTATTTCCCACAGCTGTGGAGGCTGGGAAGTCCAAGATCAATACACTGGCAGATTCGGTGTCTGGTGAGGACCTGCTTTCTGTCATTTCCTAGATGATGCCTTCTGGTTGTGTCCTCACATGTTGGAAGGGACTAGCTAGCTCTCCGAGTTCTTTTATAATCCCAGTCATGAGGGCTCTCCCCTCATGACCAAATCACTTCCCAAAGGTGCTACCTCCTGATACCATCACTTTGGGGGTTTGAATTTCAACTTATGAATTGGGGTAGAAGGGATCACAGCATTCAGACCATAATGCAGTCCATATTTACCAGAGGATCTTCTCAAACTGCATCTGCCTCCCCAGCCAGCAGTGCCTCAGCAGGTACCATGCAGCCCCAAACACTGCCTCACTGGCTTAGGCCCTTGGGCTTCCACCCCTTTTGTTTTTCCCCCAAAGAAAAGTGGCAGGACCAGCCAGGTGGCTTTATCCCCTCTGCCACTCAAAGAACGAGTCCGACATTCTGTAACCATACCACTTCCTCCTGATGGTGGGAATCAACCCACCACCTCAAAGGTGCCAGGTAACTCAAGGGGATGTGCCAGGCCATCCCTAGGAAGGTGAGTGCTATGAGGCCTGTCCAGAGTCCACTCTTCTCTGAGGACCAGGCAGCAAGGTCCCACCTGCAACCTTACAGTGAGGTGGTGGTGCAGCCTACAGTCATTTGGGGAAACATATTCTCCCACACGCTCATCGACTGTTCAGCACGCTTTGACTTTCTCTGCCCAAACTGGGTGTACCCAGTTTGCCTATGACAGGGCAGGGCATCAGCCGTTTACCCTTGGAGGCCGCCTTGTGAATGGTCCTTTTTCTTCTGAGCAGTGAGGGTCACCCCTGCCCCTGCCACAGCAGTCTGCTTTCCCCTTAGGTCAAGTCCTGAGATTTTTAGCCCTCCAAGGAGGAATGTGGCCACCACTTGTCACCTGGGTTAACAGCAGGCAAGCCTGTAGGTTTCACCCAGCACCTTGGGACACTTACTTTTGAAGCTTGCAGCATGAACCTGGGCTGTGCACCCAGCAACCTAGCATCCTCACGAAGAAAAAGCGAGAGTGTGGACATGAGGACACCCATGCAGTGAGCACACAGCTGCACCATATTGCATCCCGCCAGCCCACAGCCCATGGCTTTGGTGCAGGGCCCTGGGGTGAGGTGCTACCTCCTGCCACCCCTGGGTACCCTCCGGGAAATACCCTCCCTCCAGGGATACTCAGGCAGGGGCCACTGGTGCAGCCTTATTTCTGATAGACCCAGCTGTAATCCTAGTATAGGAAACGGGCTGGCCACCTCGCCCCTGCCACTGGCACAGCAATTTCCCCTTTCCCTACTTCAACCTGGCTTAGATTTCTAAGTCTATTGTCCTTAGATGATACACCCACTACACCAGGAGAAGGCCCTTTCCAGCTCCCAGGCTGTTTATGATTGACCAGATGGACAACTGGACTCGAGCTGCACTCAGAGGCGACAGCAATAAACCCACAATTAGGCAGGGGCAGCACCTGTGGGTCTGGGCTCCATGCCATGCCCTGGACAGTACAATTAGAGGAGCGAGAGGCACTGGGATGATCCTGGTCCTCACCAGGTATTACCAGCATCCGAGCAGAGACTAAGCAGCAAATTCCATGTGGTTTTGTGTGGCACGGACATGTCTGGGAGCAGGATCAGCCTGCTCCGGGCCCCCCTCCTCATGCTCCAGCATGGCTGGCTAGCCCTGTGTGTTGGCTGACTCACAGAAGAGCCTGGTTTGTGCCCAGGACAGCAGGTCCCATTTGCTAGGCCTTGTCCCCATGACGAGAGGTCAGGTGTCCTCCAAGTTTCACTCCAGAACCTATTCCAAGATAGTTGTTTCTCCCTCCAGTCTTGGCCCAAGGGAAAGTGTGCTGAGTGCCCAGGTGGCTCTTCCATCTCAGCAGACCCCCCTCCACATGCCCTCATGCCCCCATAGAGGACCCCACAGGGCCCGCAGCTCAGGACCCGCGAATGTCCTGGGCTCCAGTCAGGCCTCCCAGGAGACAGGGCTCTTGCCTGGATTTCCCTCTTTTCCCATTTTCCACTTAAACTTGAGGTTATTCTTATCAATACTGTTAACTATGCCAAAAGCTAGGCCTAAACATGCTGTCTATCCAGGCTTAAATTTTGGCAAGAATAAGGCCAGGGTCTTCCTGAAGATTGCTTTCACTTTGGTTTATCATCAAACCAGACAACAAGCAGCGGTGACTACACATGAGATAAGGACACAAAGGAAGTTGAGACACTGCCCGCGGCCCCCCAGTCTCTCCTGAAGGTGGGCCTAATGTCATAGTCAGCATCTGCATGAAGTGGCATGAGGTGAGCATTGTCCAGGTCACAGACGCTCAGAGCCTTGGGCTCCATGAGGCCAGGAGAGGGGCCACGTCAGCACCAAGTGTTTTCTTGCCACTGTAAAGGAGGCCATCACTGCACTCAAGCCTCCTCTTTCCTGGTCTAGTTGTCCCAGAGCAGGCCTGTATGACCTCTTACCACACATCATAAAAGCGACAGAGAATACTTGTTAAATGCTACGTGCATACAAGTATGAATGCACTTAATCATTACAGCAATTATTATTCCTCTTTTCCATATGAGGAAACTGAGGCACAGAAAAATTCAGTGACTTGCCTAGTCCAGCTCTCCTCAGGCATGGAAAAGAGGGACAAGCAAGTCCTCCAGCTGATAGTCTGGAGCACCACAGCATGTACCCGGCTTTCAGAAATCTCCTGATCCAAAGACGTGCTCTTTCCTAATCTTTTTGAAATGCCCCTAAACTTCAGGAAGTTATGTCCAACACTGTCTCTCTCATGAAGTAAAAACAGGGCTGCTGAAGTCAGCCGACAAATTTGGCGCCTCCCCAGATTTTGCTTTGACGTCCCTCCCCTAGTAGAGAGAAGGAATACTTGGTCCTTTCGGTTTCCTCCACAATCTTCATCTTCCCTGGCAAAGTTTCCACTGAGCCCACCCATCGACATGGCCAGATGACAGCCACAGGCCCACCCATTGAACATGGCCAGATGATAGCCAGGTCTCCCACCCATTGAGCCCACCCATTGAACATGGCCAGATGATAGCCACAGGTCTGAGCCCACCCATTGAACATGGCCAGATGATAGCCACAGGTCTGAGCCCACCCATTGAACATGGCCAGATGATAGCCACAGGTCTGAGCCCACCCATTGAACATGGCCAGATGATAGCCACAGGTCCAGTTAGCTGTTTGAAGCCTCAGATGACTGCCACAAGTAAAATGATGCCCTGAGGTCCAGCAATGGTAAAGACTTCTCCAGAGTACCTCTTCCAGAATGTTCTCATAAGGTTGAACTTTTCCTGGGTACACTACAAGCTACCCAAGCAATAGAAGTGATCATCAGGAGTGACTGGCAACAGGAGATAGGGAGACAGGAATATTTGTGTTAAAACGCCTCCCAAGAGATTTTGACAGCAACCCATCCCTGGGTAAGCTCCAGGAATAAAAATGTGAAATCTCACCTCCCCAATCTGGTCTTCATATTTTTTATTTTTTCTGATGATAGAAAATAATATATACTCATTATGAATTTTTAAAATTAAATTAAAAGTGAATAAAGTAGAAAGTGAAAAGCCTCTAACATATAGCCTCCTCAAAAAAAAATCCTCAAGTAATAGATGGGTGCATATCTTGTAGAGCTTTCTATACCTATATAAATAGATGTAACATTGACCACTTAGTCAAGCTATCATGTGTCTTAATGTTCCAGCAGTAACATGGGCTTATAACACATTGAAAATGTAAATCAATCATTATATATACTTAAAGGCAAGTAGATTTTTATAATAATGTCTGGCTTCTGTATTTTTCCCTATAGTTTTGTACTGCTATCTCCAGCGTAACTCTTCCTATTCCTATGTCTCCAAGCATAAGGTTACAGTTCTGGATGAGTTGGTCAGATGACACAGATTAAACTGGCCCAACCATGTCCCAAATGACAGAAATTTGTTCTGAATACTGGGATGTCACCCACCTGGGCGCTTGCTTTAGTGAGATGACAGCATGATACCCTCAGGTTGATGACAGGTGATGGTGCTTATTGTTCGAGAGAACAGATCCAGGTGTCTCAGGTGAGGGAAGGAGGTCCTAGAATCCAGAAATTCCAGGAAGTCTCTTCTTCCCCTATTAAAAGCCAAGTGCACAAGGTTTGACAAGATTCTTGTGATGGCCACGGGCTCAGCTTGGTAAAAGCCTGCCCTGGAGAATCTAATGGGTCAGCTTAGGGAGATACCACAGTGCAGTCTATGAACCAAGAAGCAGGCCCTCGCCAGACACTGAATTTTCTGGTGCCTTGATCTTGGACTTCCCAGCCTCCAGAACTGTGAGAACTAAAAGTCTGTTCCTTATGAATCATGCAGTCCATGGCATTTTGTTATAGCATCCAAATAAACTAAGATACCTCCTCTCTTATGTACAAAATCCGCCTATGGACCTCTAGGACCTCCGTGGATTCCAGGCTAAGAACCCCTGCCTTTAATTAAAGGAAAAAAGATTCAGCAGTTCTCTGCCATCCTACACAGTTGCCCAACTTTCCCCGGGTTAAAGTGCACTAATATAAAAAAAAATCTGAAAGATGAAGAACTAAAATGAAGAAACAGCTCTCACTAGGAGAACACCCCATCTAATATGCATAAGTAAGACATGTTTTATCTGTATGGTTGCCATTTATTTTTCTAACTTAGGTAATTTATCTGAACATATTTTTCTTTTCATTTCCAGTCAGTGTATGAAAGAAGTCTTAGCTTCATAATTTTAGTTCTTGGGGAATTTGGTAAAACGTACTGGCCATCAAATTCTTGGTAGAATCTTCTCCATAGCAATAAATCTCAGGGAAAAAATGAAAGAAAGACGATGCACTACATCATTTCTGATTCCAGTACTATTTCTGGTTTAACATATGACTTTTATGTCTTTGTTAACATTTTTATCTAGCTTTGTGCAAATAGATGGGAAAATATCTAATGTGGTACAAAAATATAACTGTAAAATAAAAGCTCTAGGTAAAGCCATAAGCAGGAATAATCAGCTACAAAAATATCTCTCAAGTTGAATAATATAGAGTTTTAGCTGAACTATCAATTTTGAATACAATTACAGCCCAGTAGTTAGTAGATCATTCAGAAATGGATATTTTACTGTTCTACTTTTCAAATTACAATGTGGAACTTTCAGCAATAAAGGGCAGTTTGAAGAAGTGAAAAGTCATAAAATGGGAAATGGAACATATCTAGCAGGAGCAAGGGGAAAAGGGAAGTGTGAGGAGTATTTAATGGGGCTGGCATCACTATGGTTTTAGGAAGAGAATGACTTCTGATCTGAATGTCCCAAGAGACTGGGTAATAAAGGAACACTGGATGAGTTCAATTTTTTAAAAAAATGAGCAAATGCTCTGAAATGAATATTGAGGAGAAAAACGCACACTATGTCTGCTAAAATTAAAATTAGTATTGGTAAATTGGAGAAAAATGCTATGCCAACTGAAATTTAAGGATATTACCACCTGGAAGCACCTACATACTCAAGACAAGTTCATTAAAGTGATTATTTCTCTAAATTGGTAAAATTCCTATCCAGAAGATATTCCCTATGCTCCAAGTCAAAACAGACAAAGCTGGGCTCAAAAA
The DNA here is from genome assembly GCF_024542745.1 of Macaca thibetana thibetana. Lineage (NCBI taxonomy): Eukaryota > Metazoa > Chordata > Mammalia > Primates > Cercopithecidae > Macaca > Macaca thibetana. The sequence goes on along the minus strand of NC_065583.1, from coordinate 166,565,043 downwards.
CATCTCCTACCCTCACACATGAAAGAAAGTTTAAAATTTCAGTTCATTGAGGAGAGCTGAAGTCCCTGAGGGAGACACGAGATCTGACTTCCAACGCTCTGAGCAAACCTACCATTTGCTCCAGAAGAAGACAGCATCTCTATCTGGCCATTCAAACAGCCTTGGAAAGTTAGTCCAGAGCAAAGGCTGTCAGTGCTGCTTTCGCAAGACATTCAGAAACACAAATGATAATTGCACTGACATGGAGTTCTCTTCAACAGCGATAGATGTCAGAAGACAATGGAATAATATCATCGACGTAATAAGAAAAAGCTTAGAATTTTATCCCCTCAAAAGTGAGGGCAACATAAAACTATTGTCAGATACATGTAACCATTATAATGAGCTATCAAAATTTGGGGACATATGGCCGGGCGCAGTGGCTCACACCTGTAATCCCAGCACTTTGGGAGGATGAGGCAGGCAGATCGCCTGAGGTCAAGAGTTCGAGACCAGCCTGGCCAACATGGAGAAACCCCATCTCTACTAAAAATACAAACATGCACACCAGTAATCCCAGCTACCCAGGAGGCTGAGGCAGGACAATTGCTTGAATCCGGGAGGTAGAGGTTGCAGTGAGCTGAGATCGCACCACTGCACTCAAGCCTGGGTAACAAAGTAAGTCTCCATCTTAAAAAAAAAAAAAACAAAGTGGGGATATAATCATAAAGCAACTGAAAATTACTAATTTCTGCCTCTCATTTTCCCTTTAAAACTACTGGTCGACAAGTCCTTCTACTCCTGGATAAAAAATCAATCCTGTGAATTTTCTGGTCACCATGAGAATAAAAAACTTTTAAAGACCTAAATCACAAAACAAAAGATCAATTTCACATTATAAATATCCAATAAGCATCAAAATTCAAAGTTTGATTCCCAGTTGAGGTTGTTCTCCCTCCCCCAGGTCAGGGTGTTGCAGGTGAAAAACTTGTAGTTAAGGAAGAGGGTAGCATAGTCTCTTCTCCTTTCTCCAGCTGTACTTCTATGTCTCCTCCCTAAATACGACTTCTGATCCCTCCAGGTCAAGCAGGAAAAAAGAAGAGGCAAGGGCAGCAGGAAGGCTCCCACTGACTAGTATGGGGAAGTGAGCTAGCATCCATGCTCTTGGGGTTCCGCAAGTGTTTATATCTGACTCTTTCTGTCATGGTGCTTTCAGGGGTCTTCTGAGACTCCCCTCTCCCATCCATAAAAACTATTCATGAAGTTCCCTTGATGAGCATGAGTCTTTTCCAGCAGGTAAAGACCCTTTCATGCTCATCAAGAGAACTGCATGAGACTTTCCTGCTCGTCAAGGGAACTCCTGGAGACCCCTTCTCTGATCTCTAGGAATATGGTGAGACCTCCATTTTCTCTCTTCTTGGAGACAATTTTCCTCTCCATGTGGCCTGTTGGGCAAGACTTAAAAAGCCACACACTGGCTTTCTTAGGAATATAGTCCATATCTAGTCCACAAAATGCATTCAAACATCCTTTGCCTCCACAAACTCTGGGAAAGTAATGATCTTCCAAAGACGCCCTCTCCCTTGTTGCCAAAAGCCACATCAGCCTATCTTAGCATTGCAATGTCACCAACCTGACTCAGTCACCATCTTTTCTGTCTTCCAAAATGCAAGGCATTCGTATTATTCTTTTTGGCAGTCCTCTCAAAATGCTTCTTCTTAATTTGCAGTTAGGAAGTTATTTAATAATGTACAGCACTTTCCAAAAGTAAATTATGATCTTCAAAACTCTTCATTCAATTTCTATTCATCCATTTCTTGGTCTCTCCAACTTCTTTCCAAAAGTAAATTATGATCTTCAAAACTCTTCATTCAATTTCTATTCTTCCATTTCTTGGGCTCTCCAACTTCTTTATAAGGCATTGATTAGTAGTCAAATCTGAATAGAGTCAAATCTGAATGAGGGGAAAAGCTGGTTTTCTGCCATTTTGTTTTACAGTCCTTTGGAATATAGCTTCTGTCATCTTCATGGCTGGGAAATGTTCCATTTTACCACCTTGTTACACATCAGGTAACTCTTCCTGAAGAGCTATGTATCCAAGTAGGAAAAAAAATGAACCCACAGAGAAAGCATTGTATACAAGGAACAGAAATTCATAATGTCAATAAATTTAATCATTAATTACCTCAAAGTTACTAATATTGCCATTTTTAAAAAGGATGGGAGTTCCCAGTTAAATATGTGAATTAAATAGATTTATTTATCTTGATTTCCTATTAAAACTCCGCTATAGGGACAATAAAGATATTTTTAAGGTCATAAATACACAAGGACAGTGGGGAAGGCAATGACAGCTGAATAGAGATATTAACAAAATATTTGAAGCTAGAAAGCAGGTGTATGTGTATAACTAATTTAAAAGAGCAACGGAAGCTGAAATTGATGTGCTTATGAGTGAGAACATGAAAAAGAAGCAAGCTGATTCAATACACACTTCCAAAGACAGGAATTGGGGGCACCTTTGCTGACAGGGCTTGGGGACAAGGCTGAAAACAGAAAACTTGGTTGGAGGTCTTTAAAAAGGCAAGTAGACATAAAGATTCTCTTTCACCCCGGATAACCAGGCAACTCTACCTCCCTTGCATTGGCAGTATGCTACAGCTTTGCAGCTCTGACCTCAGTGGCACTGTTGAAAACAGAGGTGAGACCCCTACTGAATTAGGGGATTCAGATTGCAAGTGTCAAGTCCTGAGTTGAGACCAGCCTCCTTCTCCATTTATCTATCAGATGGCTGGAAGTAAGGTTTCTAAACTCCAATAAGTGACAAGGGTAACCCAGGAAGAGCAACAGCACAGTAGCAAGATCTGCAGATACTGACATTTGAAGGCTCCCAATGAAATGACCAAGTCACTGCATATTCACCATGAAATCAACAAGCCCTGTCAATGCACAGAGTCCCAAACACCCCATCCTAAAAAATGAGCCACCAGTTTTTCCTAAGAAAACTAAGGAGGATTTCCTTATATATTTAGAGATCCTTGTCTAGTGGTTTATGTTTATTGCTACAGTAATCCTGCATGGCAAATAAAGACCAAACCTTACCAGAATAAGGATTTGCTTTTCTTCTCCACAGATCCACAGGTCAGCCATAGTTGAGCTTGGCTCACCTGGGCTCAGGTGGACATAAGGCAGTAGAAATCTCTGCCATGTGCTCTTTCTCAAAGGCTGCAGTTGATACAGTATAAATCAAGAAAGGGCAAAACATAAAATCTAGCAGAGAAAAAGGAAATTCCTAGGATGCTAACAGTTGGAAGTACAAGCCCAATAGCTGTAATGCAATAGGGATAGAGAGGGGCTATAGTCAATAATAACTTAACTGTGCATTTACAAATAACTCAGAGAGCGTAATTGGATTGATTGCACCTCAATGGATAAATGCTTGAAGATATCAATACATGTGATTATTATGTCTTGCGTGCCTTCATCAAAACATCTCATGTACCCCGTAAATATATATACCTACTATGTACCCACAAAAATTAAAAATATAAATAAATCACAGCAATAGAAAGCAAACAGACCTATTAGAACAGGAAGATAGGGCTTATTTTACAAGTTTGACCTAATGGAAACTTGGAATAAAACGCCTTGTTATAAAAGAGCTGATTGAGAGTGTGGAAAGCGAGGAATGAGAAAAGATGCAAGGGAAGAAGAAAAAAAAACAATTCCTAATAGAAGGAACTAAAAAATGCACAGGAAAGGAAATGGAATCACTAAAAAATTATTTGGCTCATCTGTGAACAAGATTTACACAGCTAAAATAAAACACTGAATATGCGAACCCCTCTATCCCTAAATGTGGAAGGTGGAGGGGAAATTATATATAAACCTATACATGTAATATATGTAACCTCATGTATACATAATCAACATTTTACAGAGAGAAGATGTGATGAGGGGAAATGCAGGCATGTGAGGGTTGTATAATAGTATGGCAAAGCTAAACCCTGATCTTTCATAGTATAAAGTCAACAGTAATAAAACTGTAACCTAAAACTGAAAAGCCAAGAAATGACATTATCTGCATCATATTTAGAATTATAGAGGGAAAGACATGAGAAAACAGCAACAAGAATAGAAAATGTTTGCTAATGGGAGTGGGAAAAGATGGAGAAAAGGAACACCTTCTTTCATTATACAAATTACGTAAAATGCTAATTGCCTAATGTAAAAATTAAATTTAAAAAAAGCAAAATTAAAACTCCAGACAAAAGTAATAAGCTGGGAGGGTATCAATGAGTAAGCAATTGTTTTGGTTGTTCTTTAACTAGGGAGGAGGAAGAAAATACATAATAACTCTAATCTCTGTTAGAAAAACGTATAGTCGGAGGTGGCTGGCAAGATGGCCGAATAGGAACAGCTCCAGTCTGTAGCTCCCAGCGAGATCAACACAGAAGGCAGGTGATTTCTGCATTTCCACCTGAGATACTTGGCTTACCTCACGGGAACTGGTTAGACAGTGGGTGCAGCCCATGGAGGGCAAGCAGAAGCAGGGTGGAGCATGACAAGGGGTCAGGGAACTCCCTCCCCTAGCCAAGGGAAGCCATTAGGGACTATACTGTTTACTCCGGCCCAGATACTACTAGCCAGACTAATAAAGAAGAAAAGAGAGAAGAATCAAATAGACACAGTGAAAAATGATAAAGGGGATATCACCACTGATCCCACAGAAATACAAACTACCTTAAGAGAATACTATAAACACCTCTATGCAAATAAACTAGAAAATCTAGAAGAAATGGATAAATTCCTGGACACACACACCCTCCCAAATCTAAACCAGGAAGAAGGCAAATTCCTGAATAGACTAATAATAAGTTCTGAAAGTGAGGCAGTAATTAATTGCCTATCAACCAAAAAAAGTCCAGGACCAGACAGATTCACAGCCAAATTCTACCAGAGGTACAAAGATGAACTGGTACCATTCATTCTGAAACTATTCCAAACAACAGAAAAAGAGGGAATCCTCCCTAACTCATTTTATGAGCCAGCATCGCCCTGATAACAAAACCTGGCAGAGACACAACAAAAAAAGAGAATTTCAGGCCAATATATCTGATGAACATGAATGCGAAAATCCTCAGTAAAATCCAGCAGCACATTAAAAATCTTATCCACCACAATCAAGTTGGCTTCATCCCTGGGATGCAAGGCTGGTTCAACATACACAGATCAATAAATGTAATCCATCACATAAACAGAACCATTGACAAAACCACATGATTATCTCAATAGATGCAGAAAAGGCCTTTGATAAAATTCAACACCTCTTCATGCTAAAAACTCTCAATAAGCTAGGTATTGATGGAACGTATCTCAAAATAATAAGAGCTATTTATGACAAACCCACAGCCAATATCATATTGAATGGGCAAAAACTGGAAGCATTTTCCCTTTGAAAACCGGCACGAGACAAGGATGCCCTCTTTCACCACTCTTATTCAACATAATATTGCAAGTTCTGGCCAGGGCAATCAGGCAGGAGAAAGAAGAACATGTATTCAAATAGGAAGAGAGGAAGTCAAATTGTCTCTGTTTGCAGATGACATGAGTGTATATTTAGAAAATCCCATCATCTCAGCCCAAAATCTCCTTAAGCTGATAAGCAACTTCAGCAAAGTCTCAGAATACAAAATCAATGTGCAAAAATCACAAGCATCCCTATACACCAATAACAGAGAGCCAAATCATGAGTGAACTCCCATTCACAAATGCTATAAAGAAAATAAAATACATAGGAATACAACTTATAAGGGAAGTGAAGGACCTCTTCAAGGAAAACTACAAACCACTGCACAAGGAAATAAGAGAAGGCACAAACAAATGGAAAAACATTACATGCTCCTAGATAGGAAGAATCAATATCGTGAAAATGGCCATACTGCCCAAAGGAATTTAAAGGTTAATGCTATCCCTATCAAGCTACCACTAACTTTCTTCATAGAATTAGAAAACTACTTTAAATTTCATATGAAACCAAAAGAGAGCCTGCATAGCCAAGACAGGCCTAAGCAAAAAGAACAAAGCTGAGGCATCATGCTACCTGACTTCAAACTATACTACAAGGCTACAGTAACCAAAACAGCACAGTACTGGTACCAAACCAGATATATAGACCAAAGGAACAGAACAGAGGCCTCAGAAATAACACCATGCATCTACAACCATCTGATATTTGATGAACCTGACAAAAACAAGCAACGGAGAAATGACTCCCTATTTAATAAATGGTGTTGGGAAAACTGGTTAGCCATATGCAGAAAACTGAAACTGGACCCCTTCCTTACACCTTGTACAAAAACTAACTCAAGATGGATTAAAGGCTTAAACATAAGACCTAAAACCATAAAAATCCTAGAAGAAAACCTAGGCAATACCATTCAGGACATAGGCATGGGCAAAGAGTTCATGTCTAAAACACCAAAACCAGTGGCAACAAAAGCCAAAATTGACAAACGGGATCTAATTAAACTAAAGAGCTTCTCCACAGCAAAAGAAGCTACCATCAGAGTCAACAGGCAATCTAAAGAAAGGGAGAAAATTTTTGCAATCTATCCATCTGACAAAGGGCTAATATCCAGAATCTACAAAGAATTTAAACAAATTTACAAGAAAAAAAACAAACAACCCCATCAAAAAGTGGGTGAAGAATATGAACAGACACTTCTCAAAAGAAGACACTTATGCAGCCAACAAACATATGAAAAAAAGCTCATCATCACTGGTTATTAGAGAAATGCAAATCAAAACCACAATGAGACACCATCTCATGCCAGTTAGAATGGCAATCATTAAAAAGTTAGGAAACAACAGGTGCTGGAGAGGATGTGGAGAAATAGGAACACTTTTACACTGTTGGTGGGAGCGTAAATTAATTCAACCATTGTGGAAGATAATGTGGCAATTCCTCAAGAATCTAGAACCAGACAAACCATTTAACCTAGCAATCCCATTACTGGGTATATACCCAAAGGATTATAAATCATGCTACTATAAAGACATATGCACACGTTTGTTTATTGTGGCATTATTCACAATAGCAGACTTGGAACCAACCCAAATGCCCATCAATGATAGATTGGATAAAGAAAATGTGGCACATATACACCATGGAATACTATGCAGCCATAAAAAACAGAATGAGTTCATGTCCTTTGCAGGGACATGGATAAAGCTGGAAACCATTATTTTCAGCAAACTAACACAAGAACAGAAAACCAAACACTGCATGTTCTCACTCATAAGTGGGAGTTGAACAATGAGAACACATGGACACAGGGAGGGGAACATCACACACCGGGGCCTGTCGGTGGGTGGGAGGCTAGGGGAAGGATAGCATTAGGAGAAATACCTAATGAAGATGACGGGTTGATGGGTGCAGTAAACCACCATGGCACATGTATAACTATGTAACAAACCTGCACGTTCTGCACATGTATCCCAGAAATTAAAAGTATAAGAAAACAAAAAGAATGTATAGTCAATTATAGTTTTTAAAATAACCACTAAAAAAATTGCAATATTATCTACGGATTTCAAAATAACAGAAAGGTTCAAGGAAAACTATAGAAAACTTTATCGATTCAATAAAAAAAAAAGGAAAGCAGCAAGAAAATGGGAAAATGAACAGAAAACAGAAGACAATACGGTAGTAATAAGTTCAAACATGTCAGTAATAAATAATGTAAATAATGTGTAGTCACTTCTCAAGAAAGAGACTCATAGTTTAGATTTTTAAAAATTTAACTTAACCTACCTAAAGGTAGGATTGACAGCAAATTAGAGTGTTTAGCGATGGTTTCTGTGATGCCTGAAGCTATACCCATTCTTCTTCTTAAATTACCTAGAATGGCAAAGACCAATAAGTGGCATGTGGCCCTTCCTCAATACACAGTAAGAGCAGAGATGCTGATACCCCAGGAAACAAGAGTTTAAAGGCCAAAAAAGTCATTTATTTATTTGTTTGTTTGTTTGTTTATTTATGATGGAGTTTCACTCTTGTCGCCCAGGCTGCAGTGCAATGGCACGGTCTCAGCTCACAGAAACATCTACCTCCCAGGTTCAAGCAATTCTTCTGCCGCAGCCTCCCAAGTAGCTGGGATTACAGGCACCCGCCACCATGCCCAGCTAATTTTTGTATTTTTAGTAGAGATGGGGTTTCACCATGTTGGCCAGGCTGGTCTACTCCTGACCCCAGGTGATCCTCCCACCTCGGCCTCCCAAAGTGTTAATATTACAGGCGTGAGCCACTGCGCCCGGCCCCCTTTTTTATTTATTTATTTATTTTTTTTAAGACTGAGTCTCACTCTATTGCCAAGGCTGGAGTGCAGTGGCGCAATCTTGGCTCACTGCAACCTCCACCTCTGAGGTTCAAGCAATTCTCGTGCCTCGGCCTCCCAAATAGCTGGGATTACAGGCACCCACCACCACATCCTGCTGATTTTGTATTTTTAGTAGAGATGGGGTTTCACCGCGTTGGCAAGGCTAGTCTCAAACTCCTAAGCTCAAGTGATCACTCGCCTCAGCTTCCCAAAGTGCAGGGATTACAGCCATGAGCCATTGCTTATTTTTTAAAAGAAAACAAACTTGAAAACATACATTATCTGAAGCAGAAGGATTATTTAAAAAGATACAAAAATTTAAAATAGACGTAAATCAATAAAAACAAGCAATGGGGAAAAGACTCCCTATTCAACAAACGGTGAATGGTGCTGGGATAACTGGCTATCTATATGCAGAAGAATGAAACTGGACCCCTATCTATCACCATATACAAAAGTTAACTCACAGGCCGAGTGCAGGGCTCACACCTGTAATCCCAGCACTTTGGGAGGCCGAGGCAGGTGGATCATCTGAGGTCAGGAGTTCGAGACCAGCCTGGGCAACGTGGTGAAATCCTGTCTTTACCAAAAATACAAAATTAGCCATGTGTGGTGGCACATGCCTGTGATCCCAGCTATTTGGGAGGCTGAGGCAAGAGAATCACTTGAACCCGGGAGGCAGAAGTTGCAGTGAGCTTAGACTGTGCCACTGCACTCCAGCCTGGGCAATGGAGTGAGACTCCGTCTCACAAAAAAAAGAAAAAAAAATTAACTCAAGACAGATTAAAGGCTGGGTGCAGTGGCTCATGCTTGTAATCCCAACACTTTGGAAGACCGAGGTGGATGGATCACTTGAGCCCAGAAGTTCTAGACTAGCCAGGGCAACATGGCAAAACCCCATCTCTACAAAAAATATAAAAATTTAGCCAGGCATGGTGGCATGTGCCTGTAGTCCCAGCTACTCATGAGGCTGAGGTGGGAGGATCACTTAAGCCAGGGATGCAAAGGTTGCAGTGAGCTGAGACTGCGCCACTACACTCCAGCCTGAGTGACAGAGTGAGACTCTGTCTCAAAAAAAAAAAAAAAGATAAATTAAAGTCTTAAATGTAAGGACTCAAACTATAAAAATATAGAAGAAACCCTAATATCATAATACCCTTCTCAATATCGGCCTTGGCAAAGAATTTATGGCTAAGTCCTCAAAAGCAATTGCAACAAAAACAAAAATTGACAAATGAGACCTAATTATACTAAAGAACTTCTGAACAGCAAGAGAAACTGTCAACAGAGTAAACAGCCTGCAGAATGAGAGAAAACATTCCCAAACTATGCCTCCAACAAGGTCTAATATCCAAAATCTATAAGAAACTTCCATCAACAGCAAAAAATAAATAGCCCCATTAAAAAGTGGACAAAGGATATGAACATAACAGACACTTCTCAAGAGAAGACATACAAAGGTCAACAAACATGAAAAAAATGTTCATCAACACTAATCATCAGAGACATGCAAATCAAAACCATAGTGAAATACCATGTCACACCAGTCAGAATGGCTTTTGTTAAAAAGTCAAAAAATAGCAGGTGTTCACGAAGCTACAGAAAAAAGGGAATGCTTATACACTATTGGTGGGAATATAAATTAGTTCAGCCACTGTGGAGAGCAGTTTGGAGCTTTCTCAAAGAACTGAAAGTTAAACTACCATTTGACCCAGCAATCTCACTACTGATTCTTTACCCAAAAGAAAATAAATTGTTCTACCAAAAAGACACATATACTTATATGTTCACAGCAGCACTATTCACAGTAGCAAAGATGTAGAATCAACCCAGGTGCCCATCAACAGTAGGCTGCATAAAGAAAAGATGGCACACATGTACCATGGAATACTACAGAGTCATAAAAAAGAATGAGATCATGTCCTTTGCAGCAACATGAATGCAGCTGAAAACCATTATCCTAAGTAAACTAACACAGGAACAGAAAATCAAATACTACATGCTCTCACTTCTAAGTGGGAGCTAAACACTGGCCATTCATGAATATAAAGATGCCAATAGACACTGGGGACTACTTGAAGAGGGAGAGAGGGAGGAGGCAAGGGTTGAAATACTACTGGGTACGAACCTACAAAGAACTCAAACAAATTAACAAGAAAAAAAGAAACAAAAAAAAAACAACCCCATCAAAAAGTGGGCAAAGGATATGAACAGACACTTCTCAAAAGAAGACATTCATACAGCCAACAGAGACATGAAAAAATGCTCATCATCACTTGCCATCAGAGAAATGCAAATCAAAACCACAATGAGATACCATCTCACACCAGTTAGAATGGCAATCATTAAAAAGTCAGGAAACAACAGGTGCTGGAGAGGATGTGGAGAAATAGGAACACTTTTACACTGTCGGTGGGACTGTAAACTAGTTCAACCATTGTTGAAGACAGTGTGGCAATTCCTCCAGGATTTAGAACCAGAAATACCATTTGACCCAGCCATCCCATTACTGCGTATATACCCAAAGGATTATAAATCATGCTGCTATAAAGACACATGCACATGTATGTTTATTGTGGCACTATTCACAATAGCAAAGACTTGGAATCAACCCAAATGTCCATCAGTGACAGACTGGATTAAGAAAATGTGGCACATATACACATGGAATACTATGCTGCCATAAAAAAGGATGAGTTCATGTCCTTTGTAGGGACATGGATGCAGCTGGAAACCATCATTCTCAGCAAACTATCACAAGAACAGAAAAACCAAACACCACATGTTCTCACTCATAGGAGGGAACTGAACAAATGAGATCACTTGGACACAGGAAGGGGAACATCACACACCGGGGCCTATTGTGGGGAGAGGGGGGAGGGATAGCATTAGGAGATATAACTAATGTAAATGACAAGTTAATTGGTGCAGCACACCAACATGGCACATGTATACATATGTAACAAACCTGCACGTTGTGCACATGTACCCTAGAACTTAAAGTACAATTAAAAAAAAAAAAAGAAAGAAAAACTACTGGGTACTATGCGCACACCTGGGTGATGGGATCAATCATACCTCAAACCCCAGCATCAAGCAATATACCCATGTACCAAACCTGCTCATGTACCCCCAAATCTAAAATAAAAGCTGAAATTACTTTTTTAAAAAAAGAAAGAAGATTTGGGGAAAAAAAGAACAAAGTTTTCCATATGGAAAAATATACAGAAGTCAATTTTCTTCCTCATGCTGTACACAATAATAAACTTTGGGTGGATTAAATATCTAGGCGCAAAAAGCAGGAGGTGTTTTCCCCAAGGAAAATTTCTAAAGTCTATGTAGGCAGTTGCCTGCTCAGACTACAATGTATGTCAACAATTCAGAATTACTTTTTTGAAGATCCCAATCTCTAGGTACATTTTTAACTGTAATCAAACAACTCATATACGAATATAAATCTTTGCATTTGCTTATAACCAATAGCAGAGAAAAGCTTTGCATTGGTTTTGAATCACAAAGCTCATGAATCAGAGATAGGAGGGTTAGGCTGTGTAAGGATGAAAAAGTGGTATCTGCTCCTCACCCATTACAAGCATCATAGCTGACACTCCCATAGCAAAAGGTTAACAAGAGAAAAGCATAGCAAATGTATTTAATAAAAGGTCTACATGACATGGAAAACTTCAGAAATAAAGACCCCAAGACCCAGGTGAGAGGTGAAGCCAGCTGGACTTCTGGGTTGGGTGGGGACTTGGAGAAATGTTCAGTCTTACAAGAGGATTGTAAAATGCACCAATCAGTGCTCTAGAGCTAGGATCGTAAAACGCACCATTCAGCTCTCTGTTGCTAGCTAGAAGTTTGTAATATGGACCAATCAGTGCTCTGCAAAATGGGCCAATCAGCATACTGAAAATGGACCAATCAGTGCTCTGTAAAATGGACCAATCAGCAGGACATGGGTGGGGACAAATAAGGGAATAAAAGGCCACCCCAGCTAGCAGCAGCAACCTGCTTAGGTCCCTTCTATGCTGTGGAAGGTTTGTTCTTTTGGTCTTCACAATAAATCTTGCTGATGCTTACTCTTTGGGTCCACACTACCTTTAAGAGCTGTAACACTTACCACGAAGGTCTGCGGCTGCATTCTTGAAGTCAGTGAGACCAGGAACCCACTGGGAGGAACCATCTCCGGACACACAGGAAAAACCATGTGTTTCTATGCTAAGTCTGATAAAAGGAGTGGATAGCTGTGGAGAAACACAATTGGATAAAAGGGTATGACCTAATGCCAATACACCAGGCGGACGGGAGGAGAACCTAGCAAGGCTTGTCGAATTATTCTTGGCCTCTCTGTGTGTCGCATTCCTTCCCCTGGATATGCGACAGGACTCCTCTGTAATGAGGGTCTTGTAATCTACCTTCAGGGGAGTGACCTGTCCAGGTTTTATGACTTGCTTTGCGGGAGAGAAGTTGTAGTCTCTATGACTTACCTAGGAAAAGAGGAATTCTTAGGGAAGAGAAGGGAGAGGAAGAAAGCAGAGTGAGGGATCAGAAGGATCTTGCTTCTGAGGCCCTCCCAATCTTTTTCAGTTCAAAGTTCTCAGCACGCCAAGATTCCATAGTTTGAGGTACCATGTTTTAAGTCCCAACAGCCATTAAGAACTCTGGTTCTGGGCCAGGCATGGTAGCTCATGCCTGCAATCCTGGCACTTTGGGAGACAGAGGCTGGCTGATCTCTTGAGGTCAGGAATTCGAAACCTGCCTGGCCAACATGGTGAATCCCCATCTCTACTAAAACTACAAAAATTAGCCAGGCATGGCATTGCATGCCTGTAATCCCAGCTACTTGAGAGGCTGAGGCATGAGAATTGGTTGAACCCAAGAGGCAGAGGCTGCAGTGCACCAAGATCACACCACGGCACTCCAGCCTGGGCAACAGAGTGAGAATCTGTCCCAAAAAAAAAAAAAAAAAACCTCTGGTTCTGGAACCAGACAGATATGTTTCAAGCCCAGTTCTGCCACTTTCAATTCGTGTGACCTTGAATGAGTTATCCAATTTCTTTAAGTCTTGGTTTCTTAATCTATAATATGGGGATAATAGCAGCTGACAGACTAAATGAGAAAATACCCACAAAATTCACCCACAGCCCAGCGCATCCTGAACTCCTCAACAAATGTTAGTGCTCATCATGGAGCCATGGGAGCCAATGAAGACACGTGGTCTCAGATGTTGTCTGGGGTCCGCTGAGGAGCAGAGGCTGAACACAAGGTCTCCAGGCCCCCTGGGGATGCACCTTTCTCACTCTGAGAATGCAACCAAGAGTCCGGATTTGAAACTTGTGCCTAATGCATACAGAGGCTCCTGCACTTCAGCTGCCCACCGGTCCTGAAGAACATCCAACAGATGCTTGGAGCTCAGGTGTGGAGTATGGCAGTCACCTCCTCCTGGGCCCCCGCTCCTCTGTCATCTGTCCTCATCCCCCAGTCCACTCCTAGGTCAGACTTCCCAAATCACAGCCTTCATCAATGATTGCAATTATCTACTCAAAAACCTGTTCCAGGCTGGGCGCTGTGGCCTATAATCCGAATGCCTTGGTAGGTTGAGGTGGGAGGATTACATGAGGCCAGGAGTTCAAGATCAACCTAGGAAATATAGCAAAACCCCATCTCTACAAAAAGTTGTTCTTAAAAATTAGGCACAGTGGCACATGCCTGTATTCCTAGCTACTCTGGAGGCCGAGGTGGGAGGATCACTTAAGCCCAGGAGTTTGAGGTTACAGTGAGCTATGATCGCACCACTGCCCTCCAAACTGAGACCCTCAAAAAAAAAAAAACAAAAAAAAAAAAACCTGTTCCATCTTCTCTTGTGCCTGATATTGAGGGGCTTCTATAGTATGACTCCATCTTACTGAACCAATCTTATTTATTCCCCTACTCCACATCATCAAACTTCTCCTTAGACCATTTACTCTTACTCCCTGTTCTGTGAATATGCCACCCTCATTTCTGCCTCTCAGCATTTTCCCAACCTGAAGTCTTTCGCAATCCTCTGTCTCCCCAACCTGATCTAGTAGCATAGATACTGCTAGAACCTATAGGCAGAATGTCTAGAATCTGTAACCTCCTGAAAGCATTAAAAATAATAAAATCTAATGTAGAACCCTCTGCTTTTCTTTAATTCATTTGTAAAATATTAGGGTGTATATCCACCATACTCATCATACCAAAGCAAATCACAAATGGATCAAAAATTTAAATTTAATGCACAAAAATAGTTGAAAAGAAACATGAGCAATTTCTCTTATGCTCTCAAAGTAAGTAAATCCTTTCTAAGCATGACACAAAACTCATCGCTCTACATTCCTTGTCTGTTGTCAATTCTTTTTCACCACCCCTCCCTCCTAAAGACTCTTCATTCAATAGAGAAGCAAGGAGGACCTTGCCCAGAACTCTCTCCCCACAGCACCCAGTGTGGTTCTGAGTTATCGTCCTCTAGGGAGAGGCACTGTGGGGGATGAGAGACAGAAGAGAGGAGACATTATTTTCCAGAGAGAACTAGGACCAGACGCACTGGGAGATGTGAGACTGGCGCTCCTGGCCAAGTCCCGAGAAGCATCTGCGTTGCACCGCATGCAGAGATACATGGTGAAAGCTTCCTAGAGTTTCCCGGCAATGAGCATGTCGGAACCTTCCACTGCAGGGCTTCCAGCTGAGATTTTTGGTGCCACCTTCCCTGACCATTCAGGTTTTTGAGTAGAGAATTGCAATCATTGATGAAAGCTGTGATTTGGGAAGTTTGACTTGAGAGTAGACTGGCCAATGGGGACAGATGACAGATGAAGGCCTGACTTCCCCAGGCCTTTCAAGGATGTGTAAGCCCTCATTCCTTTTATTAAAACATTTAACACCATTCTATGTATACGGTAGCTTCTATTTTGCTGACCAACCCCTGTCTGATACATTTATCTTTTGGGAATTTATCCTACAGTACACTCATACACATATGAAATCATGAATATTAAAAAAAAAAAAAAAAAAAAAAACTTGGCTGGACGTGGGGGCTCATGCCTGTAATCCCAGAACTTTGGGAGTCCGAGGCAGGCAGATCATCTGAGGTCAGGAGTTCACGACCAGTCTGGCCAACATAGTGAAACCTCGTCTCCACTAAAAATACAAACACTAGCCAGGCGTGGTGGTGCATGCCTGTAATCCCAGCTACTCGGGAGGCTGAGGCATGAAAATTGTGTGAACCCTGAGAGGCAGAGGTTGCAGTGAGCCGAGATGGTGCCACTGCACTCTAGCCTGGGCAAAAGTGAGACTCTGACTTAAAAAAAAAAAAAAAAAAAAAAAACCTCATTATTTATAATAGCAAAAGATTGGAAACAGTCTTAAAGTATATCAATGGTGGGCAATTTAAAATATCATGATGCATCCACAGGATAGGATGTTATTTGCCATTAGAAAGGTACAGCGCTTCATGTAGCCATGTGGACTGATCTTCAAGGTAGGGGGAAACCCACAAAATTCAAATTAGCTTATATTATATGCCACTATTTGTACAATATGTACAGTAAACAAATGCACAGAATGTCTCCCGGAATATACATAAGAAACCAGTGACCCTGAGTGCCTTATGGGGAAAGTTATGGATTTGATGCCCAAGAGTGGGAGGTAGAGCTATGTTACTCCATACACCCTTTTTCACTCCTGAATATTCTATCATATGGATATATTTGCCAAAAATAAAACGACTAATTAGCTATAAGATTACCTAATCTTTATGAAATGCCAGCAAGGCATCTATAGACAGAACAACATATTTTCTTCCCTTTTTCTATTTCTCAGATTTTAAATTTCTTCCTGAAACTTAAAACAAATTAGAAATAGGGAACTTTGGCCGGGCGCGGTGGCTCAAGCCTGTAATCCCAGCACTTTGGGAGGCCGAGACGGGCGGATCACGAGGTCAGGAGATCGAGACCATCCTGGCTAACACGGTGAAACCCCGTCTCTACTAAAAAATACAAAAAACTAGCCGGGCGAGGTGGCGGGCGCCTGTAGTCCCAGCTACTCGGGAGGCTGAGGCAGGAGAATGGTCTAAACCCGGGAGGCGGAGCTTGCAGTGAGCTGAGATCCGGCCACTGCACCCCAGCCTGGGCAACAGAGCAAGACTCTATCTCAAAAAAAAAAAAAAAAAAAAAAAAGAAATAGGGAACTTGACCTTCTTGTTAGAGTATCTGGGAATAATGCCTATTTGCCTTTTAGAAGATTAATTTCCTACATCCATTTACACTGCCTAAAGCATATGCCCCAATGGATGAGGGAGAAGCTGGATTGAGATTTAAATGCTTCCTTGTCTTGTTCCAATACAGGATTACTTAAATTTCAAATCCATGCACTTTAACTCATTGAGTGGAAGTGCCTACTGCCTTCTGGGCAATAAATTCTAGAGATTGATTTGGTTCTTCTCATATCTTCTTTCTAATTAAAAAAGAATAAACTAAAGCAGGGATAACCTTGATTACTTGGGAACAAAATCCAATTTTTTAAAATTTGCCACTACTCTCCTCCTTGCCTAAAAACTGGAAGTCTGAAGTGGATACCCTCCAATGAACAGTGACCATTTCCATTCCAATAACACTACTAAGGCTGGAGCTGAATACCATGAGTCCTAAAAATCCCAGATTCTCTATTCATGATCCCAGAGCTGTAATAAAATAGCTCACATGATTCATCATACAAATATCGCTATTTTAACTCTTCTGTAAGACCTTTTCTAACTATTCCAGCAAAAGCCTCTTCTTTCTTTAAGCCCCTGTAATATTATATATAATTACTGTAATTATTATTATTTTGATTTTATATCACTTAAAAAGTTGGCCATTCACCAGTATACTCAAATATATTTAGATGGCCATTTTTTAGTAGTATTACTATTAATAGTTTCTAGGCTGTGATAAAGAGAAATTTTCTGGCTACTTCTGATATTTCCACATAAAGACAATAGGTATGTTTTCTTCTGCTCTGTACACAATATCTCCCGTCTTTCCAGTTACATGTGTCAATAACTCCACCTGCCTTTTTTCACGTAAGTAGTTTTGAGCTGGGTTTCTCTTGAAAAGGCAGGATCCTTGACAGGTCCCACTCCTACCCTTCTTCTGTGGAACCAACGGTGTGTGCAGCCACACACAGCTCTCCTTGGAGCCATTCTCCTCACTCAAATCCTAATAAAGTAGTCCCCCCAACACTGATGATAACTTCTACACCTCACTTCGGTTGTTCTTCCTTCAAATTCTGCCTCAGGTGCCTTCCTGGCTTATCGAAGTGAAATTTCAATGGGCCTAAACCACTTTCAAGCACCTGAAGGAAAACGGTATATTGCAAGAGATTAGGGTTGAATTGTGTCACCCAAAAAGATATCCCCATGACCTAACCCCAATACCTGTGAATGTGACCTTATTTAGAATTATGGTCCTGCTGGGCCCAGTGGCTCACGCCTGTAATCCCAGCACTTTGGGAGGCCGAGGCGGGCGAATCACTTCAGGTCAGGAGTTCAAGACCAGCCTGGCAAACCCCCATCTCCACTAAACATACAAAAGTTAGCCAGGTGTAGTGGTGTGTGCCTGTGGTCCCAGCTACTCAGGAGGCTAAGTGGGAGAATCGCTTGATCCAGGGAGCCAGAGGTTGCAGTGAGCCAAGATCACACCACTGCACTCCAGCCTGGGTGACAGAACAAGATCTCATCTAAAAAAAAAAAAAAAAAAAAAAAAAGAAACAGGGTCTTTACAAATGTAATCAAATTAAGATGAGGTCATTAGAGTGTGTCCTAAATCCAACATGATTGGTGTCCATATAAAAAGATAAGAGATACAGATACCCACACATGTAGAGGAAAGACAATGCAAAGAGATGCCAGGAGAATGCCACGTTGCAACAGTGGCAGAGATTGGAGTTCTGCATCAACAAGTCAAGGAATGCCAGTGATTGCCAGCCCTCACCAGAAGCAAGGAGAGGCATGGATGGGACAGACTGTCTACCTCAGAGCCCTCAGAAGAAATCAGCCCTGCTGAAACCTGATCTTGGGCTTCCAGCATTCAGCGATGTGAAAGAATGCATTTCTGCTGTCTTAAGGCACCCAATGTGTGGTACTTTGTGACAGCTGCCCTGAGAGACTCATACACAAGGGTGCTGGGCTACCTTGTCATGCTCAGAGGCAGTATGAACTTGTCCTTGACTATAACAAGACCCGGTGGCCACACGCAGCCAGGCCCTTGAGCACTGCAGGCTGTCTTCTTTTCCTCTAGGCTCTATTCTCCCTTCCACATCTGCTTCATTCCTCCCTCTCTCAACACAACCTTCCAGAAGGGCAAGGCCATGCTGTCAACAACTCCATGCTTTGTCTCTTAGAACTTCTGCTACTACATAGAGACTGATTCAACTCTGTAAACACTGGGTAAAAAAATCTAGGGAAGGGCCCAGTTTGGGTCAAGAGCCCCCTTGAGCCAACCAGCTGTGGCAGGGGAGACATGATCACACTGCACAAAATAGTTTCTTGAGCAAATGTGACAGAAGACATCTTCCAGAAGCTTCTAGAGGAAAGGGACAATGCTTTTAGACTTCAGTGCTACTTTCTTCCTCATATGCAATCCTTCCCAAGAGTTCCCTCTTCAATCTCTCCTCACTACCGCCCCCACACACACACACCCTTGAGGTCCTTTACTTTCTGAAGTATTGTTAGAGAGAGCAACCATTCAACCATACAATGAACAGAAATGTGTATTCCATTCTATAGAGTCTTTTAAGCTAATCTTAACTTTTTATTATAGCAGTATACCAGACTATATTCTTAGAATTTTGTCAATAAGTTAGTGGAATTGCATGTGGTAAAAGTTTTTTATAAATCTTATTATTTAAAAATGTATCAGCCGGTATTTCTCCAGTCCCTATACCTTGATTTTACAACTGTTGATGGCTGCCCTTGTTCCTGGTTTGTGGTTCATGTTTGTTCAAGCTAAACACGCTCTGAAGATCCACTGGAGGACTCTGTCTTCTTAGTATCAATTCTTCCTGCTTATCTGTTGCAGCCCAAAGCGAATGGGACTGACATTGTGGATCTGAGGCTCAGGCTTGGCTCTGATGAATATATAACCCTTAACCTTACTAGAGGCAGCCGAGTGGAGAGCCGTGAATGGTTTTAAGAGAATCCATCACCACTACTGACAAATTAACTTAAAGCATGTTCTTCTGACAGAAATTCAATAGCATCACCTTTTAATACAAAGCACAGCTCAGTGATGGGTGGGAATAATCGGATGTCGGCTCTACTTCTTTATTTACTGAAGGACAAAACCCAATACATTGAATTAATTGATCACACCATACAACTGAATTCTATGAGGATTTTGGAAATTTTCCCTACCGTTATTATTGATTAGATCAGTTAAAATAGACTAGAGTATGCCACAGTAATAAACAATTCCAGAAATTCATTAGCTTTAAATATTATTTCTCACCCATGCCCACAACTATTGCAGATTGGCTGGAACTCTGCTCCAGGTCATCTGCATTCAGGAACACAGGCTGGCTCACGCTCTGCCATCTGGAATGTCACAGATTGCAGTGACAGGAGGAAGGGAACATGGTAAATTGTGCTTTAGCTCTTAAGGGACTGACTCTGCCTAGAAGAAACACCTGTCACTTCTGCTCATATTTAATTGGCCAAGTGAGCCACATGACCATTCCTATATCCAAGGGGGCATGGAAGTACAATCCTGCCATGCTGGAATATTGGTGAATGTCTGGAGTCCTCATGTAGCTATAATCCACCTCTCCAGTCACCAAATGATCAGTTCAGTGTTTCTCTCTTGAGCAAAATTCATTTATTCTCTCCCCAGGAGACACAGATCAAAAGTCTCATTCAGTCATGGATCAAGTATCTCTGGGTAATGCATGGTACTATCTTCATCAGGAGCGTGTTAGTTTGCTAGGGCCCACATAACAAAACACCACAGATCAAAAAGCTTAATAAAACTTTATTTCTCAAAATTTTGGACGGTGGAATTCCAAGATCAAGGTATCTTCAGGTTTAGTTTCTCCTGGGGCCGCTCTTCTTAGCTTGCAGATGGCCGTCTTCTCACCGTGTCCTCACATGGCCTGTTTTTCTGTGTGTATGCATTACTGGTGTATCTTCTTCTTCTTATAAAGACACCAGTCCTATTGGATCAGAGCCCCGCCTTATGACCTCACTTCATCTTAATGACCTCTAAAGGCCCTGTCTCCAAATGCACTGGAGGTTTGGGCTCCAACATATGAATTTGGGGGGACACAATTCAGCCTGTTCAGGTGATAGGCAGTCAGTAAACTGGGCCTGGGTGTGTCTCCTCTTATTCTGGAGAGTTATGCAGTAAAAAGACAAGTTATCTACCTCGCACACACCTAACTTACAAAGATAAAACAGGGAACAGATGACTCCAACAAACATTCCTGTTTGGAAAGAGGAAAAATGGGAGATATACAGCAGACACTGGCCTTTAGCAACTCTGAAATAGCTTGAACCAATATTGGTAGGTCTACCCTAGGTCTGAGGATATCAGCCCAGTCCTTAAATATGTTCTGTGCAAGAAGCCTTGTTCTCCATGATCCTCCATGGGCCCAGCTTTCTTTCCCATCATACTCTTTGACACATCTGAAGTAGACACCGGGGAATACATTTTGCTTGAGATCCACACAGCTTTCTCAGGCCACTTCCCACCCTAAATGTTTGGTGGGCCAGGGGTTCTTTTAAGTCTTTAATACTTGGAATCTCTTTTAATTCAGTCTGGTGATTCCTTTGGAGGTACACCTCTTACAACAACTTAATCTACTTCTTAGTATTGAATTTCAGAAAATTCCAGGTGCCAACAGCCACATTCATGGTTCCCTTCAAGACATATTGTAATGGATAATGTTAGGCATCAACTTGATTGAATTGAAGGATGCCTAGGTGGCTGGAAGAGTATTGTTTCTGGGTGTGTCTGTGCGGGTGTTGCCAGAGGAGACTGACATTTGAGTCAGTGGACTGGGAGAGGAAGACCCTCCTTCAATGTGGGTGGGCACCATCCAATGGGCTGCCAGTGCGTCTGGAACAAAGCTGGCAGGAGAAAGGGGATGGGCAGCTCGCTGAGCCTCCTCACCCTCTCTTCTGCTGCTTGAGGCTTTACTTCCTCTCCTCCTGCCCTTGGACATCAGACTCCACTTCAGCCTTTGGATTCTGGGACTTGCACCAGCACCCCCTGGGGTGCAGCAGGGGTCTTGAGCCTTCGGCCTCAGACTGAGGGCTACGCTGGCAACTTGCCTGGTTTTGAGGCTTTCCGTCTTGGACTGAGCCATTACTAACTTCTCTCCTTCCCCAGCTCATAGACAGCCTATCATGGGACCTCGCCTTGTGGTCACGTAAGTCAATTCTCTCTAATAAACTCCATTTTATATGTATATATATCCTAATGGTTCTGTCCCTCTGGAGAACCCTAAGAGAGATTTTGGTACTAGGAGTGGTTCTAGAGCAACAGGGTTTTAAGGATGGGTTTCCTTAGTTGGTTTTGGGATTTTGGGAGTTGACTCCCTAATTTGATTAGACCTAAAATGCTAAGGACTCTACTTCTAATAGTATGGAGAGCACTGATTATCCTTGGCGTGAACTCTTTAGAGACTTATGCAAGATACATGCATTTGATTCTCCTGGTTCCCAGCTCTGAAAGGCAAGAAGTTTGCTGACTCCACACATGATGCCTTTGAACATTTGCAAAGAACCAACGGATATAATGAAGTAGGTTGGTTGCTCCTAAGTTCACTGGATGAAGGGATGAAAGAAAAAGGTGAGCTCAGGGATTCTAACTCCCAGCTCCAGAAGCACATACATAGCCTAAAAGTTCCTAAGGGTGCCCTGGGTGAGAATCTTCTCTGCTGTAGACAAAGAATTGAAGTTGCTGAAAATCAAACACAAGCTCTTATCGTGTGAGTGGCTAACCTACAACAAAGGTGATCTCTCAGCCTCGCCGCTGTCTACCATCAAAATGAGGGCATTGATTGGGAAAGAATGGGGTCCTGTAAGTTGGGATGGGAACCTGTGGGAGGACCCTGATGAAGCTGGGGACACGGAGCTCCTAAATTCTGACAAGTCTTTTTTTCCAGAGGAAGTGGCCTCCCCACCCCCAGTGGTGCAACCTCCTCTCCCCACCCACAGTGGTACCAGCCTTTCCAACTTTTCTGAGGTTAACCTTGCATTGCCTGAGGAAACAGCAATGGCCTCCCTGAGGCAGTTGCCAGGCAACACAACACTGATTCTCCTAAGGACCCACCCCTAACACCCCTCTTTGCTTCCAGACCTATAACCAGACTCAAGTCCCAGCAGAGCTTAGAGGTGAGGTTCAGAGCATAACCCACGATGAGGTGCACTTCACTCCAAAAGAAATACTTGAGCTTTCTAATTTATATAAATCTAGGGAACAAGTAGGGGAGTGGATGTTAAGGGTGTGGGATAATGGTAGAAGAAACATACAGTTGGATCCGGCTGAATTTATTGATACAGGCCCACTAAGCAGAGATTCTGCATTTACTATTGCAGCTTGGGGAGTTTAAAAAGGTTCTGATCGTTTACTTGCTTGGTTAGCTGAAACATGGATCAAAAGATGGCCCGTGAGTGAGATGCAAATGCCTAATCTCCCTTGGTTTAATGTAGAGGAAGGGGTCCAAAGGTTTAGGGAGACTGAAATGCTAGAGTAGATTTGTCACTTTAGACTTACTTATACCAACTGGGAGGATCTGGAAGACATACCCTTCACCAGTACCTTGCAAAATAGATTTGTGAGGGAAGCACCTGCATCCTTGGAGAGCTCTGTGATTGTTCTCTGTATGCCAGATCTTACAGTGGGAACTGCAGTCACTCAGGCTGAAAATCTAAATGCAATTGGGATCCTGAGGTGGCAGGGGCCAAGTGGTGGCACTCAACCATCAAAGGCAAGGCCAGCATAGTTACCATCACAGAGAGCAGAAGCAAAGTAACAGTCAGAATAGTCTGACTTGTGTAGCGCTCTGGCAGTGGTTAATGAATCCCGGTGTTCCTAGAGGTGAAATCAACAGGAAGCCTACTACGTTCTTACTTGATCTGTATAAGCAGAAAACTTCCAGATTAAGTGAATAAAAGACTAATTTGAATTATAAAAACAAAGAATCATGGCCCTTCAGTGAATTTCCAGACTCAAGCCAGTTTACAGACCCAGAACCCCTTGAATGAAGGGAAGGCTGGGTCCTCCTGAAGAAGAACCTCACTACACAACCAAACATTTATACTGTTAATCTTCCTCCCATCCTACACCAAGGGACCTCCAGCCTTTTACCAGAGTAACTGTGCATTGGGAAAAGGAAAATAACGGAACTTTTTGGTACTAGACACTGGCTCTGAGCTGGCATTGATTCCAGGAAACCCAAAACATCACTGTGGTCCTTCAGTCAGAGTAGGGGTTTATGGAAGACAGGGAACTAATAGAGTTTTAGCTTAAGTCTGACTTAATCATGGGTCCAGTGGGTCCCCGGGCCCATCCTGTGGTCATTTCTCCAGTTCCAAATGCATAATTGGAATAGACATACTTGGTGGCTGGCAGAATCTCCACATTGGCTCCCTGACCTGTGGGGTGAAACCTATTATGGTGGGAAAGGCCAAATGGAAGACATTAGAGCTGCCTCTACCTAAGAAAACAGTACATTGAAAACAATATTGTATCCCTGGAGAGACTGCAGAAATTAGTGCCACCATCGAGGACCTGGAGGATGCAGGGGTGGTGATTCCCACCACATCCCCATTCAACTCTCCTATGTGGCCTGTGAAAAAGACAGATGGATCTTGGAGAATGACAGTGGATTATCTTAAGTTTACCCAACTGGTGACTCCAATTGCAGCTGCTGTATACCAGATGTAGTATCCTTGCTTTAAGCAAATTAACACGTCTCCTGGTACCTGGTATGCAGCTATTGCTCTGGAAAATGCCTTTTGTTCCATCTTTATCCATAAGACCCACCGGAAGCAGTTTGTCTTCAGCTGGCAAGGCCAGCAGTACCTCTTCACTCTCCTATATCAGGAGTACATCCACTCTCCAGCTCTGTATTAGAATCTTGTTTGCAGAGATCTTGATCACTTTTCCCTTCCACAAGACAGCACACTGGCCCATTACATTGACGGCATTATGCTGATTAAACCAAGTGAGCAAGGAGTAGCAACCACTCTGGACTCTACTGAGATATTTGCATGTTAGAGGTTGGGAGATAAATCCAACTAAAATTCAGGGACTTTCTAGTGCAGTAATATTTCTAGGGGTCCAGTGGTGTGGGGCCTCTTGAGATACTTCTTTTAAGGTGAAACGTAAGTTGTTGCGTCTGGCCTTATGTGCCTGGGATGTTTGTCCCCTCCAAATCTCATGTTAAAATGTGAGCTTCAATGGTGGGCCCTGGTGGGAGGTGTTTGGATCATTGGGGCGGATCCCTCATGAATGGCTTGGTGCCCTTCCCATGGTGATAAGTGTATACTCATTCTGTTAGTTCACATGAGAGCTAATTGTTTAAAAGCCACCTCCTCCTCTCTCTCTTGCTCCCTCTCTCACTATGAAATGCTGGCTCCCTTTCACCTTCTGCCGTGAATGGAGGCTTCCTGAGGCCCTTACCAGAAGCAGATGCTGGCACTATGCTTCCTGTACAGCCTGCAGAACTATGAGCCAAATAAACCTCTATTCTGTATAAATTAACCAGTCTCGGGTATTCCTTGATAGCACTGCAAATGAACTAGTGCATGGCCCCTCCCACAACCAAGGCAGTGGGGAATGACACCTACTCAGCCTATGTGGATTTTGAAGACAACACATTTCTCATTTGGGTGTGTTACTCTAGCCTATTTATTGAGTGATCTGAAAGGCTGTTACTTTTTTCTTTTTTTTTTTTTGAGATGGAGTTTCACTCTTTTACCCAGGCTGGAGTGAAGTGGTGCAACCTCAGCTCACTGCAACCTCCGCCCCCCGGGTTTAACTGATTCTCCTACCTCAGCCTCCCAAGTAGCTGGAATTATAGGCGCCTGCCACCACGCCCAGCTAATTCTGGTATTTTTAGTAGAAATGAGGTTTTGCCATGTTGGCCAGGCTGGTCTCAAACTCCTGACCTCAGGTGATCCACCCATCTTGGACTCCCAAAGTGCTGGGATTACAGGTGTGAACCACCGTGCCCAGCCAAAGACTGTTACTTTTGCATGGGGCCAGGACAGAAGAAGGTTCTACAACAGGTCCAGGCTGCTGTGCAAGTTGTTCTACCACTTAGGCCATATGACCCAGCAGATCAACAGTGCTTGAGGTGTCAGGAGCAAATAGAGATGCTGTTGGGAGCCTTTGGCACGCCCCCATAGGTGAGTCAGAGCACAGAACTGTAGGATTTTGGAGCAAGGCCCTGCCATCTTTTGCAGATAACTACTCTCCTTGTGAGAGACAGTTCTTGGCTACTGGGACTTGGTGGGAACCAAACATCTGAGGCCAGGCACGGTGGCTCCAGCACTTTGAGAAGCTGAGGCAGGAGGATTACTTGAACCTAGGAGTTCAAGACAAGCCTGAGCAAAATAGCAAGACTTCATCTCTACAAAAAAAAAAATTTAGCGGGCAAACTCAGGAGGCTGAGGCAGAAGGACAGCTTGAGCTGAGGAGTTGAGGCTGCAGTGAGCCACAGTCATGCCACTACTCTCCAGCCTGGGTGATAAAGCAAGACGCTGTCTCCAAAAAAAAAAAAAAAAAAGGAAGCATTTGACTGTTGGCCACCAAGCTACCATGCAACCCAAGCTGCCTATCATGAACTGGGTGCTTTCTGACGCTTCTAGTGTAAATGCACTCCATTATTAAATGGAAGTGGTATACATGTGATCAGGCTCAAGCAGGTGCTGAAGGCACAAGTAAGTTACAGGAGGAAGTAGCCCAAATGCCCATGGTTCCCACTCCTGCCACCCTGCCTTCTCTCTCCCAGCCTGTACCTATGGCCCCATGGGGAGTTCCTTATGATCAGTTGACAGAGGAAGAGAAGACGAGGGCCTGGTTTACAGATGGTTCTGCACAATTTGTAGGCACCACCCAAGAGTGGACAGCTGCAGCATGACAGCCCCATTCCAGGATATCCCAGCGGACAGTGGGGAAGGAAAATCTTCCCGGTGGGCAGAACTTCGAGCAGTGCACCCGCTTGTGCACTTTGCTTGGAAGAAGTGGCTAGATGTTCAATTACATACTGATTCCTGGGCTGCAGCCAATGGTTTGGCTGGATGGTCAGGGACTTGGAAGGAACATGATTGCAACATTGGTAACAAAGAAAATTGGGGAAGAGGTATATGGATGAACTTCTGGGTGGTCCAAAAAATGTGAATATATTTGTGCACCCATGTGAGTGCTCACCAAAGGGTGACCTCAGCAGAGAAGCATTTTAATAATCAAGTGGATAGGATGACCTGTTCTGTGAACACCACTCAGCCTCTTTCCCCAGCCACCCCTGTCATTGCTCAATGGGATCATGAACAAAGTGGCCATGGTGGCAGGAATGGAGGTTCCTGGGCTCAGCAGCATGGACTTCCATTCACCAAGGCTGACCCGGCTATGGCCACAGCTGAGCTAAATCTGCTGCAGCGGAGACCAACGCAGAGACCAACGCTGAGCCCTCGATATGGCACCATTCCTCAGGGTGATCAGCCAGCTACATGGTGGCAGGTTAATTATATCGGACAACTTCCATCATGAAAGGGGCAGCAGTTTGTCCTTACTGGAATACTCTGGATATGGATTTGCCTTTCCTGCATGCCGTTCTTCTGCCCACACTACCATCTGTGGACTCACAGAATGCCTTATCCACTGCCATGGTATTCAACACAGCATTGCTTCTGACCAAGGAACTCACTTCACAGCCAAAGCACTGTGGCAGTGGGCTCATGCTCATGGCATTCACTGGTCTTATCATGTTCCTCATCATCCTGAAGCAGCTGGTTTCAGAGAATAGTGGAATGGCCTTTTGAAGTCACAATTACTCTGTGAACTAGGTGACAATACTTTGCAGGGCTGGGACAAAGTTCTCCAGAAGGCTGAACATGCTCTGAATCTGCATCCACATATGGTACTCTTTTTCCCATAGCCCGGATTCATGGGACCAAGAATCAAAGGGTGGAAATGGAAGTAGCACCACTCACCATTACCCCTAGTGACCCACTAATGAAACTGTTGCTTCCCACTCCTGCAACATTATGTTCTCCTGGCCTAGAGGTTTTCATTGTAGAAGGAGGAATGCTACCACCAGGAGACACAACAATGATTCCATTAAACTGCAAATTAAGACTGCCACCTGGCCACTTTGGCCTTCTCCTGCCTCTAAATCAACAGCTGAAGAAGGGAGTTACAGTGTTGCCAGGGGTTGTTGAGCTTCACTACCAAGATGAAATCAAACTACTAGTCCACAATGGAGGTAAGAAAGAGAATGTCTGGAATACAGGAGATCCCTTAGGGCATCTCTTACTGTCCTGCCTTGTAATTAAGGTCAATGGGAAACTACAACAGCCTGATCCAAGCAGGACCACAGACAGGTCTGGGTCACTCCACCAGGTAAAAAACCACAACCAGCTGAGGTGCTTGCTGAAGGCAAAGAGAATATGGAATGGGTAGTAGAACAAGGTAATTATCAATACCAGCTACGACCACGTGACCAGTTACAGAAACAAGGACTGTAATTGTCATGAGTATTTCTTCCTTATTTTGTTAAGAATTCACTTGTGCATATATACACCTGCATTAAGTATCTTTGTTTTATTTCCTTTCTTATTCCTTTATCATGTAACATAAGATTTATTGGCTTCATATCAGCATTTTTTTTTTTTTTTTTTTTTTGAGACGGAGTCTCGCTCTGTCGCCCAGGCTGGAGTGCAGTGGCGCGATCTCGGCTCACTGCAAGCTCCGCCTCCCAGGTTCACGCCATTCTCCTGCCTCAGCCTCCCGAGTAGCTGGGACTACAGGCGCCCACAACCGCGCCCAGCTAATTTTTTGTATTTTTAGTAGAGACAGGGTTTCACCGTGGTCTCGATCTCCTGACCTTGTGATCCGCCCGCCTCGGCCTCCCAAAGTGCTGGGATTACAGGCGTGAGCCACCGCGCCCGTCCCATATCAGCATTTAAGTATTGTTAATTTATGTAACAGTATTTAAGTTAAGGATTAGTGCATTTTCAGTTGTACAAAAAATAGTTGTATGTAATAGAATTATGACTTTGTTACTGTCTTTATTTGGACATTACGTATGAGTTAAGGAGATGTGTATGGGCGCCAAGTTGACAAGGGGTTTACTTGTGATGGTTATTATTAGGTGTCAACTTGACTGGATTGAGGGATGCCTACAGGGCTGGTGAAACATTGTTTCTGGGTATGTCCATGAGGGTGTTGCCAGAGGAGATTGACATTTGAGTCAGTAGAATAGCAGAAATAGACCCACCCTCAGTGTGAGTGGCACCATCCAGTCCGCTGCCAGCATGACTAGAACAAAGTAGGCAAAAGAAGGTGGGATTAGTTTGCTTACTTAGTCTTCTGAATCTCTTTCTTCTTCCCATGCCAGATGCTTGCTTCCTTTCCTGCTGCCCTTGGACATCAGATTCCAGGCTCTTCAGCCTTTGGACTGTGGGACTTGCACCAGTGGCCACTCAGTGGGTCTTGAGCCTTTGGCCTCAGACTCAGGGCTGCATTGTCAGCTTCCCTAGTTTTAAGGGTTTTGGACTTGGACTGAGACACACAACTGGCTTCTCTCCTCCAGCTTGCAGACAGTCATCATGGGACTTCACCTTCTAATTGTGTGAGCCAATTCTTAATAAACTCCCTTTTATGTATACATATATCCTATTATTTCTGTCTCTCTGGAGAACCCTGACTAATACACATGTCTTATGTGGATCTTTACTCTGGTACATGTTAGTCTTTACAGAGGTTTTAATAATGGTGTGATGGCCATGGAAATATATTCAGATGAATGGTTTTTAATAGTAGATATATAGATCATGCCCTTTTCTGCAAAACTCAGTTTTAATATTTTTATTGCCAAATGGTTCTCTCAATTTTATCCTATACTGTTTGAAATCTAAAATCAGATTGGGCACAGTGGCTCATGACTATAATTCCAGCACTTTGGGAGGGTGAGGTGGGCAGATCATCTGAGGTCAGGAGTTCGAGATCAGCCTGGCCAACACAGTGAAACCCTGTCTCTACTAAAAATACAAAATCAGCTGGGCGTGGTGGTGTGTGCCTGATGTCCCAGCTACTCAGGAGGCTGAGGCAGGAGAATCGCTTGAACCCAAGAGGCAGAGGCTGCAGTGAGCTGAGATTGCACCACTGCACTCCAGCCTGGGCAACAGAGCGAGACTCCGCCTCAAAAAAAAATATATATCAGTCAACCTTTCCAACATTGCAATTCTGAAATGCCTAATTAATTCCTGCTTGGAATCCAGCTGATTCTTTCCTGAACATGTCTTTTGTAATACCTTGTCAAATGCAGCCAATAGAAACCAACACACATTACTAATATTGTGTTTTCCTGCCTCTTTCCCTAGAGCTATAAATTTATTAGCATACAATCTGCCTTCCAAGTCACTGTGGGCAATCTTTTTACCAAGGTTTTTGTCTTTCAGACTTTATAACAATTTCTTCACTGCCTACCACTTGTCCTGCAAGCCAATGACAAATTATAATTTTTTGTTACATTGGTACCCCACTCCTGGTAGCAATTTTTGTATTAGAATAAGCTAAATTATACAAGTAAGAAATAACCTCAAAATGTCCATGGCTAGAAATAACAAATAATTCTTTCTGTCTCAAGTTACATGTTCATTATACATCAGCTGGTGGGTAGCACAGAGCAGACTCAGCTCCATGTCATCTTCACTAATTGACAGAGT
The DNA here is from genome assembly GCF_024542745.1 of Macaca thibetana thibetana. Lineage (NCBI taxonomy): Eukaryota > Metazoa > Chordata > Mammalia > Primates > Cercopithecidae > Macaca > Macaca thibetana. The sequence goes on along the minus strand of NC_065583.1, from coordinate 166,534,728 downwards.
TAACCAAAGGCTTCACAACCTGGAATTATTATGGCAGGAAGAAGTGAATTTAGTTGCTGCACTAGATCTTAAAGACTTCTACCCACATTTTACTGACCAAATCAAGTCACATTGCCATCCATACCTACTTTCAAGAGGTTGGGAAAGTCTAATGTTACATGTGCCTGGAAAATACAGTATCAAAACAGTAAACAGTTCTTATGTTTATCATCGGTTTTTGCTTTTGTTTTTGTTTTTGTTTTTGTTTTTGGTTTTTTTGTTTTGTTTTGTTTTGTTTTAGATTGAGGTTCTTAAGAATAAGCTCCAAATGAACTTTCCAGAAGACTACACCTAAAAAGGGAACACCAGTTTTAATCTGTGTTTCTACATGTGTAAGCATACCTAGGATCATTTCCCAGACTTATCTTAAAAATGTATGTTCCACTGGTTTTGAGATGCTATGTAAAACCAGAATTGTGTTACCTAATCGTTTTTTATTTTTAAGATGGGTAAAAATTTCAACAGACTTCTTCACTGCAGAACTACTCAGGAACATCTCATGGAGCTAGAATACCTTGAAATACACTTTAGAAAAAAAACAGCTTTCATTTCTAAAAACATAATTCAATCAGTGAATTTATTCTGTGTTATATATAAGTTTTGTTTCTCAGGTGAATTTACCCTGAGATTGGTTCTTTTAGAAGATACGATCCATGATGTCCAAAGAATTACCTATAAATAGAGAAGCTCTCTCTGTGTTGGGGAGCCAGCTTTAGCATGTCAGAGTTACATACGCTGCACTTCTGTGACTTCGGGAGGCATCTGCCCGCTAGTGTAAAAAGACGTGATGCTTCCATATAGATAATTATCCCACGACAGATTCTCTATGCTGTCTAATTCTGACCACAGATCAGGCAACTGTGTGGGATTCAGCCTCTTCTTTTCTACACGATGCTGAGGTTGCCCTTTTAGAAGTTCTTTTCCCATAAAGATTATCTTACCCTTTGTATTAATGTGATTTTATTCACTTAACAATAGAAGAAAGGTACGTCTATATTCCATAACCTCCATGGGCCTGACCCAAACTCACGTGTGCAGCCTCATTGATTCTAACCTACTCCACACATCTTATGTATTGCTGGAGGCTTTCTTGACTTTTGACCACAGTGTAACTACCATGCGCTGGATTTCTGTATGAAGCACCAGGAGGTTATCTACTCACTTAAAGCTAGTTACCATTGTGTTTATGACTTTAGAAATGCAAGACTGATTTAGCTCCTGATACTAAACAGCATTATGAACAACTTAATGTTTGACATATTTTCCAGAATGAATTTCCTCTCTTTCTGTTCTCTTGTTTTATTTACTTCAAGAAGAACATCGAGAGCTTACTCAAGAAGGATAATGCTCCATGGTTATGTCTTCTCTGGGAGTTGCAAACAAGACTCAGTCAGCCTGCCAAGCATATGCATATGGGTATTCCAATGTGAAACAGAAGCTTCACTGATCAGTGAACAGAATGAACCACAGCTGCTAGTTTAGATCTGGCTCGAATCAGAAGTTGTGACTTTTGCCATCTCCAAGGGCTGGTTAAAGCTCTGATTCATGCATGAACCACCCAGTCCATATGGGGTAGGCAACACAGCTTGAGCTGGAACTTTCTATTCAAATTGTTTTGAGTCCAGGAAAATAGTGCATCTCAAACCAATCCATCCTCATTTTTTGATGATTTCATGAATAGATGAATAGCATAATTTAAAGCTACATGCTTTTAATCTCTGAAGATACAATCAGATTTGCTTTAGGTAAAATTTGCAGACAGCTGCGAAAAATCACCCTTCCAACCAAATGGCCCATCTTTATCTCATTTAAATGAAAGCATTAGTCTCTGACAGTCCCCTACCTTGCATTAATATGCCCTCAGGAATAAGTCATCAAGCCTATGCTTCTCAAACTTTCCCACGAAGGCACCCCTGACAGACAGTAAGGTGTATTAGTAAGAAGAGAGTAAGGGTGTATTAGTCCATACCTGAAATTGGGTAATTTATAAAGGAAAGAGGTTTAATTGACACATGGTTCTGCATGGCTGGGGAGGCCTCAGGAAACTTATAATCATGGCAGAAGGCGAAGGGGAAGCAAGGGCACATCTTACATGGTGGCAGGAGATGGTGGGGGGAAGTATCACACTTTAAAACCATCAGCTTCAGCTCTCCTGAGAACTCACTCACTATCACGAGAACAGCAAGGGAGAAATCCACCCCCATAATCCAATCATCTTCCACTAGGCCCCTCCTCTGACATATGGGGATTATAATTCAAGATGAGATTTGGGTGGGGACATAGAGCCAAACCATATCAAAGGGTAGCCAAAAGGGAACCCAGAGGGCATTTCTGAAGAAGGCAGAATTCCTCTGAAGAAGTTCCTCTTTTATCTTCTTTTTTTTTTTTTTTTTTTTTTTTTTTTTTGGAGATAATCTCGCTCTGTCGCCCAGGCTGGAGTACAGTGGCACTATCTTGGCTCACTGCAACCTCTGTCTCCTGGGTTCAAGCAATTCTCTGCCTCAGCCTCCCGAGTAGCTGGGATTACAGGCACCTGCCCCACTAATTTTTGTATTTTTAGTAGAGACAGGGTTTCACCATCTTGGCCAGGCTGGTCTTGAACTCCTGACCTTGTGATCCACTGACCTCAGCCACCCAAAGTGCTGGGATTACAGGCATGAGCCACCACATCCGGCCCCTGTTTTATCTTATAAATGTAAATAAATTTTGTGTTCTACTCTGTAAATATTTATGATTATTTTAGTACAATATTAAATACTGACTGAAGTACATATATCACTCAGAGTCAGGTCAAGAAACAGAAACCATGCCCATTATTTTAACATAAAATTTAATAGAAAAAGTTGATAACCAACTATTAGTGACCTAAAAAAAATGTAGAAAGAGGGCACTGAGGTAGCAACGCAGAAAACAAAACAACTAACAACTAGGGCTGGGGAACAAAGGGAAGATTTGAGGATTATTAAATCCTGGAAGCAGGAGCAGCCCCTGAGGGCTGGGACATGCCTCTGAGGAGGGGGCGTAAATGACTGGTGTGGGTGTTTCTGTGGGGATCATTGAGGCTGGTTCTGAGCATGTGGGAAAAACCACAATGTGAAAGCAACCACTGCTACTGAAACATCTGTTTTTTACAGTGAGGTAAACAATTGTCACTGGGCTTTGGGGTCAGTCAGTAACAGGAAACAGACCACAAGAAAGAGGTCCCTTCCTCCTTTTCCCTCCATCTTGCTGGTGCTATCTAGTGCTCCCTCTTGGCAGAAGCGAAAAGGGAGCAGCTGGTAAAGCAGAAGTGTATTTCCAGAGGGTCAGCCCCAGCCTCACAAAGCTGAAACACAATAAAGCAAGGTTGGAGCTGAGAGGCAATAACTTAATCATCAGCCCAGTACTTAACTGTTTTCCAATAATAGTTCTAGCTGAGTTGCTGCACCATCTTTATTCAGCCTATGCCTTCATATGCCTCTGCCAAACATTTTACAGACTTGACAATGCACTGGCTTTTGTCTATTACCAGCCTAGCATGAATTAGCTTAGGAGGCGTTTATCAAGGGCTAAGGACACCAGCATTCCCATTGCAGTTCAGGCACTTTTCTACGACCAGGGACACACTACTTTCTCAGTTGCCTCGTATTGAACATGAGGGAGTTGCATCAAATTCTCTTCAAGTCTGTTCCAAATTTGTAATTACTGGAGATTATTATGGGAAAGCTCACCTTTTATAAGCATGACTTTTGTGCAAAGGGGAGTCCAAAACACTGAGATTTCTAAGCCTTTGTTGGTCATCCAGACATAGCTAAAGGGTAGGGACTGGGAGGAAAAGAGCCTTAGAAAGGAGATGTGGGAGAAGGAAGAAAAAGCGGGATTAGAAAGGTGCTGAAGATAAACCCATAGGGGGGTTAAGCAGAGAGCAGGTATGGTGAGCGGGGGGAGCACCTGGCATTTTTGGGATTTGGATTACCTGAATTTTGCTTGATAGTTCATCTTATGATTTCTGGTGGCTATGAAATGTAAGCTTTATATGATCTGTAATCCTATGCAGCAACAAGATAGAATGGCACAGGTCTACTCAGGTGACAGGCAACCTTTCTCCTGTAGTAAGGAATTAGAGTTCCAGTGCTGAACACCTAATCCTCTCTTCCCTTCAGGGCTGTAAAAATGGAGAGTGAGAGGCCTGCACATCTTGCCATCTGCCACAAAGCATTTCTTAATCCAACTCCCTTCATCTAGATGAAATACTTTGTGCTTGGCAGAATGGTGTTATTTCAATGTAATGTGTAACTTACTCCCTTGCCAAGGAAAGATTGCTTCTAACTAGATCACAGAAAAGACAGGTGTGAACCAAATGATAGACAATGTTTGGCCAGACTTTGTGTGTTTGGTGTTAATGCCTGAATGCTAACGATTCCCCCTAGAGCTCTCCCTTGAACTTGGTTACAAAACACTCTGTAATTAAATATCCCCTTTAAGATATCATGGTTAATTTAATGAGGGCCAACCCCACTGTAACAGATTGTTAATCTGAGCTGGTAGAGTTTTTTTCTCTTTGTTGCATTTTCAAGAATTTTTATTACTGTAAGAGAGTTGGTAATATTCTTTGCTAGGCTGATACGTTTTGAATCGCTTTTCATTTTATTATCACATTAGTTCCTTCTTAATGGTTTTACTAGAACTCAGAAGTCTCTGGAGTTTTAATAACCTCTCTTTTTTCTGTACTTATAGTCATGGAATTAATTTGATAAAATCACGATCCTTCACTGACTATGTCATTGGGCCAAAAGAATAAAATTCAATAAGAAGAATTAGACCTTGAAGAGTGATTGACAATTCATCTTGCTACTGATTTTTCCACTTTGAGACCTTCATTTGCTTTGCAGCAGCACAATTTCTGTTCTTTCCACTTCCAAGAATATACTTTAGGCTGAGGAATACTTTAGAATTCTTGAACTGAGGATTATTAAACTTTTTTTATATAAGCTGACTTTTTTAAATATAGGAAAATACATATTCTTACTCACCTAAGAATACAACTCTTTTGTAGCTGACTTTGTTTAAAGAACAGACAACAATAAGGTGAATTTTTAAAATCATCAAATTATCAATCAACCAATTTTCTTAGGATCTTATTTTCATGTTTATCTTCCCTGATCCATAGTGGTAACAATTCTCTCAAAAAATAAATATCTACTAATTAAAGTCCTGAGGTCAAAATTCCTTTATTAAATATAATTTAATTGATGTGAATATTTAAAGAACAAAATGTCACCTATAACATAGTCTGAAAGAACAAAAATTTTTAATCACCCTTTATCTTAGACATTGTCTACAATGAGACTATCAAGTGGAAATCAGTAGTCAAATTTTCAAAGAGGAACAAATAATTAAGTGCCTGATAACAATATTAAGAATTGGGTGAATTAAAATCATAGTTACAAAAAATTCATTATCAAATGAAGGATTATTTCAGGTGATAAGAAACTTCTACTTTTACAGGTATATAACTGAATACATACATTGCTGCTACAGTCTCTTTGGCAACAGGACATTAGAATATTATTACCCTCATGTCACAATTTCTCCTCTAAATCTAACACATAATGGATGTGCAATAAATGTCTACTGAATGAATGGTTTTGTTCAGTTAATGGGTTTAATCAGTTAAAAGAGCACTGAGTTCTTCAAACATAACTCCTTGGTTGGACAAAGCTGCAAATTTTGCAACTTGTCAATTATTGATGGATTTGATCTTTTAACAATTCATTTGGGAAGCTGAATTATCTCTGGATATTTAAATAAGTAAACTATTAAGGTGATAACCAAACTAAGACACCAACTATTAATATGTTCGTTCTTGACACATATAAACTAAACACAGATTTTAATTTCTTCAAAAGCATCAGGTACCCAAATAGCTTCATTGGTAAAAACTACCAAATGGTTAAAGAAGAATTAACATCAATCCTTCACAAATTCTAAAATAAACTTCAAAAAATTGGAAAGGAGGGAACACTTCTGAACTCATAAGCCCAGTATTACTCTGATTCCAAAAACAGGTAAAAAAAAGTCACAGGAAAAGAAAACTACAGATGAATATCCTTTATGAGTCTAGGCATAAAAATCCTCAACAAAATACAAGAAAACTGAGTCCAGCAACATACAAAAAATTATTTACCACAACCAAATGGGCTTTATCTTACGAGGATGAGTTGCTTCAATATATAAAAATCAATGTATTAAAAATACACCGTACTACTTAACAGAAGAAAAAAACACAATATGATCTTCTAACAGAAACAGAAAAAGTATTTGACAAAATCTAACACCCTTTTACAATAACGATGTCCCATAAATCAGGAATAGAAGATAACTTCCTCATCCTCTTACCACTTCTATTCAACATTGTATAGGAAGTTCTAGCCAAGGCAATTAGACAAGAAAAAGAAAAGAGGACTCCAGATTAGATGATATAATCTTATGTATAGGAAATCCTAAGATATCTACAAATAAACTATTAGATCTAATAGATGCGTTTATAAAGGTTACAGGATGGGGCATGGTAGCCTGAGCCTATAATCCCAGCACTTTGAGAGGTTGAGGTGGGAGGATCGCCTAAGCCCAGGAGTTTGAGACCAGCCTGAGCAACATGGTGAGACCCTATCTCTATAAAATATAAAATAAAATAATTAGTCACGCATGGTGGCACACGCCTATGGTCCCAGCTACTCAAGAGGCTGAGGCAGAATTGCTTGAGCCAGGAGCTCAAGGTTCCAATGAGCTATGACTATGCCACTGCACCCAAGCTAGGGTGACAGAGCAAGACCCTATCTCAAAAAGAAAAAAGAAAGGTTACAGGATGCAAGATCAATATGCAAATTGCATTTCTATACACTAGCAATGAACAATCTGGAAAAGCAATTAGGAAAATAATTTATAAGAGTACATATTTAGAAATAAACTGAACAAAAGAAGTGGGAGATTTGTACGTGGAAAACTATAAAACACTGTTGAAAGAAATTAAAGACCTAAATAAAGGGAACAACATCCCATTTTTATGAAGCATAAGACTTAATATTGTGAAAATCTGGTTATGTTTAAAAAAGTGTGTAGAAGGTTACAGCAGTCAAGCAAAGATGAAAATGAAAACTCTAAAAATCATACTTTGATTAAAGTCACATCTATTTTACTTAGGGAAACAATTTTTATCATCACTTTTCTATATCATACAGTGTTAACATAAAAATGTATCACATCAAAGCTACATTTCTGTAGGGTAATGGCTAATAAAATGACCCCAAATATCATTCTATCTTCCTCTTTTGTTAGGATAATTATAATAAAATATTCTGCAATTATTTGTTTCATTAGTAGGTAAATCACATTCTTTCATTATTATTATTATCATTATTATTATATTATGTAGAGATACGGTCTCACTCTGTCACTCAGGCTGGAGTACAGTGGTATAATCACAGGTCACTGCAACCTCAAACTCCTGAGCTCAAGTAATCCTCCCACCTGAGCCTCTCAAGTAGCTGGGACTACAGGCACACACCAACATGCCCAGGTAGATTTTTGTTTTAGAAATAGGATCTCACTAAGCCCTCCAGATTGATCTTGAACTCCTGGCCTCAAGCGATCCTCGTGCCTCACCCTCCCAAGTAGGTATTTTTTCATTAATTTTGCCCCACTGACTCCCTTTTCTCAGCAAGCTTTACCATCTTACAAAATATTAATATTTGATCAGTGATGTTTAAATAATGTACCAGCCACAGTTATGACAGTATCTTCAGAGACGGAGGTCTTTTCTTCAGTTTCTGCACCTTACATCTATTCACTGACTCATTGCAAATTTTACACATTTTACAAATTTTACCATTTACACATACTGTGTGTGTATGTATGTGCTTAATTTTGGAAAAACAATTACAATCAGGTCAAGGAAATAACTGTAATCTAATGTTCATTAAAGTGAAGATCAATCTCAAAAGATAATAATAAAAATACAGCTTAATTCCCTCATAACTTCAGATGTACAAACTGATCTACAAATCTAAAGATCAATCTGTTATTCTTCCCCAAATGGCAGTGAAAAAGACTAAAGAGGCTCCTGAAGATTTAAAACACCGGAGGATAAAATTTCCATTATGTTTAATATCATTCTAGCAGTGATACTCTGGGTCTCTGATAGATTTTAGAGGGCACTGAACATATTAGATTTGAATTATAATGATCAAATCTATCAATCATTATCATAATAGATTTCTTAATTAACATACATTATAACTATAATGGTTATAATACCTTTCTTATAAGAAGCCTGCTTTTCAGACTTCCTTCACTAATCCATGTAAAAGGAGGGAGGCAACAGATACTATTAATAATATCTCCATTTCATATTTTAAATAGACAGAAATGAAATGCTTAGCACAATGTCACCTGACATGACAAACATTTTTAACACTAGGCCAAAGGAGAGAGAAAATAAGCTTCACAAACTAAGCATTTGGCACCTGTCATTTAGGGACTAAAAATTTATACTCTAGGCCAAAGATTTTACAGGTTGAATGTGAACATAACAGTATTAAAGCTCATACAAGTATCTCTGAATTGGAATGACATTTAGATGTTACTAATACAAATGGGATAAAAACACTGAAAATGTCCTCTTTGAAACAACAGCAATGAAAAATATAGCAGTTCCTACAAAGTTTAAGAAAGTTGTTCATAATGATTGCCATTCTAACTGGTGTGAGATGGTATCTCATTGTGGTTTTGATTTGCATTTCTCTGATGGCCAGTGATGATGAGCATTTTTTCATGTGTCTGTTGGCTGTATGAATGTCTTCTTTTGAGAAATGTCTGTTCATATCTTTTGTCCATTTTTCGATGGGGTTGTTTGTTTTTTTCTTGTAAATTTGTTTGAGTTCTTTGTAGGTTCTGGATATTAGCCCTTTGTCAGATGAGTAGATTGCAAAAATTTTCTCCCATTCTGTAGGTTGCCTGTTCACTCTGATGGTAGTTTCTTTTGCTGTGCAGAAGCTCTTTAGTTTAATGAGATCCCATTTGTCAATTTTGGCTTTTGCTGCCGTTGCTTTTGGTGTTTTAGACATGAAGTCTTTGCCCATGCCTATGTCCTGAATGGTACTACCTAGGTTTTCTTCTAGGGTTTTTATGGTATTAGGTCTAACATTTAAGTCTCTAATTCATCTTGAATTAATTTTCGTATAAGGAGTAAGGAAAGGATCTAGTTTCAGCTTTCTACTTATGGCTAGCCAATTTTCCCAGCACCATTTATTAAATAGGGAATCCTTTCCCCATTTCTTGTTTCTCTCAGGTTTGTCAAAGATCAGATGGCTGTAGATGTGTGGTATTATTTCTGAGGACTCTGTTCTGTTCCATTGGTCTATATCTCTGTTTTGGTACCAGTACCATGCTGTTTTGGTTACTGTAGCCTTGTAGTATAGTATGCAGTTAGAATGGCAATCATTAAAAAGTCAGGAAACAACAGGTGCTGGAGAGGATGTGGAGAAATAGGAACACTTTTACACTGTTGGTGGGATTGTAAACTAGTTCAACCATTATGGAAAACAGTATGGCAATTCCTCAAGGATCTCGAACTAGATGTACCATATGACCCAGCCATCCCATTACTGGGTATATACCCAAAGGATTATAAATCATGCTGCTATAAAGACACATGCACACGTATGTTTATTGCGGCACTATTCACAATAGCAAAGACTTGGAATCAACCCAAATGTCCATCAGTGACAGACTGGATTAAGAAAATGTGGCACATATACACCATGGAATACTATGCAGCCATCAAAAAGGATGAGTTTGTGTCCTTTGTAGGGACATGGATGCAGCTGGAAACCATCATTCTCAGCAAACTATCACAAGAACAGAAAACCAAACACCGCATGTTCTCACTCATAGGTGGGAACTGAACAATGAGATCACTTGGACTCGGGAAGGGGAACATCACACACCGGGGCCTATCATGGGGAGGGGGGAGGGGGGATGGATTGCACTGGGAGTTATACCTGATGTAAATGACGAGTTGAGGGGTGCTGACGAGTTGATGGGTGCAGCACACCAACATGGCACAAGTATACATATGTAACAAACCTGCACGTTATGCACATGTACCCTAGAACTTCAAGTATAATAATAATAATAAATAAATAAATTTAAAAAAAAAAAAAAGAAAGTTGTTCATAAGGGCTAGGCACAGTGGCTCAAGTCTGTAATCCCAGCACTTTGGGAGGCCGAGGGAATTCAAGACCAGCCTGACCAACGTGGAGAAACCCCATCTCTACTAAAAATACAAAATTAGCCAGGCATGGTGGCGCATGCTTGTAATCCCAGCTACTCGGGAGGCTGAGGCAGGAGAATTGCTTGAACCCAGGAGGCGGAAGTTGCGGTGAGCAGAGATGGCGCCAATGCACTCCAGCCTGGGCAGCAAGAACAAAACTCCATCTCCAAAAAAAAAGAAAGAAAGTTGTTCATAGAAATTTTAAGTTGTCAACAGGAGAATTTTTTGAAAATAAAGGAGATAAAGAAAAAAATATTTAGAGCTAGCACATCCCTACTTATTTTCTCACCATCCCACTATCTAGCATACAGAGAGCTTTTTTCTGCAAATGGAAAATTTCACATGAATATAGGCAAATTGGAAACCTAATTCAGTGATGACACTATTTTCGCACTTTTTAAATTTCTTATGGTATTGATAAAAGATATATTTGTTCTAGTAGTTGTCTTTATATATTTAATAGTGCCTTTACACACCTTTCTTCTTACCACTTTACTGTCTGCTTTTCAGTCTTCACTGGAATGCTTTGACGGACACATATTAGCTATATAACAAGAAATAGTCTTTTACCATTTTCCCTTTTCTCTTTTTTCCTATATCTTAATAACATTTTTTCAACTTTATCAGAACCTATGACTTTTGCATGTTTTTTCTACTCACATTTCCACTCTAGTTTTAGTCTTAATTCTACAATAAAATATATTAAACTGCCATCATTAGTCCTTTTGCTAAAATTTCCCTAGTTGTTTGTAAGTTTGATGAAGCTCCTCTTCTGGTAGATACCTCAGAAAAGATTCCTGAGTACAGTATTATTCCCTGAGTTCCTGTACATGTAGAATTAATTTTATATAGCTTTGATTCTTAATGAATAGCTCAACTGAAAGTAAAATTCTTGGCTTGCACTTTCTTTCCTTGAGTTTCTTAAAAATGTTGCTTCACTGTTACTTTGCTTTGTACATTGCTATTGAGAAAGCTAATGCCAGCCTAATTTCCTTACCCTTCTAAGTAATACTGTCTTTTTGCATGGAGGCCCTGGGGAAGTTTTACTTTGTCTTTAAAATCTAAAAATTTTACTATACTATTAGAGTCTAGAGTTGATTACTCCATTCCATTGTTCCAGGCATATCATAGGCCATTTCAATATTTAGATTAAGGTTTTCTCTTATTTCCAGAAGGTTTTCTTGAAATATAGTTTTAAGCATTAGATCTGTTTCATTGTTTTATTTTTCTTCTTCTTCAAATATACTTTCATTTATTCTTCTTTCTTGAAACATAGTTTTAATATTAGTTCTGGTCCATGGGTGGTAGTAAATCTTCTCTTTCTCCTCCTTTGCCTCCTCCTCCTCCTTCTTCCTCATTATCATCTTCTTCATCTTCATTGTCTTCTTCGCCTTCCCTCGCTCTTCCTCTTCTTCAGTTTTACAAATGTTAGATCTGCTTTGCCTCTCTTCCAATTCAATCACTTTCTATCTGACCCTTTTATTCCTGTCTTTCTCTCATTGTTACATTCTTGGTTGTTTGCCTACCTTTATTTAATAGTTTTATTAAAATTTCCAGGTAGAAATGGCTTCACTAATAAATTTTACCACTGCTTAAAGAAGGAATAATAGCATTTATGTGTCTAATTCTACATAAACTCTATCAGAAAAGAGAAAATAAGGAAACACTCCTGAACTCAAATGGCCAGCACTGCCCTGATACTAAAACTCGAAAAAGACCTTTGCAAGAAAACTAAAGACCACTATTTTTTATGAATATAGGATACAAAATTTATCACCAAAATATTAGCAAATGAAATCAAGTAATCAAAAGAAAGATTATTCATTATAACCAAGTGCAATTTATCTGTGCAGTACACAGCTAGTTCAACATTCAAAAGTCTATTAATGTCATTCATCATGTCAGCAGACTAAAAAAGAAAACACACGATCATCTTGACAGAAACAGAAAAAGCGTTTTGAGGAATGCTTTTAATCAAATGATTGACATCAATTCATTATTTGTAAAACCTCAGCAAACTAAGAATATAATAGAACTTTCTCAAGCTGATAAAGATTACGCTCAAAAAAGCTACAGCTAAAGCTAACATAAAGCTTCATGGTGAAAGATTGAATACTTTCTTCCTAACACACAATAAAAGGCATGAATGTCTTCTTTCCCCACTCTTATACAACATCAAAGTGAAGATCTTCACCATGGCAATAAGGAAAAAAAAAAAAAGGCATACAGATTAGAGAGGAAGAAATAAAACTGTCCCAATTTGTAAACAAAATTGTGTACATTAAAAATCACAAAGACAGCTTGGCCAATGTGGCAAAACTCCATCTCTACCAAAAAATACAAAAAATTAGCTGGGCATGGTGGCATGTGCCTGTAGTCCCAGCTACTTGGGAGGCTGAGGTAGGAGAATCACCTGAACCCAGGGACCGAGGTTCCAGTGAACTGAGATCACACCACTGTACTCCAGCCTGGGTGACAGAGTGAGACCTTGTCTCAAAAAAAAAAGAAAATGATAAAGAATCTACAAAGGAACTACTAGTAAGCTTAGCAAAGTCATGGTCAATATATAAAAATATATAAATATATAAGTATGTAAAAATCAGTTGTAATTCTATGTACAAGGAATAAAACAATTCTAATTATAAGTTGAAGTTTTTTAAATACCATTCACAATAGTGCCCAAAATATAAAATACTTGGGTACAAATCCAAAAAAAAAATGTGCAAGATTTATATACTGAAAACTATAAAACACTCATAAAAAATTTTAAAGACCTAAATAAATGTGAGATAGACCACGTTCATAGATTAGAAGACTCGATATTGTTCAGATATTAATTCTCCCAATTTAATAGATTTAATGTAAACCCTTTCAAAGTCCCAAAGACTTTCTGGTAGAAATTGATAAGAAATGCCAATGAAAAGACAAAACAATTTCAATATGCAAAACAATGTTTAAAAGGAACAAAGTTGGAGATGCACCATCCAATTTCAAAATGTACTATAAAGTTGCAATACTTAAGACTGCATAGTATTGAATAAAGGATGGACACATAAATCAGTGGTACAAAATATACAGTTCAGAAATAGACTCACATTTACTTTGGCCAATTAATTTTCAACACAGATGTAATGGCAATTCAATGGAGAAAGAATAGTCTTTTGAACAAATAGTACTGTACTAATTGGGTAGCCACATGCAAAGAAATAAACCTTAATTCATACCTTACCCCATAAAAACTAACCCAAAACAAATCATAGACCTAAACTATAAAACCTAAAACTATAAAACTTCTAAAATTACACATAGAAGAAAATCTTTGTGACTGTAGCAAAGATTTCTTAGATATGACACCAAAACACAATTCATAAAAGAAAAGATTGATTAAATTGGACTTCATCAAAATTAAGGACTTCTGCTTTGCAAAAGACACTATTAAGTGAACGAAAAGAAAAACTAGGCTGGGCACCATGGCTCATACCTGTAATCCCAACACTTTGGGAGGCCGAGGCAGGAGGGTTGCTTCAAGCTGGGAGTTCAAGACCAGCCTGGGCAACAAAGCATGACCCCAGTCTCTATTTTGAAAAGAGAAAGGAAGAAGGGGGAAAAAAAAAAAAAAAGAAAAGCCCACAAACTAGGAGAAAATATCGGCAAAACACATTGGACCAGGCGTGGTGGCTCACGCTTGTAATCCCAGCACTTTGGGAGGCTGACGTGGTCGGATCACCTAAGGTTAGAAATTTGAGACTAGCCTGGGCCAACATGGTGAAACCCCATCTCTACTAAAAAAAAAAATTTATATATACAAAAATTATCAGGGCATGGTGGCACACACCTGTAGTCCCAGCTACTCAGGATGCTGAGGCAGAAGAATTGCTTAAACCTGGGGGGTGGAGGTTGCAGTGAGGCAAGATCAGGCCACTGCACTCCAGCCTGGGCGACAGAGTGAGATTCCATCTCCAAAAACAAAAAAACATGTCTGATAAAGGATTTGTGTCCTAAATATATAAGGAATTATCAAAACTCAACAGTAAGTAAACAAACAACCCAATTTTTTAAATAGTCAAAACATTTGAACAGACACTTCACCAAGGAAGATGCATAGGCAGCAAGCAAGCATATGAAAAGATGCTCCACAGAGTACATCATTAGGAAAATGAAAAATGAGACCCTAATAAGAAACCAGTACAGCAGGACAGAAGGGAGAAAACTAAGAAAACCAAGAGGTGATGAGGAAGCAGAGCAACTAGAGCTGTCACACGCTGCAGGTGAGAATGTCAAATGGAACAGCACACTCAGGCAGCTTGGTGGGCCAGGCCCAGGGGCCCCCTGCTCTGTGCAGCCTGGGGTAGAATTATACGGTTTGGCTGTGTCTTCACCCAAAATCTCATCTTGAATGGTAATCCCCATAATCCCCACATGTCAAGGGTGGGACCAGGCAGAGGTAATTGGATCATGGAGGCAGTTTCCCCTATACTGTTCCAGTGATCATGAGTCTCATGAGATCTGATGGTCTTATAAGCGTCTGGTATTTCCCTTGCTTGTACTCTGTCTCTCCTGCCCTGTGAAGAAGGTACCACTTCTTTTTTGCCTCCTGCATGATTGTAAGTTTCCTGAGGCCGCCCCATCAATGTGAAACTGTGAGTCAATTAAACCTCTTTACTTTATAAGTTACCCAGTCTCGGATATTCTTCATAGCAGTGAGAGTGCGGACTAATACAGGTAGCAAGCATAGGAAAAGATGCTCCACATAGTATGTCATGAGGAAAACACAAAATGAAAGCCTAATAAGAAACCAGCACATTAGGATAGAAGGAAGAAAACTAAGAAAACCAAGTGCTGATGAGAATGCAGAGCATCTGGACTGTCACACACTGTGGGTGAGAATGCCAAAGGGTACAGCACACTCAGGCAGCTTCTCATAACGTTCAAATACAACCCCACTTACTTACCCAACATCAACAAAAACTCATGTTCACAACAGAAAATCTGTATGGAAATATTTATAGCGACCTTATCCATAATCATCAAAACTCGGGAAAATCCAAATGTTTTTGGATTTTCCAAAACATCTAAACTGGTGAATGGATAAACAAACAGGTACATCCATACAATGGACCACTACTCATTGATGAAAAGTAATAAACATGCAACAACATGGATGAAACTCAAATGCATTATACTAAGGGAAAGAAGCTGGACTCAAAGGGCAATTACATTCTGTGTGAGTCCACCTATACAGCATTATAGAAAAGGCTAAACTAATTGCACTCTAGCCTGGGCAATAGAGTGAGACTCCATCTCAAAAAAAGAAAGAAAGAAAGAAAAGGCTAAACTATAGGGACAGAAAACAGATCAGTGGTTACCAGGAAGTAGGAGCTAGAGAGGAGTGACTTAGAGGACACAATGGAATTTTGTGGATAATGGAATTTTTCCACCTCTTGATTGTGGTGACAGCTATGTGACTGCATGAATTGTCAGAACTCACAGCACTGTAAACCAAAAAGGGTGAATTTGTCTGTATGTAAATCATACCTCAATTTATTTAAGTGTATGACTTTCATATTCTTCTATTAACACCTGGAAACATTAAACTAAAACATTCCTACATAGCACTTACATAACTTATCATTATAACCTACATGCAGAAGATATTTCTATTTTCTCAGGACAGAATATTGGTTTTTCTGAACGAAGGATTGAAAACTGAAAGAAAATACTATCAAGCCCACTTTGAAACTTTCTCTGCTGTGAGGAAAAATTGCCTATAAATTGCAAATCACTGTCCTTCATCATTTCTCTTCACACACAAATTGAGCAGTAAAATCCTCTTTCTTGTTTTAATTTCAGCAATAGTTCATTTGCTTCTGGGAAAGAATTCATCATAATCAATCTGATTATTTTCATGTTTGCTAGCAGGTTGTATGATTTGACCAATAGTCATATGGATAATTTGAAATATTTGTTTGTTCATATCAGTCTAAACATAATCCATTGTGTTCTGTAGCAAAGTAATTCTTTATGCCTGAAAAAAAAAATCAGAATCATCTGTTTTAATGAAAACTCCCCTGATACAGGATAAAATTCCTGTCTTAAATGGCACTGAGTAAAACCAACCTGAAGAAATAATCACCAAATGACTGAAGACACAAAACACCTACACGTGAGCCAAACTGTGAAGCAGAATAAAATATAAATCTATCACGCACTTATCTCATCTCAGAGAACTGCTGAGCACTCAAGCGCTTCTTTTTCTTTTTGCCTAAGTGGGTGGAAATGTTTTCCTTTCATTTACTGGAAACAAAAGTGATGTAGCATCAGCAGATAGACTATGAAATGAAACATTTGAAAAAAAAAAAAAAAGATAAGATGATGCCTAGTTAAATGTAAACAAGGCACACGACCGGAGACTCCATTAGGGCATGAATTTTGCAATCAAAAACTGTATTGGGGGCTGGGCTCAGTGGCTCACACCTGTAATCCCAGCACTTAGGGAGGCTGAGCCTGGCGGATCACCTGGGATCAGGAGTTCAAGACCAACCTGGCCAACATGGTGAAACCCCATCTCTACTAAAAATACAAAAATTCGCCGGGCATGGTGGCACGTGCCTGTAGTCCCAGCCACTAGGGAGACTGAGGTAGGAGGATCACTTGAACCTAAGAAGTGGAGGTTGCAGTGAGCCAAGATCACACCACTGCACTCCAGCTTGAGTGACAGAGTGAGACCCTGTCTAAAAATAAAAATAAAAAATTGTATTGGGAAAAATGTAAATGTGGAAGGAAAAGGTCAATGATCCTATCAAGGACAGAAAGAGCACACAGCACATGCCAGGACCCACAGGGCCCAAGAGGCAAGACAGATAGGACAGTCAAAAATACAACAAGTTAGCGGTGGAACGAGGACAAGAGAAGTCAGCTCAGTCAACCAGTGAACAGGAAAAAACCAGTAAGTGGAAAAGAATTCATAAATTGTAAATAAAATCAAAAATATGATCAATGTGAAATAAATAATTGTATTTTTGGAACACTCCCTCCCCAAAAGACATGTTTTGACATATCATAAATGAAAAAGGTTAGTAGAGTGAAATGTTTTCTCAATTCGTCATTATGTTAAGAGAAAATTTGTTATTAAAAATTCCAGTTTGGACTAATTGGACTTTAGGAAGGTCCTTATGGTCAAAACAGAGAAACAGAAGCTAGAAGAAGCATCATTGAGCAGATTATTAGCCAAATCAACAATCAGCCAGGTGAGGTGGTCCCAGCCCTTTGGGTGCCCAAGACAGGTGGATCGCTTGAGCCCACGAGTTTGAGACCACCCATGGGCAATATGGAAAAACCCTGTCTCTACAAAAAAAAAAAAAAAAATGCAAAACTTAGCCAGGTGGCGTGGTGGTGTATGCCATAAGTCCCACCTACCCAGGAGGCTGAGATGAGAGTATCAATTGAACCCAGGAGGTAGAGGCTGCAGTAAGCCATGATCACACCACTGCACTTCAGCCTGGGCAAAAGAGGGAGAGCTGTCTCAAAAAAATAAGTATATAAATGAACAATCTCCTAAGAGCGCTTAACAACAGCACAAATTAGATACAATTTGTCTGTTAGGTCTCAGGTGTCTGATCCCAGCCCTGTCTCAAAGTTTGTGTCTGTTCCTCTCAGACAACATAGACAAGAACACTGATCGCATGGTTATTAAAGTCGCATGTGGCATAAAGTACACAGAGATAACCAAATGATTGATTAAATTTACACCCAAAAAGCCCTAAATAACCCATAGCAATGGGGCAAATCTAACATGATGAAATTTAAAAAGGAATATATTTCAGGTTCCTCACTTGCTTCAAAAACATAAAACCCACTCGGGTCAAAAATAACTCCACTTACGTGGTTTATATAAGATATATTATGTGGCATATGTGGCTTATCAGAAGTATAAGCAAACATTCCACAGAAGTTGAGAGTATGATGTCCCAGCCTCATTCAAAAGCAAGGAAAGGGGTGGTCTGTTCTCTTCTGCACTAGGTGGGCCACACCAGTGGCTGTGTCTGGCTCTAGGAGTCACATTCCAGAAAGATGATTTACAACCTAGCTTCTGTTAAGGAGAGTTACCAGCCTAGGGGACCACTGGGTTACATAAAGAACTATAAGAACAGAAGATTGACTGGGGAAACGAGAGACCTTCCGGTATTCCAAGTTTTAGCCCATAGTGAAAGTGTTAAGATTTGCTCAGCATGGTCCCCAGAGGGTGAAATTAGGGCCAGTGGGTGGCAAATGCTAGAGAGCCAGGTTTTAGCCAGGTATAGGAAGACATTTCCAAGGTAGGTGTGGTCCCTATAATCCCAGCACTTTGGGAGGCTGAGGTGGAAGGATCACGTGAGCCCAAGAGTTCAAGACCAGCTTAGGCAACATAGTGAAACCCCTTCTCTATAAAAACATTTTTTTTTAATTAGCCAGGTGTGGTGGTGCATTCCTGCAGTCCCAGCTACTCAAGAGGCTGAGGCAGGAGGATCTCTTGAGCCCAGGAGGTCAAGGCTGCAGTGATTGCACCACTGCTCTCCAGCCTGGGTGACAGAGCAAGACCCTTTCTCCAAAAAAATAAAAAAGAAAAGAAAAGCGAAAAGAGAAAGACATTCTGACAGGGGTGCCTCAAGGTAAAACAGGCTGCCTTAAGAACTGGGAGCAAATGGCCAGTTTCTGGACACATTTCTGCAGGGACTCCAAAACCACAAAAGAAATATTTTAGATGAGGGCTGATGGTCATTTGGGGTTAGGAACCTAAAGGTTCCTCTCCGTGCTGCTTGTGTGCATCATGTGCTCTTCACCCAATATGTCCTCTTTTAGACAATATATCCTCTTACAAACAGCAAAAGAGAACTTGTGTTGGCTTCTATCCTGCTGTCAAAATCTGGTGCGGGACATAACCAGTTCTAAAAGGTAGCATTAAACTTTCAGAGAAGTCAAGAAAGGACAATGGGGGCCAAGGGCAGAGGGAGGGCCGCTGGAGACCAGACATCACCCACTGCAGCCAGAGGATGGGAAGGACCCACCGAGAAGGGGGGTTCTGCCCAAGGCTGCTCCCTTGCTCCTCCACGCTGAGTCCGACGGCCTTTCGCTGCCCACCCTCTGTCTGCCTCTTGCTAACTTTTTTGGTTCTTTAAGCTGTTGGCCTAAATCTCACAAATAGTGTGTTTCTGTCTTTTTCTTTTATTATAAAAACATAACAGAAAAAAAAGGGGGGAAAGACATAGAAGCTAAAAAAAACAATCACATCATGAACTAACACTATTTACCCAATACAAGTCATCTGAAATCCCCTTCTCCATCTTCGGGAAAGCTTCGCTCTGAATGCTAATGGATTTGCCCTGAAGTACCCTGGCTCTGATTTCCGGAGCATTATTTACTACTGTACATGGTCACGACAGTTCAGTCTATTTCAGTCCCACAGCGTCGCTGAGTATTTCTCTCTTCCACACCTGCTTTAAAAAGTTGCATCTCGGCCGGGCGCGGTGGCTCACGCCTGTAATCCCAGCACTTTGGGAGGCCGAGGCAGGTGGATCACGAGGTCAGGAAATCGAGAACATCCTGGCTAACACGGTGAAATCCCGTTTCTACTAAAAACACAAAAAATTAGCCGGGCGTGGTGGCGGGCGCCTGTAGTCCCAGCTACTCGGGAGGCTGAGGCAGGAGAATGGCGTGAACGCGGGAGGCGGAGCTTGCAGTGAGCCGAGATCGCGCCACTGCACCCCAGCCTGGGCAACAGAGCGAGACTCGGTCTCAAAAAAAAAAAAAAAAAGTTGCATCTCATACGTGAATCAAAGCTAATCTTCTATTCAAATGTGCAAGTCTTCAAAAATTTTTATTGAAGTCATAGTTAAACACAGTAAAAAATGCAAAAATTATTTTAAAATATATAATGAAGAAAAAGTCTTCCTCTCAGGTCCCAATCCCCATCCACCTTCCCCACAGGCACAAGTGATGACCAATTTCCTGTATTAATCTATGCATAGATTATTTCTTTATTTATTTTTGTTCATTTTGAGATGAAGTTTTGCTCTTTACCCAGGCCGGAGTGCAGTGGCACAATCTCGGCTCACTGCAACCTCCACCCCTCAGGTTCAAGTGATTCTCCTGCCTCAGCTGCCTGAGTAGCTGGGATTATAGGTGCCCACCACCACACCTGGCTAATTTTTGCATTTTTAGTAGAGATGGGGTTTCGCCATGTTGGCCAGGATAGTCTCGAACTCCTGACCTCAGGTAATCCGACCACCTCGGCCTCCCAAAGTGCTAGGATTACAGGCGTGAGCCACCACACCCAGCCTGCACAGATTATTTCTAACACGATATGCAAGTGCATGTGTATGCTCACACATGCACACATATACGTGTGCATGCATCAACATGTGAACACTCTTCTTCACGTAAATGGAAGCAACTCTTACACTGTTCCGCTCTTGTTTTTGCACTCAAGGTCTGCTGTGCTACACCTGTCACTATAACACCAATTAACTCACACACCACTGGCACGCAGAGGAATGATGTCAGAGAACCTGAAAGTTGTGTTGGTTCACAGGCAATTTTTCCTAGGCAAGGGGAGCTTAGCTTTGAATTACGAGAGCAGAATTAGAACCTTCAGCAAGAAAGGAAATGGCTCTCCACATGAAGATCTTTCAGTAGTGTCTTAAGAAAACGTAAAAGGAGTGCCTGCACGGCCCCAGAGAGGGGCACCCCACCTTGCCAGTGCTCACCTTGTCGGTTCTGGGCTTGCAATGAGGTGTAAATCCTTCAGTGCTCATGTGCCTGTCATCCCCAAAGCAGCATCCCCACGCCATTTATCATTAGTAGAACTATCATCCCCTCAAGCAGTTTCAGCTCCCCTGAGCTACCTGCCTGGACTGCCCAAGTTACCTCCCTATGTACCAGGATCGCTTCTGTCAATGCTCAGGTTTGGAAGTTGCACATGTCTTGAGAGGGGTCCCAATAACACTGCCTTGTCTGTAAAGCTGGTTATGTTTAACCTGTGCCGGGCAGAGTGCATGTGATAGCAGAGAAGGCTGCATCTGGGGAATCCCCCATGAACTGGTATAGGTAACTGGTGCAGGTCACTGGTGCAGGTCACTGGTGCAGGTCACTGGAAAGTCTTCCTCACAGTTGCTCCATAAATTAGCTATGTACTTCAATAGTCTCCAACCAATACCCATCTAGGCTGCATGCAGTGACTTACTAATTAAATGATGCTGTAATTAACCTAGGAAGCTGTGGTTATGAACTGAATTGTGTTCCCCTCCAGCATTCATAAGCTGAAGTTTTAACTCCCAGTACCACATATCGTGACTGTATTTGGAGACAAGGCCTTTAAAGACATAACGACGGGGCTGGGTGCGGTGGCTCACGCCTGTAATTCCAGCACTTTGGGAGGCCGAAGCCAGTGGATCACCTGAGGTCAGGAGTTCAAGACCAGTCTGGCCAACGTGGTGAAACCCTGTGTCTACTAAAAATACAAAAAACTTAGCCAGGCATGGTGGCGGGCGCCTGTAATCCCAGCTACTCGAGAGGCTGAGGCACGAGAATTGCTTGAACCTCGGAAGTGGAGGTTACAGTAAGCTGACATTGTGCCACTGCACTCCAGCCTGGGCGACAGAGTGAGACTCTGTCCCACAAAAAATAAAAATAAAATAATAAAGATATAATTAATATAATATATAAAATATAATAAATAAAATAAAAATAGCAATATGTAATCTAACATTTAAATCAAAGATCAGTGGGCACGTGAAAGGAAAAAAAAAAGCCATGTGACAAAATCACGAAGGGTAAGTGCCTGAGATGAGGCGTAGGAAAGCAGAAAGGGAAAATCCCCTGCAAGGTGGAAGCTTTACCTGCCTCACAATCCTGCTAACCGCTGGCTGTGCTTTACCTGCCTCACAATCCTGCTAACCGCTGGCTGTGCTTTACCTGCCTCACAGTCCTGCTAACCGCTGGCTGTGCTTTACCTGCCTCACAATCCTGCTAACCGCTGGCTGTGCTTTACCTGCCTCACAGTCCTGCTAACTGCTAGCTGTGCTTTACCTAGATTCAGCCTAATGCATCATGTCACCCTGTCCCTCCTTTAACTCTCACAGTCCACACGAGAAACACTACAAAGCCAATTCACAGCAAACCCTATCAGACCGTGCCACTTTCATGTACCACCCAGTGTGGGATACATGTGCATTTTGTGAAATTATTCTGACATCTGGATTCTTTTAAAAAGAATTGTGTGGCCCACTTTTTCATCCCACAATATTACAGAAAAGAAAACTAACTTGATTCCTCCCTTCCAGCTTCAAATTAAACCTAGCGATCAATGAACTATTGTTTTATCAATCCTTCCTGGATAATGTTCACACCATAATATTAAATTAGAAAAAGAAGACATCTAATTTCCCTCACCTATAAAAGTTATATGATCTTTCTGCTCATGTTCAATTTGCATCAGTCCATTCAGTCACAAGTGTTCCAACTCCAATATAATCGTAATGTGTCATTATTACAGGAGCACCCCATTCTGAAGGAATAAGGTGTTCTGCCTAAGAGGAGTCCCAGATAACTCAAGTTTGCTATTTGAGCACAGGAACTTCATTGTGTTATTTAAATGCAGCTATTCTTACATGTATATAAATGTACATTTTTCTATTTAAATATATAGCCCGCCTGGTCTTTGGGGGATAATAAGTTCTTTGTGTTTAATAATTGCCGTGGCAAGTGGTATTTCCATTCATCATAAAATCACTTATTTCATAAGTGGAGTTCTTCCAGGAACATGACACTCAATGGAATCAGATGAGGAGACAGGCGGAGACATTCTGAGGTTCAGCGGCAGCTCTGCTCCTGCTGAACTCACGGCCCAAGGCCCCACTGGCCAGTGGATGGAGTGAGCCCCTGGCATGGTCCTACCCCTCAGGACAGTGGCCTGCTCCCTGGACTCAGAAAAGCCTGACTGTTCTTCCCCATCTCTCTCACAGCCATTGCCATTCCTCTGGCCTCAGTCTCATGACCTTAATTCTATGTGCCCAATCTTTCTGTTCCCTAGATTCTCAACATGGAAGCTGACATCTCATCTCTTCCTGCCGGCCACTTTGCTGGCCAGCCTACAGCCTGGCTTGCTTTGGCTCACAGGCCCAGCACTGATCCCATCTGTTGGGAAAGGGCTGGGAAGGGGCAAGGGTTGGTCTTCATAAGGCTGCTCCCTTGGCAATGAAGCAGTGTCACTTAAAAGAGGATGAGACACCACTAGTGACATATTCCCACCAGGGGCTTCAAGAACAGTCCCCCAGTTCTAATTGGCATGGAGTAAGCATCATTGTGTTAGCTCCAGCTGAACCCTCTGAGATCTGACAGACTCCAACTTTCTCTTCTGAGCATCCACACTTCCTGGCTGGATTCTGATACCGTTTATCTTCATCCATTACCTTTGCCAATATTTTGGCTACTTTGTTAGGCAATACCAGAGTGGAAAACTGCCACAGTCCCCTCGTGTTTAGGGGGATGCTAGGTTTAGATGGAGTTACATGACACACTTTTATTGCCAAATGTTGCTTTAGTGCATCACAGACATGCCGCGGAGGTCTGCCGAAAGGACTCAGGTGGCCCTGCTCAGACTGGAAAACTCCTCGTGGTTCAGGGTCATTTTAGGACTCCATGCCCGCCTGTGGATGGATCCCTTCTACAACATCCCCACCAAGTGGCTGTCCAGACTCCACTCCTCATCTCCAGGAAGAAGGAACTATGCCCACAGGCAACACATTCTAACTTTTAATAACTTTGTTAAGACGGTACTTTGTATTGAGTTTAAACTGAGCTTAAACTTCATGTCCCTTCAACATCCACCCAATGACCCTACTTTGCTCCCCAAAGCCAAGCAGAACAGGTTTACTTCCAGGGAAGCAACTGAGTGTAAGAAAGATCCAGTGCTCCTGTGTCTGGCTGTGACTCTGGGCAAGTTAACTACCCTTGGTTTAAAAAGAAAAAAAAAAAAAGGCCAGGCGCAGTGGCTCAAGCCTGTAATCCCAGCACTTTGGGAGGCCAAGGCAGGCAGATCATGAGGTCAGAAGATCAAGACCATCCTGGCTAACATGGTGAAACCCCATCTCTACTAAAAATACAAAAAAAAAAAAAAAAATTAGCTGGGCATGGTGGCAGGCACCTGCAGTCCCAGCTACTCAGGAGGCTGAGGCAGGAGAATGGCGTGAAACCGGGAGTGGAAGTTACAGTGAGCCGAGATCACGCCACTGCACTCCAGCCTGGGAGACAGAGTGAGACTCTATAGAAGGAAGACAGGGCTACGTCCCTGCGGAGGAGAAGAGTATACAGTGCATGGAAACCTCTGGCACACAGTTGCATCCACTACCTTCTTTTCTTCTGCATGGCAACCCTGCAAATATGTGAAAATATCTGTCCTGCTGCCTCCAAACAGCCTCTCGTCCAGAGTAAACATTCACGGCCTCTTTAACTGTGTCACCTAGGATATGTTTTCAAGGCACTGGCCATCCAGAATGTATTTCTGTTGATCAGTGTGACTTCTGTTCCTTTTTTCTGTTTCTAGTTTTTTATCTCATCCATTCTAAACTATTGTTAGTTTAGGGACAGGCCACACCAAAGGTATCCCCCATTGTGAACCAGGAAGTGGAGGCTCAGAGGAGACCCTGCCCAAGAAGACCTCCCCATGGAGGGATGGTGCCAACTGTACCCCCAGTACAGGGGGTACAGGGACAGTGGCATTTCTGGAGCCTGTTTAGCCAACCAGCTGGACTGTCATGCTAGAGGTATGGTTGGCCTCTTCCCGGCCATCCCACTGGAGAATCCTTTGGAAGTACGGCTCCCTCCACATCCCTTCCTAATGAGGACTAAGGAGATGATGGCTAGAGCTGGGAGAAGAGTGGACAGTGACAGGGCTTGGCACTCTTCTAAGCTACCAGCTCCTATACTTGGTAACCCCATCTGCCAAGAAGAGCAGTCGGAAAGTGACCTTGGTTTCCCTAATTCCTTTCTAATCCTGAGAGTAGTCTCTTCCCCTATAAAGCTCCCTGTGGTGTGAGGATATGGCTGAGGCTATGCTGTGGCTCGCCCATACCCCTAAGAACAGGACGCCTTCCTGGGGGGACTGGTGTTCCTCAGGAGCCGTCTGATCGCCTGGCAAGTCTGGTCCAAACGCACAGCCCTCTTGACTAGGTGGAGTTCCCCCAGACACCACTCCTAGGAGCTACTCTGTGAGTGGGGCTCCCTGCCCCTGGGAAGTCTCCATCCCTCACATGCTCCGGACACACCTTCCAGTCCTCTGGTCCTCTCCAGGTGGAGACAGTAGCCTCACCAAGCCTGCACTGCACACTGTCGGCTCCGCTTGCCCCAGATTAGCCTTACAAGCCTCCTTCCTCCTTCAGGATGATGTAGGGTGCAAATAACACAACATCCATGTAAAAGCAACTTATAACAACATGGGCTTATTACTTCACATAACAAGACATCTCGCATTAGGAGGCTCAGGGTCAGTGCAGCAGCTCAGCAGCATCCCCAAGACTCAGGATCGTTCCATCTGTCTGCTCCACCAGCCTCGGCATCTTGGCTTCCATCTTCCTTTTTCCCCACATGGTTACAGAGTGGCTGCTAAAGCTCCAGGCATTACCATCTTACACAGCATGTTCAAAAATAGGAAGGATGCTTGCTCCTCATGTAACTCCTTCTATTAGCAACAAAAGCCTTTCCCAAAGCTCCTAGCAGACTTCCCTTCAAATCTCATTGGTAGGAACCAGGTCACATGCCCACAGCCCACCCCAACACCCATGACAAAGGAGAATGGAATTGGGTAATTGATAGGGCCTCTCTTCCCTGAGCACATCGATCCTGACATCTGAGAAACGGAGGGTTCTGCTAGCAAGACAGAGAGGCAGGGGTAGGAGGCAGGCAGTGTCTGCACACCACCTTCCGGACCCCCTAGCGTCCCTACTCCAGGACAGGCGAGCTGGGTCAGAGCCTGCATGTTACTGCACAGCCAGGTGAGAACAGCTCCATGGTCCAGGTGACTTCCGGTGCCTTAATGAAAGGCTGGTCACACTAAGGCACACAGGGCCCCAAGGGTACTTCTTGTTCTTCTGTTTGTTGACTTCAGTAGACTCCTGAAGTATGCACTGCAATGACTATGAAGTTTTTCCCAGAATGTGCTCAGCCAGGGATAAGCTAAGAAATAAATGCAACAGCACAAGCTTGGAAGCTCCTGGACTTCAGAACACTTATTTCTTCACAGTCAGGTCTTTAACACCTTTGGCCACTGGGAAAAGTACTTTGGCAGAGGAATGGAATCCAGCTGCGTGGCTTAAATGTCAAAAACCTTGCATTTCTTCTATTCTGTTGAGCTGCAATGTATGTTGTGCACACTGTCTCCCAGCAATGGTGAACACAATGTATCTGGAAGAAAGTCTCATTTCTTAACTTTTGACCTTGATCTCACGTGCACTTAATGGAGCTAAGGATCTGAGAGAGTCTGAACACCAGAACTAACCGAGGGTCTGAGGAGTCCACCTGAGACACCTGGGAAACACAGGGTTGCGTTCCTGGGGCTCATGCTTTTGGAGGAAGATGCATTCAGATGGGAGTTTGCTTAAGTCATCAGCCCAAGTGTTCATGGAAATCCCCATTTCTGTTTATCACAGGTCCTGTTAGGCTATATCACCCCTAAACCATACTTTTGTTTTCAATTTTATCGGGTTAGCATTGGCC
Organism: Macaca thibetana thibetana; assembly: GCF_024542745.1. NCBI lineage: Eukaryota > Metazoa > Chordata > Mammalia > Primates > Cercopithecidae > Macaca > Macaca thibetana. The sequence goes on along the minus strand of NC_065583.1, from coordinate 166,507,631 downwards.
CCGATTTCAATCTGTACCTGCATTTAAAAAACCTACTTTTGACAGCCAACATAGTAGCTCTCATTCCCTAATTCATGTCATGTACAAATTTGATCGATGTCCTTAATCTAATAACTGATAAAAATTTAAACCAGCCAGTTAGAGAAGCCACACTAACCTCTGCAGGAAAATCCTTACCGTACAGTTTACTTAACAAGCCACAATTTCAAAAAGCCATTAAAGATGCTGCAGACTCCAAATCACAACGCTTCCATAAAACAGCCCGTTCGAGGTTGAGAGACAAGCATCATCATTTCACAATTCTTGTGAAACTAAGGGAGATACTCCAAATACGCTGTTATTAATAACTGCACATAGCCTGATGCCTGTATTAGTCTGTTTTCATGCTGCTGACAAAGATATACCTGAGACTGGGCAATTTACAAAATAAAGGGGTTTAATTGGACTTACAGTTCCACATGGCTAGGGAAGCCTCACAATCAAGGCAAGGAGGGACAAGTCACATCTTACGTGGATAGCAGCAGTCAAAAAGAGCTTGTGCAGGAAACTCGCCCTTACGATAACCATCAGATCTCGTCAGACTTACTGTCATAAGAACAGCATGGCAAAGACCTGCCCCCATGATTCAATTACCTCCCACTGGGTCCTTCCCACAACACATGGGAATTCAAGACGAGATTTGGGTGGGGACACAGCCAAACCATATCATTCCATCCCTGGCCCCTCCCATATCTCATGCCCTCACATTTCAAAACCAATCATACCTTCCCAACAGTCCTCCACAGTCTTATCTCATTTCAGCATTAGCTCAAAAGTCCACAATCCAAAGTCTCATGCGAGACAAGGCAATCCCTTCCACCTGTGAGCCTGTAAAATCAAAAGCAAGTTAGTTACTTTCTAGATATAATGGGGGTACAGGCATTCGATAAATACAGCCATTCCAAATGTGAGACATGGGCCAAAACAAATGGGCTACAGGCCCCATGCAAGTCCAAAATCCAGCAGGGTGGCAAATCTTAAAGCTCCAAAATGATCTCCTTTGACTCCATATCTCACATCCTGGTCACACTGATGCAGAAGGCGGGTTCCCATGGTCTTGGGCAGCTCCACCCCTGTGGCTTTGCAGAGTATAGCCTCCCTCCTGGCTGCTTTCATGGGCTGGTGTTGAGTGTCTGTGGCTTTTCCAGGTGCATAGTGTAAGTTGTTAGTGGATCTACCATTCTAGGGTAGGCCCTCTTCTCACAGCTCCACTAGGTGGTGTCCCAGTAAGGACTGTGTGTGGGGGCTCTGACCCCACATTTCCCTTCCCCACTGCCCTAGCAGTCCTCACTGCCCATGAGCGCCCCGTCCCTGAAGTAAACTTTTGCCTGGGCATCCAGGTATTTCCATACATCTTCTGAAATCTAGGCGGAGGTTCCCAAACCTCAATTCTTGACTTCTGTGCACCCACAGGCTCAACACCACACAGAAGCTGCCAAGACTTGGGGCTTCCACCCTCTGAAGCAACAGCCCAAGCTTTACCTTGGCCCCTTTTAGTCATGACTGGAGTGGCTGGGACACAGGGCACCAAGTCCCTAGACTGCACACAGCACAGTGACCCTAGGCATGAACCACAAAACCATTTTCTCATAGGCCTTCAGGCCTGTGATGGGAGGGGCTGCCATGAAGACCTCTGACATGCCCTGGAGACATTTTCCCCATCATCTTGGGGATTGACATTCAGCTCTTTGTTACTTATGCAAATTGCTGCATTCAGCTTCAATTTCCCCTCAGAAAATGTGTTTTTCTTTTCTATCACATTGTCATGCTGCAAACTTTCCAAACTTTTATGCTCTGCTACCCTTATAAAACTGAATGCCTCTAACAGCATCCAAGTCACCTCTTGAATGCTTTGCTGCTTAGAAATTTCTTCTGCCAGATACCCTCAATCATCTCTCTCAAGTTCAAAGTTCCACAAATCTCTAGGGCAGAGGCAAAATGTCACCAGTCTCTTTGCTAAAACATAACAAGAGTCACCTTTGCTCCAGTTCCCAACAAGTTCCTCATCTCCATCTGAGACCACCTCAGCCTGGACCTTACTGTCCCTATTTCTATCAGGCTTTTGGTCAAAGCCATTCAACAAGTCTCAAGGAAGTTCCAAACTTTCCCATATTTTCCTGTCTTCTTCTGAGACCTTCAAACTGTTCGAACCTCTGTTACCCAGTTCCAAAGCTGCTTCCACGTTTTCAGGTATCTTTTCAGTAACATACCACTGCTAGCACCAATTTACTATATTAGTCTGTTTTCACGCTGCTGATAAAGACATACCTGAGACTGGGCAATTTACAAAAGAAAGAGGTTTAATTGGACTTAAGTTCCATGTGGCTAAATATCTTACGTGAATGGTAGCAGGCAAAAAGAGCTTTTGCAGGAAAACACCCCCTTACAATAACCATCAGATCTCATGAGACTTACTCACTTTCACGAGAACAGCAAGGGAAAGACTTGCCCCCATAATTCAATTACCTCCCACTGGGTCCTTCCCACAACATGTGGGAATTCAAGATGACATTTGGGTAGGGACACAGCCAAACCACATCAATGCCTCTATAAATCCACCAGGAACACTTCTAGAAAATGTTGAACACCTCCAAGGCCCCACAAAACCCTCCTCTACCCACATCTTCATGGCAAGGAGCTACCATGGATCCCCCTCCGAGTGTGCCCAGACCAGTTACAGGACTGGCTACAATGGAAGGCAACTGAGAGACACAGAGAGCAAGAGCTGCCCTCCCACCAAAGCCACACGCCACAGAAAGAACTCATTCTTCATAAGGAAACTGAAGCTAGTGGAAAAGGGACAGACGGTAGCTGCCAAAAACCTGGCTGAAGTCCACAACATCCCATCCCCTCATCTCAGACTCACACGGGTGCTCGCTACGCCATCACACTGTTTATTTTTCAGAGCACTCCACACTTACTAAGATTCACTCGTTTATTTGTTTGTCTCTCCCTTCCAGAATAAGAATTCCATGAGGCCAGGGGCTTTGTGTGTCTGTCTATTCACCGCAGAATCTCAGAGATTCTTCTCCAGTAGACACTGAATACATATCTGTTGAATGAATGAATGAATGTGCCCCAGATGTTTCTCATTTAAGTGAAAATTATCAAATTGACCATATTTTTATAAGTTTAGTTAAAGATGTGACCATCTTACTTCATTACATCTCCATTAAGACAGTATGGTATTTCAGTTACAGGTATATGACTGGGAGTTCAATTCTTCTCTGTGATAAGCACAAATGACTCAGGCTACCATTCAATATTCATTTTACAGATATATGAAGCTTGTCTACTCACATTCAAAGGTTTTCGTTAATTCGTCTTTTATCTAAATCAGTCAAGTCTTTTCTCATAAATGAGAAATATTAAATAAGTGGCAGCTCTCAAGAAATAAAAAAGTGACCAGCAGAAATAATCTGCAACTTCTGTGAATAAGCTTTTTCTCAGTGTCTAAAATAACAAACACCATTTATGGACTAGGTGTCATGAGTTTTAGAAATTGGTACCCAGTCCACTGTTACATGTACCATTATCCCAATGGCAAAGACACACAGAAAGCCAAGGCTCAGAGGCAGTAAGTCATAGGTTCAAGGCCTCTTGCTGATGACAAAACTGGAATCCGAACCCACGTTGGGCTTACATTTACACATACATGTATACAAATGTACGTATATACAGCTTAGATTCAACAAAATACAGTAATTTAGTGATGGAACAAATTTTTTTTTTTTTTTTTTTTTGAGACAGAGTCTCGCTCTGTCGCCCAGGCTGGAGTGCAGTGGCCGGATCTCAGCTCACTGCAAGCTCCGCCTCCCGGGTTTACGCCATTCTCCTGCCTCAGCCTCCCGAGTAGCTGGGACTGCAGGCGCCCGCCACCTCGCCCGGCTAGTTTTTTGTATTTTTTTAGTAGAGACGGGGTTTCACGGGGTTAGCCAGGATGGTCTCGATCTCCTGACCTCGTGATCCGCCCGTCTCGGCCTCCCAAAGTGCTGGGATTACAGGCTTGAGCCACCGCGCCCGGCCGGAACAAATTATTTCTAATAAATGTTATAAAATATAAACGCCTCTCTGAATCCTTCAGAAAATTAATTTTGCCATGAAGTACAAAAAGGAAAGAGATAAAACTTAAGTATGAACAAAGTTATAGTAGACAGGAGACTGCAAACATTTGGTAATATGCACTGTCTTTTTTGGGGGGGGGAGGGTACCAAATTTCTTTATTTGAAGGAATGGTACAAATCAAAGAATTTAAGTGGATGTTTTGGTACAACTTATAGAAAAGGTAAAGGAAACCCCAACATGCATGCACTGCCTTGGTGACCAGGGAAGTCACCCCATGGCTACGGGGAAATTAGCCTGAGGCTTAGCTTTCATTATCACTGTCTCCCAGGGTGTGCTTGTCAAAGAGATACTCTGCCAAGTCGGATTCGGGTGCTCCCATCTTGTGCAAGTTGGTCACATGGTCACCCAATTCTTTGATGGCTTTCACCTGCTCATTCAGGTAAAGTGTCTCAATGAAGTCACACAAATGGGGGTCATTTTTGTCAGTGGCCAGTTTGTGCAGTTCCAGTAGTGACCGATTCACATTTTTTTCCAAATGTAAAGCACACTCCATCGCATTCAGCCCGCTCTCCCAGTCGTCATAGTCTGGTTTCTTGATATCCTGAAGGAAGATTCGGCCACCTCCTTGGTTCTGCAGCTTCATCAGTTTCTCAGCATGTTCCCTTTCCTCATGAGATTGGTGAAGAAAGTATTTGGCAAAGTTCTTCAAAGCCACATCATCGTGGTCAAAGTAGTAAGACATGGACAGGTAAACGTAGGAAGCCTAGAGTTCCAGGTTGATGTGGCGGTTGACGGCGGTCTCTGAGTCCCGGTGGTAGTTTTGGCGCACCTGCGAGGTGGACGCAGTCGTCATGGCGGAGGCTAAGGACAGGAGGCGGTGCTGGAGTGGCGGCGGGGGCCTTGGGGCGGTCGGAGGGCGCAGTGAAGAGGTGGCGGAGGGCTGGCTATGGGTGGCCAGCAGGGATGGGGGACAAGCGCCGGGTTCCATCCAAGCACTGTTGAAGCAGGAAACCCTGACCACACTCGGCGAAGAACGGCTGCACTGTCTTTAAAAATCATTTCTCCTTATTGAGGCATTGAGCCATATTGTTTATGATGTGAAGAGCTGTTGGCATCTTTCCTGCCCATAACCATGACCATCACTTACTCATCTTTTTATGCATCCAGGTGCATGAAAAGGCAGTAAGTACATTTTTTAAGAAAATAGCATCAAAAGCAGATTTTAAATCTACCTGTTTTTCTTCTGTTTGTTTTCTCCAACAGTTAAGGAAAGTAATGGTAATCTCTCATTCCAAACCAAAGACAATTATGCTCCTTTCTAAGGACACAGCTGTAAGTCTCTACAAGATCGGGGAAGACTAGGACATTTCGGAAAAGCACTCTCAGTAAAGTTTATGCTTGAATGGGCGGCTGGAAATGCATCGATGTTCAGGGTCTCTTTTCACGGCCTCTAAACGTGCTCGCGTCATATGCCCACACTGTGTCTATCCCCTCCCCAGTGACATGGTCTGGAGTCCAGTGTGGGAAGGGAAACCGGCAAGCAATGACTCGTGCATCATCGGCAAGTTCAAGTTCAAGTTTCTTCTCCAACTGCAGCATCTGTGGGGAGTAACAGCTATTATTTTACTGAGCAGTGAGTCAGAGGAAATGATCCCAAAATTTCTTCTGTACTTAAGAGTCCCTGAAAATACCTGAGCAAAAATTACTACTTGTTAAAAAGAGCACTCTGGGACACAAACACATGAACAAACAATCCACTAAAATACAGAAGATACACTGACAGCAGTTGTAAGAACATCTTCTAGTATTAATTATAAAATGTGCCATTTTTAGCAGATGTCTATCATAGATTTATAGTTTTCTCAATAAAATCAAGATGTGGCAGCAATTATAAGAAGCAGCAGTTTTAAATAATTTAGTTCAACACTTCAATATACCTTGTCTCCTACATTTAAGACATTATTTTTCCACAATTTTAAAGAGATGGGGGTCTTGCTATGTTGTCCAGGCTGGTCTCAAACTCCTGGGCTCAAGCAATCCGCCCACCTCAGCCTCCCAAAGTGCTGGGATTACAGGCATAAGCCACTGCGCCTACATTTTTCCACATTTTTAACATCTCTGAAATCAGGACACATCACACAACACTGTCTTAGAATTATAATTAGCAATTTTTTTTGTTTCTCAATAGCAATGGTGCATCCTAAAATCAAGATCTACAGTCAATGAAATGTAGTATAGTTAGACCATGAAAAAACACACACTATTCTACCAACTGGAAATACCATGAAATGTTTCATAATTTTTTAAAATGTACCCATAATGTACTAATAATGGATTTCTTAAGAGTTAGCCTAACTTATACCACTGTTGTACCATTTTGTTGTCAATCTACCAACAAAGAAAAGAGTTTTTACTATTCGCTAAAAGTACTGATATTTTAATTACATCAACAAATTAACAACTACTTAAAAATTTATCTGCAGGTCCTAAAAATTTATTACCACCTTCACATCCTAAAAATACTTTTTTTCTACTTTCTTCTTTTAACTTGTTATTTTGGGATAATTTCAAACTTCCAGAAAAGTTGCAATAACAGAACAAAGAAGAACAAAGAACTCCTGTATACCTATACCCAGGTTCAATAACTTTTTTTTTTTTTTTTTTTTGAGACAAGGTCTATCACCCAGGCTGGACTGCATTGGTGCGATCTTGGCTCAATGCAACCTCTGCCTCCTGGACTCAAACCATCCTCCCACCTCAACCTCCTAATTTTGTAGAGATGGGGTTTTGCCATGTTGCCTGGGCTGGTCCTCAACTCATGAGCTCAAGCCATCTGCCCGCCTCAGCCTGTCCAAGTGTTGGGACTACAGGCGTGAGCCACTGCACCTGGCCTATGGGTTTACCAATTTTCAACATTTTGTCACATTTGTTCTCTTCCTCTCTCTTTGAACATTTTTTTTCCTAAACCATTGGAGAAAAGGTTGCATACAATATGCTCCTTTACTCCCTTAATACTTCAGTGTGTATTTTCTAAGAAAAATATTTTCATACATAATCCCAGCACAGTTATCTTCAGGAAATTTAACATTGTATTCCAATATAGTAATTCCAAGTAACACTGCAATTCTGTCATTGTCCCAGTAATGTTCTGTATAACATTTCCCAAAGGTATGATCCTGTCCAGGATCACTTTTGCGTTTAGCCATAGCATTCCTTTGGTCTCCTTAGAGGGAAAACAGCTCCTCAGGCTTCCTTCGGTTTCTGTGACAATAACATTCTTCAGTTATTGGACCGAGCGGCCCTGGCGGTGGGTCCTCTGATGTATGCTCATGAGCAGTGCAGTGTGTGGTCTTTGGCAACACCCCACCTGCGAGGCTGTGAACTTAGCAGGGCTCCAGACACCCAGGAGGCCCTTCTGCTCTTGATGATGGCATCAGTCACACAGTCAAGGTGGAATCCGGTGTCTCCACTGTGCAGTTGCTATTTTTCCTTTTATAATGAGTAGTTTGTGAGGAGATGCTTCGGGTTGATGTGAATCCTGTTACTCATCAGACAGTCCCCACACTTGGAGTAGCACTCACGGACAATTCTGGCCTGAATCAAATAGCAATCACGGACAATTCTGGCCTGAATCAATCTGCTAATTCTGTCCTTTCTTCTAGACGTACAGTTGGCACTCTACCATAAGGCAGGGCTTTCCCCTCACCTGCTCTGCCTCTCTCTCTTCTTGTCTACCAATCTGCTGTAAAGACAAACACCTATATTCTTATTTCATTTGATAGGTTATAATCCATTACTGTCTTTGTGTATTCGAATGCTCGAATTGTCCTAATTTGGCCACTGGGAGGCTCTTGCCGCTGGCTTCTCTGTCCTTTGGACATGCTGTTATCAAATACTGTGAGCACTTCCTTACATTCTGGCTCAATAAAATGTTCCTGGCTTTTGTATCTTCCTTCCACAGCCCTGATTCAGCCTTTTCCTCAAAGATTCCTGATTCCTCTTAGTAAGAAGTGATATTTAGAAAACAAGATCTAAGCAAAAATTACTCCTCTAAAAAAAACAGATTAAATCAAGACCAAATTGATAGGGCTTCTATGATGGTTTTAGTCCTGACCTAAATCTTATACAAGTGCTTAGAAAAACTCTTCTACATGACCTATGGCTGGAATGAGCCAAATTCTAATTGTTCATCAGAATCAATGCCAAGATAACACAGAATAAATTCCATTAAGGATGGAGGAATTTCTATTCTTTCAATAGCCAGTATAGGATTAAAAAAAAAAAAAAAAAGTTGTGTTCCTTGAGGGAAAAATTAAACAAGCAAAGAATGAAACAATATGTGTTTTTCCAAAATATCAGAGATTTCTTATGGTAATTTTGTTCATAAAAAAGATAATTGTAAACTTATTCATGATGCTATTATTCTTTTCTCTTTTATAGTTTCTTTTATTTCCAAATGATTGTCATATGCTAAGTCAAGATAAACCTAAAAATGAAAGGAGCTATTTCCATCATAAGAAATTAACTGACTAAATTACACATAAATATGCAACGAATCTGGTGCTTGATATCATACACAAAGAGAAGCCGTGATGTGTCATGTCTGCCTAATGGAATTCAAAATTATTCATACAATTATAGGTTTCAAAGTGACATGAACTCATCCTATTCTAATTATGTCTACAAAATTTTAAACATAGTTCTCAAAGGTATAAGATAACCTAGCCCTGCCACACACCCCGCCCCCCAGGAACCCCGGTTTCACTGGACCACCAGGGTAACTCACTCCTGGCACTTCCTCCTCCCCAGGCTCCCCTCTCCGAGTCCTACTGGTTGCCCCTCATTTCCCAGACCTCTAATGCCAGGGTCCAGAGCTCAGGTCTTCAACGGCTCATCCTCGTGCTCCCCAGGGAATCTCAGCTACTCCCAGGCTTCACGTGTGCTGATACCCAACAAACGTACATCTCCAGCCCGTTCTCTGGCCCGAACCCCAGACTCCTTCTCACCCACCACTGCCAGCCTGATGTCATGCACACCCAAACATCACATGCACATGCTGACTTTCCTAGCCAGCTCCGCTTGCACCTTCCCCAGCATAGTTCAAGGCAACCCCAAGCATGTGGCAGGATGGCCCAGTGGTCTAAGGTGCTAGACACAAGCTTCCACTTCCCAAGGCAACTCCAAACTTCCAGTAACTTGGGCCAACACCCTGGGGCTACCTGTGACCCCGCCTTTGCCTCTCTCCCCATGTTAGATCTGCCAGCTAGTCCTGTGGATTCTACCTTCACAATGCACACAGAATTTGATGCTTCTCACCAGTTACTCCATGGCCTGGACATCTGCAAGAGTTTATAACCTGTCTCCCAGCTTGTACCCACCCCTGCCTCCACATGGCAGCCTGTGACCCTTCTCCAGCCCAGCCAGCCCTGCATGCATTCCTCTCTGCTCACTCAAGGCTTCTGTCCTTCCAAGGGCTGGTGTCCTTCCCATCCTGCTTCCTCTCTGACCTCCCCACGCACACTCACGCCATACCTGCCTGCTTGCCGCACTGCCCCCCACCCTGTCCAAGGCGCTTTTCCCTGCAAGCCCCCTCCCTAACCTCAAAGGTCACCTTTGCAGGGATCCTGTCCCTGCCCCACCCCACCCTTGCTTTGCTTTGCTCCACAGCACTTTTGCTTCTGCTGTATGATGCATCTTCTATAGGCGTCTCATGTAATATCTGCTCTCCCCACTAGCATATGAGCACCTGGGGCAGGCGTGTTTTCTCTCGTACTCACTGAAATATTCCAAGTGATTAGAACAGGGCTTGCTATAGTGGCCACGCTTGTCAAATGAACGAAGGAAGGAAGAAAAAGTTATTCAGCTATGAGTTATTTTTCTTTATTAGAACATAATGATAATATTTTTGTTCATCAATTCATAACAGCCAAGCATGGTGGCTCATGCCTGTAATCCCAACACTTTGGGAGTCTGCAGCAGGAGGAATGCTTGAGCCCAGGAGTTCGAGACCAGCCTGGGCAACATAGTGAGACTCCGTCCCTACAAAAACTAAAACAATTAGCCGGACATGGTGGCACACGCCTGTATTCCCAGTGACTTGGCAGGCTGAGGCAGGTGATCGCTTGAGTCCAGGAGGCTGGGGCTGCAGTGAGCCAAGATCACACATGACTGCACTACAGCCTGGGCAACAGAGTGAGACTCTGTCTCAAAAAAAAAAAGAAAAAAAATTCAGAACAGAATTTGTAACTAAAATTAAATTAGTCATTCTTTGAAGTTATGAAAGTAGATAGCTTTCTGGGAAAAGTATAAATACTGGGTATACTCAGACCACATTCATTCATTCAACGACCGTTTACCAAGCAATGCCTGTGCCAGTGCTGCAGTGCTGGAGGCCTGGGCCAGCTGGAAGAGGACAGGCCTGCTCCCTACCCCCGAGCTGATGGTGCAGTGCACACAGCAAGCACTGTCGAAGCCTTCAGACAAAGAAATGCACAATAACTCATCTAAGGACAGGGCAACAAGATACTATGTGAGTGCAAAGCAGGCCACTGGAGCTCGCCTCATTGGCATCAAGGACTGCCTTGCAGAGGCCGGGCACAGTGGCTCAAGCCTGTAATCCCAGCACTTTGGGAGGCCGAGGCGGGCAGATCATGAGGTCAGGAGATCGAGACCATCCTGGCTAACATGGTGAAACCCCGTCTCTACTAAAAAAATACAAAAAATTAGCTGGGCGCGGTGGCAGGTGCCTGTAGTCCCAGCTACTCGAGAGGCGGAGGCAGGAGAATGGCGTGAACCTGGGAGGCGGAGCTTGCAGTGAGCTGAGATGCGCCACTGCACTCAAGCCTAGGCGACAGAGTGAGACTCTGCTGTCTCGAAAAAAAAAAAAAATTGCCTTGCAGAGGAAAAGACAGCTGGCCCATAAGTTGTCAGTGCTATTCACCAACGAAGTCCAGAGCCAGGGAGACCACAGTCAGAGGGAAGGACACAGCCCCAGGCTCTGGGAAGAGCAGCAATGGTGAGGTCCAAGGGGCCAAGAGTAGGACGGAGGACTGGTACAGAGAGCTGAGGGCAGCATGGCCCAGAGGAAGCTGGAAGGGAGCAAGGGCCACTGCACGCCAGCCTCAGGGCCACAGTGTTTGGACCTTATCCCTAAAAACAGCAAGAAGTCACAGAAGGGTTTTCACGAGAACAAGATTGGTCTGCTCTGCACTTTGAAAAGATGCTCTTGGTGCATAAGCTCATGTTAAACGTGGATGTTTACAACCCCAGGACTGGCTTGACCAGATCCAAATGGGATTCCTGCTCCTTTTCAGTTAGATACATACTTGTGTGGAACTGCTACAGCACCTCTGATTTTGAGCTACAACTGCACAGAGCTGTTAGGGATCATCAGTCTGGTATCAGAAACAGGAGAGGGTTTACAGCCCCAGGGATTCCTGGCTCTGGACCTCCCCAAGGCTCCCCTGGCTCACTGAGTATCTATCTGGGCATCAGCTGCCATGGGAACATCTCATGGCACGCTGGCTTTGTGGAGTCACCCAGCCGCAGCTGGCCATGGTTCACAGCACACGCCCCGCCCCCTCATGGCCTCTGCTGAGACACAGCTTAATGAAGGTTGAAAGTGGGGCCCTCCACACACAACACTCCGCCTTCTAAACCAACAGAAGTCATCCTGGCCTCCGCACCCCTGACCGACCCACCAGCATGGAGACGGCGAGTTGGCCAGATCTCTGTTATGACAGGGAACGTGGACACTTTGTGTCTTTTTTTTTTTTTTTTTTTTGAGACGGAGTCTCGCTGTGTCTCCCAGGCTGGAGTGCAGTGACGTGATCTCGGCTCACTGCAAGCTCCGCCTCCCGGGTTCACGCCATTCTCCCACCTCAGCCTCCCAAGTAGCTGAGACTACAGGCGCCCGCCACCACGCCCGGCTAGTTTTTTTGTATTTTTAGTAGAGACGGGGTTTCACCATGTTAGCCAGGATGGTCTCGATCTCCTGACCTCGTGATCCACCCACCTCGGCCTCCCAAAGTGCTGGGATTACAGGCTTGAGCCACCGCGCCCGGCGACACTTTGTGTCTTTCAGCTGCTCCCCATTTTCCTTGGGAACAGTGAAATGCTACATGTTCCTTATTTCAGATTTCTCTACATACAGAAGAATGGACATTAATCACAAAAGTATTCATAAATAATAAGACTCTTATTTCCCCTGACTGAACAGCTCCAAAAAGTGAGTCAGTCTACTTCAAACATGGTAAGAAGCACCTGGAGTTGGCTCCACAGGTCCTGGAGTGACGATGACTACCAAAGGCCACTGCTGCCCCCCGCTGGGACAAGTAACCCTGGTTTCATCATCCTGCCTCTCCACACAGCACAGAATTGCCAGTAAATGCTAACATTCTATCTATAAAGCACGGATTCAAATTAAAGTTACTTGTCTCCAAAAAGGGAATACATTTCATTTTAGAACTAAAGCCCAAACATCACAGGTAATAAATCACCATCAAAATTACATATCAATCTATGATCCCAATCAGTTTTCTTAAAAATGACCAGGGAGTGTGCCCTTCTACCTCATTTCACTTCTATAAGAAAAGGCTGGATACCAAAGTTTGGTCTTAATTTTAGGCATAATGAGAATTATAAATGTACAGGATACTGTCACTTTCAAGAATATTTTACAAGACTGGGCACAACGGCTCACACCTGTAATCCTAGTACTTTGGGAGGCCGAGGCAGGCAGATCACTTGAGGTCAGGAATTCAAGACCAGCCTGGCCAACATGGCAAAACCCCACCTCTACTAAAAATAAAAAAATTAGCTGGGCATGGTGGCAAGTGCCTGTAGTCCCAGCTGCTCAGCAGGCTGATGCAGAATTGCTTGAACCAGGGAGGTAGAGGTTGCAGTGAGCCTAGATCATGCCACTGCACTCCAGCCTGGGCAACAGAGCAAGACCCTGGCTCAAAAAAAAAGAGTATTTTACAAAAGCATTTCTAAATTATATTTTAAAATTAAAGTATATGGCATTATACTGAAGGTCTTAGTAGTAGAAATACATTTCTCAAGCACTGAAATGTCTTATACAAAAATGCAGGTATTAATAAAAAAACAAAAAAAAGTAAATTGTCTTTTTAAAAACTTAAAACCCTATCAGCTATATTGCAGCATTTTAGCAAACATCCAATTCTGCCAATTTTATGATGGCTACAATGATAGACTGAAAAGTGAAAAGGGATTTCCTTCCATGGTCTGCGCACCAGCAATACAGTAAAAGCTTCCCACCATGACCATCTTTCCAAAGGCTAAGGAGGGCCATTTTCAGTGCAGTACTGTGGCATTTTCACTTTTGAAAGTACATAATCAAAGTTCAATATGCCAATCTTTAGCAAATCAGTAAACGGAGGTAAACTGAAACTACTCAATGCTCATCCACCCAGAAAATTATCTTCCTGCCAAATGGGAGGAATGATCAATTCAGAGGGAACATCCCATTAACTTTCCAGAGCGACTTCAGCCGAGTGGAAGTGAGTGGCTGTGAAAACTGCCAACTACATTAGACACGGGGACCTCAGAAAGCAGCTTCCAAACTGGAATGTTTAAGGCTTAGTTAAATCATTGAGAATTTCATCTGAAGCCAAAGTTTAAAAGTATGACTGAATCTTTCCTGATTAAACTTCTAAGACTGAATTATTTTATTAAATCAATGAACTGAAATCCAGTGTTCCCTAAAATCTCTGGGAGGCCATCACCATCACACGGGTGAGTGGTGGTGTTGCGGCTGGAAGGGCCTTCAACATCATCTAACCCCAAAGAGAGAGCAGAAAAGTGCGTACTCACCATCTGAGGCACACCGAAAATAACAACGTTCGAGTACTGCGAAAAAGTAACCTGAACAAGGTGGGAAAACAATCGGTAGATTAAATGCAAAAAGCCAAATGTTAAGCTTAACTTGTTTCACAGAAATGGGTAGCAGTTTTCCGTTTTACCAAACGGTGGGTTTTGACAAATTCCTAAAAAGAGCGGCCCTCCTTAAGATTTCACAAGGAAAAGAATAATACATTCATGCTCTCATTCATTTTAATTCAATCCATTACAGTTTTCCAAACGCTTCCCTGTAAGTCATCCCATCTCATCCTCAGGGCGACTCCATGCAGGGCGCGCCCAAGTGGTCATGTGTCGGACAGCTAGTGACCACACTGTGACCCCACTGTGACCAGCTGGTGGCACCGGGGCCACGTGTTCCTGCACCAGTCCACTCTACACCAAACCAGCTGCACCAGAACGCGAGAGACTTCAGAACCATCTGGGGTTTTTGTTGTTGTTGTTGAACCATCCTTAAAATTTGAGTCTCCCTCCTCTTCTCTAAAATACTATGAGAAAAAAGTGCAATAAAATGGTCTTCAGTTGAAAAACCGGGGGGAAATGTGCTTTGCCAGTTAAAATTCTTATTGCCCAATAAAAGTCTTATTTACTCTATAGAGAGATCGTTTATGCACATATGGCATAAAAAAACAATGCAAGCAAAACTCAAGTGAATTTTTGTAAGCTACTGATGACAATATTACAATGGAAAATTCTTATTTAAGAAAAAGCATTTTATGGAACATTCCTAAAGCAAAATTACAGGGCATTTTTAGAGTTTTTAGAGTACAAATAAATTTGGAAGTATCTTATACTTTATGAGGATAAGAAATAACCATGACAGCATGATTCTCTAGCACCCATCTCTGTGTCTCTCTAAATATACGAATATGCATACACACACACACACAGGCACACAAATGGAAAAGTCTAATATTTATCAATAATAATTTATAGGATTTCCAAATGAGATGAAAAATCTCATTATTTTGTAAGAAACAGAAATTAGAACACACTAATTTAGTAAATAAATTCTTGGAATTCACAAGACCTATACATAAAAACTTTAAGCTTCTCTCTAAAGGAGACTATTTGTAAAATGTATCAATTTTACACATTTCATTATGCCAGAATATTCACATGGATTTTAATTATTTTTCTTTTAATACATTTTTTCAGTTCTCAGTCATACTAATTTTGAATAATAAACTTTCCCTTGGATTTCTCTAGGGCCATTCTCTGCCTTACATACCTTCCACAAATCCGAAATATAAAATTTGGCAGAACCATGCACACCTTCTCGCCAAGCGCGGTATCTGGAGTACCAAACTAGCCATGGGTTTAATTCATAACCAACTGCTGTGAACCCTTCCTTCGCAGCCGCTATGACCTGTGGAGAGAGGCAGGATTTATTCAAAATATGAAGAAAAAATGAACATATACGGTCAAACAATATGAATATTTCCTATCAATGGTTTAAACATCCAATCAAAAAGTGCCTCCTGTGACTAAGACATCATTTAAAAATGTGTCTCTAAAGTGATACAGCTTCGTGGACAAGGTAATAGTTAACCTATATAACTTAGTTTTTTCTTGATTGGTTAAAGATTTCACCTCAAGTATCAGAATAGACATTCAGGTTCACTTTGAACACCTCCATAATTGATTCTAGGTCAGCCAACCCCCGGGGAGGTTGAACAAAACATTGCCGAAAATCCACTACATCTCTCCATCAGTGGGCTAGCACAGCAGCAGTAAAATGAATGTGTTGGGGAGGATGATTTTGTGAACAAGTAATAATGTGCAATAAAAATAATCTGTCAATGAAAAATCTGCAATTAGTTACATATTTCCTTTGTAGTTAATGACTATTCACTCAAAACTGAAAACAGGTAAAATAAAATGAAATTAATCCGAATAAAGTCAACTGTGGAATCCCACCAGCCTCCGGAGAGTGGAAGGGATATGGGGCAGTCCTGGGTTCTCTCTGCCCGTCCTGTCCTGCCCCATTCTTTAAGGGAGCATCCCTTGACTCAGCTGTTCCACCTAAGATAGTTCCCAAGTAACTATAGTGCTACAAGAAAACATTTTCTCAGAAACCACAAAGATACCGTTCAAATACGTAAAGCATTCAAAT
The DNA here is from genome assembly GCF_024542745.1 of Macaca thibetana thibetana. NCBI lineage: Eukaryota > Metazoa > Chordata > Mammalia > Primates > Cercopithecidae > Macaca > Macaca thibetana. The sequence continues at coordinate 166,491,532 of NC_065583.1, read as the reverse complement.
ATGGATTTTAAAACTTTCTCTTTGATTTCTTGATATGGTTTGCCTCTGTGTCCCCACCCAAATCTCATCTTGAATTCCCATGTGTTGTGGGAGGGACCTGGCAGGAGGTAACTGAATAATGCGGGCAGGTCTTTCCCATGCTATTCTCATGATAGTGAGTAAGTCTTACAAGATCTGGTTTTATAAGGGGGAGTTTCCCTGCACAAGCTCTCTCCTTGCTTGCCACCATCCATGTAAGACACGACTTGCTCCTCCTTGCCTTTCACCTTCCACCATGATTGTGAGGCCTCCCCAGCCATGTTAAACTGTAAGTCCAATCAACCTCTTTCTTTTGTAAACTGCCCAGTCTCAGGTATGTCTTTATCAGCAGCGTGAAAACAGACCAATACTTATTTTTTTTTTGAGATGGAGTCTCGCTCTGTCGCCCAGGCTGGAGTGCAGTGGCATGATCTTGGCCCAGTGCAACCTCCACCTCCCGGGTTAAAGCGATTCTACTGCCTCAGCCTCCTTAGCAGCTGGGGTTACAGGCGTGTGCCACCACGCCCGGCTAATTTTTGTATTTTTAGTAGAGAAGGGGTTTCATCATGTTGGTCAGGCTGGTCTTGAACTCCTGACCTCGTGATCCGTCCACCTCAGCCTCCCAAAATGCTAGGATTACAGGCATGAGCCACTGCATCTGGCCACTAACACATTTCTTAGAAACAAATAGTGGCTCCCTGAGGGTGAGGGGAGGAGGGGAATAGAAAGTTATTATTTAATTGGGGCAGTGTTTCAGTTTTGCAAGATGGAAAGAGTTCTGGAGATGGGTGGTGGTGACGGTGGCACGGCAACGTGAATGTACTTCCCACCCTGAACCGTACACCTGCACATGGTTAAGATGGTAAACACTACGGTATGTGTATCTTAACACGATTTTAAACGTAAAAAAAAAAATTAAATTAAAAATATCTTAACTTTCTAACCTCCTCCTGAATATTCTAGCTCAGAATCACAAAATCAGTCTCTATGTCTGTAGGAGCTGGTGAAAGGTGAGAGTCCTGCTGGCCTTCACACTAAATGCTTCCATAGCACCAGCCTTTCCCACTGCTGCTGGAACTTTTCAGCTCATCACTGCGATAAGGCTAAGGATGGTGCCACCCTGCCCACAGAGGAACCTGCTCTGAGACACCCACTTGTCCGTCAGTGGCCTTTTGTCTTTATTTATAGGTGCCCAACTGGGGTCAAGTGAGAGAAGTTCGCTAAAAAAGTCTGATCTTCGGCTTAGTGAGGGTTAATCACTGGCTCTTTCTTATTTTAACTCTATATTACCCCCCAGGAATTATTACTTATACATGGATAAATACAGACAAATGTAGAAGCAAACAACTATGGGGTTGTTTGCATGATTTAACATGTTTCTTCTCATCATGCCACCTCTGTCGGCCCAAGTATTTAACAGACAATTTAATAATTACCAGTTAACCGTTCTTTTTCCCCTGGCATGTCAACAGCGCACTTCCTCCTTTAAGAACAAATTACATCTGGGAAAAATGAATTCCAAACATGCTGGTAGTTTAATAGTTTGGTCAAACAAACACAAAATGAAATGAGCACTCTTTCGAGCTGTCAGATTTAGTAAGTCTTTGTGTAAGCCTTACTAAATGTAAAGCAGAAATTTTAAGTTCTCGTTCCAAACCTTAAAATGTTTTAGCAAAACTCACAATGCGTCCGTCGCCACTACCGATGTCTACAAGGGATCCTCTTCTGCATTGCAACATTTTCACAACATTTTCAATCTGCTTCGTAGTTGCAGGTACAAATGGCAAACAGACTTTTCGAAGGGCTGGCGTTATAAACGGTGTGGCTACAGCACACACAGCCACCAGGGTCCCACCCACAAGCCCAGTAAGAAAGAACCCCCAGTTGCTTTTCTGCAAACTCTTGGCTTCAAAACTTGCAGGTAGAACATGTCTTGACTGACTTTCTTCTGTAAGTGTTTCTAGGGGTATACCTAGAATGAAAGCAAGCAGAAAAGACACACATAGCACCGAATCTGAAATCCAAGAGAGTATTTTTTCCTACAATTCTCATTGACAAATAAACTCATGCTTTTTAAAGGATAATTCAGCTGAATACAAGCTAAATGCCAAGTGTAGGATCCCATAATAAATCCTATTAAGATATTTTGGAGAACATTATTCAATACCACGAGAAGACTAAAATCTTTTCTTTCCAACATGTTGATTTTTTTGTGTGTCTAGGAGTCATCCTTAGAAAACAATGTACTCAAACTTATTGAGCAATTTATTAATTTAATATCCATTAGTACAAGTTTTAATCATGCACTACATATTTTTATGTTCTGAGCTAACATATGTTTATTTGTTCATTGTTGTCTTATTTTTAAAACAAACATAAAGATGTCTAATTATTACCCAATTTCAAGTAGAATTAAAGGATTCCACATCAAATTTGGTCTGGCATCTACAATCCGGTTTCACCAACACAATTTTAAAGTAATAGAAGAGACAAAAATCAGGTTTTACCAAATATCTCAAATAAGTATGGTAATAAAGAGACTTTTACGACAGATCCAAAAAGAATAAAAAATAAGATCATTTTAGTACTATCACAAACACAAAATAATGCAGACCCCAATCACTGATTACAAAGAAATGAATGGTACCTTAAATATCCTCTTGAGATTTGTCCTTTAAAATGCATTTAAATGAGATCTCAGGGTTTTGAAATTAATATTGACTTGAAATTGATTTTAAAATTGATTAATGAGGAGCACAGTACAGGAGGTAAAAACAGGACTCCTCCAGAGCCAGCCAAAGTTAGGATCCCAGCTCTGCCACCTCATTAATGAGGGGACCCTGAATCCCTTGTCCTTGCTGAACCTATTTTCTCATCTGTAAAGTGGGGGTCACAGGGATATTGTGAGGATGAAATGAGTGGATGGAGGTAAAGCACTTAGAACAGAGTTGAATGCAATTATAGGTTTCCTATAACTGCTGTAAGAAGTTGCCACAAAATTAATGGCTTAAAATAACACCATTTATGGCCAGGCGCAGTGGCTCACGCCTGTAATCCCAGCACTCCGGGAGGCCAAGGCGGGACTCCCAAAATACAAAATTAGCCAGGCGTGGTGGTACACGCCTGTAATCCCAGATACTTGGGAAGCTGAGGCAGGAGAATCACTTGAGCCCGGGAGGCAGAGGTTGCAGTGAGCCAAGATCGCACCATTGCACTACAGCCTGGGCAACAAGAGTGAAACTCCATCTCAAAAAAAAAAAAAGAAAAGAAAATCACCATTTGTTATCATACAGTTCTGGAGGTCAGTCTGAAATGAACTGGCAGGCCTGCGTTCCATCTTGGGGCCCTCAGGCAGGTTTTCTTGTCTCTTCCTGCTTCCAGAGGCTGCCCACATTCCTAGGCTCTGGATCCCACATCACTCCAATCTCTGCTTCCGTCCTGACATCACCTTCTCTCACATGCCTGGCTCCCTCTTAATTTATAGGAACCCTCGTGATAACACTGGGCCCACATAAATAATCCAAAATAATCTCCCATCTCAAGCCCATTGATTACATCTGTACAGGTTCAGGAATTAGAATGTGGACATTCCTGGAGAGGACATTTTTCTTCCCACCACATCCATGAACTATGGCAATCTATTCCGGTGCAGTACAAATTTGAACCCAAGACACACAGAAAGCTGGCAAACAGCAGCGGGTCACCCTCAGGGCAGCCAGCCAATCACCAGTATCCCCCACTCAGCGCGGCTTTGTTCTTGATTCCTGAAGACCCTTCACATGAGTTGTAGAACTGATTTCATAGTGGAAAACCAACTGGGTCGGGGGAGAGGGCAGTGGGAGGAAGAATGCTACTAGTACTAGTGCTAGTGCTAATGCTAGTGACGGTGGTAAAGAAAATTGACTTTAAGAAGGTGATGGCATTTGATAGAAAGCAAAAGCTTTAAATAATTTCAGTTATAATTTTGGCATTTTACGGAGGAACTTACAGGCATACCTTGGAGATACTTAGTTCCAGACCACTACAATAAAGTGGACATTGCAATAAAGCAAGTTACACAAATATTTTTGGTTTCCCACTGTATATAAAAGTTATGTTTACGCTATACTGGAGTCTATTAAGGGTGCAATAGCACTGTTCAAAAACCAATGTATGTAACTTAATTTTAAAATCCTTTATTGCTTGACATTTTGGTCTGGTTTATCTTCAAAAAAATTGTTTAATTTTTAAAAAATAGTTTATTGCTAAGAAATTCTAATGATCATCTGAGCCTTCAGTAAGTAAAAATCTTTTCATGGGCGTAGGATCCGGCCTTGACGTTAACAGTTGCTCACTGATGAGGGTGGTGGTTGCCGAAGGTTGGGGTGGTTGCGGCAATTTTTAAAAATAAGACAACAATGAAGTTTGCTGCATTGATAGACTCTTTCCTTCATGAAAGATTGCTCTGTGGCATGTGATGCTGTTTGACAGCATTTTACCCACAGCAGAACTTCCTTCAAATTTAGAGTCAATTTTCTCAAACTCTGCCACTACTTTACCAACTAAGTTCATAAAATATTCTAAATTCTTTGTCATCATTTCAACAATGTTTACAGCATCCTCACCAGTAGTAGATTCCATCTCAAGAAACAACTTCCCTTGCTCATCCATCAAAAGTGACTCCTCATCACTGCTATTTTATCATGGGGTTGCAGCAATTCAGTCTCATTTTCAGGCTCCACTTCTAATTCTCTTGCTATTTCGACCACATCTGTAGTTACTTCCTCCACTTAAGTCTCAAAGTCATCCAAAAGGACTGAAATCAACTTCTTCCAATCTCTTATTAATGTTGATACTTTGACCTCCTCGCATGGATCATGAATGTTATTAATGGCATCTAGAATGGTGAATCCTTTCCTGAAGGTTCTGAATCGACTTTGACCAGATCCATCAGTGTGATCACTATCTATGGCGCCTCTAGCCTTATGAAATGTATTTCTTAAATACAAGACTTAAAAGTCAAAATTACCCCCTTGATCCTCGGGCTACAAAATGAATGCTGTGTTGACAGGCATGAAAACAACATTCGTGTCCTTGTATACGGCCACCAGAGCTCTTGAGTAGTAACTAGGTGTGGTATCAATGAGCAGTAATATTTTGAAAGGAATCCTTTTTCTGATCAGTAGTTTTCAACAGTGGGCTTAAAATAGTCAAAAATCGTGCTGTAAAAAAAGGTGCTGTCATCCAGGCTTTGTTGTTCCATTTACAGAGCAAGGCAGAGTAGATCTGGCATCATTCCTAAGAGCTCTATGATTTTCTTTTTTTTCTTTTCTTTTTTGTCTTTTGAGACGGAGTCTCGCTCTGTCGCCCAGGCTGGAGTGCAGTGGCCGGATCTCAGCTCACTGCAAGCTCCGCCTCCCGGGTTCCCGCCATTCTCCTGCCTCAGCCTCCCGAGTAGCTGGGACTAGAGACACCTGCTACCTCGCCCGGCTAGTGTTTTTTTTTTTTGTATTTTTTAGTAGAGACGGGGTTTCACCGTGTTAGCCAGGATGGTCTTGATCTCCTGACCTCGTGATCCGCCCATCTTGGCCTCCCAAAGTGCTGGGATTACAGGCTTGAGCCACCGCGCCCAGCCAAGAGCTCTATGATTTTCAGAACGGCCAGTGGGCATTGGCTTCAACTTAAGATCACCAGCTGCATTCACCCCTAACAAGAGAGTCAGCTTATTCTTTGAAGCTTTGAAACCAGGCATTGATTTCTCTCTAGCTTCCAACAGAAGGTTGTTTCATCCATACCGAAAATCTGTTGGCCAGGTGCGGTGGCTGAGGCCTGTAATCTCAACACTTTGGGAGGCTGAGGCGGGCGGATCACAAGGTCAGGAGCTCAAGACCAGCCTGACCAACATGGTGAAACCCCGTCTCTGCTAAAAATACAAAAATTAGCCGGGCGTGGTGGCACACGCCTGTAATCCCAGCTACTCAGGAGGCTGAGGCAGGAGAATCATTTGAACCCGGGAGGCAGAGGTTGCAGTGAGCCAACATCAGGCCACTGCACTCCAGCCTGGGTGACAGAGCGAGACTCCGTCTCAAAAGAAAAAAAAGAAAAGAAAAAAAAGAAAATCTGTTTAGTGCAGCAACCGTCATTAACAATCTTAGCTAGATCTTCTGGATAACCCGCTGCGGCTTCTCCATCAGCACTTGCTGCTTCACCTCACATTTTTATGCTCAGGAGATGGCTGCTCTTTCCTTAAACCTAATGAACCTACCGCTGCTAGCTTCAAACTTTTCTTCTGCACCTTCCTCACTTCTCTCAGCTTTCAGAGAACTGAAGAGAGTTAGGGCCTTGCTCTAGATTAGGCTTTGGCTTAAGGATATGCTGTGGCTAGTTTGATTTTCTATCCAGACCACTCAAACTTTCTCCATATCAGCAATAAAGCTTTTTCACTTTCCTATCATTTGCGTGTTCACTGGAGTAGCACTTTTAATCTCCCTCAAGAACTTTTTCGTTGCATTCACAACTTGGCTATTTGATGCCAGAGGCTTAATTTTCAGTCTATTTCAGTTTTCCACTGCCTTCTTCACTAAGCCTAATAATTTCTAGCTTTTGATTTAAAGTGGAAGAAGTGTGATTCATTCACTTGAACACTTGGAGCCCACTGTAGGGTTATTCATCAGCCTAATTCAATGTTGCTGTGTCTCAGGAAATAGGAGGGCCCAAGGAGATGGAGAGAGATGGAGGAATGGCCGGTGCAGCAGTAGGAACACACACACATTTATCGATTAAGTTCACTCTTATTTGGGCATGGTCTGTGGAGCCCCAAAACATTTACAATAGAAACACCAAAAATCCCTGATCATGGATCACCATAATAGATAAAAAATAGCGGAAAATTTGAAATATTGCAAGAATTACCAAAATGTAAGAGACAAAAAGTGAGCACGATGCTGTTGAAAAAATGGTGCCAACAGACTTGTAGAGCTGCATAAACCTTCCATTTTTAAGAAGCACACTACTGAATGGGGCATGTTGGTTCACACCTGTAATCTCAGCTACTCAGTATGCTGAGGCCAGAAGATCGCTTGAGCCCGGGAGTTTGAGACTAGCCTGGGCAATAATAGCAAAATCCTATCTCTAACAACAATAAAAAAGTGCACTATCTGCAAAGTGCAATAAAACAAGATATGCCTCTACTTGCTAAAATGGTAGTCACGCATTTAATTATTTAAGAAAAGTTGGCCAGGCACAGTGGTTCATGCATATAATCCCAGCACTTTGGAAGGCCGAGGTAGGAGGGCTGCTTGAGGCCAGGAGTTCAGGACCAGCCAGGGCAATACAGCAAGACCCCATCTCTACAAAAAATAAATTAGCCATGTGTGGTGGCATGCACTTGCAGTCCCAGCTTTTTGGGAGGCTGAAACAGAAGGATCACTTAGGCCCAGGAGGCTGAGGCTGCAGTGAGCCATGATCACACCACTACATTCCAGCCTGGACGACTGAGCAATACCCTGGTATTAAAAAAAAAAGAAAAAGAAAAGAAAAGAAAGAAAAGTCAAGGCACATTTGTCACGCCCTCTATAAAGAAATTATCCTGTGGACTTTCCAATTGTACAGTACAGCTGTTAAGGGGATTTGGGTCACACAGTTCTGGAGTCTCAGAACTTAATTAGTTGTTTAACACAAGGTAAGTTGTTACTAAGGCATGGTTTTCTCCTCAGTAAAATTTAGAAATAATTTGTTTAAACATGATTCAAAATTGGCCAGACACAGCGGCTCATTCATGTAATCCCAGGACTTTGGGAGGCTGAAGTGGGTGGATCACCTGAGCTCAGGGGTTCAAGACCAGCCTGTGCAACATGCCAATACCTCATCTCTACCAAAAATACAAAAAATTAGCCAGGCCTTGTGGTGCACGCCTGTGGTCCCTGCTACTTGGGAGGCTGAGGTTGGAGGATTTCTTGAGCCTGGGAGGTGGAGGTTGCACTGAGCCGAGATCGTGCTACCGTACTCCAACCTGGATGACAGAGTGAGACCTCATCTCAAAAAAAAAAAAAAAAAAAAGCTTTTGCAATAATACTATCCTCATAGGATTCTTGGAACAGGTAAATAATGTATGCAAAGCATTTAGCATAAGCCTAAGAGGCTAAGTAATGACTATTAATTGCTAGTATTATTCTCAATACTATCATTTGCAGGGAGGGGCTCAATTTTCAACAGCTTTGAGATATAATTCATACATATACAATTTGCCCGCTTAAAGTAGACAATTTAGTGTTTCTTTTTATATTCAGATATATGCAACCAACACTACGGTCAATTTTTGAACATTTTCATTACCTCAAGAGGAAACCCCTTATCCTTTAGCTACCACTCCCGCATCCACCCTCTATTCCCCAGCCCTAAGCAACCACTAATCTACTTTTTGTCTCAAGAATCCCCTCTTCTGGGGCCCGGTACGGTGGCTCCCGCCTGTAATCCCAGCACTTTGGGAGGCCTAGGTGGGCAGATCACTTGAGGTCAAGAGTTCAGGACCAGCCTGGCCAATATCATGAAACAACATCTCTACTCAAAAAAAAAAAAAAAAAATTAGCCAGGTATGGTGGCGCACACCTGTAATCCCAGCTACTTGGGAGGCTGGGGCAAGAGAATCGCTTGAACCAGGGAGGCAGAGGTTACAGTGAACCAAGGAGCCAAGATCGCACCATTGCACTCCAGCCTGGGAGACAGAGCAAGACTCTGTCTCAAAAAAAAAAAAAAAAAAAAGAATCTCCTATTCTGGACTTAAAGGAATGGAATTGTATAGTGTGTGGATTTCTGCAACTTTTTTCACTTAGCATGTCTTCAAGATTCATCCATGTTGCAACTTGTATCAGTTCTTTATTTCTTTTCACAGCTTAATAATATTCCATTGTATGGATATGCTGTATTTTTGTTTACGCATTTGTTCACCAAGTTTATTAAACAAACACAAGTCAGATGACCCAAATTTAATTTCACCTGTGTAGATATGTACCTTTCAATTCAACCAGCAAAAGATACAATAAAAAGTTCCTGTTTTTCGCAGCCTCCCATCTAGGCAGATGAGAGGTGGGGTCCAGGACAGGCAGACACATGTCAGGTTGTGAGAAATGCTGTAGCACAAACAAAACGATACAGGCATACAAGAGAGGTGGAGAAAAAGACTGATTCCAACAATAGGACCAGTAAGGTGTTGGCAGAGAGAATATTTGAGCTGGAGCCAAAAGCAGCAAGCCTTGGAGCCACGGTGTGGAAGGCAGGGAAAGCCTTTCTGGAGCACAGAATGAGAGAGAAACAGGAAGGCAGAGAGAGAAACAGGAAGGCAGAGAGAGAAACAGGAAGGCAGAGAGAGAAACAGGAAGGCAGAGAGAGAAACAGGAAGGCAGAGAGAGAAACAGGAAGGCAGAGAGAGAAACAGGAAGACGGGCCTCTGAACGCCAGGCTCAGTGTGTATTTTATTCTACGCGCACTGTGATGAAACTTTCTGAGCAACGTCACTATAATATTTGTGTTTTTAAGAAAGGCAACACAGGGGCAATGAGTCTCTTGATGAAATCGTTCTATTTTCTGTCCCAAGTTTTCATGCCTGCAAGTCTTGCAACGTCACAAACATTTGCATGGGGAAATCAAGATCCGTACCCACTGCTGGAGCTCTGGAAGCAGTTACTATGTACATCCAGTATAGGAGTACATCCAACATAGGACTACATTGCTAGCTCCATTCAGCAAAAACAATTCATTCCTTTCTGAGATGGAGTCTCACTCTGTCGTCCAGGCCGGAGTGCAGTAGCACAATCACAGCTCACCACAGCCTTGACCTCTCAGGGTCAAGCAATCCTCCCACTTCAGCCTCCCAAGTAGCTGGGACTACAGGCACATGCCACCACACCCAACTAATTTTTTCAATTTTTTTTTAAAAGACAAGGTCTCCCTATGTTGCCCAAGCTGGTCTCAAACTCCTGGGCTCAAGCAATTCTCTCGCCTCAGCCTCCCAAAGTGCCTCCATGCCAGGCCCTGTATTGATTCTTACCAGTGAAAATCAGGCCCTGAATATTCAAAAATAAAATCAAGACTCTTTCTACAAATCCTGCTAACGGAACGTGTTCAGACTCCCAGACTATTCAATATACATAAATGGCAAGAACTTTCTGTCAGGTGTTCTTTGGAACAAGGAGCCATTCTATTAAATAATGGCGGCAGTGGCCACTGGCTACTTTCTTTGAGCACTTAGTAGGAGTCCATCCTTGAAAATCAAACACAGGATGAGGTTAACTTCTACTGTGTCTAGGCCCTGCTTGCTTATTGACTTCTAATATTGGTCAAAAACTTCAATTTTCAGTGGCAGCTTTGCATCAGCTGAAGCTACAGGCAGTGACAGACGTACAATAAGGTACCCAAGGTTCTTATCCAAGTTCAAGCCAAAAGAAAAAGGTCAGGAAGAGAGAAGGAGCCTGTTTGGAATAGTAACCAGCCACATGTCTAAAGTGGGCTTATATCGGAATGTCACAACTTGTAAGGACTGTTCATTGTGCACTTGTATATGCATACCTGTTTAATAACTACAACATATGTTATGTCCCTTTAGCATATATTCTTATGTCCTTACAAACCCTTTCTTATACTAGTCTAATGTCATTTGTGTCCTTTTGACATACATGAGCTATTGATACTAGGAAAAATCCCCTCTTGCTCCCCAGTATTTTGACAGGAAATAAACTACATAGAGGATGCCATAAGACATTCTATTTTTCACAACAATCGAATGAGCCAAATGAATTGCAGAAGCCACCATTTTTAATAAGGAAACACTGAATTGCCAAAGCTAACGTGAAATAACGTGTCCTTGAAGATGTCTAGCGCGTTTAAGTATGCCAAGCATTAAGAGTTAACTGATCACCAACCATCCAATGACAAAATCAGTCCTCCCTGTTTTGTTTTGGAGACAGAATCTCGCTCTGTCGCCCACGATGGAGTGCAGTGGTGGATTATAGCTCACTGTAAACTGAACTCCTGGGCTCCACCCATCCTCCTGCCTCAGCCCCCAGAGTAGGTGGGAACACAGGCGCCAAGTCAGTTCTTGACTTTCAGGCCAGGGTCAAATGTTATAGTGCATGTATCCATTTCAACATTTACTGAGTACCTAATAAAGTCTGGGAATAATACAACTTTATTAGCTAAGTCCCTGCCTATGGCAGTAGCGGAGAAGTAAGGTTGGAACCCCTCAACAAATAAATCTAAACCTATCAAATATTAAGTCATGATCTTGGAGGGCGCACGGGAAGGCAGCATAAGAGATTCAGAGGACAGCTGCGGTTACCTAGATCTTTCTGAGGCAGCATAATACAGGGCTTAAAGAGTGGGACCCACCGGGCACTGCGGTTGCTCATGCCCAGCACTTCGGAAGACCTAGACGTGCACATCACTTGAGGTCAGGGGTTCGAGACCAGCCTGGCCACTATGGCAAAACGCCGTCTCTACTAAAAATACAAAAGTTAGCGAGCTTGGTGACCTGTGCCTGTAGTCCCAGATGCCTAAGAGGCTGAGGCACGAGAATCGCCTGAATCCGGGAAGCGGAGGCTGCAGTGAGCCAAGACCGCGCCACTGCACTCCAGCCTGGGCTAGTCTTGTCTCCAGAAAAAAAGAGTGTGGCACCCATTGCATCAGGCTGTGCAACTCTGTTTCTTACTAGCTGTAAAACCGTGGCAAGTTACTGGGCCATTCGTGCAAAATGTTAATCGATTTACCAACACTTAAACACAGCTTGCTAAGGGCCAGGCACCGTTCTCCTTGAATCTCACAGCAGCCCTGTAAGGTAGGCACTACTGTTACCACCGTCACTTTGCAAACAAGGAAACCGAGGGACAAAGAAGTTAAGGGATTTCCCCAAAGCCACAGCTAGAAGAGCGGCAGAACTGAGATTCCAATCCATCAGTGTGCCTCCACTATCCCTATTCCTTAACATCGTGCTAAAGGCTGAGTCACTTGCCCTAAGGAGCCCACAACAGTCTCTGGCAGAGAGGAATTCGCACCGGGAAACGCGCCCGCCGCCAACGATCCCCAGAACCGGCGCGGGCACGGCGCGGCGGCCACAAGCTCTGGGTACCGAACGCCAGGCTGGAGGCCAGGGCAGCCACCCGCCCGGCCACCGGCTCGACAGTGGAGACCTCAGCTGACCGCGAGCCCCCGGCCCGCCCGCACCCCTTCTCACGCCCACAGGAGCCCGCCACGCCTTTCCCGCCTCACCTCCTCCTCCCTCCATCGCGAGATTTCCAAGTGGTTTTGGAGGGGGTGGGGGGGGGAAGGAAATGGGTCCTACCATCTTCTCGGAGCCGGAGTTGGAAGAAATCTTTAAGTCAATGAATTCCTCCTCGGTACCCACTATCAGAAACTCTCAATGGTAAAATTTTAAAAACTGACAGATTCAATCTGCTCTTGGCTTGTGTGTCCTAAGATTTCCACTAAGTGTCTTCAAATCTCCCCCCACGGCTTCCTGGATAATAGAAGTTCCCTAAGGCCGCCGATTCCAGAAGATACTGTCTGGCGTGAAATTAGTCTCAGTTAAAATATAAGTCCCGCGCGTCCTGTGCTGCGCGTGCGCAAGCTTTTGGGTCCTCCCGCGAGAGAAAAGTGCGTTCTCGCTTCCGTAGCGGTCTCCGCCGGTTGGGGTAAAGTAACTCCGGCTGCTCCACCATGGCGTCTATGGGGACCCTCGCCTTCGATGAATATGGGCGCCCTTTTCTCATCATCAAGGATCAGGACCGCAAGTCCCGTCTTATGGGACTTGAGGCCCTTAAGGTAATGGCACAGGGACCTGTTCGCGGTGGGCTGAGGGGAGGCGGCCGAGGCCGTGGCTCTGCGCCTGCGCGAGCTTAGGAGCCGCTGTGCCATGTGCTCCCCGGAAAGGTCGAGAATCCCCGTCTCCCGGCAGTCTCCGGCCGCGCACCCGGCTCACTGAGCTCGGGAGAGGCTAGCGCCTAATCCTGGGCTCGGAATGTGGGGGCCAGCCAGGCTGGGCCGCCAGCGCCCTTCGGAGCTGGGCGGGGCCGCTCAGTCCGGTCGCCCGCGGGAGCGAAGCGGGACCGCCTCCCTGCCCGGCCCCTCCAGCCTGACGGCCGCGTGGGGCTGCGCTCCCGTGGGAAGGCGCCGGGGAGATGCTCCGTCACCTGTTGGTTAAGGCGCTGCTGCTTAACCCTGCGCTGGTCCACCCGCAACGGCCCTTCCGTATTCTTTGTCACTCGTAAAGGTGTGGTCACTTACAGGGTATTTCATTTCTGAGTGCTTTTTTGCCCACCCTTGAGGAAAAATAGCGAAGAGTGAAAAACGGACGCACAAAACCGTAATGCAAGGCGGTGTGCGGTGAGAAGGACAGCTATGGAGAGAGTTCTGATGAGCGTAGTGCTGGAGGACAGCGTTAGATCAGGGGTGAGAGCATTCTAGGGAGAGGAAACGTAGAAGTAAAGGCTTGGGCAAGAATGCGCATGGCACGTTGTAGAGTGGAAGAGCCACCCGGTTTTAATGGAGCACTGAGGCTACTGAGTGCCCAGAATGGAAAATACGACGTTATCCTTGGGGAAGAAGGGGAGCCACTGAGGGAGTTTTGAGCAGAATTTAAGTAGAGCTGCACTTCAGGCAGCAACGCTTGAGATGGACCAAAGGGAATAAAGAAGCCCACAGGGGTTAAAGAAGCCAGGGCAGGGGTGCAGGTAAGAAAGAGTCATCTGAGCACCAGATGTTGACAGAAAATGCAGAGGAAGGGACACTCCGAGAGGGCCTTCAGGGTTTGTTATAAAGTGAATTCCTAATGGACCGTTCCACCAGGTCTCAGGTGTCCCTGTTCACTTAATGTCTTGGAGGTTGACTTACACAAAGTTAGAAACAATACAGTTCCCCCATGGACTCTTTGTTTGACTTAGCGCAAGTTACACAACGTCTCGGAACCTCCTTTTCCAGTGGAGGTGATACGCCTCCATAAAGCTGAAGACTTGACAGTGATATTCAGTGGAGTGACTTAGAGGGGCTGCACAGTGGGTGATCCATGGCAGGCACTCAGTATTTGTTTCCTTTCTAGAAAGAAAAAAGTTTCAAGCTACTTGTATTATGTATCCTGTTTTATTTTTCACTTACAGGGACCTGCAGGGAAAGTAACATCCAGTACACACACGCAGTATAACAACATATCTAAAGCTATAGGTTGTTTTGCATCAGCCATTTTGTTCTAACTGCATGCATTTGTGCCCAGAAGTCTCACACTCTGAGATAGTTGTTATTTTTCCAAAACTGGGGACTTGGGCCCAGAGCAGTTGAGAAATTGTTCTAAAGAGCAATTGCAAGCAAAGATCAGCACCATGGTTCAAGGCCACCTCTCGGAGTCAAAGCCAGTGGTCTAGAGCAGCATTCTCAAGCTTGACATTATTGACATTCGAGGTCAGATCATTCTTTGCTGTGGGAGCTCATTTGGACAGTAACGTGGGTGTTTAAATCTCTTTGGATGCTGTGGGTAGGCATCCTTTGAGTGTTGAGGCTCAGCAGTGTAGGGATATACACTTGCTTCCTGACCTCATAAAACGTCCAGCTAACTTGAAGAACCAAAATATATAGAAATTGAAGGCAACAGTGAAAGAAATGTATGGGCCTTGACTTGAACGTTTTGATGGTAATGGTCACGATTCTTCTCTGGTCATTTAGAGCCTTAAAGGTAATATGTATTTTGTTGAGATTCTTCAGTTGTTTAACACTTAACTGTATAATATTTCACCTTTAAAATGCAGGCATTGACCAGGCGCAGTGGCTCAGGCCTATAATCCCAGCACTTTGGGAGGCTGAGGTGGGTGGATCACAGGATCAGGAGTTCGAGACTGGCCTGACCAACATGGTGAAACCCCGTCTCTACTAAAAATACAAAAATTAGCCGGGTGTAGTGGCATGCACCTGTAATCCCAGCTGCTTAGGAGGCTGAGGCAGAAGAATCGCTGGAACCTGGGAGGCGGAGGTTGCAGTGAGCCAAGATCATGCCACTGCACTCCAGCCTGGGTGACAGAGCAGGACTCTGTCTCAAATAAAGAAAAAAAAAGTGCAGGCATTAGTTGGCTTAGGAAGGAATCATATTCTAAAACCGTATAATCTAAAACAGAGCAGGCTAAGTTTCCAGGCCAGCCAGCATAATTCTGTTTTGTCCATAATATGTATTATGGCTTGATGTTTAGACTCTTCCCTCTGGAAACACACAGAACTAGCAGAAGGAAGAAAAAGGTTTTTTCCACTTTACCGTGCGGTAGAGCAAAATATATCTCGGGATTTCGGGATCTCTCCTATTTGCCAAATTCTTTACATCCTTTTCTTTCTGCCTCTTGCTTTCTCCTAAAAAAATAATAATAATAATAATTTCACTCAATTTGGTAGCTAAATGTGGGGAAAAAAAAAAACAGGTAACTTTTTTATTATCACTTTGACAGCTACTTCACCTTCCTTAAGAGGGCCAGTTGCGGGCCGGGCACGGTGGCTCACGCCTGTAATCCCAACACTTTGGGCGGCCAAGGCGGGTGGATCACCTGAGGTCAGGAGTTCAAGACCAACCTGGCCAACATGGCAAAATCCTGTCTCTACTAAAAGTACAAAAAAAAAAAAAAAAAAAAGAGCCAGGTGTGATGGCGCATGCCTGTAATCCCAGCTACTGGGGGGCTGAGGCAGGAGCGTCGCTTAAGCCTGGGAGGCGGAGGTTGCAGTGAGCCAAGATCATGCCACGGCACTACAGCCTGGGCAACAGAGCAAGACTCCGTCTCAAAAAAAAAAAAAAAGCCAGTCACTAACTTTGATCTATAAATATAATTATTGGGATTTCAGGTGGGTGGAGGAAGATTTTTAAAGCAAGAACATTTTTTCTTTTTATTTTGTAACGGGGTCTCATCATGTTTCCCAGGCTGATCTCAAACTCCTGGCCTCAAGCAATCCTGCCTCAGCCTCCCAAGTAGGTGGGGTTACAGGTTCTAGCCACCGCACCCAGCTCAAAAGATTATAACTCTGCAGTAAATCCAGTAAATCATGGTGTGACAATGAGGTGTTGTATGTTTACAGTTGGACTGTTTCTCATGAGTACAGGCCCCTTCTTATCTGCAGATGTGGAACCCACAGATATAGAAGCCTGGATGCAAGGGACTTGAGCATCTGTAAATTTTGGTGTCCTCAGGGGCTCCTGGAACCAGTTCCCCATGGATGCTCAGGGATGACTGTGTTTCACAGTGATCTTGCAAGGCCTGTAAGGTCATGGTCATACTGTCCCTGTTCTCAGCTGTAAATGAGCTGGTAAAAGAATCTGTCTCATTAATGTGTTGAAAATTCAGTGAGATAACACAAAGCACTGAGTTCTTTTTCTTTTATATAAGAATTGCTTATTAAAGC
This sequence comes from Macaca thibetana thibetana, assembly GCF_024542745.1. Taxonomy (NCBI): domain Eukaryota; kingdom Metazoa; phylum Chordata; class Mammalia; order Primates; family Cercopithecidae; genus Macaca; species Macaca thibetana. The sequence goes on along the minus strand of NC_065583.1, from coordinate 166,475,125 downwards.
TGGAGTTATAAATGTTATAATACTTAGACCTGTCTGTTGCCCCTTAAATGTAGAAGCTTCTAGAAAACAGAAACTAAATCGTAAGTGATTTTTAATCATCAGATGTGTGCTTTTAACCATTGAAATTGTATGTAACAGTGTTTGCTTTTTCTGTTTGTTTCATTAGTCTCATATAATGGCAGCAAAGGCTGTAGCAAATACAATGAGAACGTCACTTGGACCAAATGGTAAGAGTCCACCATTCCATGTTTTTAGCAAAAGATTTAAATCATAAAACTGTCAATACAAACCTCTCTACAGAAAGGTGGAGTATTGAGGGCAGCATCTTCTTTAACACAGCGAAAATTTTGTAGTGTATCTCAGGTTTCTCAAACATGGTTATAATCGCGTGTAGTTTTAGGTCGGGCCTTTTTTTTTTTTAACACGTTTAATATCATTTCATTAGCATTTTCCAAATCATAGTTGTCTTGAGATTAATACCATACTTAATGATGCTCCATAATTTTTTGCCATTTGTGTTAGCCAATCTCAAAATGCCTTCACGCAGCTGCTATTTTGTGTATGTTGAAATATTTGCATATAATAAATTGCATAGATAAGAGCTGGGTGCAGAGGTCTTTTTTTATAGTTTGTGATATTGGTTGCCAGTTGTTTGCCCAAAGCCTACTAAATGTTGTCTTTTTAGGGCTTGATAAGATGATGGTGGATAAGGATGGCGATGTGACTGTAACTAATGACGGGGCCACCATCTTAAGCATGATGGATGTTGATCATCAGATTGCCAAGCTGATGGTGGAACTGTCCAAGTCTCAGGATGATGAAATTGGAGATGGAACCACAGGAGTGGTTGGTAAGAAAAGACAAAACATCCTTCCTTTCTCATTTAAGAGATGTCATTTAAGACTACAGGGCTAACATGCCTGCCGAGATTGTTGTCTCTGAATCAGAGCCTGAGGAGACAGACAAATCCAAGTTGAAGAACACGCTACAAAACAAATGCCCGGGACCTTCAAAACTGACAGTGTTAAAAAAGAATAGAAAGAGGCCTGGGGATTGTTAGGCAAGGAGAAATCTGTAATGATTGATTGGGCGCTGATTTTGTTTGTCTTTTAAGCTCTAAAGGAGGTTTGGGAAAAGTAGAGGAATTTGATTATGGATCATGTACTACAATGCTGAGTTTCCTGACCGTGACCGCTGTATTGCATATGTGTAGGAGAATACCCTTATTCTCGGCTGTTTGCCTCAATACTTAGGAGTAACATATCATGGTTTCTGCAATTAATTCTCAAATAGCTGAACAGAAACAGTTTGTACATGTAGAGAAAATGTGGCAAAATGTTAATAAGTAAACTGGTACTCATTTTAGTATTGTACCTTGTTTTTTGTAGATTTGAAATCTTTAAAAAGTTGGGGAAATTGAAGACAAAATATCAGTAAAGTTCTTTTCTGCAGATGAAACTTGAATTCATTCATTCAGCAAATATTTACTGGATACCATTATATGCCAGGCACTGTTCTCAGTGCGCTTGGAGAGCAGTAGATTTAAACAGAATTCATCTATGTGACCCTAAAATGAGGAGAAAGGAGGATGGGGGTGGGGGGAATAAATAATAAACAAATGTTTTAGTCTTATCACCAGGATGAATTTCACTGAATAGACCTTGGCCCATGAAACATAATAGCTTTTTACCTCTTAGAAAAATGTTCTTTTTACATTATATTCTTTAGTTACATTGTTTACATCACTGAGGGTTGAATGTTCGTCTATAAGGGGACATGTGTCCTATTAGACCTTTGCTAGAACCAAAACAAGAGGCTTTCTTTTAAAAATAGATAGCTTCTGCCTCTAAGATGACTTCCAGCTTAATTCTGGAAGCTTTTTCTTTCCATGACAGCATCTAACTTGTGCTGATTATACTAAAAGTGAAGTTTTGTTGTTTTCCTAAACTGATTGTCTGCTGGTTTGTTTGCAGTCCTGGCTGGTGCCTTGTTAGAAGAAGCGGAGCAATTGCTAGACCGAGGCATTCACCCTATCAGAATAGCTGATGGCTATGAGCAGGCTGCCCGCGTTGCTATTGAACACCTGGACAAGATCAGTGATAGCGTTCTTGTTGACATAAAGGACACCGAACCCCTGATTCAGACAGCAAAAACCACACTGGGCTCCAAAGTGTACGTTTTGGTAGACGATACGATCACACATTTGTAGAGGCAGCTTGTTTGCCGTCTCTTAAAGGCAGCACAAAATGACCACTGGTGGATTTGTGTTGATTTTATGATTTCTTTCAGTTACTTGGTTTTGCTTTGTTTTTATTGTAGATGTAGATACATGCATTTTGTATTGTAGTTGAGAACTGAGTTTCTAAGTTCATGCATAAATCCCCTTGACAATATTTGCAAAATGTAGTTATTTTAATTTAGTAGAATAGATTGTGTTAAAAATCAGTCAGGGCTGGGTGCAGTGGCTCCTACTTGTAATCTTAGCACTTTAGGAGGCCAAAGCAGTAGCCTGCTTGAGCTCAGGAATTCAAGACCAGCCAGGGCAATATAGTGGGACCCCATTGCTACAAAACATAAAAAACCAGCCAGGCATGATAGTGCACTCCAGAGGCTAAGGTGAGAGGTTGAGGCACAGCAAGCCATGATCATGCCACTGCACTTCAGTTTGAGCAACAGAGCGAGACCCTGTCTCCAAAAAAAACTAGAAAGGGTCCTACCTGGAGCGTATGTGAATTTTCTTTTTTTTTTTTTTTTTTTGAGACGGAGTCTTGCTCTGTCGCCCAGGCTGGAGTGCAGTGGCGCGATCTCCACTCACTGCAAGCTCCACTTCCCGGGTTCACCATTCTCCTGCCTCAGCCTCCCGTGTAGCTGGGACTACAGGAGCCCACCACCGCGCCCGGCTTATTTTTTTTTTTTTTAAATACATTTTTAGTAGAGACGGGGTTTCACCATGTTAGCCAGGATGGTCTCGATCTCCTGACCTCGTGATCCGCCCGTCTTGGCCTCCCAAAGTGCTGGGATTACAGGCGTGAGCCACCGCGCCCGGCCAGGATATGTGAATTTTCATAACACTTTCTATAATTTCTTTGCTGGGGAGCCACTGGGGGGGGTTCCCCTTTTTATTCGGCAAATTGCCGATCCAAAATTATGATTTAGTAAAGAGAGTCTTGAAAGTGACTTGTCTCTGGCGTTTTCAGTGTTTGCATACTACCCATTTGCCAGGCTTACTGCCGGGTCTTTTGGGCACTGAGACACAGCTCTCCCCCCAGGAGACTCTAGGCAACCTCAACCAAGGGGTGCACTGATGATGAACCACGACAAAGACTTGAGGTCTGTTGCCATAATGTAACAAAAATCCAGTGTAAGCTGCTTTATGGCATTATATTAAGTCAGTGAGGCCGGGCGAGGTGGCTCAAGCCTGTAATCCCAGCACTTTGGGAGGCCGAGATGGGCGGATCACGAGGTCAGGAGATCGAGACCATCCTGGCTAACACGGTGAAACCCCGTCTCTACTAAGAAATACAAAAAATAGCCGGGCGAGGTGGCGGGCGCCTGTAGTCCCAGCTACTCGGGAGGCTGAGGCCGGAGAATGGCGTGAACCCGGGAGGCGGAGCTTGCAGTGAGCTGAGATCCGGCCACTGCACTCCAGCCTGGGCTACAGAGCGAGACTCCATCTCAAAAAAAAAAAAAAAAAAGTCAGTGAGGTTTTCAATTGTGTGCTTGTGGTGGTTTTAGCAAAAAGGAAGGAGGGGTCTTCTCAACTCAGAGTAGTCAGAAAAAATGTAGGAAAAGTGTTTGCTTCTGTTGCCTTTTCCCCTGAGCAAAGCCTGTGTTAAGGCAGAAGCCTTCAGCAGTGCCTGTCCTCCTGTAACCACAGATCTCAGCAGAGACTAGCTCCCTAGGCAAGAGTGAGTACTCTACGGGTAGCCTTTGTCATAAGTGTAACACTATTTTCTCATGAAAGGAGGACAGCATCATTACTTGAAGTGTACAAATCTATTTTCTTGTTGCTTTATAAGTTGGCCCTGTTCTGTTTACAAGTATTAAGTCGTCTACTTAAGATAAAACGTTTACTTTCATGGTTCTCTTTTATAGATAATCTACGATTTCAGACATTATTTCAAGTGCTAGGTTTCCCTAGTTGTTTTTCTTGACTCTAAAATGAATTTATTGAGCAGTCTATTCACATGTTTGAAAGCTTTCAAAAAGGTAACATCCTTCATCTGTAATGGATGTTGTGGTGAATTCTTAGAAAGTGAGCAGCCCTGTCCAGTCCTTTCACCTCCCGATTAGTGCTACGCTTCATTGATATAAGACTGACTTTTCCTGAGTGATTACTTACCTTTCTCATTCTGTTCTGAACTTGTGAAATAGTAACAGTATTCTGTAGAAGTCGTGCATTCTAAGACCTTAGTTCATGCCAGACTACAGTGGTTTCTTGAGTGCATTCATAATGGAAGGCAATAGTAAATTTCAGAGTTAGCGAAAATAAAGATGTGATTTTTTTCCCATGTAAGTATACGGTCCTCTTTGGGGCTCATGGATCACAGGTTAAGAATCTCTGCCCCAGCCTGTTGAAAATGCAGGTTGAGATGGCATTCCCTTTTAGAAGACTCAAAATATTTGATTTATATCTTTGAGTAACATTGTATCGTGTGGCCTGCTTTGGTTGTAGTAGTTGTGAAACCAGTGAAGTTTGTTTTTGGTGTTTTCATCAGGGTCAACAGTTGTCACCGACAGATGGCTGAGATTGCTGTGAATGCCGTCCTCACTGTAGCAGATATGGAGCGGAGAGATGTTGACTTTGAGCTTATCAAAGTAGAAGGCAAAGTGGGCGGCAGGCTGGAGGACACTAAATTGATTAAGGGCGTGATTGTGGACAAGGATTTCAGTCACCCACAGATGCCGAAAGTAAGCCATTGCATTTCACAGCTTTGCACTCTTGGTTAACTCTTAATTCCACCAATTAAAATGTCTTTATGTTCCCCCATAGAAAGTGGAAGATGCTAAGATTGCAATTCTCACATGTCCATTTGAACCACCCAAACCAAAAACAAAGCATAAGCTGGATGTGACGTCTGTTGAAGATTATAAAGCCCTTCAGAAATACGAAAAGGAGAAATTTGAAGAGATGATTCAACAAGTAAGACTTACCAGAGTCCTCAGTGGAATTTAAACTCCCAAAGGGTACAGTTAGTTAGGTTTGGTTAGTAAATATGTGTAGTCTTCCTTCAGTTCTAAAACATACACAAGAAAATAACAAATCACATAGAAAAGCATAAACAGGGAAGAATTCTGATTTTGTCTTAAAATGGTAGCATGTTCAGGCTGGGTGTGGTGGCTCACACCTGTAATCCCAGCACTTTGGGAGGCGAAGGCAGGCTGATCATGAGGTCATCAAGACCATCCTGGCTAACACGGTGAAACCGCATCTCTACTAAAAATGCAAAAAATTAGCCAGGCGTGGTGGCAGGCACCTATAGTCCCAGCTACTCAGGAGGCTGAGAAAGGTGAATCGCTTGAACCCAAGAGGCAGAGGTTGCAGCAAGCTGAGATCGCACCATTACACTCCAGCCTGGGTGACAGACTGAGACTATGTCTCAAAAGGTAGTATGTTCAGGGTCCTGAAAGAAGTGACCCTGTTAACTAAAGCCATGTTTTCAGTTGTACATATTATATTTGCTCTCCTGGACAAATTTAATGTAGCTTACCTTAAGATTTCTGACTATACATTTTAGACAAGAGTTAATGAGTAACTGGAGTTAAACCAGAATGCACTTACAGTAATCCCAATTCTTTGCTCGGTTAAGTCTAGTTTGGGTTCATGAATACCTTAGCATAGGTGTGCTTTCTCTCTGACCTACCAACTCCTCTTTGGGGGCTGTGTCCTTGGGAGTTGAAAACACCGGTACTCAAGAAGACAGGAACATGTTGGTTAGAGCATTATTTATCATAGCAAACCAACTAGAGACGATTTTCATGTCTGTTCCTGGGAAAGTCATTGTACTTACTCATTGATGATACAGTTCTTTGTGCCTACGACGTACCAGGCTCTGTTGTAGGCACTAAAGGTACAGCAGGGAATGAAGCCAAGCTCGTGTTCTTGAGGCACAAATAGGGGAAAGATGGGTACAGCTCCATTACAGACACTGGTCAGAGACGTGACCTGTAAGGAAAGGCCAACATTGAGTGAGAGCAGCGCCCCTACGGGAGGAGCATTCCAGGCTGAGGACAGAAGGGGATGCTGTTGAGCCAGGAACGTGTTGGCTTCTACAAGGAACAGCCACCCTCAGGGATTGGAGCATGCTGGCAGGAGCTTATGCATAAAAGGCCATCAGTGGTCATGAGAATGGTGGCTCAGCTGCGCTGGCAGGTCAGAGATAAACTGATAGGCCAGGGATGTTACTGGATCATGCTGGTGAGGCGCAGGTTGCTGAGAATGAGAAAGGAAGGGGGATGGGGCTAGATGCTAAAAATGTTCAAGAATGAGAGGCAGGGACCCAAAGAGGAACATTGTAGGTGACTGAGGAGCAAGAAGGACCCGTCTCCTGTTTTGAGCACGTGAGAGGGAAAGCAGCTGCCATCTGAGGAGGGTTGCAGGTGCAGGCTGGTTTTCAGGGGTTGTATAAGGAGGCTGCTGTTCTGGACTGAGTTCAGAGGGTCAGGGAAGGAAGAGAGGGAGAGCCAGGCAGTAGCAGGTGGTCTGGGAGGCCTGATGGAGACAGGTAGGTGAGAGTTGCGGGGCATGGCGTGGCAGTCCCAGGTGAGCACCAGAGGTGGGGTGGGCAGCCGGATCGTTGCCCTCCTATTTGGGAAAAGTCACTTTGCCCTTTGCAGGTCGGGGTGAGGGTGCTCCTTACAGGAAGCAGAGTCGCCTCTGTGGGCGCCTGATTTAGTTTGTATCTGTGGATCCACTGAGGATTGTCCATCCAGGTGAGATGGGCAGGTTGCAAGTGGTTCACAACATTGTGTGTTTAAAACATACTCAGATGAAACTACTCCGTAGGTATTGGTGACAGGACAGAGCTGTTAGCCATTTCCCCCGTGGTTGGGAAGGGTATTAGCTTTGTTTGTTGACATTTCTGTTGACTTCGCATCGTTTTAACAATAGGGTTCAGCATGAATTACTGCTTGTGGTTTTTAAAGCATCTTTAGACAATGAGGTGATCCCCATTGATAAAATACTCACTATTTAGAATTTGGAACTGACAGAAAAGTGGACACTTGTCTATTTCCTTCTTTCTCTTTCCTTTGGTTTTGTGTTCAAGTGCACATGCCTTACACACAATTGTGCCTCTCCTTTTTTCAAACATTATAGCGAAGAATAAATACCCACTTTCTCTTAATACAATTGCGGTGTTTCTTTTCCCAGATTAAAGAGACTGGTGCTAACCTAGCAATTTGTCAGTGGGGTTTTGATGATGAAGCAAATCACTTACTTCTTCAGAACAACTTGCCTGCGGTTCGCTGGGTAGGAGGACCTGAAATTGAGGTAGGTTGCTCCACATGAAGAGACTTTGAGATGTAGGGGTTCACCTTATGTGTTGAGGGGTGTTTTGATAGCCCTGCCTTAAATAACTGCATCATACCAAGGCTGGGAGATGAGGGGAGGGTGAGCTGGGAGAGAGGAAAGCGCTGGAATCTTTGTTACTGTTTGGTTAACAGTGCTGTGTGTTTCTGGTGTTCCCTGGCATTTTGAAATTATCTCCCTGTGTTGTCTCACTTGGCCCTATCGTTGACTTACTAAGGCTGGAAGACCTGGTCTCATCCAGATACTAACGGCAGTCCCGGGCAATGCTGCCTTGGTGGTTCTCACTGCAGCACAGTGCAAGGAACATGCAGGCTGGGTTCCCAGAGAGGGAGGGCTGCACAGAGGGGAGATGAGGGCATGAGCTTAGGGGACAGGCGCAGGGTGATAGATCCAGGCAGCACCAAAGCCCCAGATCAAGACGCCCAGCTCCTCAAGAGCCTTGTTACGTAACAAGGTGCTTTGGGTTGAACTGAAGATGTTTTGGTCAAAGTGGGGCAGCAATTCTAGTGAACAAGGGGGTCTTAGATCAAGTTTTGCTCATTTGTGCCCGGTTTTGAAAGTTAACTTCACCAGTACTGTCTTCATCCTTCTCCCTGACCACCCCGATTAGCTGATTGCCATCGCTACAGGAGGTCGCATCGTCCCCAGGTTCTCAGAGCTCACAGCCGAGAAGCTGGGCTTTGCTGGTCTTGTACAGGAGATCTCATTTGGGACAACTAAGGATAAAATGCTGGTCATCGAGCAGTGTAAGAACTCCAGAGCTGTAACCATTTTTATTAGAGGAGGAAATAAGATGGTGAGAATTCAACTATTCGTCCTATACTATTGCTTATTTTGCTTCATGGTCTGGTTTTTTTGCTTGTATATATTTAACAGAGACACAGTCACCCTAAGAAAAATAATCATGTTTCTCAAACAGTGATGTATCATGGTTAATTTCACGAGGCACATTTGCCTTTCTGCTGTCCTTATAGTGTACAATATACACTATGAGATTTTTATATCTTTTTAAATACTTAAACACAGTTTAAATATTCGAGTCTTGGATTTTAGAATGTTGGGTACAGTTACCTTAGGGGTTGGTTAAACTGCTAGTCCTAGCAACATAAGATTCATTTTAATAACAAATTACAATATGGTATTCCCAAGGATGACTTACATCTGTCCCTAAGGTAGAAAAAGGGAACCCAAGTGAATAACCATCGACGATCTCTGTTCTTTGAGAATGAGTTGTAGCACATTGTGATAAATCTTTGCGAGGTTTGTCGGTTTTTGACTCTTGCTTAACCGTGTATCCTAGAATGAGTCACTGGCCACCTCTGCCTCTTGAATTTTATTAACTACGTTACAGGAAGGAAAGCTAGAAAGATACAGATCATCCGATAGTGGAGGCCATCTAACTATTAGAGCACAGCCTGTCTGTCTTTAAAAAGGTGCCAGATACTTGCCTCTAAATTGAATAGATCTTGATCACATTAATTTAAGCAAAGCTGTTTTCCTTAGATCATTGAGGAGGCGAAACGATCCCTTCACGATGCATTGTGTGTCATCCGGAATCTCATCCGCGATAATCGTGTGGTGTATGGAGGAGGGGCTGCTGAGATATCCTGTGCCCTGGCAGTTAGCCAAGAGGCGGATAAGGTAAGGGATATGTGCAGACTTAGTGAAAGACTTGGGCCTCGCCGACAGTGGAGGCTCTGAGGCTGCAGAACAGCGAGGTGCTGGATGCAAAACGAACAAAAGCATCGTGAGCTGTGTGTAGGTGACAGGTGTTTTAATCTAAGTTAATTCCCATGTTCCTGTATTCAGATTCAGGTTACCATAAACTAGCATTTCTCAGCTGTTTTCAGCCAGTTCATTCTTAAAATAATAAATCTCTGGTCTTTTAATGTTATGTGAAATTCAAAATTAGTAGTATAACTTAAAGATAAGTCGTAAAAGCTGCTGTATTTTGAGACATCTCTCATGTATGTATACCCTCTGCCCGTATTCTGTATTGACATTATAATATTCTGATAGATACAAAAATAGAGACAGCCTATTCTTTTTTTTTTTTATTTAAGTTCTAGGGTACATGTGCACACCGTGCAGGTTTGTTACATGTGTGTACTTGTGCCATGTTGGTGTGAGAGACAGCCTATTCTTCAAAGTCTTTGTGAGCTGACTTTTCCAAGTATGTGATACAGTGTGTTTTCAGGGTGCTGCTGGGTGGTTTTGTTTTGCCAAGTGCACTTACCATACCTCCGCACCTTTCCAGTGCCCCACTTTAGAACAGTACGCCATGAGAGCGTTTGCCGACGCGCTGGAGGTCATCCCCATGGCCCTCTCTGAAAACAGTGGCATGAATCCCATCCAGACGATGACCGAAGTCCGAGCCAGACAGGTGAAGGAGATGAACCCTGCTCTTGGCATCGACTGTTTGCACAAGGGGACAAATGGTGAGGAGCTGTCACACCTCTGCGTGCGGTGTCTGATTTAAACTGAATAATCATCCACTGTGTGTACTGTGAGATGGTGGTATCTTTTTAAATATGTAAAGCCACTTCAGGTGTTCAAATCCTGGATTTTAGAATGTTTGATTGATTGCCATAGGAATTGGTTAGACTACTAGACCTAGCAACATAAGACTCATTTTAATAACAGTAAACTACATACGGTACTATCACCAAAGATGACTTAGGTTTTAATCTCTGGTTTTGGGGAAGTAATGCCATATTGCTGTTTTTACACAAATGTCTGTCAGTGGACAGCGTATAAAACAGCTCTGAAGTGGGCTTTAGTTCACAGGTCACTGTGTGGTTAATCCAGCACACTGGAGTGTTTTCTAAATGTAATACTATAACCTCTGTAGCCCAGCTCCCAAAAAGATATGGTGACTGTAGCTTGTTGAAACAGTGGTCCCAGGCATTTCTGTACTGAATCAGGCCATGTCTGTAATCCATCCACAGAATGTGACAGTTTGTTTTTGCTTAAAAGTATAGGTGGTACATTCTGCTTTCCATGCTCATATCCCAAGAGTTTCAATAATAGCAACTCTTTGTGAGGCAAATATTTAATGTTTCTAACTTGAATGCTTGGTTGTGCTCAAATTTAGCATTTCTAGGGCCGGGCTCAGTGATTCATGCCTGTAATCCCAGCACTTCAGGACGCCAAGCTGGGTGGATCACCTGAGGTCAGGAGTTTGACACCAGCCTGACCAACATGGTGAAACAGCATCTCTACTAAAAATATAAAAATTAGCTGGGCCTGGTAGCGGATGCCTGTAATTCCAGCTACTCAGGAGGCTGAGGCAGGAGAATCGCTTGAGCCCGGGAGGCAGAGGTTGCAGTGAGCCGAGATCACACTATTATACTCCAACCTGGGTGACACCTGTCTCCAAAAAAAAATTAGCATTTCTAGATCTTTCTTGGAAATATCTTACATTTCAGTTATGGTCGGATTCACTTACTTTAGATTTCCTAAGTTAGGGTATGGTTACTTTGTGGGATAAGATGTTACTGAAAAATTTCACCCTGTAGCTAGTCATTGAAGAAAGCCCTCTCTCAACAGCTCTCTCTACCAGGTTCGAGTTCCAGAGTGTCCTTGGAAATAATGAAATTACATTCATCTGAACATGAAATAGAACTGAAATTAGTGGCCTCCTGCTTGGCTTCCAGGAGCTTGTATTTCTTAAGTCTTACTGTGATTCCATAAACCAGAAAGTCAAAGCTGGTTATTGATAGTTTATTGTATGCTATTTTAGGATAATCAATTTCCTTGTATTTTTCAGATATGAAGCAACAGCATGTCATAGAAACCTTGATTGGCAAAAAGCAACAGATATCTCTTGCAACACAAATGGTTAGAATGATTTTGAAGATTGATGACATTCGTAAGCCTGGAGAATCTGAAGAATGAAGACATTGAGAATACTATGTAGTAAGATCCACTTCTCTGATTAAGTAAATGGATGTGTTGTGATGTGTCTACAGTTATTTATTGTTACATCCTTTTCCAGACACTGTAGATGCTATAATAAAAATAGCTATTTGGTAACCATAGTTTCACTTGTTCAAAGCCGTGTAATTGGGGTACTATCTCAACATGCTTTTGTATTCATTGTATTAAAAGAATCTGTTTAAACAACCTTTATCTTCTCTTCAGGTTTAAGAAACATTTATTGTAACAGTAATTAAATGCTGCCTTAATTGGAGGGGTTTGGGTGGATTTTTTTTCCCCTTCAAAATAAGCTGTAGGGACTATTTTAACAGCTTAAACATGAGCTCTCAAGATGCACTTTCGTATTGAGAGGAATATGGGCTTGATCCTCTTCCTATCTAAATGGGTGGGCCCTTTGTAGAGGGTCCACCACAGAATTACGGGATGCCTTAAGTGCTGTTACTAGGTTGCTCACAGCCTAACCGAGGATATTGTTTAGAGCTGATGGAGACCCATGTGAGCCTTTGCTTTCCTCTGGCCCTGGCCCCACCCTGAACACAGCTCATGTGCAGAATCAGAAGCAGCATGTGCAGAGCTGACCACCAGCACAGGCTTAGGGCAGTTCAGAACCCACTTGTTTTCCTATCAGAGGGACACGGTAAGTGGAGGTTAAAGTAAATTACAGGAAATAAGGGAGAAATCTTGCAGTTACCATGTTCAGATAGAGTGACTGAAATTAATTGTGCTTACTAAAGTAGTACTAGCTAACAGTGTTGGGCCAAGACATGCTCTGAGAACTCTACACAACCCAGTGAGGCAGATACCCTTTCCTACTGCTCACATCTTACAGGTGAGTACTAATAATTTGCCAGCATCTCACCACCAGCAAGTAGTAGGGCCAGGTCAATCCCAGGCAGTCTGACCCCAGAGTGGCCCAGCTCATCCCCTACCCCATTCTGCTATTTGCTTGTGATTCTCTAGATTTTCTAAAATAGTGTTTTTTAAAGAGCATCATGATGATAAAGCTCAACGTGATGAACTTTATCACTAGTTATGCCACCTTAACTAGTCAGATTCCCTAGAATTAGGAAGTGGTAACTCTTGTCTAAATTTGCTTAAGTGATTAATTTGGGTTACCCTCTCATGTGAACCTGGAGATTTCCCAGTCGTAACTATTGGGTCATTGTGTTTTCTCTGTACATTCATGCATTGGATGTTTTGCTAAATAACTCCTGTGGATTTAGGAATGTGTGCTAATAATTGCATTCTTCCTAATTTTCACATTTATATGGAACTAGGCAGTTAAGTATTGAAAGCGTTAAACTGAGTTTATTTACAAGGACTGATTCTAGCCTACAGAGAACATACGGCAGCCTTCTTTGGACCAGAGTCTTATCCGAGGGGTCCGTGGGTGTATCAGAAGAGCCACTAAACCAATCCCCCTTTCCAAAATTGAACCTCACAGACATTCCTGGTGGTTTTTTGTGGTTGAGAAACTGGTCAATGAACAGAGAAACTTAGAGATGTTTTACAAGCCTTTCATGTTTAATGAGTTTCATTTGTTGATTTGTACTAAACCTCTTCCAGGTGATGTATTTTATCTTTCACATTCCAAATCACTCAAGTTTGATTTTGCTGGTACTTTGGCCACACCCTCTCCTTCCCCATGTGGAGCAAAAGCAACTTAGGGTGCTTGACCCAAAGGCTGGATTCCCATGTAAGTCCCCATGTTTTACTGCTGGTTCCCAATTTCTACACGTGCTGGATTCATTGGAGGTTTGTTCAATGTCGTGTTTTTAATTTCAGCCTACTCAATCTCCATGTGGGGGTGGTTCCAGGATGTCCTGCAGGTACCAAATTTCATGGATGCTCAAGTCCCTGATAAAAATAGTGTGGTATTTGCACATAACATACATCCTCCTGTATACTTTAAATCATCTCATTATTCATAATACCTAAATGATATGTAAATATACTGTATTTAGGAAGTAATGACAAGAAAAATCTACATGTTCAGTACAGATGCAATATTTTTCCCTGAGTGTTCTCAACCTGAGGTTGGTTGAATTCAGATGAGGGTCAGCTCTGTAAGCAGCTGCTGTGAAGCACAAATGCCACTGGGAGGGCTGAGAGGCCCGTCTTTCTTTTACATGGGACTGAGTTTCTTGAATCTCATTTTCTTTCTGTAGGTGAAACAGCTGCAACAGATAAGGGGTTGGGGGGCCAGAGGAAGGTGACATGGTAGTAATTGACTAATTTGTAAGCATGGAGAAGTTTCTCCAACGTAGTTGTTTCTTGCAGGCAGCCTTGGCAGGACGGGGTCATCTAAAAGCACCAGAAAAGTGGGGACCAAAGGCAAATGCCCGAGAAAGTGTTGCAGGGCAGGAAAAGTGGGGAAAACTGGACAAAGTAGTAAAGATGTAAATGTGTGTGCCCTATCACTGCTCTAAACGGTTTATGTACATTAAAACTGGTTTTCTTTTTTTTTTTTTTTTTTTTTTTTTGAGACGGATTCTTGCTCTGTCACCCAGGCTGGAGTGCAGTGGCCGGTTTCAGCTCACTGCAAGCTCCGCCTCCCGGGTTCACGCCATTCTCCTGCCTCAGCCTCCGGAAACGGGCGCCCGCCACCTGCCCGGCTAGTTTTTTGTTAGAGACGGGGTTTCACCGTGTTAGCCAGGATGGTCTCGATCTCCTGACCTCGTGATCCGCCCGTCTCGGCCTCCCAAAGTGCTGGGATTACAGGCTTGAGCCACCGCGCCCGGCTTAAAACTGGTTTTCAAAGTCTGCTCCGTGGATCCCTCGGGGTCCAGGGCCCTTTCAAGGGGCCCACGAGGTCAGATGTATTTTCCTACACTAAACTTACTGCCTTTTTCACTGTGTTGACATTTGCACTGATGGTGCAAAAGCAATGACCATTAAAACCACAGCTTAGTGTGAGTCAGGCAGCGGCATCATACACTTTCAAAAAGAAAATCATTTTTTTGGCCAGGCGCAGTGGCTCACACCTGTCATCCCAGCACTTCGGGAGGCTGAGGCAAGAGGATCACTCTAGCCCAGGAGTTAGAGACCAGCCTGGGCAACGTAGACCCTGTCTCTACCAAAAATAAGTTAGCTGGGCCTGGTGGCATGCTCGTGTGGTCCCAGCTACTTGGGAGACTAAAAGTGGGAGGATCCTTTTGAGCCCAGGAGGTTGAGGGTGCAGTGAGCCCTGATCACACCACTACAATCCAGCCTGAATGACAGAGCAAGACACTTTCTCAATAATAAAGGATGAATCTTTGACGTTGCATAATGAAATGTGTCAACAACTGGAAGATCTGCTCACCAGACCAATATTTGCCAAATATGCACATGATGTTACAGTGTCATGCACAGGTATAAGACCTTTTCAAAATGCAAGATGGACCAGTGTGACAGAAGAAAGTGTATTTAGTCTATCACTTGCTTGGTTTTGGTGTAATATTGAAGAATATCCAGTTTTGTGAAAGGCAATTAAAATACTACTCTTTTCCAACTACATATCTGTGTGGCCAGATCTTTATATTCCAGAACATGCTGTGGCTAGGCACAGTGGGTCATGCCTGTAACCCCAGCACTTTGGGAGGCTGAGGCAGGAGTATCGCTTGAGCCTAGGAGTTCGAGACTAGTCTGGGCAACAAAGTGAGACTCTGTCTCTACAAAAAAAAAAATTTAATTAGCAGGGTGTGGGGATGTGTGCCTATAGTCTTACCTACTTGGGAAGCTGAGGCAGGAGGATCCCTTGAGCCCAGGGGTTTGAGGCTGCAGTGAGCCATGACCATGCTGTTACTTGCGTTGAATCTGTAGGGGTCTGCAACAGCCTCAGTTCTCACCTCCTCAGAAGAAAGAATTCGACTGAGGAGCGTAATGCAGAAGGAGAGACCAAGGCAAGTTTTAGAACAGGAGTGAAGGTTGGTTAAAAAGCTTTAGGCCAGGTGCAGTGGCTCACACCTTTAATCCCAGCACTTTGGGAGGCCAAGGTGGGCAGATCACTTGAGATTAGGAGTTTGAAACCAGCCTGGCCAACATGGTGAAACCCTGTCTTTACTAAAAACGCAAAAAAATTAGCCGGGCGTAGTGGCAGGAGCCTGTAATCCCAGCTATTCGGGAGGCTGAGGCAAGAGAATCGCTTGAACCAGGGAGGCAGAGGTTGCAGTGAACCGAGATCACGTTGCTACACCCCAGCCTGGGTGACAGAGGAAGACTCCGTCTCAAAAACTAAAACTAAAAATAAGCTTCAGAGCAGGAATGAAAGAAAAGTGTACTTGGAGGAGGACCAAGCAGGCGACGAGAGAGCCAATGAGGCCTGGGCCTTTAAACTTGCTGTTTTATATGTTGGCGTACTTCCAGGGTCCTGTGTTACTTCTCCCCTGATTATGCCCCTGGTGAGGGCTGTCGCATGCGCAGTGGCCTGCCTGCACTTGGGAGAGGAGCAGGGCAGTGTGTTTAGTAAACACACTGAGTTCTACACATGTTCACTTGAGGCCTTCTTCCCTTACCAGTCTAGCATTCCGGTTAGATGACGCCATTTTGCCTCTTAATGCGCATGCTTGAGCCCATCTGCCCCACTCCTGAGATCTTGTCGGGAAGCTGCTCATCACCAGTTTCAGGTATTCTCTATCGGGAGCCTGCCCTTCCCTGGCACCAGCTGTGACCAACTATTATTTTAGGTAACAGTTAACAACCGCCTGACCATCACCTGAGGGTCAGCTGGCATCACCTGAGGCGGCAAAGGCTTAGGGGCCGCTGTTTCTGCCCTGCTTATACCTGACTAGCTACCTACTGTTAACACTGCCACTGCATTCCAGCCTGGTCAACAGAGTGAGACCCTGACTCAAAAAAAAAAAAAAAGTGTAAAATAATCCTGAAACCAAAACATTTGATCCTCATCATAATCCTAGTCATTGACAAGTCCAAGAGACACTGCATAATTTGAATGGACCACTCCCTTATGGAAATAAACTTTTTAACTTTATATAGTTTTCAGTATAAGCAGCTGAAAATGTCCACTTAGCAGGCTCTCTATTTATCACATGATCTTGACGCCTACTGCAAAAACACAACTGAAGCCAGCAGTGTGGACTTTCAGCTCATAGGCTCCCACTTCGCTGGCAGCAGCTCATCCTCCCTCACCTCCTGTGAGAGGCAGAATTCTAAAGCTGTGCTCCTAAGAGCCCATCTGGTTATTCCTTCAGGCACTGATCTAGATACTGGGAGAAGGGACTTTGCAGATTTCATTAAGGTTGCCAGTCAGCTGACCTTAAAAGAGGGCAGTGATCTGGGAGGGCCCAGTGTAGTCACACAAGCCCAGAGGGGCTCACGGATAAAGGTGAAAGATTCAGCAGGAGACTCCAGATGGCGGCCTTGGCCGGGCGCAGGGAACCGCACCTGTAATCCCAGCACTTTGGAAGGCTGAGGCAGGTTGATCACTTGAGGACAGGGGTTCCAAACCAGCCTGGCCAACCTGGCAAAACCCCATCTCCACTCAAAATATAAAAAGTTTCCAGGCATGGTGGCACATGCCTGTAATCCCAGTTACTCAGAGGCTGACGCAGAAGCATCACTTGAACCCAGGAGGTGGAGGTTGCAGTGAGCTGAGATCACACCACTGCACTGGGTGACAGAGGGAGACTCTGTCAAAAAAAAAAAAAAAAAAAAGGATTCCACACGCCATTTCATGGTTTAAGTTGCTCTGTTTGTGAAAATTTGTCACAGCAGCGATCAGAAACTCTTACGCTTCTGTCTTGCCTCAGTCGGGGAGGGGAGAGGGAAGGGTCCCCTCCTGCCCAAGACAATTCCAGTGTCCCATTGATTCCATCTCTCAGAGCTTGTTTCCTCATTTCTGCGTCTGAGAGTGTCTTTAGTGCTCCTCAGGACACATTCTGGACTTAGAGCAGGATTGCACTGCCCGGATTCCTTGTGGTTGGATGGGGTTCTGTGACTGGTGAGGGTCTCAGAATATAACACCCCAAAATGAAGGCTTCAGAAGCAGCTCTCTCTGACCTCCTTCCCTCCTGTTTCTGGCCCTTCATTCTGCCCTGAAGCTGAAAACCAGAATGCCTCTTCCCCTAGGTGGTCATAGAAACCAGAACCTCCTTCCCCCAAAGCCAGCCACAAAACCTGAAAGTATTACTCTAAAACCACCCCCTGTTGCCACTTCCCTGTAAAAACTGGCCATAAAGAAATTATCTGACCTATCTTGTTTGCCTGTAATTCATAGGACTCCCATTGCAGAGAGGGTCCTGTCTGATAACCACAAGGAGGAAATGCTGCCCTGGGAGGCCAAGAAGAGTCTCACCAGGCCTTGCTGGGGCTCCTACTCAGTCCACTGGCATTAGATTAGACCCTTTTTCTCCAATTGTTTTTCCACATGCTGCCCACACTTCATTGAACCTAAGCATAAAAATGGACAGTTTCGTGGCTCATGACTGTAATTCCAGCACTTTGAGAGGCTGAGGTGGGAGGATCACTGGACCCCAGGAACTCTAGACCAATCTGGGTAACATAATGAGACCTCATCTCTATAAAAAAAAAAAAAAAAAAACATAAGCCGGTGTGGTGGCATGCACTGGCAGTCCCAGCAACTTGAAAGGCTGAGGCTGGAGGATTGCTTGAGCCCAGGAGTTGGAGGCTGCAGTGAGCCATGATCACACCACTTCACTGCAGCCTGGCTCTAAAACAATCAACCAATCAATAAAGTACAATTTCCCCTGTATCTTTTGGTCATCGTTCTGATGGCTCCCATGTCACCTAAAACTATGATCAAATAAATTTGTATGCCTTTTTTCCTTTTAATCTGCCTCTTGTCAGTGACTTTCAGAGGGTGATACGGAAGTTTTCACTTAACCCCTACACTGCTGCAGACCAGTGCCCTGTGGCAGCAGCATGATTTCCAGGTTAGAGGGTGTATATGCCAAGGCAAGACCCTCCAAGTCTCTTTCTTCTGAGCACACAGCACAGGGCACTATTCAAGGCAGTGGCTGCCCCCATCCGTGGGGACTCCCTGGAGGTGATGATGATGTAAGTCCTCTGCCAACACGCAAGGGACATGGAACATGGTGAGAATCCAGCTCTTTGCTGGTTTAGACCCTGAGAATAGGCTCCTCCTGTCTGTAAATCTCTTACCTGCACACACAGCCTCCCCTCCTCTGTTAGCACTTTCCGGCATGAATCTCACCTGAAAAAGCAAAAACCAGCCGGGCGCAGTGGCTCACACCTGTAATCCTAGCACTTTGAGAGGCTGAGGCAGGAGATCTCCTGAGTTCAGGAGTTCGAGACCAGCCTAGGCAACACAGTGAGACTCTGTCTCTTAAAAAAAAAAAAAAAAAAAAATTGCCAGGTGTGGTGGTAGGTACCTGTCGTCCCTGCTACTCAGGAGGCTGAGGAGGGAGGTTTGCTTGGGCCTGGGAGACAGAGGTTGCAGTGAGCAGTGATTGGACTACTGCACTCCAGCCTGGGCAACACAGCCAGATCCTGTCTCAACAAAAAAAAAAAGAAAAAGAAAAAACCAAAGCATAGGAAAACAAAACCCTTCAACTGTGTCCCCTGGAGCCACTCCTTCCTGTTCACTCCGTTTCTCTGCAGCACTGTTGTCAGCACCCCTTCCTCTCCTGCCTTCCACCTTCTGCCCCCTCCACCCACAGTGATGGTCTGTGGACCCCGCCCTTCATAGAAACCACCTGTGCTGCAATCACTGTGTCCTGCTGCTGCAAATCCCTGGGGTGCCCTCTGAGGTGGAGTCCTCTTTCTCACACACACAACCTTTTCCTGTCTTTTTTAAAAAAAAATTTCTCTTCCTTTTTGAAGTTCCTCTGGTGGCTTTCCTGGAGCTCTGCCCTCTAGTTGCTCCTATATCCCTGGCTGCTCCCCACCTCTGGCCGTCTCCCTCTGCGGTTGCCACTTAATATGCATTCAGGGAGAACCACCCTGGGTCCACCAGCATTTATTCAAGGGAGAGGTGTGCTGATGACACTTCACCTACTGTTACCAGTGTGAATCTGAAGGGTCTACATCAAATCAAATCCTTGCCTCCTCGAAGAAAAGAATTCAGCTGAGGGGCATAAGGCAGAGGGATAGACTGAGGCAAGTTTTAAAGGAGGAGTGAGAGTTTATCAAAAAGTTTTAGAGCAGGAACGAAAGGAAGCAAAGTACACTTGGAAGAGGGCCAAGTGCCCTGCTCAGTCCGTGACTTGGGGTTTTATACATTGGCATGGTTCCAAAGTTTGCATTTCTTTTCCCTTCCAAGGGAAGACTCAAACTCTTCCCTTGGACCAGGCTGTCCACCATCTTGCCTCTCAGGGTGCATGCTTGGGCCTGCTTGCCCAAATCCTGAGATCTTACCAGGAAGCTGCTGATCACCAGCTTCAGGTGTTTCTATCTGTGGAGAGACTGCCTTTCCCTGGTGCTGGCTGTAACCAAGTATTATTTTAGAGAGCCAGTTTAACAACCACCTGACCGTCACCTGATGGCCACCTGACGTTCCTGGGGAGGTAGACCTCTCCTGCCCTGATCATGTCTTCCTGACTACCTACCCTAACAACGCGCCCCTGCAGAGTTATGTTATTTTACTCAGTTTATAGCTTTTACTGAGTCAGAGGGTCAGAGAAGTAAGTTGCCCAAATCCACAACAAGGTAAACATGGAATGTGGACACATCCAGCTCTTCCCTCCTGAACCTCCTCTTCTCACCCTCATCTTCCTCACACTCTCCCTCTGCCATGCCTGCCACAGCCACCTGATGGATGACTCCCAATGTTACACAGCCGCATGGGTCTCACGCAACTGCCCCCCACAACAAGCCTCCACACTCCTCTTCATAGCCCACCAAAGCCCAGCTCTGTCCAGAGGCAGCGCACCCATCTCTGGCTGAGTGAGTCAGGGTCTAATCCAATCCGGTCACCAACTCCCCTTCAGCTGATGCCCAGGTCCTCGGCCTCTCCCATGGCACAGGGGGCACACAGCTGGGGGATTTCCCTCCCTTGCTAAAACAGACGTGCAGGAAAGAGCTCCTTCCTTCCTTCCTTCCTTCCCTTCCTGCTGTGGCTGGGATTTGTAAGGCCCTGGGGCCCAGAGAATGCAGGCACCAACCCCAGGTCCTGACACCAGGAAACCCCCAAACCACCTTGGATCTCTGGAGGACTGTGGGAGAGACACTTAAATGTTACTCTCTTAGCCACTGTCAGTCGGGTTTTCTGTTGTTTACAGCCCAAGAAAACTCAACTGATACTCGAGGCTGAACCAAAATTAAATTCTCTTTCCTCACAGCCCGCTTCTCTTCAGGATTCCTGCTGGATAATCATCTCTAAGCCAACCTCAGGGTCTTGCTTCTTGGTGTCTTCTCAGTCTCTGCAGTAAAAGCAGCTGCATCTCTCAGCAACTCTCCACTCTGCTGCCTCGGTCAACGTATTATTCTGTTCTCACGCTGCTACTAAAGACATATCCGAGACTGGGTATGTCTAGTAAAACACACTGGGTATGTTTTACAAAGAAAAGAAGTTTAATTGACTTACAGTTCAGCATGGCTGAGGAGGCCTCAGGAAACTTACAAGCATGGTGGAAAGGGAAGCAGGCATATCCTTCTTCACATGGCGGCAGCAAGAACTGCGGAATGAAGTCGGGGGAAAGCCCCTTATAAAACCATCAGATCTCGTGAGAACTCACTCACTTGCATGAGAACAGAAGGGAGGTAACCGCCCCCATGATACAATTACCTCCCACCAGGTCCCTCCCATAACACGTGGCGATTATGGGAACTACAATTCAAGATGAAATTTGAGTGGAGACAAAGCCAAACCATATCAGTCAGGCTCACATCTCTGCTTCCTGCTGCTGTGCTCCTTCCCTCTCCAGAGGGGCCCAACTTTAATCTTTCTAAAATGCAAATAACATTGATAACTTCTGCTGCTCTCACCTAAAGGCCTGAAAAGCACACCCCCACCCTGGGACTCAGAGGGGCCAGCCCCGTGGAGACTGGCTGCCTTTTTACAGAAGAAGGGGTGGGTGTGATCCTGAGGCTGCAGGCATCCTTCTTGCTTGGTCTTCCAGAACACGATTGCACTGAGTTTGCAGGTTGCTGGCGCCCCAGGACTGACAAGACTTTACCCACGCTGGCCAGGCACTGGGATGAAAACAGCCCCAGTGTGGAACCCAAGGAGAACTAAGGTCTCACCTGATAGAGGGAGCTGCCTGCAGGGCCCAGGCCTGAATGGGAGGGAAAACAAATGGCCTTTTTGGTGTCTGTGGACATGAAGAGGGGCTAAGTGTAGGCACAGATCTAGGCTTGAGCAGTTTGTCAAGTAAATAAATTATCTGGCTGTAATTGAGAAAGACCATGTTAACCAAAAAGCGACCAAGGCAGCTGTCAATCCATAGAGGTTTATTTTGCCAAGGTTGAGAACACACCCACGAAAACAACCACAAGCCACAGAAACATCCGTGAGCTGTGCTTTTTCCAAAGGGGGTTTGGGGAACGGCAATATTTAAAAAGGCAAGGGCAAGCAGGAGGGAAAAGACGGGGGAGGGAGACAGTGAGGCAGACGCTCGCATTCTTGTGAGGCTCTGAGTCTCAGTAAATCTACATTTTACACGTCAGAAAGCAAGCAGAGGAAAAGTCAATTATGCATTTGTCTCAGGGATGATTTCTGGTCTTTGTCCTCTCTGTGAGGATCAGCTGGTAATTGACATCGTCAGGGTGAGATCCAAAAAACTTGTTTCAGGGCTAGTTTAGAGGGGGTGGATGTAGCCTGAAAGATCTAGCTGCTCACAAGGAATTTCCAGGTGAGCGCTTTGGGAGGGAGGCCATCTGGGGAGATGTGTGGCCTTCCGTGGTTGTGGGATCCTGGCTTACGGATGAGGCTGTAACACAGGGTTGTGACATTGCAGCTGTCTATCTGGGAAGGAAAGGAAGGCAGTATCGCACAGTTCCCAGGCCAAACCTTCCCTCTGGCATAGTGACTTTTGGTCCTGAGAGTCTATTTTCTTTCACAACCGGCTGCAGGGCTGTCACAAGGCGGACAAACAGGATTAATGGAAAGTCAACAGGGTGCCATCGGGATGTGATGCGAATCTTCCTCGCCCAGTGTAGACCAGCACGTGCGGCCAGTGACGACCCTGCTACAGGGTTAGTGCACCTGGGGAGGCCAACTTTTCATTTCATTTTAATTCATTTAAATTAAAAAACTGAAGCAATGTAAAATACTCCTCCTGGGCCAGACACCGTGGCTCATGCCTGTAATCCCAGCACTTTGGGAGGCCGAGGTGGGCGGATCACTTGAGGTCACTTGAGACCAGCCTGGCTAACATAGTGAAACCCCGTCTCTACTAAAAATACAAAAATTAGCCAGGCGTGGTGGTGGGCACCTGTAATCCCAGCTGCTCGGGAGGCTGAGGCAGAAGAATCACTTGAACCTGGGAGGCGGAGGTTGTAGTGAGCCGAGATCGCACCACTCCACTCCAACCTGAGCGACAGAGCAAGACTCTGTCTCAAAACAAACGAACAAACAAACAAAAAACTTCTGCTGAAAAACACAACAAGAAAAAAATATTGAGGAAAGCTCTGTTGATCCCACCACACTTGGAGCTCTCTGTTCAGTGTGTGCTAGACCCTCTGACCTCAGTGCTGTCAGCACCAGAATGACAGTGACACAAAAGTGAACGTGTTATATTAATCACAAGTTCACTTAATTTAGATTGACGTCGTTTTGAAATGGATACGCTTTTGCTTCAAAGTCAAATCAATTCTTCTAAAACAAATGAACCAGTTTTGTCAATGTGGGAGGTGAACTGTAAAGGAAATGATTTTTGATGCTAGACTCAGTTATCAGAAAACTTAAATATGTAAACCTACTTTCTCAACTATAAATTTTGTGAAATCTAAACACAAATCAAGTACTTTTTTTTTTTTTTTTTTTTTTTTTTTTTTTTTTGACAGGGTCTTGTTCTGTGGCCCAGGCTGGAGTGCAATGGCACCATCTCAGCTCACTGCAACCTCCACCTCTGGGTTTAAGCGATTCTCCTGCCTCAGCCTCCCCCAAGTGGGATTACAGGTACCCACCACCGTGCCTCACTAATTTTTGCATTTTTATTGGAGACAGGGTTTCACCATATTGGCCAGGCTGATCTTGAACTCCTGACCTCAAGTGATCCACCCGCCTCAGACTCCCGAAGTGCTGGGATTACAGGCATGAGCCACTGGCCAAATCAAGTACTTCCGATGAAGTTAGTATCCAAACTGAGATATGTGTAAGCAGAAAATACACATCAGATGTCAAAGATAGAGGACAAAAAAAAAAAATACAAAATACCTCACTCATGATTCGTTATATTAATTACAAGCTGATGGAACATTTGTGATAAACTGGGCTAACATGTATTATTAAAATTAACTTCACTTATGTCTCTTTTTTTTAATGGGGCTATGAGAAAATTTAAAATTATATACACGGGGAAAAAAGCTAAAGTTGCCATTTTTTCCCTTTACCTTCATTTATCTGCTTGTCTAATAGACACTGAAGAACAAATCTTTTTAAAGAAGTACGTGTGTGACTTACATTATACTTCCATCTGCAGTGCTGGTTCAGACCACCAGGACATTTGACCAAAGGACTCAGCAGAGAGAAGGCTGCCCAGGCCCCAAGCTCACCATCAAGGATACAGCCACAACCTTGGTTCATTCTCGCACGAATTTTAGACCCTCCCATCTGTGTTGAAGACTCGGGCTACTGTCTACATGCTCACCGATACCAATCCAGGGCAAAAGCCCAGCACCTCTCAGGGGTTTCCTGGGAGGCCAGATGAATGCATGAGGCCTCCTGGGAGCAGCCCTCAGCAGGCAATCGCTTTGGCCTGTAGGGGTCCACAACTAAGTGTTCACAGCAGACCAGCCCTGTTCAGGCTTGGATTCTCTCAACATTAGGCAAAAGGTCTCCTCATACCCATTTGACAGATGCAAAAACTGAGGCTCAGGAAGGTCAAGTTTGGGGAATTCTTTTAATTTTATGTTTCCTGAGCATCCATTTGATTGTAAGTTGGACTTCCTCATACTAGAAGCAGAGATTAGTAACACAGTTTCTAGTTATACAGCTTCTCCCAGTTCCTCGAGGTGGTGAATCCAGACATCTGCCTCATAAAACCGCCTCCTGGGACCACCTCCTCATGGACAGCTGGATACCACCTGCTTGACTTGTCCCACTGCCCCCCACACCCACATGGGCCGTGCTGATATCCTACCCACACCGACTCCTCTCAGTCACAGCACGAATCCCTGGGCTCATGCCCGCTTGCTCTAAACCCCCCAATTAGAACCTCCATGGGAAACCTGCTTAGATAGCACCCTGGGCTCCAGTAAAAGCTTTGGCTCACAACTCCCTCTCTCTCTCTCGTTCTCCACCTTCTGGTTGAGCCCACGTGTCCTGGATGGCTCCCCCTTTTTGCTGGGCCTGCGAAGCGTGCTGCCCTCTGTTCTCTGGATCTGTAAGCAATAAACTGCTTCTGTCATTTCATGGTTCTTATGAGCTGCCTCCTCTACCCCATCCTAACTTCTTTCCTGGTCAGGGGTCTCCGGGAGAGTGGCTGTCTCAGTAGGAATAAACTGGACACAGGTCAGACGAGAGCCACAAGGGCACGTGCCAGGATAAACAAGCTTCCCGTGAGAGGGACACCTGGCCACAGGTTGGACACTTAGGTATCAGGTCGTCTGCCAGGACAAAGAAAGATCCCATGAAAGGCACATGGGAAACACCCACGACCACATCCCCAGAATCCCCATCAGGGCAGGGCTAGACTTTACAGCCACTCTCTCCTGAGAAGGACGTCAATACAAAATTAGGGAAAAAATGACAACATCAAGTCACTTGCCCGAAGTCACACGCACGCACCCCGCAGGTGCAGGTGCAGACTCTCTCGCCGGCTCTCCCCTTTATGCTACCACCAGAAACACAGGAGAGATTTCTGAGGTAGCCTCAGGCCCTGCGACGGAAAAATGCCAGTGCTTGGAAATCCACTGCCTAGGAGACAGTGGCTGGGTGACAACTCTAGCCCCCCGTTTTCTGCTATCTTTTTAAAAATGCTACAAATACAAAAATTCAAAAAATTAGTTTATTAGATTAATATAATTAGGTCAATGCAATCCTGTTTTGATCTCAATACTTCCCATATTGCAATATATAAATGTGTCAAATTCAGATGTTTTGTGGCATAGATAAGTGTCTAAGCTGGGTGGTGGTCTACCCCAGTTTATAGTTCATGTTCTTCATGGCTTTGCAGCATTTGTCACTTTCTATGATGTGTTCAAAGACCAGAAAACGCCACACTTGAGCTGTCAGCTGGTCCTTGAACAGCTGTAGGTTTGTTTTTGTTTTTTTGAGATTTCTGAGACAGAGTCTCACTCTGTCACCCAGGCTGGAGTGCAGTGGCGCAATCTCGACTCACTGCAACCTCTGCCTCCGGGTTCAAGTGATTCTCCTGCCTCAGCCTCCCGAGTAGCTGGGATTACAGGCACACACCACCACGCCCGGCTAATTTTTGTATTTTTAGTAGAGATGGGATTTCACCATGTTGACCAGGCTGGTCTTGAACTCCTGACCTCAAGTGATCCACCTGCCTCGGCCTCCCAAAGTGCTGGGATTACAGGCGTGAGCCACTGCACCCAGCCTGTAGGTTTTAACTAATAATTAGGGTATTACTCTATCATTCAAATTCTCCAGGTACTGACCTGGGTTTTATTTTATTTATTTATTTATTTATTTATTTACTTATTTATTTTTGAGACAGGGTCTCACTCTGTTGCCCAGGCTGGAGTACAGTGGTGACATGATCTTGAGTCACTGCAGTCTCCACCTCCTGGGTTCTACTGATTCTTGTGCCTCAGTCTGCCAAGTAGCTGGGACTATAGGCGTGCACCACCACACCAAGCTAATTTTTGTATTTTTTGTAGAGATGGGGGTCTCACTATGTTGCCCAGGCTGGTCTCAAACTCCTAACCCCAGGTGATCCGCCCACTTTGGCCTGCCAAAGTGCTGGAATTACAGGCATGAGGCACCGCACCCAATCAGACCTTGTTTTTTTTGTTTGTTTTTTTTGTTTTTTTTTTTTTTTGAGACGGAGTCTCCCTCTGTTGCCCAGGCTGGAGTGCAATGGCCAGATCTCAGCTCACTGCAAGCTCTGCCTCCTGGGTTTACACCATTCTCCTGCCTCAGCCTCCCGAGTAGCTGGGACTACAGGCGCCCACCACCTCGCCCGGCTAGTTTTTTGTATTTTTTAGTAGAGACGGGGTTTCGCCGTGTTAGCCAGGATGGTCTCGATCTTCTGACCTCGTGATCCGCCCGTCTCGGCCTCCCAAAGTGCTGGGATTACAGGCTTGAGCCACCGCGCCCGGCCCAGACCTTGTTTTTAAATTATGATTTGAGGTACATGTTAAAAATCAAATCATTTCATGCATTATTTCCTACTGAATTTGTGTTTCAAATGAAATAATGAATTTTAGGATTCCTACATTTATTTTATAAAAGTGAAAATTAAATGATCTAAGTATTTCCAAGCAAATTTTGGGATGAAAGCTATTCTAGGAAGGCTTGCCCTTGATTCTTGCTACATGTACTTGTTCAGCCACTCGATTAAATTCCTTCTCGCCTCATCAATGTAGGGCTTGTCTGCAGGTGAGCAATCTTCTCTCTTCCGATGCACGAACCCATGAGTCTGCCCAGAAAATGTTTTAATTTGATATTCAACTTTGCAGTGTTCTTTCAACTTCTGGGTCAGCAGAGATACCTGGTGTGCAAAAGATTTCATGATTTTAACCCTTTAGTGGCACTTTCCATTCTCCAAATCTTCAGTGACTGCTCATAACAGAAATTTAACATCAATGCTTTAAATTAGAAACAAGTTCCACAGTTACATTGAATTCTTTCCCGCTAATTTTTTTCTTTTTAGACAGGGTCTCACTCTGTTGCCCAGGTTGTAGTTCAGAGGCACCATCTCGGCTCACTGCAACCTCTACCTCCCAGGTTCAAGTGATTCTCCTGCCTCAGCCTCCGGAGAAGCTGGGATGACAGGCACATGCCACCACGCCCAGCTAAATTTTGTATTTTTAGTAGAAACAGGGTTTCACCGTGTTGACCAGGCTAGTCTCAAACTCCTGACCTCAGGTGATCTGCCTGCCTCAGCCTCCCAACGTGTTGGGATTACAGGCGTGAGCCACTGCACCCGGCCTTTACTGCTAATTTTATAACTAACACAGTTCTTATGTCTGGCAAAGGAGAGATTTCAGAGCAATGTAAAAATGATCCATCTATTATGCGAAATCATTTGCATTAATGTATTAGTTACTAATATTATAAAATAATTTCTAAATGACTACTTTTTTTTCTTAGAGTCAGGGTCTCACTCTGTCGCCCAGGCTGGAGTACAGTGGCACAATCGTGGCTCACTGCAACCTTCAACTCCTGTGCTCAAGCAATCTCCCTGCCTCAGGCTCCCAAATAGCTGGGACTATAGATGTGTGCCACCACCGCAGCTGATTTGCTTATATTTTTGTAGAGAAGGGATCTAGCTAGATTGCCTGACCTAGTCTCAAACTCTCAGCGTCAATCAATCCTCCCACCTCAGCCTCCTGAGTTGCTGGGATAACAGGCATGAGCCACCACGCCCAGCTAACTGACTACTTTTGAACCATACTTTTCTTCTGCTTTTTCCTTATCAACTGACTGTGTTTAATAAATCCTTGTCTTTAAGATCATAGACTTTACGGCAATTTGTGGGTTAGCATGGAGCAGGGCAGGAGGTCCTGTTTCTCCACCAGGTAATCAGGCCATGCTGAGAATACCTCCCTCAGACATTTCCTTAAGCATGTTTTGGGAACGTCACACTTCCACGGTGGAATTATATAAGTGGAATTGAATAAAACCCATCTTTAAAATGGTAATGTTGGAAATATTTGGAGCAACAAATGTATCCTTCAAGACTTCCCACTCCCGGCAGAATGTCAAATCATGCTACTAAATATACAAATGGTGCCGGGCGAGGTGGCTCATGCCTATAATCCCAGCACTTCGAGAGGCCAAGGCGGGCAGATCACCTGAAGTCAGGAGTTCAAGACCAGCCTGGTCAACATGGTGAAACCCTCTCTCTACCGAAAATACAAAAATCAGCCAGGCGTGGTGGCGGCGCCTGTAGTCCCAGCTACTCGGGAGGCTGAGGCACAAGAATGGCTTGAACCTGGAAGGCGGAGGCTGCAGTGAGTCAAGTTCACGCCACTGCACCCCAGCCTGGGCGACAGAGCAAGACCCTGTCTCAAAACAAATAAATACGAAGAAAAAAGATGCCAACTTACATTCTCGAGTGGAATCACAACATCATTTTCAGCAAAAATGAACAAGGTGGGGTTCTTTAAATTGTAAATGCCTTCAGAATCCTTGACGATGCCTGAAAAACGAGCACAGAGGCATGATGTATGACCCCCACGCTCATGCCACAGAAAACTACCGCATTTGGGTTTGATTTTTCAAAGTAAAATCTCTGCTTTGGGGCTCTATTTCCTTTTTCAGTCATTCCACAGAAGTGGCCCAACTTACAAGATTAGCGTAAAAGAAGGCCGGGCACAGTGGCTCATGCCTGTAATCCCAGCACTTTGGGAGGCTGAGGCAGGTGGATGGCTTGGGCCCAGGAGTTTGAGAGCAGCCTGGGTAACATCGCAAAACCCTGTATCTACAAAAAATACAAAAATAAGCCAGGTGTGGTGGTGCATGCCAGTAGTCTCAGCTACTCGGGGGGACAAATGTGGGCGGATCACTTGAGCCTGGAAAGTTGAGGCTGCAGTGAGCCATGTTTGTGCCACTGTACTCCAGCTTGGGCAACAAAGTGAGACCCTGTCTTAAAAAATAATAAAATAAAAAATAAATAAATAAACAAATACAAAAAAACCCAAAGGCTGGGCGTGGTGGCTCAAGCCCCTAATCCCAGCACTCTGGGAGGTCAAAGAGGGCGGATCATGAGGTCAGGAGTCCGAGACCAGCCTGGCCAACATGGTGAAACCCTGTCTCTACTAAAAATACAAAAACTAGCCGGGTGTGGTGGCAGGCACCTGCAATCCCAGCTACTTGGGAGGCTGAGGTAGGAGAATTGCTTGAACCCGGGAGGTGGAGGTTGCAGTGAGCCGAGATCATGCCATTGCACTCCAGCTCTGGGCGACCAGAGCAAGACTCCGTCTCAGAGGAAAAAAAAAAAAGGATTATAATAGTACAAGAGAAATGTATTTAGTCAGATCTTCCTACTCTCTACCTCCCCACTTTATGGACTAGGAATCAGGCCATTAAATAATTGAACGAGACCTCGTCTGCATCTGCTGCTTTAATATGGAAAGACGCCGGAGCAGCCTGAGGAATGCTCCCGCTGGGATCTACCTTCATTTACAAACAGGACCATTTTCAAACCTTTGCTTGAGAAGTTTCTCAGGTCTACACAAGCCCCACAGGTTCTGGCTTGAATGCACTGAGTAGTTTTGTTTGTAAGAGGAGCTGTCATTTGAATGGGTATTTAGATTTGCACCAGACCACGAGTGTGCAAGTGTGAAACTGCCTGGGCCTAGCAGGTCAGTCTATAAAAATCAGGTTTTGGTTGGGCAAGGTGGACCACACCTGTAATCCCAGCACTTTGGGAGGCCAAGGCGGGTGGATCACTTGAGGTCAGGAATTCGAGACCAGCCTGGCCACCAATGCAAAACCCTGTCTCTACTAAAAATACAAAATTAGCTGGATGTGGTAGCCCCAGCTACTCAGGAGGCTGAGGCAGAAGAATTGCTTGGACCCAGGAGGTGAAGGTTCAGTGAGCCAAGATCGTGCCACTGCACTCCGGCCTGGGTGACAGCAAGATGCTGTCTCAAAAAATAACAATAATAGTTTTCATCTTTCATCTCAGCATTCGAGATTAATTCTGAAATGAGAAGCATGCTCTGCCTGACCCAGGCTGTCTGAAAACAACCTGTGGGTGTGTCCAATTCTATGGGAAAAGAAGTATGCAAAAGATTTGCAGCAAGTTACCATTTTAAGATAAGAGGTAAATAATACAACTTTTTTTCCACTTCCTGCTGGCAGCACAGAAGAGCTAAGTAACAGAGAGAGCCTCCTTCACCTGTAACTCCTCTTTAGGAGGCAGGGAGCCACGGGAAAGGTAGCCGCGCCCCCTTCCTCACTCTGGCAAAGCTACTTCTGCCAATGGGCCTCTTTTGATATCCTGAGCCTGAGCCCGGCCACGCTCGGCAGCTCACGCACTGCACAACAGCGGCCAGAAGGTGGCGCCGGGGAGGCATCCGCTCCTTGACCGCCTTTTGCTAAATGCGCAAAAGCATGGTCTAGACAAAGCATCTCTCAGCTCCTTTGTTCCCAGAGGCAGCTGGCCACTGACTTGAGTTTATGTCCTTTTGTGTTGTCCTAAGTCAATATTTAAAGGGTTTTTTAATGCTAAAAGTAGTTGAAAATACCACAGTGAGGAACCATTAAGCCAAGAAAAAATCATTAGTATAACTTTATGATCCACTTCAGATGGTCCCAGGCCTAACGATGGTTCCACTTGCCATTTTTTGACTTTACAATGGTGCACAAGCGACACCCATTCAGTAGAAACTGTACTCCAAGTACCCAGACAACCATTCTGTTTTTCACTTTCAGTACAGAATTCAATAAACTGCATGAGATATTCAAGACTTTACTATAAAACAGGCCCTGTGTTAGATGACTTTGCCCAACTGTAGTCAGATGCAGGTGTTTTGGGCAGGCCAGGTGAGGCTATGATATTTGGTAGGTGAGGTGGATTAATGCATTTTCGACTTGGGATATTTTCAATTTAAGATGGGTTTATCAGGACTTAGCCCCATTGTAAGTAGAGGAGCATCTGCATTATTTTTAAAGGCTATATTTCCTATGTGTCTTTTTTGTTTCTGTTTATCTATTGGTCTGAATGCTTCTATATCATGAGTTTAGCAAGCAGCTTCTATATACAGATATAATGTTATTTCATTGCTGTAATAACTTTGGTTTGTTTTGGCAAAAAATGTATAAATTGCTATTTACATTTTAGAGTGTGTTTTCTTTTGCTTTCTTTTTTTTTTTTTTTTAAGAGACAAGGTCTCACTCCCTGTCACCCAGGTTGGAGTACAGTGGTGCATTCATAGCTCACTGCAGCCTCAAACCTCTGGGCTCAAGTGATCCTCCTGCTTCAGCCTCCTGAGAGGCTGGGAGCACAGGCACGTGCCAGTACACGCAAGTAATTTTAATTTTTTTTTTTTTTTTGACAGAGTCTCACTCTGTTGCCCAGGTTGGAGTGCAGTGGCACAGTCTTGGTTCACTGCAACCTCCACCTCTCGGGTTCAAGCAATTCTCCTGCCTCAGCCTCCCAAGTAGCTGGGATTACAGGTTCCCACCACCACGCTTGGCTAATTTTTGTATTTTTAGTAGAGACGGGGTTTCACCATATTGGCCAGGCTGGTCTCGAATTCTTGACGTTGTGATCCACCCACCTTGGCCTCCCAAAGTGCTCGGATTACAGGTGTGAGCCACCACACCAGGCCTTAAAATTTTTTTATAGAGACAAAGTCTCTCTATGTTGCCCAGGCTTGTCTCAAACTCCTGGGTTCAAGCCATCTGCCCATCTTGGACTCCAAAGTGCTAGGATTACAGGTGTGAGCCACCACGCCTGCCTGCTTTTGCTTTCTTTCTGTCTTTAGTGTGTGTGCATGTTTGTGTACAGTTAGAGCAATTTGTATCTTGGAAAAATCAGTCTTTCTTTCTCTCTCTGTCTCTTTCTTTTTTTTTTTTTTTTTTTTTTGAGACAGGGTCTTGCTCTGTCGCCCAGGCTGGAGGGCAGTGGCGTGATCATGGCTCATTGCAGCCTTAACCTTCTTGGGCTCAAGCAATTTTCCCACCTCAGCCTCCTGAGTAGCTAGGACTACAGGTGTATGTGACCACGCCCAGCTAATTTTTGTATTTTTTGTAAAGACAGGGCTTTGCCATGTTGCCCAGGCTGGTCTTGAACTCCCGAGCTCAAGCGATCTGCCCGCCTAAGGCTCCCAAACTGTTGGGATTACAGGCATTAGCCACCACCAGAAAAATATTTTCATAGATGTTGCTCATAAAAATCTTGTGTGATATTGATCATGATTACATTAAAAAAAAATGCTATCCCCTTCATCCTAGGTGAAGAAATGGAGAGCTCAGGTTAGGTGGCTTTTCCAAAGTCACACGATTGGGACCAAGGCCTCTTGACTCCCAGTGACATCCTCTGGTTAACTGCATGACAAACCTCCACCTCTATTTTCAGATTCTTAAAGCCCATTTCCATAAGCTGGGCGGTCTTCACATTATTGGGGGTTGTGTTACACTGGATGGGGAGGCTTCTGATTGCTGTCACTCTTCCAACCCTCCCTTTCGCATGGAGTAAAAATGCACAAGGCAGATTTACCATAGACAGACACCCCTGCTCTGAATTCTGAGTATTTCACCATCAAATGATGGACAGCAGTTCCACCCCAGCAGAATCCCACGACGCCAATTTTCTGGGCATGACACTGTTGTTTCAGATACTTCAAGACAGCACTGATCTCTCTAGAACAGAAAGAAAAAATATTCAAGAATCAGGGTTATTCTGTGAACCCCTCAAAGGGCTGTGCTGATGATAACGGGACTGTATCAGCAACTGTTCTTGAAGTTGCCAAGGATTCTTCTTTTGGGAGCTCTATACCTCTGCCCCGACTGATGCATCATCCCAGCACGTCTTCCTGCCAAGCCCAGCCCTCCTCCAACTGCCTGACAGCTGCAGGCAAGCTGGGCTCTTCCCAAAATACAGATCCAACCAGCTCACTCCCAGCTGAGAGCTGAGCAGTCTTCCACAGCCTCGGGATGAAGGCCACAGCCCACAGCATGGTTTGTAAGAGCCGAGTCCACGACCTGCTCCCTGCAGAGTGTCCCAGTCTTCTCTGTCCCCTGAGTCTCCCAGGAGAAGAGTCTCCTCTCTCCTCTCTCCCCTGACCAGCCATAACTATGGGCAGACACCCAGTCACCCTCTGACTTCACACATTCACTCTCTCCCCAAAACTCCCCACTCTGCATTGCCAAATTTGGAAAGCCATCAGGACTACTTCAGCCATGAGGGGACCAAGAAGAGTGACCCTTGCCTGGCAAATGATTCATCTGCAAACTGATTGGAACTTAGAACACATTTTCAACTAGAAACAATGTACCAAAGTGGAGGTGGGCTGCACATGTATGTTTATTGCAGCACAATTGCAAAGATATGCAACCTAAGCGCCCATTGACCAATGAGTAGATAAAGAAAATGTGGCATATATACACCATGGACTATTACTCAGCCATAAGAAAGAACAAAATAGTATCTTTTGCAGCAACTTGGATGGAGCTGGAAGCCATTTTTCTAAGAGAAGTAACTCAGGAATGGAAAACCAAATACTGTACGTTCTCACTTATAAGTAGGAGCTAAGCTGTGGGTAGTTCGCAAAGGCACACAGAGTGATATAATGGACTATGGAGACTCAGAAGGGGGAGGGCTAAAAAACTATATATTAGGTAAAATGTACACTACTCAAGTGACAGATGCACTAAAATCTCTCTTTTAATAGATGGTGCTCATAAAAATATTGTTTGATATTGATCATCATCACATAAAGAATGCTATCCTGGCTGGATGTGGTGGCGCATGCCCACAGTGAGACCCCATCTCTATTTTATTTTAAAATTTTTAATTAATTAATTTTTTTTTTGACGCGATCTTGCTCTGTCCCCCAGGCTGGGGTGCAGTGGCGCGATCTCGGCTCACTGCAACCTCCGTCTCCCGGGTTCAAGTGATTCTCATGTCTCAGCCTCCCGAGTAGCTGGGATTACAGGAGTGCATCACGATGCCCAGCTAAGTTTTTTGTTTATTTGTTTGTTTTTTGTATTTTTAGTAGAGACAGGGTTTCACCATGTTGGCCAAGCTGGTCTCAAACTCCTGATCTCAAGTGATCAGCCAGCCTCAGCCTGCCAAAATGCTGGGATTACGGGTTTGAGCCACCATGCTCGGCCTAAAAATTTTAATTAAAAAAAATCCCAGCCTGGCCAACATGGTGAAACCCCGTCTCTACTAAAAATACAAAAATTAGCCGAGCGTGGTGGTGGGAACCTGTAATCCCAGCTACTTGGGAGGCTGAGGCAGGAGAATGCCTGAACCTGGGAGGCAGAGGTTGCAGTGAGCTGAGATCGTGCCACTGCTCTCCAGCCTGGGCAACAGAGCAAGACTCCATCTCAAAAAACAAAAAAAAAATTTTTTCTCCTTTGTGCCATGGGAAGGATTCCACTGGCCGTGGAGAAGTCCCACCCTGAGGTAAGGAGTACTGTCTGAAAGGTGAAGCCCACCCAGCTCTCACCTCCCTGGGCCGTACCGCGTCCATGGCCACGTCTGTGGATAACTCACCTATCGATCTGCTGGGCATTTCTTGTTTTCACCCACTCAGGGAAGGTGGACCAGTCGCTAGAGGGGTCCCAAGGCTCTTGCCCTACAAAGAAGTCTGGAACAATGGTTCTGCAAAATATGGACATGAATTGATCTTAGTTTCAGAGTTGCTTGACTCAGTATTTTGCTTGCATTTATTTAAAAACTTGCTACGTTGGTGATTCTGGCTCGGAGAAAAGGAAAAGGAGTGGGTGTGAAGGCCAACTTTGAGCGCGGCAAAGCAGCCACCTGGCACCG
The DNA here is from genome assembly GCF_024542745.1 of Macaca thibetana thibetana. Lineage (NCBI taxonomy): Eukaryota > Metazoa > Chordata > Mammalia > Primates > Cercopithecidae > Macaca > Macaca thibetana. Next base: position 166,439,932 of record NC_065583.1, on the reverse strand, counting down.
GGCCAAGCCATCTTAGGTTTCACAACCGCAGGTGCACAGCGTCTGGCAGCCTGCTGGTAACCCAGGCCTGCAAATGATGAGGCTATCCACAGGGCACACTCCCATGGGATAGGCTGGCATGGCATGTGGGGGCCCCTGGGGGAGTGGGCCTGAGGCGGGTGGTTTTGAGGGCCCCTCCAGCCCCTCTCAGCCAGCCTGGGGGACTCCTGGCCTTTCACATGAGCCTCAGGCCAGAGGGCACACCTGGCTAACATGTCCAGTCACTATGACCAGGCAATTTTCCCAGCCTCCACCCAAGACGCCGGCGAAGCACCGTTTCCTATCCAGAGGGTATGTTCTAAGACGGGCAGCAGGGAGCAAAGAAGCGTGGCCCCAGTCCAGGTCGCTCTTCCATGCAAATCAACCCAGAGGGATGAAGCCAACTGTTCCAGTCCAGTCTTGTTTCCCAACTGTTTCCCCAAATAGAACTGCCACCTGGTTGGAGGAACAGGGCTCCCCCTGTAGGGGTAAGAAGAACACTGAAACTGGAGTGAGAAAATCCAAGTTCAAGGCTCAGTACACCCCACGCTGCTGTGTGGCCTTAACAAGCCATGTCACCACTTCTAGCCTCATTTTCTCATCTGACAAATAAACAGCACGCTTGCACTGCACAACCTCAGAGGATTCTCTCGAGGGCAAAAAAAAAAAAAAAAAAAATGGTGTACATGAGAAAGTGCTTTGTAAAATAGGGGTCTTTCCTTATCTTTTATGTCCTGAACCTTGTTCAAGGACCCGCGGTGAAACAACAGACACAGCAATGCCATTTGATGGGCTGCTTGGGCCGGTGATCTGGGGCAGCCGCAAAGCGCTCTTTATGTCCTGGTTTCCTAATCTGCAAAATGAGAGCAGTAGCAGCTCCTCCCTCAAGGGGCTGCCAGGAGGATTAAGGGCAATAAGCCCAGTCATGCCCTCAGCCCTGGCTCTAGCTGAGCAACCGAAGCTAGCTATTTTATTTCTTTATTTTTTTTTTACTGGGTTTGCCCCTAGAAAGTTAAGTCCCCTCATCTGGGGACGTGAAAAAGGAAAACTTCAAGGAAGGTCTTTTCATTCGGCACTGACTCGGCATCCCACCAGGGTGGACATGATTCCTTTAAGCCAGTTTCTCTTCCTAGAAAAACGAGGTAGGCTCACCCTTGGGTTTCCGTTCACAGAAAGCTTCTCTTTCTGTGAAAACAAAGGAAATCTAGCCGTGCACCAAGCTCAGGGCTTGCTGGGTTGATGCTTCCCGACGCTGGAGAGGAAGGAAGGTTCTAGCTCTCCTCTGCGCTTTTCACCAGGGGCAAATAAGAATCAGCCTTGGTCAAAGGTGACCACGGCCACTTGGCCAGACAAAGAGGTAAACTTGGGGAGGGGAGCAAGGTCTCACCGTGCCACTTCTGAACCCCAGTCTAATTCAGACGGGGCCACGACCGTACGTGTATGGACCAGGAGGAGCCTTGGACATCCTGCCATCCAAAGAGGCCTGTGAAATCTGACACGACGCTGAGCTGCTTGAAGAGCCAAGTCACAGGTCCATTTGGGAGCTGGTGAGCTCGGCCCATGATGTCCAATGCCTACGTCTGGCCAAGGCCCCACGGGGGAAAAGAATTCTCAGTGTCCACCAAGTCTAGAGGCCAGGTACTCCCAGGAGGACACAGGCGGGTGTTTAATTTCCCATGACATTTCCCATCTATCTTCACCGCAGTCAGATAAAGAAGTTTCTGACGTACATTAGATACTGTAGATTCAGACTGGTGTGGTTTTATTTTTTAAAGGGAACAAAATAAACCACCGAAATTTATATGAATGTAAACAAAGAAACGCAACTTTATACATACGTGTATCCATTTCCTGAGATCATGTCAGCCATATATCTGGTATTGGGCAACTGCCAGCCAAATATGTCTTGAATGACAATCACAGCTTTGCCTGCATCAACGGGGGATTTGGTGACATAAGCCTTGATGTGCTCGATTTGAACCTCGTGGCCTAGCCCTCCATACTCAAGTCTGTGGCCAATGTCACACGGACAAGGATAAGCTTCGTTAGCCATTGCAGAGATTGAAGTTGGGCTATGGAGAGAGAAACAAGAATTATATTCTGAATGCTGCAAATTTAAAGGCTATAAATGGTGAGTAAAGCTCAAATCAAGATTATAGAAAAAAATGCATTTTAACGACATCTATGGTATTATGTAAGAAATCAATGGTAACTTCTGGTTCTGGCCACACAGCAGAGAAAGGCTATAAACACTAGAAATGCCAGACTGAATAATTAAAAAAAAAAAGAGAGATGAAAGAACTCCTAGGGAAAAGTGACTCTTCAGGGGCCAGGACTGGAGAGGAAACAGAACGCCAGAGTGAGGATGACACCCACAGATGCTGACGGGGTGCAGTGATGTTGTGGGACAGGACCCAACCCAGGAGCACACACTAACAGTCGGGTGCTTAGGATTTTGTGTTGACGTGTGGAATGAGCCTTGGAAGCACATGAGATGGGAATTTGTAAGAGACCCACGCCTGCCATGTGGAGCCCCCAAAGGTTCATGTCTCAGATAAAGGGGCCAAAGCAAAACGAGGACAGCTCCATCCGCCAGGCTCAGCCGTGTGCAAAGAAGCCCATCTCAGTCTAGATTCTGAGTGGAAGGGAAAAAAGAAAGCAATCCTCAAATGTATACCATGCTTGCAAAGTAGGAATACCTCGCTGAGACATTAATACAATTGACCCGGGGCCAGTGAAACGCCTGGAACACCAGGCAGAGGCAAATGCAAATCCACTTTACCACAAGACTTCCACAATCCAGGCCAAAAATACCACCCACTGAAGAGCAGCTCATCAGCAAAAACGATACACAAGGAGGCGATCCAAATAAACAAGATTCAGTAGACATAATACCTGGGAGGAATTTCCGGTGGGAATGGGGTTTGAAATTCACCTGGAAACACTTGGTGAATCAAAATAGAAAACAGGAAGCAATTAGGAAATTAAAAACCTGTTCGTTAAAAAGCATGAAGTGATGCGGCGAAAGTGGGAAAGGAGTAGAACAAGGAATATGATTTGTAAATGACTGAGATAACTCGCTGCCAGCAGGCCTGCCTACATTTAAGTAAATGGAAACAGATTAAACTCACTAGCTGAGACAGATTCTCAACTTGGATTTGTTTCGTTTGGTTTTGTTTTTTGAGACAGGATCTCACTCTGTCACCCAGGCTGGAGTGCAGGGTCACAAACACGGCTCACTGCAGCCTCCACCTCCTCCCTGGGCTCGAGCAATCCTCCCACCTTAGCCTCCCAAGTAGCTGGGACTATGGCACACACCAGCACAATCAGCTTCTTTTTTAAAAATAAAAATGTTATGTAGACGAGGTCTCACTATATTGCCCAGGTTGGTCTCAAACTCCTGGGCTCAAGCAAACATCCCGCCTCACACTCCCAAAGTGCGAGGATTACAGGTGTGACCCACCGTGCCTGGTTCAAATTAGACTTTTAAAAAATTAAGGTTCTGGACCAGGCATGGTGGCTCACACCTGTAATCCCAGCACTTTGGGAGGCTGAGGCAGGCGGATCACAAGGTCAGGAGTTCAAGACGAGCCTGGCCAATATGGTGAAACCCCGTCTCTACTGAAAATACAAAAATTAGCCGAGTGTGGTGGCAGGCGCCTGTAGTCCCAGCTACTTGGGAGGCTAAGGCAAGAGAATCGCTTGAACTTGGATGGTGGAGGTTGCAGTGAGCCGAGATCACGCCATTTTGCACACTCCAGCCTGGGCAACAAGAGCGAGATTCTGTCTCAAAAAAAGAAGAAAAAAAAAAATTAAGGTTCCATCAAAAAAGAAGAACTAGGAGCACTAAACCCAAAGACATATGTAATTCCCTTCATTAACACCTGGAGAACACAGAGTCTTTACAAGCAGAGGTGAACTGCCTGCATATTAAACCACAATCAAAGATTCAGCAAAGATTTGATATAACGAATGTTATACAAATGCAATGAAGAAATTATAATAAAACCCAAAAGATTTAGAACTGGATTGTTACCACGAAAACACTATATAGCAAAACTTGATGCAAACAATATGGCAGTAGAGGCATCGTTACAGCCTAGACTGCATATACTTGAACAAGAGGAAGGAATGAAAGTAAGCCAAATATCAAGAAGTTAGAGGAAAAAAATAGAATTAAGCCTTTCTTAGTTCATTCAGGCTGTTATAACAAATACAGTAAACTGGGTAGTTCATAAATGCAGAGGTTTATTTCTTACAGTCCTGGAGGCTGGGAAGTCCCAGTTCAAGGCACTGGCAGATGCAATGTTGAGTAGGGTCCACTTTCTGGTTCATAGATGGCGCCCTCTCCTTGTATCCTCACGGGGTAGAAGGGACTAGCTGGCTCCCTGGGGTCTCCTTTATAAGGACACTAATCCCTATAGCAAGAGCTCTGCCCTCAAACCTAATCACTTCCCAAAGACCTGACCTCCTAGGGGGTGATACAATTACCTTGAGGGTTAGGAGTTCAACATAGGAATTCTGGGGAGACACAAACATTCAGAATACAGCAAACCCTACAAAGAGGAAATAAAGAAATGAAAATAAAGAAATAGGCTGGGTGCAGTGACTCACAACTGTAATCTCAGCACTTTGGGAGGCTGAGGCGGGCAGATCAGGTCAGGAGTTCGAGACCAGCCTGGCCAACATGGTAAAACCCCACCTCTACTAAAAATACAAAAATCAGCTGGGCATGGTGGCATGCATCTGTAATCCCAGCTACTTGGGAGGCCAAGACAGGAGAATCACTTGAACCTGGGAGGCGGAGGTTGCAGTGAACCAAGATGGCGCCACTGCACTCCAGCCTGGGCGACAGAGCAAGACTCCGTCTCAAAAAAAAAAAAAGAAAAGAAAAAGAAAGAAATAATAGAAGGAAACCAAAGAGATTAAAATATGATTCCTTAAAAAGTTATAAAATAGGCACATCTCCAACAAAATTGATCAATAAAAGGGAAAGTGATGAACACACACACACACAATAATAAAACAGTATCTGGAATGAAAAGGTGACATAAAGATTTTGTCAGGCCTCTGAGCCCAAGCCAAGCCATCGCATCCCCTGTGACTTGCACGTATATGCCCAGATTGCCTGAAGTAACTGAAGAATCACAAAAGAAGTGCAAATGTCCTGCCTCGCCTTAACTGATGACATTCCACCACAAAAGAAGTGAAAATGGCCGGTCTTTGCCTTAAGCGATGATATTATCTTGTGAAATTCCTTTTCCTGGCTCATCCTGGCTCAAAAAGCTCCCCCACTGAGCACCTTGTGACCCCCCACTCCTGCCCGCCAGAGAACAACCCCCTTTGTAATTTTCCTTTACCTACCCAAATCCTATAAAACGGCCCCACCCTTATCTCCCTTCTGACTCTTTTTCGGACTCAGCCCGCCTGCACCCAGGTGATTAAAAAGCTTTATTGCTCACACAAAACCTGTTTGGTGGTCTCTTCACACAGACGCGCATGACAGATTTTATCTTTAGAAATCATAAAAAATTAATACAAACAACTTTATGTTAATAAATTTGAAAACAGAAAAAAAAAATGGACAAATTGGTAAAAGAGAAAAGAGAGGAAATGTTTCCCAACTATTTTGTATGTCTGCCTTTGAAATTTGGCCAGGTGTGATGCCTCACACCTGTAATCCTAGCACTTTGAAAAGCCAAGGTGGGAGGACTGTTTGAGCTCAGAAGTTTGAGAAAAGCCTGGAAATCATAGTGAGACCCTGTCTTTACAAAAAAAAAAAAAAAAATTGGCCTGGTGTGGTGGTGCACACCTGTGGTCCCAGCTCCTTGATAGACTGAGGTGGGAGGATCCCTTGAGCCTGAGAGGTCGAGGCTACAGTGAGCTATAATTGATTTGACTGCCCACCACACTCCAGCCTGGGCAACAGAGCAAGAAGACCTTGTCTCAAAAAAAAAAAAAAAGCTAAAAAAAAATTTCAAAGTAACAGGAAAAAAGGTGGTGAGACAACTCCAGATTAAAAGAAACAAAAGAGAAATAAACCTAATTGCACCATGTGAACCTTAACTAGATCCTGGTTCACAATTAAGAATAGCTATAAGAGACATTTGGGTGACAAAAGAAGGAGTGAATATGGATGGGGGTTGATATTATGAATTACCATTACTTTTTTAAGGTATGAGAACAGCAGTTATACAGAATGTTCCTAGTTCGATGATATATACTAAGTACTGAACAATGAAGTGTCATAACCTCTGCAATTTATCCCCAAATGGCTCATAAAATACACATGTACACGACACACACAGAGATGTGTAAAGCAATATGGCAAATTGCCAAGAATTATTGAATCCACTTGATCCATATATAAATGTTTGCTGTACTATTTATTCCATTTTTCTGGATTTGAAAATTTTTTATAACTGAAAGTTGGGGTGAGGGACCTGACCAAAAATATTCACCAATCAAAAAAAAAAATCAGAAGTAAATGTCTACTTGGAGCAAATAATATCTTGGATACAAAAAGTGAACAAAGACAAATTGAAAATGAAAAATTGAATGACCCTCTTACTTACAAATGTAGGTACAAAAATCCTACGTGAAATATTTGCACGTGAATTCTGACAATATATTTTTAAATGCATATATAATGACTATATCATGAATGCAAAGATGGTTTGCCATTGCACGTTCTATGATGTAATCCATGATATCAACAAATTAAAGGAGTGAATTCACATAATCATCACAAGAAGTACAGAAAAAAAACACTCAGATAAAATTCAACATGCCATGGGCCAAATGTTTGTGTCCCCTCAAAATTCATGTTGAAACCCTACCCCTCAGTGTTACTGTGTTTGGAGAAAGGATCTTTAGGAGGTGAGCTCATTATTAAGGACCAGACAGACAAAACTGACACCGAGTCATTGGCTCAAGCCTGTAGCAGGGAGGCCGAGACCACAGAGGTCAGGAGAAACCATCCTGGGTAACACACAAACCCCGACATACAAAAACTTAGCCGGGCGAGTTGTAAGCTACTCGAGGCTGAGGCAGGAGAATGGCGTGAACCCGGGAGGCGGAGCTTGCAGTGATTCGGCCCACTCCAGCCTGGGTGACAGAGCGGCTCCGTCTCAAAAAAAAAAAAAAAAAAAGAAGGAAGGGGTTTATTCGGCCCAGGGCATTGGCAAGACTTCTGTCTCAAGAGCCGAGCTCCTCCAATGAGCAATTCCTGTCCCTTTTAAGGGCTCACAACTCTAAGGGAGTGCATGTGAGAGGACTGTGATTGATTGAGCAAGCAGCGGGTATGTGACTAGGGGCTGCATGCACCGGTAATTAGATCAGAACAACACAAGATAGGGATTTTCACAGTGCATTTTTATACAATGTCTGTAATCTATAGATAACAGAACTAATTAGGTTTGGGTAGATCTTTAACCACCAGGCCCAGTGTATAGCGCCAGGCTGTCTCCCTGTGGATTTCATTTCTGACTTTTAGTTTTTACTTCTTTCTGTGGAGGCAGAAATTGGGCAATGGCCCATCTTGGCTCACTGCAACCTCCACCTCCTGGGTTCAAGCGATTCTCCTGCCTCAGTCTCCCAAGTAGCTGGGATTACAGGCGTGCGCCACCACGCCCGGCTAATTATTTGTATCTTTAGTAGAGATGGGTTTTCATGTCAGCCAGGCTGGTCTCAAACTCCTGATCTCGTGATCCGCCTGCCTCGGCCTGCCAAAGTGCTGAGATTACAGGCGTGGGCCACCGTGCCCGGCCTAATTTTTGTATTTTTAGCAGAGATGGGGTTTCACCATGTTGGCCAAGCTGGTCTCCAACTCCTGACCTCAGGCTATCCGCCCGCCTTGGCCTCCCAAAATGCTGGGATTACAGGCATGAGCCACCACGTCTGGCCAAAACATATAATTTTTATATGATACCACTCATAATACCAACATTTGTTAACTAGGAACAATGCTAACAATAGATGTGCAAGATATTTAAAGAAAATTTACCTTTTAACATTAAGGATAAAAAAGACCTAAATAAATGAAGACATGTATCTTGCAAATTGATAAGTCATTAGCAATGTGCAAAATAAGTAATATCGTAAAGATGGCGGTTTTCTTCAAATTAACCTATAAATTCAATGCAATTACAGTAAAAATTCCAAATGAATTTTCATGTTAAAACTAATAAAAAGAGGTAAGAAACAAGAATAGCCACGATAACTGAAAGAAAATGGAGAAGGAGAAATTAATTTACCAAACAACAAAACCTATTAAAACAGTATGGTATTGCTGGATAGATGAATATATCAATAGAACAGACCAAAGACTCTAGAACTCATGTATATTCATCCAGTCATCCACAGAATGTTTATTGAGGCACCACTCTGTGACAAACACTGTTGAAGGCTCTGGGGAAACAGCAAAGCATGAAACAAATAAAAATCCCTGACCTCAGGAATCATACAGTCCAGTGGGATGAAATATACAGAAACAATGTGCTTTTCAGATGGTAATCAATGCTAAGAAGAAAAACAGAGCAGAGAAGAAAAGAAGACAATCTTGGATTGAGGGTGTGGGTTGCAATTTACAACAGTGTATTGGGGAACAGCTTGTTGGAAAGGCACCATTGGGCAAAGGAGGCGAGGGGTGGTGCCCTGCACATATCTGGAGGAAGAGCGGTCGAGGCAGAACAAACAGCAAGTGCCAAAGGCCCTGAGGTAGAAGCACGTCTGACATGTCTGATGAACAGCAAGACCAGTGTGGCTGGAACAGAAAGTGCCAGGGGAGAGAGCAGCAGGGAATAGTGTGAGTTCCCAGAGCTTTACTGAAGAATTCAGTTTTTCCTCAGTGTGAGACAGAAGCCACTGGAGAATTTTGGGGAAGTGAATGGCTTTATCTGAGTTGATTAAAAGTATCATTGGCCTGACACGGTGGCTCAAACCTGTAATCTCAATACTTTTGGAGGCTGAGGTGGGAGGATTGTTTGAGACCAGCCTGAACAACATAGCAACACTGCCAAAAAAAATAAAAAATTAACTGGGCATGGCGGCACATGCCTGTATTCCCAGCTACACGGGAGGCTGAGGTAGGGGGATCCCTTGAGCCTGGGAGGTCAAGGCTGCAGTGAGTCACGATTATGTCACGGCACTCCAGCCTAGATGACACAGAGAGATCCTGTCTCAAAAAAAAAAAAAAAAAAGTATCATTAAAGATGCTGTTTTAAGAAGAGATCATCAAGTAGCAAAGGAAGAAAAGAAAGTCCAGTTGGATAGCTCCAGCAACAATCCAGCCAAGAGATGAAGCAGCTCACACCAGGATGGTGATGGTGAGAGGGAGGGAATGGTCAAGTGTGGGCAGATTTTACAGGCAGAGCCACTCAGTTCTGCAGACAGATTGTATGTGTGGGGACATCAGACAAAAGGAGGAGTCAGTGGTGATTACAAGGGTTCCTGCCTAAGCAACCAGAGGGTGGAGTGTGTTTAAATGAGAAGGGATGCGGGAAGAGCTGGTGTGAGGAGATAAGGACTTCAGTTTGGGGCATATTAAGGCTCAGGTATCTATTACACATCCCAGAGAAAAGCTGGGTGACACGATAGAGGTTCAAGGGCCAGGGGCCCAAGCTGAAATGACAACTTTGAGAGTGATGTGAGTATACGGCTGACCCTCATTGTTTGCAGATTCTGTATTCACGAACTCATCTACTTGCTGATTGGTTTTTTTGTTGTTGTTGTTGTTGTTTTTGAGACAGAGCCTCACTCTGGTTGCCCAGGCTGGAGTGTAGTGGCGTGATCTCGGCTCACTGCAACCTCTACCTTCTGGGTTCAAGTGATTCTCCTGTGTCAAGTGATTCTCCTCCCTAGTTGCTGGGAAAACAGGCACCCGCCACCATGCCTGGTTAATTTTTGTTTGTTTGTTTGTTTTTGAGACAGAATCTGGCTCTGTCGCCCAGGCTGGAGTGCAGTGGCGTGATCTCGGCTAATTGCAACCTCCACCTTCTGGGTTCAAGTGATTCTCCTGCATCAGCCTCCCTAGTTGCTGGGAAAACAGGCGCCTGCCTCCACGCCTGACTAATTTTTGTATTTTTTTTTTCTTTTTTTGAGACAGAGTCTGGCTCTGTTGCCCAGGCTGGAGTGCAGTGGCGTGATCTTGGCTCACTGTAAGCTCTGCCTCCCAGGTTCACGCCATTCTCCTGCCTCAGGCTCCAGAGTAGCTGGGACTACAGGTGCCCACCACCACGCCCGGCTAATTTTTTGTATTTTTAGTAGAGATGGCATTTCACCATGTTAGCCAGGATGGTCTCGATCTCCTGACCTCGAGATCCACCCACCTCAGCCTCCCAAAGTGCTGAGATTACAGGCGTGAGCCACCGCACCCGGCCAATTTTTGTATTTTTAATAGAGACGGGGTTTCACCATGTTGGCCAGGCTGGTCTCGAACTCCTGACCTCGGATGATCCTGCCCACCTCGGCCTCCCAAAGTGCTGGGATTACAGATGTGAGCCACTGTGCCCAGCCATACCTCTGAGTGTATTTTGTAACCCCTCCATCATTCATGGACATTCAAAAAATGTGAACTGTCGATGTCCACATTCCCAGCTGAGGACACACAGGGTGCAATAGACTGAATGTGTCCCCAAAAAGTCAGATGTTGAAACCCTGATTCCAATGGAATGATATTTGGAGGTGGAGTCTTTGAGAGGCAAGTAGTTCACAAGTGCAGAGTCCTCAAGAATGGGTTGAGGGCCTCAGAGGAGCCCAGAGGGCTGGCTTGCCTTCTTTCTGCTGGGTGAGAATACAGCCAGAAGATGACCATCTGCAAACCAGAAACAGGCGCTCAGCAGACACTGGATCTGCCAGCGCCTCGATCTTGGACTTCCCAGCCTCCAGAACTGTGAGAAATGTTTGTTGTTGAAGCCACGTTTCTTAGAGCAGTCCAAGTGCCCACAACACTTTGCTTCTCATTTCAGCTCTCACAGTATAAACAAGTGTCCTTTGCATGGTCTTAGTGCACATTTTTGTGCTTTTTGAGGGGTTGATTTTGCCGTTTAAAAGGGCCCTGCACTTAGGGCTCACATGCTGTCTAGTGTTGCTAAGCATGGGAAGGCTGTGATGTGCCTTATGGGGAAAACGCGTGTATTGGAGAAGCTTTTTTCAGGCACAAGTTACAGACCTGTTGGCCATGAGCTCCCTGTCAATGAGTCAACAATATATATTAGAATGGTGTCTTCCACAAAAACACACATAAAACCAGGCTGATGTGTGGGTCAACTGAGGAAACTGCTGTGACCAGGCCAGAGCTTTACAGGAAGCTAACCTGTATTTTCCCCAGGAGCAATGGTTTAGGATTTGCTAACTCAGTGTCTGTAGTGACTTTACTACTACAAATACCAAGAATGACTGTATGTAGGTTTGGTTTGTTTGTCTGTTTGAGACACAGTCTCACTCTGTCCCCTAAGCTGGAGTGTGGTGGTACAATCTCGGCTCACAACAACCTCCACCTACCGGGTTCAAGCAATTCTCCTGCCTCAGCCTCCCGAGTAGTTGGTACTACAGGCGATCACCACCATACCCGGCTAATTTTTGTCTTTTTGGTAGAGATGGGGTTTCGCCATGTTGGCCAGGCTGCTCTCAAACTCCTTACCTCAGGTGATCCACTGCGCCAGGCCTGTAGGTGATATTTAAACTTTAAGAATGAATGACATCCTTCAGGGAATAATGGTGGATGAATAAAAGAGAAATCTAGAAGACGGAGCCCTGGGGTCCTTCAACACAAACATTCAGGGAGATCGGAAGGAACCAGCAAGTGAGGACTGAGCCTGAGAAGGAACAGCCAGTGATGGGGTAGGAAGACCCCAAGTGTGGTGTCCTGGACCCAAGTGAAGAACAGGTATTGAGGGGAGAGCAACGAATGGTGAGAGTTGCCCTCAGGGCTTGGCAAAGTGAAGGTCATTGGTGACCTCCACAAGGACAGGCTTGGACGAGGGCATGGGTGACAGCATAATCATAGTGGGCTTAAAAGAGACTGAGAGGAGACAGGGCACGGTGGCTCATGCCTGTAATCCCAGCACTTTAAGAGGCCAAGGTGAGCGGGCTGCTTGAGGCCTGAAGTTTGAAACCAGCCTGGCCAACACAGTAAAACCCCGTTTCTATTAAAAATATCAAAATTAGCCAGGCGTGGTGGCACGTGCCTATAATCCCAGCTACTTGGGAGGCTGAGGCAGGAGAACTGCTTGAACCTGGGAGGCAGAAGTTGCAGTGAGCTGAGATCACGCCATTGCACTCCAGCCTGGGCAACAGAGCGAGACTCCATCTCAAAAAAAAAAAAAAAGAGAGAGAGAGAATGAGAGAGGAGAGAACTAAAGACAGTGAACATAGAAAACTCTTAGAAGACTTCTGACAAAAAAAGGAGCAAAGACGCCAGCCGTGGTGGCTCACGCCTGTAATCCCAGCACTTTGGGAGACAAAGGCAAGTGGATCACTTGAAGTCAGGAGTTCGAGACCAGCCTGACCAACATGGGGAAAACTCGTCTCTACTAAAAATACAAAAATTAGCCAGGCGCGATGGCGGATGCCTGTAATCCCAGCTACTTGGGAGGCTGAGGCAGAAGAATCGCTTGAACCCACCAGGCAGAGGTTGCAGTGAGCTGAGATCGCACCATTGCACTCTAGCCTGGGCAACAAGATCTAAACTCCGTCTCAAAAAAAAAAAAAAAAAAAGAGCAAAGAGACTGTGCAAAAGACGGAGCGAAGATACAGTGATGAGCCTTTTTTTTTTTTTTTAAGTGGAAGAAATCTCAGCCTATTTGTATGTGGATGAGAATGATACCACAGAGAGGAAAACAAACAAATCACAACCAGTGACCCAGGGAGAGAGGAAACTGGAGAGCAGGAGGGGAGGTTCTGGTGCATAGCGGAGGAGCTGCCTTCTTTGGCAGTGTGGACAGTCCTCACACGCCCAAGCCAGGCTGAGGACGTGGACACAGACACAGGTGGTGGTGGGTGTGGGGCAGGAGAGTGTGGATGCTCCCTGTTGGCATCTGTTTGCTCACAGAACTGAGAAGCAGAGTCAGCAGCTCAGGGTGAGAGGCAGGAGGAGGGCTGGGGAGAGGATAAGCAGGAAAACGGGGGGCCAGGGAGAAGTACTGTGGTCGGGGAAATGTATGGCTGTTTCCTCCAGCCAGGTCCAGCAGCGGGAACATGCGCAGAGCAGGCGCAGAGCAGGCAGAGAGAGGGGGTCAGATACAATGGGGCTCTGTAGTCATGAGAGGCGGTAGCAGGGACCTGTTGGGGGAGGAGGCACTGGCCATCAATGGGGCAAGGCTGCAGCACTGAGCTACCCAGGTGAGAAAACAAATCACCACGGATCCCCACCTACCCCAGTGTGCGAGCATATCAGATGGCTAGAAATCTAAGTAGGAAAGGCAAAATTCAGCGATCAGAGGGAAATACTGAATACTTTTTTCTTGTACTTTGGAGTAATGAAGAATTTCTTAAATTTGACCCCCCCCCAAAAAAAAAACCCCATAAAGGATTAGAAATCCCATTTCATGGCTGGGCGTGGTGGCTCACGCCTGTAATCTCAGAACTTTGGGAGGCTGAGGCGGGTGGATCATGAGGTCAGGAGATCCAGACCATCCTGGCTAACATGGTGAAACCCCGTCTCTACTAAAAATAGAAAAATTACCCGGGCGTGCTGGTGGGTGCCTGTAGTCCCAGCTTCTCGGGAGGCTGAGGCAGGAGAATGGCATGAACCTGGGAGACGGAGCTTGCAGTAAGCCGAGATCATGCCACTGCACTCCAGCCTGGGCGACACAGCAAGACTCTGTCTCAAAAAAAAAAAAAGAAGAAGAAGAAATCCCATTTCATGGTAACCAATTTTTTTTTTTTTTTTTAAAAAAGGAAAGACAACTGAAGAAAACTGAATACTAAGTGGATATTTGATGATATTGCAAATTATTGTGAATTTTGGCAAGGAAAGATGATGGCATTGCAACCATGTGTTTCTGAGTCCTTGTCTTTCACAGATGCATCACCATATTATGATGTACACACAGATGACATGACCAGAGGTCTGGGATTTACTTCAGAATAGCCCCCTTTTGGGCTGAACACGGTGGCTTACACCTGTAATCCCAGCACTTTGGGAGGCCAAGGCTGGTGGATCACCTGAGGTCAGGAGTTCGAGACCAGCCTGGCCAACATGGTGAAACCCCGTTTCTACTAAAAATACAAAAATTAGCCAGGCATGGTGGTGAGCGCCTATAATCCCAGCTCCTCGGGAGGCTGAGGCATGAGAATCGCTTGAATCCAGGAGGCAAAGGTTGCAGTGAGACGAAATCGCGCCACTGCACTCCAGCCTGGGCGAAAGAGCAAGACTCCATTTCAAAAAACAAACAAATAAAAACCCAAAATAGCTCCGTGTGGGGTAGGGTGGACAAGGTGTCCATGTGCTGATGGTGGTGCAGCTGGAGTGTCTTCCGTACTAATCTCTCTACTTTTACATATGCCTGAGATTTTCCATGACTAAAAGCTTTTAAAATTGCATTAATAAGATAGCAACTAAGATGAAAGATTAATAAGATAATGATTAACATTAATATTAAGATAAAAGTCTCCATAAACAAAGTGAAAACAAGATAGACTAGGAGAAGGTATTATTATAGGAACAGAGGACTTCTTGTCTAGATAAAATATATAAAGAATTCTTGCCGGGCGCGGTGGCTCAAGCCTGTAATCCCAGCACTTTGGGAGGCTGAGACGGGCGGATCACGAGGTCAGGAGATCGAGACCATCCTGGCTAACACAGTGAAACCCCGTCTCTACTAAAAAATACAAAAAACTAGCCGGGCGAGGTGGCGGGCGCCCATAGTCCCAGCTACTCGGGAGGCTGAGGCAGGAGAATGGCGTGAACCCAGGAGGCAGAGCTTGCAGTGAGCCGAGATCTGGCCACTGCACTCCAGTCTGGGCGACAGAGCGAGACTCTGTCTCAAAAAAAAAAAAAAAAAGAATTCTTATAAGTCACCAAGAAAAAGACAACGCAATAGAAAAATTCATACGAATGGGCAATTTACAAAAAAGTATACCTGAATGGCCCATAAACATATGAAGAGATATTCAACCTCACTGTACTTACGGAAATTACAATAAAAACAAGAATGAAGTACTGTTTTCCATCTTGCAGATTGCGAAAGTCTGTTAACACACAGAGATGATGGTACACTTGTAGGGAAATGGGAGGGCACGTGAAATGATTCAAACCCTGGAAGCTGTCTGGCAAGGTCTAGCAAAGTTAAAGAAGCAGATGCCCCGCACACCAGATATCCCACCACTAGATGTTTCCCTAGAGAAATTCATGTCACATATGGTGGGACACGGTGGCTCATGCCTGTAATCCCAGCACTTTGGGAGGCCAAGGCAGAGGGATCACTTGAGCCCAAGAGTTTGAGAGCATCCTGGGCAACATGGTAAAATCCCATCTCTACAAAAAAAAAAAAAGGAAAAATTAGCCAGGCATGGTGGTGTGCACCTGTGGTTTCAGCTACTCAGGAGGCTGAGGTGGGAGGATTGCTTGAGCCCAGGAGGTCAAGATTGCACCACTACACTCCATCCTTGGCGTTAAGAGTGAGACCCTATCTCAAAAAAAAAAAAAAAAAAAGAGAGAGAGAGAGAAAAAAAATTTGCACGTGCCCACACAGGCACATGCAGTGATTATGGAAAAATGTTCTTGGCACCACTAATATGATGACAACACCTGGAACCAATCTAATTGACCACCAACAGGAGAATGAATAAACTGTAATTTATTGATTGATGTGGGTTGAATTGTGTTCCCCCAAAATACATGTTTAAGTCCTATCCCCTACTCCCTTTGCATGTGACCTTAACTAGACACAGGGTCCTTGCAGATGTCCTATAGTTAAGATGAGGTCATAATGGAGTACAGTAGACCATAAATCCAATGACTGGTGTCCATCTAAGAAGGCGATAATGTGGACAAAGACACAATGGACACACAGAAGAGAAAGCCGCATGAAGATGGAGGTGGAGACGGGAAGGATGCACCTGCAAGCCAAGGATTGCTGGCCCCCACCAGATGTTGGAATAGGCAAGGAAAGGTTCTCCTCTACAGGTTTCAGAAAGAGCAGAGCCCTGCTGACACTTTCAATTTGGACTCCTGGCCTCTAGAACTATGAGGTACTTTGTTGCTTTAAGTCACCCAGTATCTGGTAATGTTATGGCAGCCCTAGAAAACAAATACATTCATAAAAAGAATATTACACAACAGTTTAATGAACAGGCTGCACCTGTAATTTATCAATACAATAAATCTCCAGGCCCACATGGTGGCTCATGTCTGTGATCCCAGCACTTTGGGAGGTCGAGGCATGGTCATAGCCAGAGGCCAGGAGTATGAGACCAGCCTGAGCAACATAGGGAGAACCCATCTCTACAAAAAAATTTTTTTAATTAGCCGGGCGTGGTAGCATGCACCCATAGTCCCAGCTACTCAGAAGACTGAGAGGAGGATCACTTGAACCCAGGAATTCAAGGCTGCAGTAAGCTATGATCATGCCACTACACTCCAGCCTGGGCAATGCAGAGAGACCCTGTCTCTAAAAATAAAAATACAAAACTTAAAAAAATCTCAAAAACATAATACGTAAAAAGACATAGCATTTTGATACTAAACAACAGCCAAAAAAACACATTTTGATGCTAAATAAAAAACAACCAAAAAATATACATTTTACTAATGAACATACTGTAGGAAAAGTATCACGCATGGGAATGAATTATCACCATTAGGACAATGGTTACTGGGATGAGAGGGGAGAAAAAACGGAGATTGTGGGCTTTATTATATTTTCTTTCCTTAAAAAGTTTTGATTTGAAGTATATAGGGCAAAATGGTACTATCTTTTAAATATGGGTGATGTGAAAGGGTGGCTGTTATATAATTTCCTTCACATTACTGAATATTCTTAGTGTTTCATAATTAGAAATAAAGTAATTAGATTTTGAGAAGAAAGAAATTAATAACTAGTTATCCAGTCAAGGACAACTGGACTCTAGTTTTATTGGTTTGGTTTTCATAAGCTACATTATAGAACTATAATTAGTAAGACAAATAATTCAACATTGTTATTTGACACCGTTTCAGAAAAACTCTCAAGCCATGTTTCCCTCTGCTCTCACAATACAACGATCATCAACGCGATGACCAAATGTAAGGGGGTGGGGCAGGGGGTGGTGAGGGCTCAGTTCCCAAGACTGCCCCACCCCTCAGACACAAGCAGCAAGTCCAGGCCTGTAGAGTTTTCTTTTTTCTTTTTCTTTTTGCTGGAGGGCAGTGCACGATCTCCGCTTACTGCAAACTCCACGTCCCGGGTTCAAGCGATTCTCCTGCCTCAGCCTCCCAAGTAGCTGCGACTACAGGCGCCTGCTACCACGCCCGGCTAATTTTTATACTTTTAGTAGAGACAGGGTTTCACTATGTTGGCCAGGCTGGTCTGGGCTGACTTCTTATCTGAGCTGTTTGTTCTATGAGCATCCAGGGATCACAGAAAATCCTGGCCATTCCAGGAAGCCTCTAATCTGAATGTTTTTACTTTATTCTCAGTTGACATCCATTTTGCAAAAGGAATGCTTACAGGCAGGTGAGCAGCCCTCCATGCTGATCCTGCAAGGTTATTCTCCTGCAGGAGAGGCCCGTGTGTGGTGCATGTCGAAGGCTGGACTCCTGCCCAGACCCTCCACAAGGGCACAGCAGCCAGGCCACGCCTTGTGCCAAAGGCCAAGTTTACAATGGGCAGGGCGAACAGTTTCTACCCCTGGCAAGTCTCAGGGAACATACCCTTGACCCTCAACTAACTGTACTGTATTTTCTGTATATACCTTTCAGGATTTTAGCTTCCTCCCACAGATGCACTGTAAACCAAAAATAAAATTCCAAGCCTCGGCCGGGCGCGGTGGCTCAAGCCTGTAATCCCAGCACTTTGGGAGGCCGAGACGGGCGGATCACAAGGTCAGGAGATCGAGACCATCCTGGCTAACATGGTGAAACCCCGTCTCTACTAAAAATACAAAAAACTAGCCGGGCGAGGTGGCGGGCGCCTGTAGTCCCAGTTACTCGGGAGGCTGAGGCAGGAGAATGGCGTGAACCCGGGAGGCGGAGCTTGCAGTGAGCTGAGACCCGGCCACTGCACTCCAGCCTGGGCGACAGAGCGAGACTCCGTCTCAAAAAAAAAAAAAAAAAAAAAAAAAAAATTCCAAGCCTCCCAACTAAGTGAATGGACCTCTCCTCTTGGCCAAGGGGATTCTAAAGAAACCCATAAAACTAATTCAGGCCATGACAGGAAGGAGGGGCTGGGCTCAGTGGCTCATGCCTGTAATTCCAGCACACTGGAAGGCCTATCTCCACAAAACCCCATCTCTACAAAAAAAAAAAAAAAAAAAATTAGAAAACTAGCCAGGCTTGGTGGCACACACCTGTGGTCCCAGCCTTTTAGGAGGTTGAGCTAGGAGGATCACTTGGGCCCAGGAGGTCAAGACTGCAGTGAGTCAATGATCATGCCACTGCACTCCAGCCTGGGGGACACAATGAAACCCTGTTCCAAAAATATTAACTAATTATTTTAAAAATTTGTAGCCCCTCCTATAGCTTATTGAATCTGTGTATTTGGCCACACCGTTCAGCACAGATCCGTGTACTATTCTTCCCACACTGGAAGGTCTGTTTCCAGCTTCTGGCCAGAGACTCCCTTCCCAGCCTGTCAGAATGGCCGCCTTGCAGGCTGCAACACTTTATGAGAAATAAAGCTCTCTTTTGCCAAATTTATGAAACTCCCCATTCTTTAGTTGACAAAAGAAACGTTGAGATGAATTGCAAACGAAGACAAGTGCAGTGGCTCACACCTGTAATCCCAGTACTTTGGGAGGCTGAGGCAAGAGGATTGATTGAGACTGCGAGTTAGAGACCAGCCTAGGCAACATGTCTCTCTTTTTTTTTTTTAACTTTTCTCCACAGGAGGGGAAAGAGTCCATTACTTCCGCATGGAGACAAGACAGAATTTACAAATCTATCAGATCTGCCACTTATCCCTAAAAATGGCTCCAGTACAATGAACGAAGCTGGAATCAGACAGCTTCGTGCAGAGGGTGTGCTATAGACATGGGTACTTTTCCACTGAGGCACAAAATTTATTTTACATATGATGAGGTGCTTTATTGTGAGTGAGAAGGTTTCCTTTTCCTCTTGTGCTGGGGCAGGACTGTGTGTCTGAGATGCATGACAGAGTCCTCGTTACACATGTGTCAATAAAGGCTTTTCTGCATCATGGCAGATGTGTTGGGGCCATCTTCTGGTCATCCCCAGGTCACAGGTCAGTTCTGTGGTCTCCACTGGTGAGGTCTCTGGAAATCAGGACGCTCTTCCTAGCTCTGGGGAGTGCCCTGCAGGACACCCTGGGGGCCACGCTCTTCGGCAATATCCACCCTGGCCACCAGCACGAATGCACGATTCCCCATAGACATTGCTGCAAGGTGCTGCATATGTGTGAATGACTTCTATGTGATGGTACACACAGGAGAGGAGCATATGAAATTGGAATTTGCAGATCAAATACTCAACAGTGATCCCCATGGGTTTTCATGAGTAATTTTCCAGAAGGACTTGCTTGTGTGAGGCAAAGCTGGAAGGGCCACAAGAGTCACTCCGCAGGGGTGAAGGAGACTCACTCTGCCTCACACAAGCACGTGCCTTTTACACATTAAAACCCATGGGGATCACTGGTGTTTTTTTGTTTTGTTTTGTTTGAGACGGAGTCTCGCTCTGTTGCCCAGGCTGGAGTGCAATGGTGCAATCTCTGCTCACTGCAACCTCTGCCCCACTGATTCAAGCAATTTTCCTGCCACAGCCTCCTGAGTAGCTGGGATTACAGGCACATGCCACCACGCCTGGCTAATTTTTGTATTTTAGTAGGGACGGGGTTTCAGCATGTTGGCCAGGCTGGTCTCAGACTCCTGACCTCAGGATTCATCTGCCTCGGCCTCCCATAGCGCTAGGACTACAGGCGTGAGCCACCGCACCTGGCCTTACAGTTGAGTATTTGATCTGCAAATTCCAAGGGTATGCTCTCCTGCGCGTACCTTCACGAGGCATTCCTTTACTCCATATACATTTCCACTTCTTGACTTCTTTTTTGAACCAGTTACAACATCTGCCTATTTCTCTCTTTAATGAATAAAATATTTACCACTTTTATATCTGTATAAAAGTAATGATTTCACCTTTGGCTGAAAATTATCTTTTAACAATGTAATCAAACATTCCCTAACACTGGCAGTCAGAGAGATGAGAGACAGGTGGTTAAGTATGGTGGGGGTGTAGTTTTCCTGATTTCATGTCCTAAGGATTCAAATAACTCACAAGTCAGACTTCCAGGCACAACACAGTTCTCCAACAGAAATAGAGAAAACAGATCTTGACAAGCAAAGGGGACTGGTGCAGTTGGGATTATAACAAGCAGGGAAGTCTAGGAATACATCTCCAGCCTCCTGGGAGAGCCGGAGCCTGGAGGGGGCGGAGAGGAGGAGGAGGGAGGCCTGGGGGAAGAGAGGTCTGCAAAGTCAGGAAAGGGAAGGCCAGGAGGTATCGAGGTGCAGTGGGGAGGAGAGGAGAGAAGGGAGGAATACATTTCTGGAAGCTTTAGAAATTGAGAAATCGAAACCACGTGGAAGTGAATCCAGGGCTCAGGGTTACAGAGGGCCCCAAGACAACACAGGAAGGTGGGGTCTAATGTGAAAGGCAGGTTTCTCCTTTACTGGTTAAACACTGTAGGAACATGGCAAGTGATTTTCAATCTTGCAGCAGGGAAGGCAGGGCCAGTACTTATCCTTAGATGATTATATAAACATCAAACTTCTCCAAATATTTATTTTTCAGCAGTCATCCTTGTATTTTCCAAGTGTCTATGGTTGAGAGAGCAGGAATTAGGAAGCTACCTGGATGAGCACACATTGGCCCTCTTGGACATGCCAACGACGCCCCTGCAGTCTGCTTTTTCTCTGGTGTTCCCAGGCCTGGATAGGATTCCCCGGATACCGACGAGGCTCATTACTAACCACTTTATTTTAAATGGGCTTTGAAAACAACAGGTGGCATCTTCCATCAGCAAGTGGACATAAATCTCAGTGCCCAGTGTTTCCAAAGCCTGCCCGACCCACATGGCTGTGGGGTGTAAACTGTCCAGTCGTTCTTGGCAACACCTACCCAGCATTTAGGATGTCCCACTCTTAGACCCATAGACCCAGCACCTCTCTTCTTAATACTCACCCTAAGGAAAAGCTGTCGAATGTGGATACTGATTTCGATGCAAATATGCTCAGTTTTTTTTTCACAGTTTTATATTAGTAAAAACGCTAGAACCAGAATGTCTCACTGCAGGAAGAGAGTTACAAGGAGTATTTAACGGCATGGAGGAAAGGTTCCTCCGTGCTAAACGGCCAAAACGAACGCAAGTTTGCATACGGTGTGATTTCCACTATGTCCTTAAAATGCATGGCGAAACACCTACGGGAAAATACCAAAATGTAAACAGCGGCTGCTTCGGACGCGTGGGATCGTGGGGGCTGCTGTTCTGCAAGGACAACGTATCACTTTTATGAAAGTCAGCTTCTGAAAACGGATTATGGGAAGTTCCTTACCCGTGCACGCGGCAAAGACCTTCTTTGCCACAGTTAGAACACACGCGCGAGTTCAAAGGAGCGGGGCCCGGGCTTATGTGCCCCGGGGACGCGCACGTACCTTGTCTCGCGGCGTAAGACTGCGCTGCACCGCGCGGAGGCCGAACTCAGAGGAGCGGGCGCGGCGCCGGGCGGGGACGTGAGAGGGACGTGGACGCGGCGACCGAGGACGCGGGGATCCCTGCGGGACCAGTGGCTCCACCCGGAGTCGTAGCCTCCAGGGAGAGCGGGAGCCCGGAGGGGGCGGAGAGGAGGAGGAGGGAGGCCTGGGGGAAGAGAGGTCTGCAAAGTCGGAGAAGGGAAGGAAGGCCAGGAGGGAGGGAGGCGCAGAGGGGAGGAGATGAGAGAGGGGAGGGAGGAAAGTAAGGGGAGGGGAAGAAGTGGGGTGATTGGAGGCTGGGGGAGGGAGGAAGAGGGAGGGAGAGATGGGAGAGGCTCCAAGGTAAAGAAAAGTTCAGGGAGAGGGCGTTGGGAGGAGGGGAACCACAGAGCGCAAGGGAAAAGAGAATCAGGAAGCCTTGAGGGAGGAGGCAGGGAGGCCCGGAGAAGGAAGACAGCCAGCCTTCTGTGAGATTTCCGTGCGTGCCTGGCTTCCAACACAAGTAACTTCTGTTGTAAATAAAAATTAAGCTATTTTTTGTTTATTTTATTATTTTATTTTACAGATAGGGTCTTATTCTGTTACCCAGGCTGGAGTGCAGTGACACAATCATAGATTACTGGAGCTTCGAACTCCTGGCTTCAAGTGATCCTCCCCTCTCAGCCTCCTAAAGTGCTGGGATTACACGTGTGAGCCACCATGTCCAGCCACATTTTTTTTTTTTTTTTTTTTTTTGAGGTGGAGTCTAACTCTGTTGCCGAGGCTGTAGTCACTCAGGCTGGAGTGCAGTGGCACGATCTCAACCTCAACCTCACTGCAACCTCCACCTCCTGGATTCAAGTGATTCTCCTGCCTCAACCTCCCCAGTAGCTGGGATTATAGGCATGCGCCACCACGCCCAGCTAATTTTGTGTTTTCAGTAGAGACGGAGTTTTACCATGTTGGCCAGGCTGGTCTCGAACTCCTGACCTCAAGTGTTCCACCTGCTTCGGCCTCTCAGAGTGCTGAGATTACAGGCGTGAGCCACTGTGCCCGGCCCCAGCCCCAAATGAAGCCTTTAAAAAAAAAAAAAAAAAAAAAAAAAAGCCGGGCGCGGTGGCTCACGCCTGTAATCCCAGCACTTTGGGAGGCCGAGGCAAGCGGATCACGAGGTCAGGAGATCGAGACCATCCTGGCTAATACGGTGAAACCCCGTCTCTACTAAAAATACAAAAATTAGCCAGGTGTGGTGGCGAGCACCTGTAATCCCAGCTACTGGGGAGGCTGAGGCAGGAGAATGGTGTGAATCCTGGAGGCGGAGCTGCTTGCAGTGAGCCAAGATCTAGCCACTACATTCCAGCCTGGGCGAAAGTGCGAGACTCCGTCTCAAAAAAAAAAAAAAAATTAAAAAAAAAATGAATACACGTTTCATACTTGCCTTCTCCTTCGTATTTTCTCTGGTCATCTGACCAAGGTTATGATAACGGCTTCAACTTGGCTGCAGAAGCACACCCCTGTGGCTCACCCAAACTGGAAACGTACAGGAAAAGGGAATTCTAGGAATATAGCTCAGAATTGAGACACGATTCTGGACAAACAGGCACATTACCAAACCATTGCACCATGGTGGCCGCCCTTCCTGCCCTCCCCACTGCAAAGGTTTTGTTATGGACAGAATGTTTGTGTCCCCTCCCAAATTTGTTGAAATCCTAACCCCCAGTATGGTGGTATTTGAAGGCGGGGCCTTTGGGAGACGCTTAGGTCATGAGGGTGGAGCCCCCAAGAATGAAATTTGTGCCATTACAAAAAGAGGCAAGGGAGCTTGCTTCCTCATCTGTATGTCAGGAAGAGGACACTCACCAAGAACCCAATCCTGTTGGCCCATCCCAGACTTCCAACTTCCAGAACTGTAAGAAATAAATGTTGTTTCAGCTACCCAAGTCTATCTATGGTGTTTTTGTTGTTGTTGTTGTTGTTGAGACAAGGTCTCACTCTGTCACCCAGGCTGGAGTGCAGTGGTGCCATCTCGGTTCACTGCAACCTCTGCCTCTTGGGTTCAAACAATTCTCCTGCCTCAGCCTCCCGAGTAGCTGGGATTACAGGTGTGTACCACCATGCCCGGCTACTTTTTGTATTTTTAGTAGAGACAAGGTTTCACCATGTTGGTCAGGCTGGTCTCAAATTCCTGACCTCGGGTGATCCACTGGCCTCGGCCTCCCAAAGTTCTGGGATTACAGATGTGAGCCACCTTGCCCAGCCTGGTGTTTTTGTTGTAGCAGCCCAAACGGACTAAAACAGTGTTTTCCTGCTATAGATACATTAATTTTCTTTCAGCCAGCATCTTTCAAAACCCGGTCTGAAGCATCTGCAGTTGAATTATTTTACGGGCTTGGAATTTCTCTAAAATAATGGGTAGGGATTTTTTAAACACCAGAATAATTTAAAAAGCTACCAAAGTGTTATTACCCAGAACAAATTCAGGATCAACCCCAAAGAAAAAAATTTATTTACTTTTTTTGAGACAGGGTCTCACTCTGTCACCCAGACTGGAGGGCAATGGGACAATCACGGCTCACTACAGCCTCTACTTCCCTGGGTTCAGGTGATCCTCCCACCTCAGCCTCCTAAGTAGGTGGAACTACAGGCATGTCCCCCAGCTAAGTTTTTTTTTTTTTTTTTTGTGGAGACAGGCTTTCACCATGTTGCCCAGGCTGAAGAAAAATTCTTGTTTCCATCCTACAATGCGCGAATTGCTTGTGACACCCAAAAGGACAATATTTCAACTTCACCAATTTTAGTGCCAAACTCCACGGAAAAAGAATCACACAAGTGATTATTTAACCTGGGCTCTTAAAAAAATTGAGTTTCCTTCTCACAGAAACTCTTAGCGGAAATGAACACTAAGATTTCATGGAGTTCCCTATAAATTAAAGAGGTATGACTCAGCGTTTGCTGCTCGTTACCCCTCCAAAGTTATTTTTATTTTTCATTCTTAAATAGGTAACTAAATTCCAGGGACAGAATGAGTCCAAGCTGAATTAACAAACAGGGCAAGGTCAAAGTTAAACAAAATTGCTGACTCTGTTCAAACGCCTGTGATTTCACTGACTTTGAAGGCAAGGTCAGGAAAAGTATTCCTTGGAATTGCTCCTCTAAAGACACTTGGAACAAAATCAGAAAAAGTGCTGCTGTGTTTCAGAACATCTCGAAATAATACCTGAGGGCAAACATATTCTATGTCATCTGTTACCATTTTCTGGCTGTGTTGCTGACTCAGCCTCCAGCTCTCCTCAGTGGAGCTGCAGGGAGTCCACTGGGAAAGCGCTGAATCCTGTGCACAGGGCAGGCACTGCTGGTGAAGACAGGTGAGAGGCTGGGTAGCTGATTTCTAGAAGGTTCTTGAGCACCAGTCGGCCATCTTGTCATCCCCAGACTGAAAGCTTCAATTTGCTTTTTTTTTTTTACTTTTTATTAATGAAAATGTACAAACATATAGAAAGGTAGAAAGAAGAATACAATTAACTCCCATATACCCCAGGCCTAAATGTAATTATCTTTAGTATTTTACTAAACTTGCTTCATCAATTTTTTTTCAAAAGCGTGGAAATTATAGACAACCTGACCTTTCACCCCTTAATAATTTTGCAGTAGTCAGCCTCCAAGGTGACTCATAACGTGCCCTGCCTCTGAGAAATCACAACCCTATGGAGTCTCCCACACTTACCAGGGTTGGTCTGTGTGACCGATAGAATACAGACATAGCGATGGTGTATTAGTTTGTTTTCATGCTGCCGATAAAAATATACCAGAGACTGGGCAATTTACAAAAGAAAGAGGTTTAATGGGCTTACAGTTCCACGCAGCTAGGGAGGCCTCACAATCATGGTGGAAGGCGAGGAGGAGCAAGTGACATCTTACGTGGATGGTAGCAGGAAAAGAGAGCTTGTGCAGGGAAACTCCTTCCTATAATACGATCAGATCTTGTGAGAGTTATTCACTATCACGCCTGTAATCCCAGCACTTTGGGAGGCCAACGTGGCCAGATCACCTGAGGTCAGGAGTTTGAGACCAACCTGGCCAACATGGTGAAACCCTATGTCTACTAAAAATACAAAAAATTAGCCAGGCATGTTGGTGAGCACCTGTAATCCCAGCTACTCAGGAGGCTGAGGCAGAAGAATTGCTTGAACCTGGGAAAGGGAAGTTACAGTGAGCTGAGACTGCACCACTGCACTCCAACCTGAGTAACAAGAGCAAAACTCCATCTAAAAAAATAAAAATAAAAATGAAAGGCCTGCCCCATGATTCATTACCTCCCACTGGGTCCCTCCCAAAACACATGGGAATTCAAGATGAGATTTGAGTGGGGACACAGCCAAACCATATCAAGACATACCAAGAGATGGTATGTCTCTTCCAACATTAGATTAGAGAAGACTCTGGGACTTCCACCTCTCTCTTCTCTCTCTCTCTCTTTCTGTGTGTGTGTCTGTGTGTCTGTGTCTGTGTGTGTGTGTCTAGCTTTCTCTCTCAGATCACATGCTCTAGGGGAAGTCAGCTCCCAGCCATGTCTTGAGTAGCCTCTGGAGCAAAGAAATCTGTGAGCCACAGCCATGTTCCTGGGCCATCCTGGACAAGAATCCTCCAGCCTCAGCCAAGTGTCAGACGCTATAACCCCATGGTAACCTCCTGAGAGACCCTAAGCCAGAACCTCCACCTAAGCCACTCCCAGACTCCTGAACCTCAAACTGCGCAAGATAATAATGCTTATTGTTGTGAGCTGCTAAGTTTTGAGCTAAATTGTTACACAGCAATTGTTAGTTCACACAGATGTTGATACCTGGAAGTGGGGTGCTGCCATGATAGCACCTCATGTGTGATAGTGACTTTGGAACTGTGGCTTTGGATTATTGAGAGTGTTAGTGAAAGCCTTGATTTACCTGAAAAAAGCTGCTGGTAAAAGATTCAGGTCTTGACCGGGTGCAGTGGCTCGTGCCTGTAATCCCAGCACTTTGGGAGGCCGAGGCAGATGGATCACAAGGTCCAGAGATTGAGACCATCCTGGCTAACACAGTGAAACCCCGTTTGTACTAAAAAATACAAAAAATTAGCCGGGCATGGAGGCGGGTGCCTGTAGTCCCAGCTACTTGGGAGGCTGAGGCAGGAGAATGGCGTGAACCCGGGAGGCGGAGCTTGCAGTGAGCTGAGATAGTGCCACTGCACTCCAGCCTGAGTGACAGAGCAAAACTCCGTCTCAAAAAAAAAGATTCAGGCCTTTTTTTGTTTTTGTTTTTGTTTTTGTTTTGTTTTGTTTTGTTTTTTAGAGACAGGGCCTCACGCTGTTGCTCAGGCTGCAGTGGCACGGTCATAACTCTTTGCAGCTTCAAACTCCTGAGCTCAGCCCCCCAAAGTGCTGGATTACAGGCACATGCCACCACACTGGGCCTAAGACTCGGTTCTTTAAAGGTTGCAAAGTGAGCACTTGTAGGAAAGTGAGGTCAATGAACTAGAAGCTGGAGGAAGGGGGTCCTTGTTATGCAGTGGCAGAAAGTTTGGCAACGCTGTTGACTGCAGTTATGTAGACAGAAGCAAATTAGCTGAGTAATCTGGCCAAGGAGATCTTCAATTGGTGTTGAAAGTACTACCTACTGTTTTCTAGTTCCTTCTAGTAAGATGCTAGAGGAGAGGTCAACAAAGGGAAAGACAGTTAAATATAAGTGAGTTAGAACTGGATAGTTCTGGAAATTCTCAGTCTGCCTAGACGGCAAATGTATTAGGCCGTTCTTGCACTACTATAGAGAAATACCTGGGCCAGGTGTGGTAGCTCACACCTGTAATTTCAACACTTTGAGAGGATCACAAACAAAGCAGGAGGATCACTTGAGCCCGGGAGTTTAAGGCCAGCCTGGGCAAGGTAGTGAGACTCCGTCTCTACAAAAAAGTGAAAAAATTAACTGGATAGGGTGGTGCATGTCTTTAGTCCCAGCTATTTGGGAGACTGAGGTGGTGGGATTGCTTGAACAAAGCAGTTCAAGGCTGCAGTAAGCCAAGATCACACCACTGCACTGCAGCAACAGTCAGGCTCTGTTGCTCAAGATGGAGTGCAGTGGCGTAATCTTGGCTCACTGCAGCCTCAACCTCCCAGCCTCAAGTAATCCTCCCGGACCACAGCACCTGGCCGCCAGACACTTTTACACAAGCAGATCTCGTGCAAACTTAGAGCAAGATCTCACTTATCACCAAGAGGATGACTCAAGCCATCCATGAGCTTCAGTGTTTGAATCACCCCCATGATCCAAACTCTTCCCTCCCACCAGGCCCCACCTCAAACATTGAGGATTATATTTCAATATGTGGGTGGAGACAAATATCCAAAGTATATTAGCAAATTATGCAACAATTAAGAAATAACTTCTAAGCAAAGATCAAATGCAGGGTCCTGCCAGAAAAACTGTGGTCCAAGATGAATCCTTAGGTGTGACTGTAAGATTCCAAAGAGATATAAGGTGGCCTCTCAGAGTACCACTGAGTCAGACAAAGGGCCTGCTCTATAGAGTAAAAGTGCACCCCATGGGCTCTCTCAATCAAAGGAGAGTGCTTACAGGAATGAGCTACCATGACTGGCCAAAAAGAACACTCTCAAAATTCCACTGTCAAGAAGTGGGCTGAGGCTGCTACTCAGTCACACGACACCTTTTTTTCCTCCCTTTGTGAACAGGGGCATCTGGAGTAGTTATTGTGTGTTCTCTTATATGTTCAACTGGGGAGGGACAGGCAGAGATAGACAGACAACTTATCGAGAAGAATTATAATGTAGACACTGTATTGAAGGAAATAAAGTCCCACTTGGACCTGATTTACATGATCTGGAGACAGAACTGATGCTACAATAGGATGAGCCTTTGGGGAACTTTGGAAGGAGTTGACGGTATTTTGCATGTGGGAAGGATATGAACCTCTGGAGACCAGAAGGTGGACCGTGGCTGTCTGCTGGCTGGCCCATGCTGATTCTCACCTTCTAGCAGTCATACCCTTCAGTAGTCCCCAACCCGGCTGTGCCTCAAGGCACCATAGTTGGTCTGCGAGACCAATGACATGCAACAGAAGTAATGTGCTATGGTTTGAATGTTTGTCCCCGCCAAAGCTCACATTGAAATTTAATCCCCAATGTGGCAAGGTAGGGCCTTTCAGAGGTGATTGGGTCATGAAGGCAAAATGGATCAATCCATTCATGGATTCATGGATTCATGGTTCTCTTGGGAGTGGAACTGGTGGCTTTATAAGAAGAGGAAGAGGGACCTGAGCTAGCACACTCAGTCTCCTTGCCACCTGATGCCCTGCGCTCCTTGAGACTCTGCAGACTCCTCCGGGAAGAAGCCCCTCACCAGATGCGGCCCCTCGACTCTGGATTGCTTGGCCGCCATAACTGTAAGAAACAACTTCTTTTTCTTTGCAAATTACTCAGTTTCAAGTGTCCTGTTATAAGCAACAGAAAAATGGATAAAACATAATAGGCTGTCACTTCTGATGTTAACTTACTTTTATAAGTAGCTTCGTCTTGGCCTCTCTTTTCCTCGCTCGCTCCCTCTGTCACTTGCTCTGAGAGGTGCCAGCAGCCCTGTGAGGAGGCCCATGTGGTGAAGAACTGACGCTGCTGGCCAGAGCCAGCCATGAACGGAGGCTTCTTTCCAGCAGCCATGTGGCTGGATCGTCTTGGACACAAATCCTCCAGCCCCAGTAAAGTTTCAGATGACTGCAGCTCTGGCCAACATCTTGATGGTCACTTCCTGAGAGACCCTGTGCCAGAACCATGGACTAAGCCACCCCCAGATTCCTGACCCTCAAAAACTATGAAATGCTACATGTGTGTGTTTTACATCACTAAGTGTATTAAGCATGTGTTTTTCTTTTCTTTTTTTTTTTTTTTTTGAGATGAAGTCTCGCTCTTTCATCCAGGCTGGCGTGCAACAGCACGATCTCGGCTCACTGCAACCTCTGTCCCCCGGGTTCAGCAACTCTCCCACGTCAGCCTCCCGAGTGGGACTACAGGCACGCACCACCACACACTTTTTTGTATTTTTAGTAGAGACGGGGTTTCGCCATGTTTGGCCAGGCTGGTTTTGAACTCCTGACCTCAAGTGATCTGCCCGCCTCGGCCTCCCAAAGTGCTGGGATTACAGACCTAACCCACCACGACTGGCCCAGCATGTGTTTCTGATTTTTTCATAGGTGGGGCCTTGCTGACCCTGGAAAGGCTGCCCTTCCTGTGGGGCTGGCCAGTTCCTACTGGAGAGAGTGCCTGCCTTTCAAATGCAAACCAACCAATCCAGAGCCCCTGCTGCACCACCGTCTTTACTGAGCTCTCACAGTGTTGCAGGGCTTTCGCTTAGTTCAGCTAAAGGTGGAGTCCTTATCACGCAGCCACGAAAATTTAGGCTCGCAGACAATTGAAGAGTGAGAAAAATGGGATTTATTGGGCAAAAAGAAAAAAAATGGGAAAGAGACTCTTAGCAAAGCAAGAGAGCGTGCTTCCTGCGTGTGGGCTTCCCGCCTTGCAGATTAAATTCCAGGTTCCACACAGGAAGAGGAGGGGCCAGGCTCCTCCCGCTGCAAACTGCGTGTACTGTGGCTCCACTCCAGTGCGGAGGTAGGTCCGAGGATCTGCCAGGGAGCCCTTCCCACCTGGCGGTCTCAACAGGGCTCTCGGGACCACTGTGCACCTGTACTGACTCCAGGGCCAGGTACCAGACAACTAGAGTTGGCCCTTATGCCCCAGAGCCTGCCGAAAGTATTCACACTCACCAATCCTACGCCTGCTTATCCTACTTTGCCCATTCCTTCCTTCAAAAACCACAGTCAAGCCTCTTGTTAACATTTGCCCTGCTCCTTCTGCCTCTTGACTCACCACGGTGCTTCCCAACGTAGCCACCTGTGGTATAGTGTGCGCCTTCCCCTGGGGTCTGTGAGTGTAGTACACTCGTTTTCTTTTTCTTTTCTTTTTTTTTTTTTTTTTGAGACAGAGTCTTGCTCTGTGGCCCAAGCTGCCAGGCTGGAGTGCAGTGGCCTGATCTAGGCTCACTGCAACCTCCGCCTCCCGAATTCAAGCGATTCTCCTGCCTCAGCCTCCCCATAGCTGGGATTACAGGCGCCCGCCACCACGCCCAGCTAATTTCTGTATTTTTAGTAGAGAAGGGGTTTCACCATGTTAGCCAGGCTGGTCTCGAACTCCTGACCTCAAGTGATCTGCCTGCCTCCGCCACCCAAAGTGCTGGGATTATAGGCATAAGCCACCTCGCCCGGCTGCTTTTGGTTCTTTCATCTCTGTAGTCTTTTTTTAATGTTAATTACCCCAGTGGTGATTTTAATTTTAAAATACGTCCACAATGCTTTTTCCTTTTCTTTCTCTCTCTCTCTCTCTCCCTCTCTCTCTCTCTCTCTCTGTCTGTCTCTCTCCGTCCCTCCGTTCGTTCATTTGTTCCTTTTTTTTTTTTTTTTTTGACAGAGTCTCACTCTATCGCTTAGGCCGGAGTTCAGTCGCATGATGTCAGCTTACAGCAACCTGTTCCTCCCGGATTCAAACAATTCTCCTGCCTCAGCCTCCTAAGTAGCTGGGATTACAGGCGCGCACCACCACACCTGGCTACCTGGCTAATTTTTGTAATTTTAGTAGGGAGGGGTTTCACCTTGTTGGCCAGGCTGGTCTGAAACTCGTGGCCTCAAGTGATCCGCTTCAGCCTCCCAAAGTGCTGGGATTACAGGTGTAAGCCACTGCTCCAGGCCCCACAAATGCTTTGATTCTCCACAATTCAAAAGACATAGCTTCCCGTTGAGTGTGGGCTGTACTTAGTGAGTCACTTCTAAAACTAGAATCTGGCAAAAGTAAAAGCCTGTGCCTTCCGGGACTGGGTCATAAAAAGCATGTGGCTTTCCCCATTTCTCTTGGGCCACCTTGTGAGCTGTTGTTTATTGGTGTTTTAAGTGTTGGGGTAACTTACTAGTCAGCAATAGATAACTGAGACAGTGTCCATTTAACTCCTTTACTATATTTCCCATGAATCAGAAATTAAATTTAGAGGCTAGATTAGTTTCAGGTTAAACATTTTTGACAAGAGTATTTATAGACTGTCTTAAGAACTTCGTGTCACAATAAATCAGGAGGTACATGCTAGATACTCTACTATTAGTGGTGTTACGTTTGATCACTTGGTTCCGTTACTAAACGTCTGATACCATGTGGTAGAGTAGATTATTGCCCAGAAATCCTCCCTGGCCCATCCAGTTCTCATCAGAGGAGTGTTCTTCCCATCCCACTGATACTTGGCTCAGCCATGGGACTTGCTTTGGCCAATAGGATGATAGTATACATGATGCAAGTCGAGGCTGGAAGCATGCTAGCATGCTTGGTCTTGTCTTCCTGTGCTTCTGTCATTACCACGAGAAGGGCTTCTCCCAGACAGCTGCCCTCCCCCGAACCTGAGCCCCAGCCAGAGTCATCCCTTGAAGCAGCACTGTCCAGCCAAGCCCAGTCTACATCAGCTGGCCTCCAGATCTGTGAAAATAAATAATGTTGTTTTCAGGCACTTCATTGTGGGTTGGTGTTTTTAGGCAGCATTTTGGGAGGCCCTAGCTAATTGATATACACACAGCCAAACAAGATTGCTGCTACATTCACCAGCCTGCTTTTCTCAGAGAATCAGCCTGCTGGTGCATAGGTGTGGGCATGCAGATGCCGTGTTTAGACAGCAAGATCCTGCCCCCGGGACCATGGTGGATCAGACTAGGGTAGGCACCTCATCTAAGTTAGGCGTTTGGTTTGGGGTGACGGTAAACTAGCTAGTGTACGGGAATAGTAACATGTAAATGCAGGAGCCGCGGGGTGGCCATATTCTGCTAGGGAAGGAGGTCTAATGTGAGAAGAAACAGTGAAGCAGGTGAAGATTAGGGAGGGTCCTGCCAGTGTTTTAGGTTCTGGCTCCCATCCCTTTCAGAGGCCCAGATCCACCCCTGACCTTCAGTTCTAGCAAACTCCATCCTTAAAATTGTCCTTTTACATTTCAGATAATGTCACTTGTCAACTGAGAAGTGACAAGGTTCATAAACCTGGAAAGAAGAGCTTGCTTCTCATAAAGGGCTGCAGCCTGCAGGGCAGCCATTTTGACAGGCTGAGAAGCAGAGCCTCCAGCCAGAAGCCGGAAACAGACCCTTCCAGGGCCAGAAGAACAAGACAGGAATTTATGCTGAGTGAGGCGGCCAAATACACACATTCAATAAGCTATGGGAGGAGCATTGAATATTGATGAGAAGAGAAATATGCACGTGTGCAGTCGAGCTCCGTGCCTCTCCCTGGGACCTGTGTTCAAGAAATGGCACAGTTAGCATGATCCGAGGGTGGAGTTTTCAGGCCTCTGACATCAAAAGGTGAGACAGAGGACATGAAAATCCTCACCGTGCACCCTTTGGAGGCCTACCAGAACGACTCCGTGGCCAGCAGTCTCTTACCTAACCACTCTGCGGCCAGTAGTCCTCTTACCAAGGATGCCGGTCAATTATTTTGTCCAGACCACATAAGGGCAGGGCAGCATCAGGTGGTTGGTTGATATCAGGAGTGAAGCCTCTTTCCCAAGGGTTGGTTTCTGTTTAGCCCCCTGTGAAGGAAAGCCTCATGGTGGTTATCCAGGGCGTGGGGGTATAATGAGGCATGTCCGACCTTCCATACCGTCATGGCCAGGAACTCAGTTTTCTTTTTTTTTTTTTTTTTTTGAGACGGAGTCTCACTCTGTCCCCCTTGCTGGAGTGCAGTGGCCGGATCTCAGCTCACTGCAAGCTCCGCCTCCCGGGTTCAGGCCATTCTCCTGCCTCAGCCTCCCGAGTAGCTGGGACTACAGGCGCCCACCACCTCGCCCGGCTAGTTTTTTTGTATTTTTTAGTAGAGACGGGGTTTCACTGTGTTAGCCAGGATGGTCTCGATCTCCTGACCTCGTGATCCACCCGTCTCGGCCTCCCAAAGTGCTGGGATTACAGGCTTGAGCCACCGCGCCCGGCCAGGAACTCAGTTTTCAAGGTTTCTCTGGGGTCCCCTTGGCCAGGAGGGAGTCTGGAGACCATCAGTTGCTTGGGAGGCTTAGGATTTCATTTTTATTTCTCATACTGGATTTCTAGCAACTTTTAAACGTTTTTTTGAGGCAGGCTCTCACTGTGTTACCCAGGCTGGAGTGCAGTGACTCGGTCTCCAGTGACGCGAGCTCCCTGCAACCTCTGCCTCCCAGGTTCAAGCGATTCTTATACCTCAGTCTCTCCCCAGTAGCTGGAATTACAGGCGTGTGTCACTATACCTGACTACTTTTTGTGTTTTTTAGTAGAGACGGGGTTTCACCATGTTGGCCAGGCTGGTGTCGAACTCCTGACCTCAAGTGATCCATCCGCCTTGGCCTCCCATAGTGCTGGGATTACTGACATGAGCCCCCGTGCCCAGCCTATACTCGCAATTTAAGATTTGTAATACGCATGCCTGAACCAACTTCACACAGGTACGCCCCTGACCAGACCTATATTAATTTCTTGTGGCTGTCATAACAAATGACCAGAAACTTGTTGGATTAAAACAACAGAAATGTATTCTTTCACAATTCTGAAGACCAGAAGTCTGGCAGGGTGTGCCCCCTCTGAAGACTCTAGGGGAGTGTATTAGTCCGAACTCACATTGCTATAAACAGCTGCTTGTGGCTGGGTACGGTGGCTCATGCCTGGAATCCCAGCACTTTGGGAGGCCTAGGTGGGCGGATCACTTGAGGTCAGAAGTTAGTTCGAGACCAGCCTGGCCAACATGGTGAAACCCCATCTCTATTAAAAAAAAAAAAAAAAAAAAAAAAAAACAGCTGGGTGCGGTGGTGCATGCCTATAATCCTGGCTACTCGGGAGGCTGAGGTAGGAGACTCTCTTGAACCCAGGAGGCAGAGGTTACAGTGAGCCGAGATCGAGCCATTGCACTTCAGTCTGGACAGTAAGAGCGAAACTCTGTCTCAAAAAAAAAAAAAAAAACAAAAACCTGAGACTGGGTAATTTAGGAAGAAAAGAGGTTTAATTGACTCACAATTCCACAGGCTGTAGAGGAAACATGGCTGGGAGGCCTCGAAGGGGAAAGGGAAGGGGAAGGTGCCACACATTCTTAACACATCTTCACCTGGCTGGAGCAGGAGGAAGAGAGAGGGAAGGGGGAGGTGCCACACACTCTTAACAACCAGATCTCATGAGAACTCGTAATGAGGAGAGCAGCAAAGGGGAAGTCCACGCCCCCATGATCCAGTCACCTCCTACCAGGCCCCTCCTCCAACACTGAGGGTGACAATTGGACGGGAGATTTGGGTGGAGCACAGAACCAAACCATATCAGGGAGAATCCCTTCTTGCCTCTTCTGGCTTCTGGAGAATCCACGTGTTGCTTGTGGCTGCGTCATTCCAATCTCTGTCCCCCTCTTCATAGTGCCATTCTCCTCCATGGGCTGCGTCGTCTTCGTCTTTTACAAGGACACTTCTTGAATTTAGGGCCCACCCAGATCATCCAGGAAGACCCCATCTCCAGATGCTTGACTTAATGACATCCGCAAAGAGCCTTTTTCCTAATAAGCTCACATGAATGAATTCTGGGTATCAGGGCAACCACCTCATGCCTCAGGCAGGATTCTTGCCAGGCCTTAGTTAGAATGCCCTCAAAACTAGGTGCATCTGCTGGGAGCAGGGTCTCACGCCTGTAATCCCAACACTTTCAGAGGCCTAGGCAGGCAGATCACTAGAGATTGGGAGTTCAAGACCAGCCTGGCCAACATAGTGAAACCCCGTCTGTACAAAAACTACAAAAATTAGCTGGGTGTCGTGGCACACACCTGTTATCCCAGCTACTTAGGCATTTGAGGCATGAGAATGGCTTGAACCTGGGAGGCAGAGATTGCAGTGAGCCGAGATGTTGCCACTGCACTCCAGCCTGGGTGACAGAGCGAGACTCCGTCTCAAAAAAAAAAAAAAAAAAATTGGTGCATGTGTTATATCCAGATTCCATACATATAGCATTTTAAATATCCACGAAAGTTATGTGTGGTCTGAAAACTAAGAAAAAGCAAGATTCAAACAAGTTTTAAATTCGTTCATACTTAAAGGAACAAGGATTTACATATTTCTGGATCCCTATTAAAGTCAAAGGTGTTTGAATTAAGCAAAGTTGTATGACTGGAGTGTAGCAATGTAGGCCACACTAACACTTCTTCAGGTTATGGGCGTGGGTCATTGACAAAGCAACTGTAGAAAGGGCTCTGCATGACGAATGGCACTGGGAAGAGTCATTCTGGATCCCTGCTGCATTGGGACTCACGTTTGCCTACAGTCCCTGACCTTAGTAGCCTCAATTAACCAGCATGGTAACTATCCTTTTTTTTTTTTCTAGACTGAGTCTCGCTCTGTCGCCTAGGCTGGAGTGCAGTGGTGTGCTCTTGGCTCAATGCAGCCTCAACTCCCAGGTTCAAGTGATTTTCCTGCCTCAGTCGCTGGAGTAGCTGGGGTTACAGGTGCATGCCACCCCACCAGGCTAATTTTTGTATTTTTAGTAGAGACAGAGTTTTGCCATGTTGGCCAGGCTGGTCTCAAACTCCTGACCTCAGGTGATCCACCCATCTTGGCCTCCCAAAATGCTGGGATTACCAGTATCATGAAATGCAGGTGAGCCACTGCACCCAGCCATCTCTCTTTTTACTACTCAGCAACCTTGGCACAAACCACCATGCCTGAAGAATTTTTTTTTTTTTTGAGAAGGAGTCTCGCTCTGTTGCCCAGGCTGGAGTGCAGTGGCCGGATCTCAGCTCACTGCAAGCTCCGCTTTCCGGGTTCACGCCATTCTCCTGCCTCAGCCTCCCAAGTAGCTGGGACTACAGGCGCCCATCACCATGCCCGGCTAATTTTTTGTATTTTTAGTAAAGACGGGGTTTCACCGTGTTAACCAGGATGGTCTCAATCTCCTGACTTCGTGATCCGCCCACCTCAGCCTCCCAAAGTGCTGGGATTACAGGCGTGAGCCACTGCACCCGGCCAGTAATTTTTTTAAGTCATTTTTTGTAGAGATGGGTTGGGTCTAGCTATGTTTCCCAGGCTGGTTTCCAAGTCTTGGCCTCCAGTGATCCTTCCCCCTCAGCCTCCCAAAGTGCTGGGATTACAGGCATGAACCACTATAATCCAGGTAGGTATCTTTTGGTTGGAGAAGATTTACAATTAAGTACTGAAAACTTGTGAGACTCAAAACCATACCATAGTATTAATATGAAATTTGTTTAAATAGGGATATATGCATATTTGGTATTTTGTTCTTAGTATAGTTAAGTGAATTTGGCCTGTGAAAAAGGTCAGACATGTAACGCAAAGTTAAAAGGTATAAGTAAATAGTTAATTTAGACTTGTGATTTAAGGATGAAGTCTTAACTAGTTTATTTACCATATTGAAATGCTTAGGAGGGAATTTGTTTTTCTTCCTTTGCAAATTTAATTTATTAGGTTTCCTATAATTATTTAGTATTCAGGAATTTTTGTTGTTAATTCAGACAGCAAAAGTACTCTAAAAGGAAATCAGTTACACTAAATTTATAAATGTGGTTGAAAAGGTTTGAAGATGGTTAATTAACTAAGTTAGGCTGGGCGCAGTGGCTCACACCTGTAATCCTAGCACTTTAGGAGGCTAAGGCGGGCAGATCGCTTGAGTTCAGGAGTTAGAGACAAGTCTGGGCAACATGGTGAAACCTCATCTCTACAGAAAATAAAAAAATTAACCAGACATGGTGGTGAGTGCCTGTAGTCCCAGCTACTTAGGGGGCTGAGGTGAAAGGATCACTCAAGCCCAGGAGGTTGAGGCTGCAGTGAGCCAAGATCACACCACTGACTCCAGCCTGGGTGACACAGTGAGACCCAGTCTCAAAAAAAAAAAATCATCTTTTAAAAAACTAACTAAGTTAGTAAATAGCACCAAGTATTATCCAAAGACCTCTTAAAATGGATTCCTGAGTATCCTAGATGTATAAGAAAAATGAGATCTATAACCTAAACTTTAATAACGAATGAAAAAATACACATTTAGGATTTGTACGTTTGATACATTGAAAATTAAAACATAAAGCCAAAATGAACATCTGCATAGTTCCTCTGTATACCTACGAACTACCCTGAAGAATACCAAAAACCTCCTTTTAACAAATCCATGCCATCCCTTGACCATTTCTGGCTGCCAATGAATGTATTGAATACTTTTTAAGGTCCAACTAAAATGCACCAAGTTAAAATTTTTTTTAATTCCTACCTTTCTGTAATTCAGATCACATGTTAAACTGCCCTGCTGTAAACCACCATTTTACTTGATTTTAAACTATGATGTGAACTTTAAGTGCTTTGCCTTGAGTTGTCATAGTCTGTGAAATGTGTTAAGTCATGGTAGTTAAGCGGCGGAGCTCTGGGCTCTGGAGCAGGCTGCTCGCGTGCAAGTCACAGCTCTGCTGCTGTGCTTAACTCTCGATGCCTCTTTGCGCGTCTGTGAAAGGGGGTAGAAATTGTGTCTACTGCACACAAGCTATTTTGAGGATTAAACTAGATGATTAACAGATTAAATTCTCTGTTAAGTGCTTAGAACAATGCTTGGTACTTGGTAAACATTCAATCAATAAATAAGATACTATCATGTTTGTGAACTTTAGTGTTCCTAAACTGTGTCATGACATTGCAAGCTTGTTGTGCAAAGAGATCAGTCTTACTGAGTTGATTATAAAGGCAGGATTTCTCAATCTGCAGCAAGGTGACTGGGTTCAAAGAAATGGATTCTAGATCCAATGCTTGTTCAAACAACAGGCTTGGTGGGCTGACTAGAAAAACAATCCCCTTAGTCATCAATTAATTTTTCTGTCTACAAAGCAAGATGACAAAGGGCAGCAATGTGGGGGAAGATGTGTCTTATCTCTGTTCCAAATGAGAGCTTTCCTCAAATTCGATGGACAGTGTGATGGTTAATATTATGTATCACTTTGGCTAGGCTATGGTGCCCAACAGTTTGGTCAAACATTAGTTGTTGCTGTGAAGATAATTTGTAGATGTGATTAACATTTAAATCAGTTGACTTTAAATAAAGGAGATTTTTACCCTTGATAACGTAGATGACCCTGATCCAATCAGTTGGCGTTAAGAGCAAAGCCTGAGACTTCACAGAGAATAAGGAATTCTGCTTCAAGACTGTAATATAGAAATCCTGCCTGAGTTTTCAGCCTGCCAACCTGCCCTACAGATTTCAGACTTGCCAAGTTCCACAGTTGCATAAGCCAGTTCCTTAAAATAAATCTCTGTCTATGTTAGTCTGCTAGGGCTACCATACAAAGCACCACAAACTGGGAGGCTTAAACAACAGAATTTTATTCTTTCACAGTTCTGGAGGCTAGAAGTCCAAGATCAAGGTGCTGGCAGGGTTGGCGTCTGTTGAGGCCTTTCTTCTTGGTTTGTAGATACCTGCTTTTTGCTGCGTCCTCACGTGGCCTTTCTTCTGTGTACCTGCAGAGCAAGAGATCACTTGGTGCCTCTTCCTCTTCTCACAAGGACCGCAGTCCTTATGATTTCATTTACTCTGAATCATGCCCCTCAGGGCCCTATCTCCAAATCCAAACACACTGGAGTTAGGGCTTCAACCTATGAATTTGGGGAGGACACAATCCAGGGCAGAACTCTATCCATCTGTCTGTCTATCTGTCTGTGTCTGTGCCTGTGTATCTGTCTGTCTGTCTATATCTGTCTATCTATCTGTCTCCGTCTGTCTGTCATCTATTTATCTATCTTCTGTCTGTCTTTTCATCCATCTGTCTATCCATCCATCCTATCTGTTCTGTTTCTCTGGAAAGCCCCTCATTGACACAGCAGAATGAAATATGAAACTTCATCATATACAGTCATTCAGCTGACTCCAGTGCTGGCCTTTATAATCCATCCAACCTACTCGTTGTTTAATGTAAGCGGTAACACCTAGATTTTCTACAAATAAAAGTGATAACGCAAAAAAAAAAAAAAAAAAAAAAAAAAAAAAGAGGACTCAAGTAGTTTCGGGGGAGGAGTCAAGCTTTTTTTTTTTTTTTTTTTTTTGACAGAGTCTTGCTCTGTCACCCAGTCTGGAGTACAGTGGCACAATCTCGGCTCACTGCATCCTCTGCCTTCCAGGTTCAAGTGATCCTTCCACCTCGGCCTCCTGAGTAGCTGGGTCTGCAGGCGTGCACCACCATGCCCAGCTAATTTTTGTATTTTTAGTAGAGATGGGGTTTCGCCATGTTGGCCAGGCTGGTCTCGAACTCCTGAACTCAGGTGATCCACCCGCCTCAGCCTCCCAAAATGCTGGGATTATAGGTATGAACCACCATGCCCGGCTCTTGAGTTAATTCTTGAAATAAAAAGTAAAGTATCATAAACTATTGTATAATATTTCTGCTGACAAAGTAGCTTTGAAATCAACAGCGTTACAGGTTTTTGTTTATTTGTTGGTTTTGAGACAGGGTCTTGCTCTGTTGTGCAGGCTGGAGTGCAGTGGTGTGATCATGGCTCATTGCATCCTTGAGCTCCTGGCCTCAATGCACCTGGCCTTGCGGTACTGTTGTTGTTGTTGTTATTTGTCCTAATTCCCAGATCTGCGAATACTGCATTACAGTTTTATGAATTAAAATGAAGAGGCCTTGGCCGGGCGCAGTGGCTCAAGCCTGTAATCCCAGCACTTTGGGAGGCCGAGATGGGCGGATCACGAGGTCAGGAGATCAAGACCATCCTGGCTAACACGGTGAAACCCCGTCTCTACTAAGAAATACAAAAAATAGCCAGGCGAGGTGGCAGCGCCTGTAGTCCCAGCTACTCGGGAGGCTGAGGCCGGAGAATGGCGTGAACCCGGGAGGCGGAGCTTGCAGTGAGCTGAGATCCGGCCACTGCACTCCAGCCTGGGCTACAGAGCGAGACTCCATCTCAAAAAAAATAAATAAATAAATAAATAAAATAAAATGAAGAGGCCAGGCACAGTGGCTCAGGCCTATAATCCTAGCACTTTGGGAGGCTGAGGTGGGCGGATTGCCTGAGCTCAGGAGTTCAAAACCAGCCTGGGCAATGTGGCGAAACTGCATTTCTACTAAAAATACAAAAAATTAGCTGGGTGTGGTGGCGCGCACCTGTAATCCCTGCTACTCAGAGGCTGAGGCAGGAGAATAGCTTGAACCTGGGAGGTGGAGGTTGCAGTGAGCCAAGACTGTGCCACTGCACTCCAGCCTGGGTGACAGAGCGGAACTCTGTCTCCAAAAATTAAAAAAATGAAAAAATAAAAATTTTTAAATAAAAATAAAATGAAGACATGTTTATAGCAGCTCTATGTGTACTTGCCCGGAACTGGAAACAACTCAAACATCTCTCAATGAACGAATAGATAAACAAATTGTAGTCATCCATATAATGAAATACTACTCAGATATTTTTTTAAAAGTATTCATACATCTTAAAACATGAATGAATAAGTGAAAGAGGTCAGTCTCAAAAGGTTGCCGCCTACCTGACTCCATTGATATGTCACTCTGAAAGGTGAAACCCTCTGCAGGAAGGGAAACCTGGTGATTGTGAGTGGCTGAGGTCGGGGGAGGGTTTGACAGCAAAAAGGTACTTGAGGGGGTTTTCTGGGGGAAGGAAATTGCTCTATACCCTGATTTTGGTGGTGGATACATATATCTGTACTATCCATACACCTGTTAAATTCACAGAACACGTACACCAAACTCAAAAGTCAATTTTGGCTGGGCACAGTGGCTCACGCCTGTAATCCCAAAACTTCTGGAGGCCAAAGCAGGAGGATTGCTTGAGCCTTGGAGTTTGAGACCAGCCTGGGCAACATAGTGAGACCATTTTATAGTATGCAAATTAAAATAATATAAAATACAGAACAAGACAAATATCATACAACATAGACAATAATTTTTCTTTTCTTTCCTTTTTCTAAATTTTTTGAGACAGGGTCTTGCTCTCCTGCCCAGGCTGGAGATCACCTCTGGTGATCTGCCCGCCTCGGCCTCCCAAAGTGTTGGGATTACAGGCGTGAGCCACCGCGCCCAGCATCAAGTTCTTTTTCTTTTCTCCCCAACTAGCTCTTAGTCTCAATGATCAAACTCCTCAGGCGTGTTAAGTGAGTAAAGAGTATTATATTTTGGCATTTGAATCTAAAATCATAGGCTTTCTTAACAACCTTGCTTTCTTATTTCAAAGGTGAAACCCTACTCTACTGTTCCAGAAAGTTGGGAAGTGTCTCATTTCTTTTTAGAGATGAGGTCTATTTTTATAGGAAAATGAATCCATTCTGTCACCATTTAGGATACTATTTGCATTAATTATCTACTGCTGCAGAACAAATGTCCCTAAAACTCAGTGGCTTAAAACAACAATGTATTGTTCCTCACGATTCTGCTGGTCTCCTCTGGGCTCACTGAGGCTGGAGGGTCTAGATGGTTTCATTGCTATGTCTGGGGCCTTGGTATGGTTGCCGGCTGGGCTTTTCATCCGTGGACCCTGGGTGTTCCAAGTGATTAAAAATGGAGTGTACAATACTTCTTAAGGCCTATTCTCAGAGGCTTCACAATGTCACCTCTGCTGCATTTTTTTGGTTACAACAAGCCTCAAGGCTAGCCCAGAGTCAAGGGGTAGAGAAATAGGTCCCACCTCTTGATTTAGGGAGAAGCAGCAAAGTCACATTGCAAAGGAGTGAGGACACAGGGACACTATTCTCTGGGGGCCATGGCTGTAAGTCTACCACACAATTGTTAGTGATGTTTAAAGTGGATATAAACATTGATTAAATTGCTCTTGGCTCTGAACCATTAGTAAACTGGATGAAATTAGGCTAAAGATGAAATTTTGGATTGGAAGCCCACATTCAGCTCAGCTTTAATGTAGTTAACCCTTATTTCAAAACTATGAGAAATTACTTATAGATGAGTCAGAGAACCTTGACCCCCTATTTTTTTGTTTGTTTGTTTTTTGTTTTTTGAGACGGAGTCTCGCTCTGCCGCCCAGGCTGGAGTGCAGTGGCCGGATCTCAGCTCACTGCAAGCTCCGCCTCCCGGGTTCACACCATTCTCCTGCCTCAGCCTCCCGAGAAGCTGGGACTACAGGCACCCGCCACCGCGCCTGGCTAGTTTTTTGTATTTTTTAGTAGAGACGGGGTTTCGCCGTGTTAGCCAGGATGGTCTCGATCTCCTGACCTCGTGATCCACCCATCTTGGCCTCCCAAAGTGCTGGGATTACAGGCTTGAGCCACCGCGCCCGGCCGGCCCCCTATTTTTTAATGGGGATTTTAACTATCAACTTAGAGAAAAGTAATGCGGAATCCATTAGCTATTTTAAATGCACTATTATTCTCTAATTGTAGGTCAGCTCTCTTTGGTTTCCTAATGTCTAAATATTTCACAATTTGTGGAATTATGAAAGGATTCAGCTCCCCAGAGGATGTGAGCACATCTGACACAATTGTACACTACAGCCAGACCACTGTTAGCTTTCTGGGGCAAAAGACACAGAGAAAGACCAGGATAATCCTTGTGCATGCAGCTCAGACTTGGCCCCTGTCACCACAGGCTGCCAAGCCTGTCACATTCTGGCACTAAGGAGCAATGCTTGGATGGGGATCAGGGCCAGGCTGACATCTGACCACCTCTGCAGTCTGGGTGAATTCCAAGAAATCCCTCAGAAGAAAGTGCCATGCAGAGATATCCTGGCGGGGGAACTGCCCACACACCTGTGCCAGTTATTCACCCTCACCAGATTCTTCATGCTCTTTCCCACTTCAAGGCCCTTGCATTAGCCGTTCTCCCTGACCATGCACTTGACTCTCAAGAACATTCAGGTAAGTCATGTCCTTAGCTAAGCGTGGGGGCTTAAGCTAGGGACTTGGCATCCTGGAAGTACTCCCTGGCCCACCACTCTATGTAGCACCCAGTCCAGATCTTCAGCCTCCATCCATCCTTTGGGAGTGTTTTATCCTCTGATCCCTTGAGACATGGGCCCTTTCTATGACCCACCAGCCTGTGCCGGAGCCCAGGGCCTTAATTCTGAAGGAGACATGATGCTACCCTGGGAACAGGTCCTTCTGGGACACAAGGCAACTGGAGAGCTCTGGGTGTGACAAAGGAATAGGGAAACAGGGAGAAGAAACACAGAAACAGAGAAATGAGGAAATGAGGAAGGAAAAGGGTGGCTCCTGGAGACAAATGTTTCCTTCTCCACACTTCTGCTGATGCTGAGGTGGCCTTTAGAGTGCCAGCAAGGAGGAGCTGGGAGGGGTGGGGTGGTGTGTGTGCCAGGATGGGGGCCTTCCTGGGCAGCCACTGCTGGATGGGCGCCCCAGTCAAGACATCAAGACAGAGAGCTAAGGCTTTCTCCCAAACCAAAAGAACTTGCAAACTTCCCTACAAGTTCTGAGTTTTCCTCTGTAGCTAACTTCTTAGAACTTAGTGGAGTGAAACCGTCATGGAGTTAAAGCATTTAAGGGCTGTACATGCCCTGGGGGCTGTCAGTGTCATAGACAACGTCATTTCTCTCTCCCTGCACAAAAATAACTAAAATCTTGATGAATCCAGCTGGCTCTCCCCTCTCCCTCACTATCCTCCACCTTTTATGCAGTCCTGTGGACATTCTGATCTGTTTCCTGCTCCCCATCCTCCCCTTCCCTCCCAAGTATACTCTCAGTTCTTCGTGGTCTCTCTCTCCCAACTG
Source organism: Macaca thibetana thibetana (assembly GCF_024542745.1). NCBI lineage: Eukaryota > Metazoa > Chordata > Mammalia > Primates > Cercopithecidae > Macaca > Macaca thibetana. The sequence goes on along the minus strand of NC_065583.1, from coordinate 166,395,310 downwards.
CAGCCTCCCCCAAGACTCCATCTTCAGGCCTTCTTCCTTCACCACCTCCAAGGCCGCGGCTCCAGGACACAAGTTGACCACCCTGCCCAACCCCGAGTCCTCAACTGATGCTCAGTGCTTATGGGTTCAAGTCCAAGCTCCCTAGCGTAGCACTGAAGTCATGGCTCAGTTTACCCCTCCAAGCTTGTCTCCCCCAAGTCCTGCCCTCCTCTTGTCATCACTGCCAAATACATCAAGCACTCCCACGTGGCTGGGCTTTAACCCAAGCTGCTCTCTCTTCCCAGAAGGCTCTTCTCTGACTTGCTGCCAAAACACAAAGTCGCTTGGAGGTGAAGGCAAATATTAGTTCAGCTGGCAAGTTCCTCTCCACATCCTCATCAAAGCCCCCAGCTCCATGAGCTTCTGGGCTGTTCCTGTGGATTTCTGCACCCTCTGTGTTGAAACATCTGTAACGGATTATAGCTGGGAGTTGGAATGTCTGCCTCCCTCTTCGCTGAGAAGAAGGGGGTCCTTACAGGATTGAGCCCTCCCTGGGCTCTGTCTCCTTCCTTTCAATCTAGTAAGCAGTTCCTCCTGCCTAGTGGGTTCTCCTTAGATGTCTGGGAGGTCATCTATCCAGTGCTGTTACAGATCTGTGCCGTTGCTTTTTGAACAGGACCCACATCCGTCTTCCAAAATATCTAAAATTAGGTCTTTGACAGTTTCTGAAAATGTTAGTTATTATATAACCCAGCAACTCCACTCCAAGGTATATAGCCAAAAAAATTGAAATCATATGCCACACAAAAAATGTATACCTGAATGCTCATGGCAGTGTTATTCACAACAGCCAAGAAATGGAAACCACCCAAATGTCCATCAACCCACAAAGGCATAAGTGAAATGTGATATATCCATACGATGGAATACTGTTTGGCAATAAAAGTAATGAGGGACCGATTTGTGCTACAACGCAGATGGGCCTTGAAAACATGCTAAGTGCAAGATGCTAGTTACAAAAGATCACATATTATATGATTTCATTCGTGTGAAATGTCCAGAAATAGTCAAATTTATGGAGAAAGAAAGCAGATTTAGTGGTCGCCAGGGGCTGGGGCAAAGGAGGACATGAGAGTGTGAATAGGTATGGCTTTCTTTTTAGAGAGGAAAAGGGGGTTGTGGTCATGGTTGCACAGCATGTGACCCATGGAGTTTGTGCCCTTGAGAGGAGGGACTGCTATGGCATGTGAGTTATATACAATTAGGCCTTCAGTGCTGTCAGCATTCGCATCCTTGGAGGGCCAGGTATCTTTTTTGTTCTTTTTTGGTTTTTGAGATGGAGTCTCACTCTGTTACCCAGGCTGGGGTGCAATGGTGAGATCTCAGCTCACTGCAACCTCTGTCTCCCGGGTTCATGCGATTCTCCTGCCTTAGCCTCCCAAATAGCTGGGACTACAGGCACCTGCCACCACGCCCAGCTAAATTTTTTTTTTTTTTTTTTTTTTTTTTTTTTGTATTTTTAGTACAGATGAGGTTTCACCATGTTGGCCAGGATGGTCTCGATCTCCTGACCTCGATCACCTCAGCCTCCCAAAGTGCTGGGATTACAGGCGTGAGCCACCGCACCCCGCCGTATTTTTTCTGTTCTAAGCACAATAAAATTGTCTTGGGAACAGCTCCCGGCTCTTGGCCTCAGCATCTTTTCTTCAGCCCCACGTTTCCTCTTTGCTGCCTCCCCGCGTGTGATGAGGGCTGCCTGGGTGGGGCTGTCACAGCGGCAGGTCGGGTGAGGAGCCCCTAGGCGCGTCCGGAGGAAGGCTCACCCGGAGGCCACCTGCAGGCGCCCAAGTGCCAGCCACTGCGGGCCTCTGGGGCCGAAGCCGGCGGAGTGGGAGACGCTGGGTCGTCTGCAACCCTGCCCCAGACCCCGGGGACGCAGGTCTAGAAAAAAGCTGACTCGTGACTCTAAAGGAGCTCTTTCAAGCTTCCTCCACGCTCTTAGCGCCGGCGCACCCCAGCCGTCCGTATTCGAACTCCGAATCCGCTCGATCGCTGGGGACCTGCCATCTGGGTTCGGTTCCCCCGGGTCGCTGCCGACTTTGGGCCGCGGGGGTGTGGGGGGGCCGGGGAAGGAGACAGAAGAAGGACAGGCCGCCCAGGGCCGCGGGGACACGTGGGGCTGCGTCCTGGGTGGGCGCGATGCTCCCCCAGAACAACCGGAGATGGAGAGGTTCGGGGAGGGAAACGGGGCGCACGAAATCAGGGCGCTGAGTCGGCTGAATGCGCCCTGACTTCCCCTGACCGAGAGCGGGCTCAGAATCAAAGAGACGGCGCGGGGTGGGAGGTCTGGGAAATGGCAATACTTGTATTAGGGAGAGAAGGAAACAGGAGTGTGAGCTGCAGGGCTTGGGGCACGCGGGAGACCGCGGATCGCGGGGATAGAGCAGCGCGGCTGCCGGGGGCTGCGGGAAGGGGCCGGGCGGCGCCGGGGCGAGCAGGGTAACTGCGGCCGGACGGCGGCGGTCGGTCACCGGCTGCAACAAGGTGGTTCCACCACCGCGCGGGGCGCTTGCGGTTCGTCCGCTCCAGAGAAAGCCGCGTCCCACGCTCCCCGCCGCCGCGTGGTTTTGCCTCTGAAACGCGCGCAGCACGGCAGAGCGCGTCCCCCCACCCCCCGGGCCACCCACTCGCCCCCTCTTTTGCTTCCCGCTGAGGGACAGCAGCGCCCCAGGGGCTGGCGGTGGTTGTCAGGAGTGCGCTGTCCTTCTGGGCCTTCTCCCTCATGACGCTGGTTTTGTTTTTAGATTATAAAAATAATTTATGTTATTTATTTAAAAATACATAAAATATATTGTGATAGAGCAGAATAATGGCCCTCCAAAAATGTCCATGTCCTAATGTCTAGAAACTGTTATATGGCAAAATAAATACATAAATAAGGTGAAAGGCCTTTGCAGATGTGATCAAGCTAAGGATTTTTATTTTTTAATTATTTATTTATTTATTTATTTTTTGAGACAGTCTTCCTCTGTCGCCCAGGCTGGAGTGCAGTGGCATGATCCTGGCTCACTGTAACCTCCGCCTCCTGGGTTCAAGTGATTCTCCTGCCTCAGCCTCCCGAATAGCTGGGATTACAGGCTCCTGCCACCATGCCTGGCTAATTTTTGTATTTTAGTAGAGACAGGGGTTTCACCGTGTTGGCAAGGCTGGTCTCGAACTCCTGACCTCAAGTGACCCATCTGCCTTGGCTTCCCAAAGTGCTGGGATGACAGGCGTGAGCCACCGAGCCCAGCAAGCTAAGGTTTTTTAGACCCGGGATTCCCCTGGATTATCCGGGTGGACACAATGTCCAGTGTTCACTGGGGTCCCAGAAGAGGGAGGCAGGGGAGGCAGAGGAGAAGTGAAAGCAGAAGGAGAGGTCGGGGGATGTGTTTGCTTCGAGGATAGAAGAAGGGGAGCACCGGCCAAGGGGTACGGGCAGCTTCTAGAAGGTGGGAAAGGCAAGAACGCAGATTCTCCCTGAGCCTCCAGAAGGAACCCAGTCCTGCAGACACTTTGATGTCAGCCCAGTGCAACCCACTACATACTTCTGACCTCCAGAACTGTGTGAGAATAATCTCTGTTGTTTTAGGCAATTTGTTATAGGAGTTATAGGAAATACATAAACACATACATTTAAAACATAAAGAAGTCACTTGTAATCCACTTCCCAGAATGAACTCATTCAGCAGCCTGAGGAGCAGGGCGGACTGATGAAAGCCCTTGAAAGGAGGAAGTGCTGTCTTGCTACGGCTGGTGTGTTCAGACGAGGACACCGCAAATGATTCTCCTGGCTAATGGTACACTAACAGGAACCAGGGCTCTGTGGAGAAATGGCGACTTCTGGAATTAGGGCTAGAGAGGAACAAGATGAACCCAGAATATATTATTCTGGCAGACAGTGAGGAAGTGCCCAAAGAATGGTAGGAACTCATCCAAAGGACAAAAGCTTGAAGGGGCGCTCATTGGCCAAATCTGGAATCTTTTGAGTAACAATCATGTTAGTATTGAATTGTAACTTTTTTTGTTTGTTTGTTTGTAGTAGCTGGGATTACAGGTGCCTGCCACTATGCCTGACTGATTTTTGTATTTTTAGTGGAGATGGGGTTTTGCCATGTCAGTCAGGCTGGTCTTGAACTTCTGGCCTCAAGTGATTGGCCCACCTCGGCTTCCCAACGTGCTGAGATTACCGGTGGGAGCTACCACGTCCGGCCTATAACTCTTCTTACTTTATTATAAGCACAGTCTAAGAATCCACAAGTACCTACAGGTACAGTAATACAAATGAAAAAATAAAGAGGGAGAAGAAAACTCTTATCAACTAATAACTGCAGAAAGATAATGGAATAAGAAAATACTGCTTGGAACCACCATGGTAATGATTATGTCAGGGAGAATCATCAGTGAATTCTAAATTGTGAGAAAAGTTTGCGAAGTAGGATTTGTATATGGTCTGAAACTATCTCCCCACAAGGGAGATGCCCAGTAATGACTGAGGGGAACACAGTCACTTTACCGTGGGAAAACCCTGACAAACCTTATTCAAGCGATCAAAGTTAACATCACCAGCAACGGGACAAATTGGCAACACGTGCCTCTGGTGTGATGCAGCAGCCCTCCGTAATACAATAGCCCTTCATGGTGCTTGTGCTGGCCGTGCAGAACCTGCATTCAACTGTGAGGAAATACCAACGCATCAAAAGGAGGGACATTTTCCAGAATAACTGGTTTCTGCTCTACAAAACATTCAATGTCATTTTTGACGAAGACTGAGGAACTGTTTCTTATTGAAGAGGACTAAAGAGGCCTGACAACTAAGTGCAGTGTGGATTCTGGATAGTGGGCCGGACGGATTTGCTTGTTTGTTTTCGTTATAAAGGAAATGAATCGTACTAAGGCATAGATGAACCTTGAGGACACTGTGTGCGGTGAAATAATCCAGACACACCAGGCGTGGTGGCTCGTGCCTGTAATCACAGCACTTTCAGAGGCTGAGGCAGGCAGACTGCTTGAGATCAGGCATTCCAGACCAGTTTGGGAAACATGGTGAAATCCCATCTATGCAAAAATTAGCCGGGTGTGGTGTCTCAAGCTTGCAGTCCCAGTACTTAGGGGAGGTGGAGGCTGCAGTGAGCTGTGATCATGCCTCTGCACTCCAGCCTGGGCGACAAAGAGAGATACTTTCTCCAAAAAAAAAAAAAAAAAAAGGTCCGGGCATGGTGGCTCATGCTCGTCATCCCAGGACTTTGGTAGGCTGAGGCGGGTGGATCGCCTGAGGTCAGGAGTTCTAGACCAGCCTGGCCAACATAGAGAAACCCCATCTCTACTAAAAATGTAAAAATTAGCGAGGCTTGGTGGCGGGCACCTGTAATCTCAGCTACTTGGAAGGCTGAGGCACGAGAATCGCTTGAACCCGGGAGGCAGAGGTTGCAGTGAGCCAAGATCACACCACTGCACTCCAGCCTGAGCGACAAAGTGAGACTCTGTCTCAAAAAAACAAACAAACAAAAAATAGTAGAAAAAAAGAGAAATAATCCAGTCACAAAATGACAAATTATCATGTGATTCCACTTATATGAGGTACCAAGCATAGTCAAATGTATACAGACAAAAAGTAGAAGGAGGGCTACCGGGAGCTTGGAGGAGGGGAAATGGGGATGTAGTGTTTAATGTGCTCAGAGTTTCCGTTTGGGGTAATGGAAGATGGGTAATTATGACAGCTGTACAGCACTGTGAATGTAATCAATGCCATAAGTTATACTCTTAATGGTTAAAATGGTAAATCTTACACATATTTTACTATAATAAAAATAATTTCTAAAAATAAGTCTTCAACTTTCAAATAAATGGGTAGACAACTGACAAAATTTACGTAAGGTCTGTAGATTATATAATAATAGTATGTCAAGATTAATTTCCTCATCCTGATAAATGTACTGTGGTTATGTAAGAAAATGCCAGCTGTCCAAAGGTAGTGAGTTATCTCAATTGATTGTTCCCAGTCAATTACATATCAAACTCCTTCTTCTACTCTTTCCCTGCTTCTCACCACTGCACTTGACTAGCTTTAAGATAAATAAAATGTCTCTGTGTGTGTGTGTGTGTGTGTGTGTGTGTGTGTGTGTGTGTGTAAGAAATACACATTGGAGCCGGGCGTGGTGGCTCACACCTGTAATCCCAAAACTTTGGAAGGCCAAGGTGGGTGGATCACTTGAGGTCAGAAGTTCGAGACCAGCCTGGCCAACATGGTGAAACCCCGTCTCTACTAAAAATGCAAAACTTAGCTGGGCATGGTGGCGCATTGCCTGTAACCCCAGCTACTCTGGAGGCTGAGGCATGAGAATCGCTTGAACCTGGGAGGTGGAGGCTGCAGTGAGTCAAGATCGTACCACTGTACTCCAGCCTGGGTGACAGAGCGAGACTTTGTCTCAAAAAAAAAAAAAAGGAAATATACATTGAAGTATTTAGGGGCAACAAGGCATCATGTCTACAATCCTCTAAATGGTTAGAAAAAGTAATATATACAAGCTATACCTGTATGGACAGAGAGAAAGAGAAGGGTAAAGTAAATGTGGCAAAACATTAACATTTGGGGAATGTAGAAAATGTATATAGGAATTTGTACTATTATTCCAACTTTTCTATAAGCTTAATAGTAAGCAGTTTAAAACATTAGAAGAGGATCAACCAACTGGAATGGGGCACGTTCTAAAGGAAACAATTCTAAGGCCTTACGGTCGAGATGCAGTGAACTGTGTGGGCAGCCAGGGCTCTGGGACGTCCTAATGAGGCAGGCTCAGGAACAGGGGATGCAGCATCCCAGCCACACTGACTGGTGGGGCAGACAGAGGTGAGGAACATTGGATCGGAAGCCCCGTCCACTTACAGAGATGGGTCAGGATCTAAGGAGGCATGGTGAGCGGGGTTTGGTTCAGATGGGCATCCATCCAAGGAGTTTCAGTGGGAAGGTGTGACAGTTAGTACTGAGTGTCAACTTGATTGGACTGAAGGATGCAATATTGATCCTGGGTGTGTCTGTGAAGGTGTTGCCCAAGGAGATTAACATTTGAGTCAGTGAACTGGGAAAGGCAGACCCACCCTTAATGGGGTGAGCAGCATCTAATCAGCCGCCAGCGAATAGAAAGCAGGCAGAAAAACGTGAAGAGGTGAGATGGGCCTAGCCTCCCAGCCTACATCTTTCTCCCCTGCTGGACGCTTCCTGCCCTCGAACATCGGGCTCCAAGTTCTTCAGTTTTGGGACTTGGACTGACTCTCCTTGCTCCTCAAGCTTGCAGACAGCCTATTGTGGGACCTTGTGATCGTGTAAGTTATTACTTAATAAACTCCCCTTTATATATATATACATACATATAAACATACATATACAATACATATGTATATATATACATGTACATATATGTGTGTGTATATATATCTCCTATTAGTTTTGTCCCTCTAAGAGAACCCTGACTAAATACAGAAGGTGAGGTGGAAAAGCCAGGAGACCAGTCCTGTTGCTGGGGGTGGAGGAAAGCATGCTCAGCAGCACCACCCCCATCCTCCAACTGCACACCCAACACGGAAGCATCTCATCAACATAGTGATGAGTGAAGTAAGCTGCACACAAAACGTCCTTACCATAGGATTCTATTCATGTGAAGCTCACATACAGGCAAAACAAACAGATGGTGATGAAGGTCATATCCATGTCCACAGGGAGTAGATACTAGCTGGGAAGGGCAGGAGGGAAGTTGGTGGGTCCTGGAAATGTTCTATATCTTGATCTGGGTGTTGGTTTCAGTTTATCAAGATGAGCACTTATGCTTTGTGCATATTTTTCTGTAATGTGTAAATCCTCCATTTAAAAAGGTTTGGATCGCCCCACCCCCACCTTGGCACAGGGCACTGAAATCACGTCCATGTAAGTGAGGCATTCACGGAGATTCAATAGAGACACGATTTATGCTGTTTGTTATTTCGTTGCTAAGCAACACAGTCTAAGCTGCACAACCAAGTGACACCAACCATTAACAGCCAACATGGTGAGGAGGGGTGGGTGTGCTAAGACAAGGAGCCCAGCGTGAGGGCTGTGGATGATTCCTGCTCCCAGCCCCCATTTTGCTGTTGGCGGTGGGGGCTGGGGGTTGGGGGTGCAGTGAGCAGTGCAGACCAAACAGAAGGCCTGGCCCCTCCTGGTGTGCGCTGGCTGCAGTGAGCCCTTCCTATGTCTGCCTGCTGCATCCATCACTATGGCAACCACTTCCCCAGCACCGGGGCTAAAATGAGGTTCTGTGGGTGTCTCGGCAGTGATTGGAGATCTCCCATGCCATAGAATTGAGCTGCCTGATGAGGAGACAGAGAAGTCACTGCAGGGAAAGGCTGAGACTTGCTGAGCAGGGCCATTCCTGCCAAAGTGGCACAGATTTGAGGCTGGTGCACAGGCCTCAGAGAGAGTGGTGAAGGCTGTCTGAAGGCAGGGGCGGGAAGGATGCCAACAGAAAGACCTAAGGACTGGTTAAAATGAAAACGATGTGGAAATAAACAAAGACCACCCAATGAGAACAAGCAAAGGCTATTCAGGGCTTGCTGTAGAAAAGCAGGCGGCTGCCATTCCTAGTGTTTGGCAGAGACTGAAGGCAGGCAGAGGAGTGGAAAGCTTCACAGTGGAGGAGGAGAGGCTCCAGGTGTGCCCCAATGAAGGCTGCAAGCCTGGGGAAGCCTCAGGTAGCTCACCAGAAGCGAGGCATCCCATTGATTGGTTAGGGGAGCATGTTGGGCTTTCTCTAGTCCTAAATTGGAAGCAGCAGGAAAAAGTAGGGAAGCCAGTAGTTATTGATGACATCCTGACCGTTCTGGGCAGATTGCTGTGGACACTGTGGTTTGGCTTCCTGGACTGTCTGCTGCAGATGGCAGGTCACGGTTCTGCTGTCATCTGTGGGCTGGCTGCCGTCTGTATATTCTGTCTCTCAATGCAGCAGCTGCGCAGGTCAAGAAAGAGGTCCCTACCATCTATCAACCAGGAGATGGGGCCCTTTGCAGTGTAGGGACACAGCTGTGAGGGCTACCCCAGGAGAAGGAGGACATGAAGCCTCACAGGAAGGCAGGCATAACAATGCCCTGGTCTGTTTGGGGAATATAGACAAGAAGAAAGGTCTATACGTGTTTAATACAGATGAACCTGTCCTTGATCCACAGTTGGTTGAAGTCATGGATGCAGAACCCATGAGTACAGAGGGACAACTGTGTATTTAAAGAGACTCATCAGTTAGAGAGCTACTCATCTGGGACCTAGGGAGCTGACCTGATACCCATTGTAACCACACGCAGCACAGGAGTTTGAAACTCTAGGCAAGGGAGGCAAGTGAGGTTAAATATCTGACTGAACTCAGAAACCTCCAAGGAGCCCCACATGCTTTCCTGACATAGCCCCTGGGGCCATTTCTCAAGTGCAGCCATTCAGGAGGTGTGAGGCCTGGGCAACTCGCTGCACCTGAGTGTTCTCCGCCTCCGTCCTGGCCTCGTTGGTTGGATGGTGCTTGCGCTCAGCAAGTGCTCCATCCATGCTGGATACTGTAATTATTTTAGAGCTTCTGAATAACTGGTTACAATTTCAATTAAAAATATTGTTAGAATCAATGTCAGTCTCTATTGGTGCAGCCATGAACTAAATGTCAGAAGCCTGGACTCAGAGTGGGGGAGAGAAGTGGATTGAAGGGCCAGCAGTAGAAATACAGCACCTCTAGGTACAAGGAGAGGGTACATGTAGTCCTGCCTCAGCTATCCGCCCTCCTCAGACTGGCCGATTCCCCTAGAACTCTGCGTTTTGAGTGAGGGACGTGTAGTTCTATAAAAGAAAGGAGGATATTATTGCCAGGAGAAGAAGGAAGGAGAACTTAACAGACAAACATAACATGCACATGCACTCAATATTTGTGGTCAAATAGAAGACTTAAGCCTAAGGGATCGAGAAAGTCTAGTTAGATCCCAAAGTTACATCTAAGCAGTCGTAATGGTGATCATTATGTGGCTTCTCTAACTGATGTTGTAAAAATGATTCTCTCTCAGTAAAGCTAGGCAGTAGTTTCTAATCTAACTGTAGCCTTCGCCTTCTTTGAGGACAGAAATCAGGCCTTAGACTTGCCTAATCTTCTTGTTTTGGGGATCTTCCATAGCATATTATACAGAATAAGCGCTCAAATGATGTTTGATGATAATTGTCTTGTTTCAGTTCAGGCTGCTATTTCAGAATATCATAGACTGAGTGGCCTAAATCCTATAAGAACACTAATTCCATCATGGGGACCTCAACTTCATGACCTCATCTAAGCTCAATTATTTCCCAAAGGCCTCATCTCCTAGTACCATCACACTGGGGATTAGGATTTTAACATATGAATTTGGGGGGGGACACAAACATTCAGTCCATAAAACAATAAAGACACATGAGAAGCTAACGAGAGATTCAGCGTCAGAGCTCAATGGTTTCTATGAATAATGGAGTGAGATATGCCAGATAATTCCTCAAGGTTCCTCTGGATTCCATGTGTCTAAGATAAAAACACTTAGGGAGAGTTTCACTTTGGAGCAAACATACAATTTCAGGTTAGAGGTCAAAATACCAGATGAAAATGTATGATCTCTCCACAATATCTGTGAGGGACTGGTTTCCAGACCCTGCACCCAAAATCCATGGGTGATCAAGTTCCTTATATAAAATGGTATAGAATTTGCATGTAACCTATTCATACCTTCCCATATACTTTAAATCATGTCTCAATTACTTATAATGCCTAACACAATGTAAATGTTATATAAGTAGTTGGTATACTATATATTTATGTTTACTTGTTTGAAACAGGGTCTCACTCTGTCGTCCAGGGTGGAGGACTGTGGCGTGATCACAGCTCACTGCAGCCTTGACCTCCTAGGCTCAAGTGAACCTCCCACCTCAGCCTCCTGAGTAGCTGGGACTACAGGCACACACCACCATGCCTGAATAATTAAATTTTTTTTTTTTTTTCGTAGAGATGTGGTCTATGTTGCTTAGGCTGGTCTCAAACTCCCAGGGCTCAAGCAATCCTCCTGTCCCAGCCTCCCAAAGTGCTGTGATGACAGGCGTGAGCCACTATGCTTGGCTTGTCATACTATTTCATTTAGGGAATACAGACAAGAAGAAAAGTCGATACATGTTTAGTACAGATGAACCTATTCTTGATCCACAGTTGGTTGAATCCATGGATGCAGAACCCACGAACAGGGAGGGCCTGCGGTAGATTTATTTATTTGTTTATGTATTTTTGAGACAGTCTCACTCTGTTGCCCAGGTTGGAGTGTAGTGGCACGATCTTGGCTCACTGCAGCCTCTGCCTCCTAGGTTCAAGTGATTTTCCCACTTCAGCCTCTTGAGGAGCTGGGATTACAGGTGTGCACCACCATGCCTGGCTAATTTTTGTATTTTTTTAGTAGAGAAGGATTTCACTATGTTGGCAAGGCTGGTCTTGAACTCCTGGGTTCCAGTGATCCTCCTTCCTCAACTTCCAAAAGTGCTAGGATTACATGTGTGAGCCACCGCACCCAGCCCCTACTGTATATTTAAAGAGACTTGTCTGTTAGAGAGATACTCATCTGCCACCTAGGGAGCTGGCCTAAGAATCACTGTAGCCATACGCAGCACAGAAGTCTGAAACTCCAGGCTCAGCTGCAGCCTTTTCAGTGATGAAGTCAATGCTGAAGTCTAGACTAGTGATGGATGAGGTAGCTGTAAGCATGAATAGTTCGTAACCCACTGCTGGGTTGGTGTCCTCCTCCAAATAGGCTCTCCTTATTTGCTTCCTGCGGCTGCTGTAACAAATTATCACAAACTGGGAGGCTTAAAACAACAGAGGTTTATTCCCTTCCAGTACTGGAGTTGAGAAGTCTGAAATCAAGGTGTTGGCAGGGCCATATTTCCTGCTGAGGCTCTGAGAATCCATTCCTTGTGTCCTTCAACTTCTGGTGCTACCAGCATTCCTTGGCCTGTGGTTGCATCATTCCAATCTTTGCTTGAACCCAGGAGGCAAAGGTTGCAGTGAGCTGAGACTACGCCACTGCACTAAGAAAAAAGAAAGAAAGAAAGAAAGAAAGAAAGAAAGAAAGAAAGAAAGAAAGAAAGAAAGAAAGAAAGAAAGAAAGAAAGAAAGAAAAGAATTGGAGATTGACACAAACAGAAAAAGGAGGTTTTATCTTACTGGAAAAATTATGGGAGAATTTTGTGGTAAAGAGCTTAGAAGGTTTTGTAAAATAAACTTATCTTTATAAATAACAAGAATGTTTTTAATAACATGCACTTTCGAATTTAAGAACCATTTTAAAATTTGGCTGTCCTGCTTAATGAATAAGATAAAAATGAAAGGATCTGAAGACTTACTCCATAGAATACTTACTAAATGATGAGACTTGGCAACCACCACTTTAACCAAGTACTCAAACTCAGAATGTGAATCATGGCACAACCTGACTTTCTGGCCTCCTGATGTACTGTAACATGAAAAACACATAACCAGCCAGGCGAGG